>NC_089541.1:4334544-4953765 GCF_040115645.1 Euwallacea fornicatus | reverse complement strand
CTCGTGCCTTTTATGGTTACCTAGATCTTCGGAGCTGAGCTCCAGAAACTGTCGCCCTGTATAGCTGTAAAGATATTTTCGATATTTTCCTATTTCCAGGACAAACTAAACCTAAATCATTGTCGTTTACTTTTATAAACTTGTCCAACCCCCTGCCCACTATTTACAAAAGATCGACCCCAATTCAAACCCCTTATCATAATCAAGTTTATTTCAGTTGTTAACACATAAACGATACTGGCAAAGCCAAATTAATAAAGATCGCTACTGTGGGGTTGCGCGCAGCAATGTTGATCAACGAATGATAGAGATTGATTAGGGGTGGGAATGGTAAAATAATTACCCCCTGGCATTCGGCGTTTGTTTGAGGCCGTCGATTCAAAAATGGATTAATACATTTTTAATGAGGACTGTGTAAACGGGGTTCTTTATTAGAGGAGGCACACCATTCGCCGGCTGCTGCGCTGGTGTTTGCATAGTTCGGTTGCTAAGGGTGCGTTTTTTTTGTGTGGATTGTGCTTTTAAATCGCTGCCGCAGAACAGATTAAAAGTGTAATCGATGCTGTTTGTTTTGTTAATGGATTTTTGATTGATTGACTAACCTAGCTCGGCATCATCAATTAATCAGGCCCTGCTGCAGAACTTTTGGGTATTGCAGGATAAGAGGCTATTATAAATTTCTGCTTCTTTTCAAGTTTCGAATATTATTTACCTGGGGAAAAGAGCAAATATGAAATAAAATTGCCTGGGCATTATGGCCTTTCAAATTTATATCAAAGTATAATCATGCGGAAGCGTGTGTTCAAAGGCAACTCAGAAACTTTTCTGTCGAGCGTAACGTTATGCAAACATCTTTTCCCCCACGGTTAATTTAACAAACCTGACAAAGCTTGCCATAAAACTCTCGCGCTATCTCCCAAATTCGCCACTTAATAAAGGAATAATGAAGTGCCCCCCTGAGCTGAAGGTACTCATATAAACTTTTCTTATTTTGCAGGCGTTTTCCGAGTCCAATTTACAAGCCGACATTTTGAAAACAAACTTAAATTACAATTAACTTTACAACTTTTTCCCTCTCTCTAAAAAAAAACTCATTTCTCCCTCAACCGCCCAACAAAACAGCAGACGATTATACAACTTCTTGAATGGCATTTAAATTAAAGCAAAGCACTCAGACAGACGTGATGTTTAAATATCTCTCATAATGAGGCGTGGCAACTGTATAACCAATTTAATATTTCCTGTTGACGATTGTCGAATCCAAGAGTAACGACGAGATCAAAGAGTGGAACACATCCAACTCTTAAGGGGCATTATGGCCAACATTAGTCACACATGTGCAGATCGTTTAGACACCACCGTGTCTGCCTTTGCGTAGCCAATGTGCCGCTAATTGTCTCATGTACAGGTAGGAAGGAAAGTCATGAAGTCAAAAATCAATCAATGAAAGTTGTGAAGAGAATGTCAAAGAGTAAATAGCAAACTGCCGTTCGTCAAGTCTGTGAATTTGAACATTAAGAAAGTGGATGTATTCAAAGAAACTTTGATTTCTATCGAAGGTAAAAGGAAATTGATGTTATCATTTGTAGCTATGTTTTCTGAAACTCATAGTCTAAGATCAAAGGCAACGTCTCACAGCATTTTTCCATTTGTTTCTGCGAACTTCCTATTTGTGAGACAAGCAATTTAATGATTTCCCTGTTAGTGGAGAACACTGGAAACGGTTAACGACGTTTTTGTATAGTTTGAATTTATTTAGTAAAAAAGAACGTTTTGTAATTTAAATGCCCTATACAATTCATAACACATTTTTGGCACAAAAGTCTGCATTTGACAGAAGAAAAAAGAAGAGATCATGGACTTAATAATACGTATTAATCAAGATTTATATTGGCAACCGTCATGGGAAAAGAAAATTCCCTGAACTGACCTGAATAGTCATGAGATAATGGCGAAACATTACCGATGATTCTACACATTTGTACATACATATATTCTTTAACTTTAAATTGCGTAACTTTATGTCAATTTAACTGACGTGGTATCTTCTATGGTTACTAAGCCCCATGGTTCAGCTTTAGAAACTGACACCCTGTTATGTGATATTGGTATGTAGTTTATTAAACAAAATCTAATATTAAAAACTGCCCCCCTTGGTACTTTTCGAACACGATTACTTGTCAATTAGCAGATTTTCTTATGGCTATCTCGATTATAGTTTTAAAAAATCCTTAAATATACCCCCCAATCAATCATCTTGGTTGGTTGCATTGCTATTGATGCGAAAGAATATAACGATGTCAACCTCGCAGGTGTGCTATGTAACCCCCTCATTTATCAGCTCAATAAAGATGCTCTTATAACAGGATTGTACTGATCTGGATGTCATGGCTATGTGAAATGTGGCGAGCCTTTTTATATAAAGAAAAACGGGATATTAAAAAGAAAATTTTAATTTTTGTTTCGTAGTATAAGCAGTAGTAGAGGCAACGACGTTTAAGAAACGTTCAGTGAAACTCATTAATATGTCGAAGTCGCCAATTTTTTGACAATACGTTTGGTCGTATGAAACTATTTGAATTCTCATTAATTTCCCATTGGATGTTTTCACTCATAAATAACCTACATTCTCGAGATCACTCCGTTCCCTTATAGTTAACACGATTAAAATTTTCTTAAACCTGCAAATTTAAAGAAAATTTCTTCAATGTATTATTATGGTGCCTATAAGGTAAAGGCAATCCTTACACTCTTCTTCTTCTTCTTTCTCTTCTTGAGTTCTTCCACAACTTTCCAAACTACAATGAAATGGTTTTTGAAAAGTTGTAAAAGTACTCAAGAATTTCTTCTAATATTTTTGAACAGGTATTTTTGATCAGCAGAATACATCTTATATTTTCAGGTTCGTCTGAGTCCTTGGATTAGGCAACCAACCTATCCGGATTTCTAAGTATACCAAGTTGCTTCTTTCTAAAAAACTGAATCCTTGTCATTTTCCAGTGGCCTCATTCAATTATTTATTGAACTGTTATCGAAAAGGAAAATTGACAGTTTTAAATTAAATCCTTGCCTGGTGTCTTGGTTTGCTTTGATCGTAGAATGAAGAAAAACTCCTAGACAATACGCGACCGTATCTTTTTACGACTTTTTCCATTAGACTTAGCATCAAATTTTGTAACCTGAGCTTCTCAAACCACAACTTACCCCCCCTAAACAATATCAGAACAAAATTTGCCACCCCCGAGTGCGTCGGGAAACGGGCGAACAAACGCGGTCCCCAGTCGCTGTCATAGATATATCCGGTAAGCGGCTGATTTCACCATGGTTACGAGGACAATGGTGTTTATTTATCCAGCGAGACCGCTAACAACGTGACAGAGCAGCCCGATAAGGAAGAGAGCGGTGGCGGTGGTGGCGGCGGATTTGCTTGCACACCGCCCCCGCCGCCCCGAAAGAGCCAATCCCGATTAGCCTTTGTTTAGACAGTCATGCAATCTTTGTCGATATAAATGAATCCCCCGTTTAGATGGAGGGGGGACTAGAGGGAACACGGGCACTTCGTGTCACGTGGTTTTAGCTAAATTAGGTGTATGACATATTTGAGTGTAGGAATGAAGACACGAGCCTCCTCAATAGTGGTAAAAAAAACAAGAAAAAAGTGTGAGTCATATTTAATGAGGTTATGCATCTCCTAATGTTGCTTGTGACATATACAGTAATTTGTGAAACTTTCCCTTTGTGCTCGAAAAGGTGATTTTAACAAATTGTTTATGGGGCGTAATTGGAATCGATATCCATCGAAGGCACGTCGCTAATTAGCTTGTCTCAATTACCAGCCAAATCACATCGCTAACGGAAACAAATCGATTAATTGGCGCGGTTTGTAATTTTAATGCGAAAATGAATCAACGCGTTTAGTAAATTATTTTCGCCTCGCTGCTTAACACTATTATATGCCATTTAAGTGTCTAATCGATACCAAATTTAATTAATTAATGGGGCTCGCTCCATTGGAGAAACCCGGAGCGATAGCTGCGCAATGCGTTTTAGTTGACAAGTCGACTTTAAAGCTGTAGGATTTTGCAAAATAATGTTCTAAAGATATAATATAAAAGGGCTATTAAATGGCAATTTATCACCGACATAGCAGGCTCCGCCCGTCCACAAAAGAAGACAGCGACAGCGTCGGGACGGCTGTTTGGGGACGATAGGACCGACGTGTCATCGGCGTGTGTTTGGATTTCATTAGACCGCAGACCCACATCACTCAAATGAGGATGACACGGAAACTTATATCTTTGTGGCCAATTGTCGAATTTAACAAACAAAAGTTTTCCCTCCTCCTCGCAAGAAAATCCCAAAATATCAATTTGATAACAAGAAAATAGAGAAAACACAATCTAGGCTAATGTCAGAAAGAACGGTCGGCATCGCTTAACGTGGGAATCCAACCATGAAATTGAATTATACAAAAGACTGCCGCACCATCCCTCGTTTCCAATATAGTCTACATATAAACTGCCTAAATATTTGACACCGATCAGATACACACCGATCCATACGAGCGGAAAATCCAAATCGAAAAAGGTCCCGCGCTAATACTCCAAACCTTCCTTTGATAGGATTTATTTTGTTTTTCGTTTTTCTGCTATAGATCCAGGCGTTGCTGATAAAAATGCGGATGCCATTAACGATAATACGGTTGAAGGAAATGACTGAGACTTTTTTACGTTTGGATCTTTGGACTTCTCGTTTAAACTCAAAGATTATGGAAAATCGACAAACCTGGACTTAGTCAACAAAAGTAAAATAAAGACTACCGTCAAGACTTTCATTTCAACACCGTGCTCAATTTTTGTGAACCACCAAAGTTTTGAGTAATTTAAACAATATCGCTCCGGAAAATAAATCAACTTGAATTAGCGTTAACCTGATAAGTGCTGCTGTTACTTTCACGTACGTTTTATGTGGGTTTAGTAAGTCATCAGTCAATTCTGATTAAGGAAACGCGGAACCAATAGTGGAGGAACCTCACAAAATAGCTGAAGCAGATGTTAAAGCAGTTGAAGAGCTTCTGAAATTCATCAAAAAGCGGATAAAGCTAAAGTTAAATAACAAATAATCGAAGATTGATAAACCTTCTAATACATCAGAATGGTTCTTCCTCATACGAATCACCAGTTTTCTTTGACGAGGAGATTCTGATTAAAAATTGAAGAAATTAGCTACAACACAGCAGAGATTAAAACCAACATTTCTGTGCGGAAAATACACAACAAATCTATTACCTTTTTGACTCACGTTAAATTACCAAATTGTTCAATGAAAATTTATCGAAACCTCAACAATTTTAAACTTAATAATATAGGACGTGAAATAAAAACAGCACCATTTGCTTTGGAAGTATAGTTTTAAAAGCGCAAATACATTGGAGTGCTGGAAACTTTATCTGGAAGGCAAATTCCATAGTAAAAAAGGCACAAGTCAATAGTATCCTTTATTTAGTCGTTTCTATATATATCAGCCGCTTGGAGAAAGTTATTAAGACATTTACTTGTCGGCGGCAAGGGCCCGTATATCAATATACTTTGATAGATCCTTCGTGAAACAGACAGTTTCCATAAAAACACTGAAATCAAAGCAACAGATTAGATAATTATTCAGTTTCCATGAGAATCATCTTCTCGTGCCATTATTCTCCCCAATAATTGAAACTAAAGCTGTGGGATATCACAATTAGGTTTGGAAAAATGGTTTCAAAAACAAAGACCATTTCACGAATGCAACTATTATCGAATCAAACTTGGGATGCTTCGGTTATCTTGCAAATGAACAAGCTTTGCAGTCCCCTAAATAAGAAGCTTTTCAAAATTTCTTTCTCGCTATCGAAGTTCAGGAATGGGAAGAATGTAAAAAAAGTGAGTATCCAGTATAGATTGACTCCGAAAGACCGGAAATTGCTTGAGTAAGCGTAACTTACTGGAACAAATTGCAACTTCAAGATAGTTCCAAAATAGATCGTATTACTGAAAGTTTAAGGTGAGAATTGGGGGGGAGTTTAAAATGTCAAATTATTCTTTGAAACGGGAAGATCTGTGGTATGAATAAAGACCTGTGAGTTGAATGACGTTAACGAAAATGAAGAGCAAGATATTTTTTGGCATCGCGTACAGTAATTTATGGTGCAGAAAAAGTTCGCAACCTTCGGCTGAGTTGGAACCAGCTATCTCTAACATTCTGAGGTAGCACTACTAACTAAGCTTTAAAGGCAAATTAGTATGTCCCGCTGATGGAGGTACTGTTTTTCGAAAAATTTAAGATTAGCTACGTACAGGGTGTTTGATAAACATATGGACAAACTTTCAGGGGATATAAAACTTATTAAAACAAATGTTTAGATTAAATAAAGTTAGGTCAGAAATAATTTCGTTTCCAAAATACAGTGTTTAATTTCTTATCTTTTTATATTTGTTAAATATTTCCAAAGAACAATTTGTGATAGAGCCATGAAGTTCGAGATACGTTATGGCGGGATAATTGTGCACGTTCTGTAGTAGGTAGAATATTTACTTCTGCAGCAGTGGCGTCTGTTAGGAGACCTACCGTTTCTACATGTTTAAATGCCTCAGAATTTAACAGAATCATACTTTAGAGAAATAGTGCTTTTTTTTGATGAGGTATGTTCAACACATGTTTGTCTTCACGTCTCAACCTTTATTAAAGGAAAATTAAAATGATTTCTCCTAAAAAATTAAAAATTCTCGCACCTGGAAATCTATACCGGTTTTTTTGCTGGCGCAGGAATAGAAAATTATTTTTTATTTTGGAAACGGCTGCTTGAGTAACAAAACACTGAGAGTTCTTTTTTATTAAGAATTTTTGGAATATTAAAAAATACATATTCGTATTAAAAAAACTCAGTGGCGTGTAATTTTTTCATTGAAAACGTCCCATTGAATGACCATTGTCGCCATTGATGCAGGAGGACATATTCTGCCTACTCTAGAACATATACATTTATCCTGGTATAATGTGTCCTCAATTTTGTGTCCTTAACTCAGTTATACAACTATTAAAAAAAAAGAATTAAGCACTGTAGCTTGGAAACTAAGCGTTTTTGGACCAGACTATTCGAACTAAACATTTGTTTTTATGAGCTCTACATCTCCTGAAAATTTGTCGGTATGTTTGTGAAACATCCTGTATATTATACTTATTATCAAACATTTTGAACGGTGAATCTGACATTGAAACTAATTTACCATCGATTTTTCGTCAAGCGTCTTGAGTTGCCTTCAGAATTTTTCAAAATTTCCTGAAACCTTAATATTAACAGACACGCACAAACTTCATTTCAATCTCAGCCCCTCTTTCTCAAATTTATACATGTAAATCTCTTAAACACGATCCTCAATTGGAATCCATCAGCGGTCCAGATTTCCCAAACATGAGACACAAAGTGCTTCATTAAATCGGCGTATCCCTAATAATCGAAAACAATCGCGACTTTAAGATAAGTAGCGAATAAAAAGCTCCCGATAAAGGCGTCCCGACTCTTATCTCGTTCCCGGAATATCGCAGTCCTTGTCTTTCCCACAGGAACTCCGTATATCGATCAGACGCTACCGAGTTTATCCTAATAGGATTTCCTAGTAGTTGATTACCATTTCAATAGAGGGATTTGTCATTTTCAATTAAAGTTGAGTCCTGCATCTCCCAGTTAGCCCGGGCTTTTAGCGAGAAGCCCGAAGGCAATTCCGAAGTGGACGGTCGGTTTTTTTCAGTTGTCCTCTTCAGTTTGGAAGTTTGAATTGTGATGACCGTTTTAGCGAGAGTCTCAGTTACATTTCACCGCCATTTCGAACCAGATTTCTGCTTAAAATCTAGGACGAAATAAATCGGGGAAAGGTTAATTATACGGAAAGGGGGACATAAAACAGAAAACAGATGTGGTTATCGTGTTCCTCTACTTATCGCCCTCATAATGAACGCAATTTCCGTAACAAAAGAAGTAGGAAATTTTATTACCGAGATTGCGGTGGAGCCGTTCCCTGCTGAAAAGATCACTATTAATATTATTTAGGCGACACTTTGCGGGACATTAATGAAGTCCCTCGTGTAATATCCTCGACTTGGTGTCATAATTCAACCAACTCCAACGGGACGAACGCGTGTCACTAAATAAATTGCCCTCTACTCGAGTGGGATTGCTGATATCTGATCTCCACCAGCTAAGCCACCCGATAAGAGGAAATCTTTCCCGATTCAATTTATTATCTGATTAGGTTTGCTAAAGGCAATTTGCGGATCATAGTTTTCGTTTCGGCGAAATAGATACCGGTAACGTAGGGAGGGATTCAATTCCTTTTTCAGATAAACGTGAAACTTTAATCGAGTAAATAAAGGAAGATTATACTCGTTACATAGTCGCACCAGGTGCTTCTTTGCTTGCATACATACATACGTTAACGTCACCATTGTCGGCAGCCATTGCTCCTGGGGCCGCAGAAACTAAAACCGCAAGCAGAGCCGGGACGCTCCTGTTGACCGCATCCTAATTCACGCTCTTAGAGCCATTAAACATTCACACTTCCGGCTAGAAATCGGATTTTCACCCTAAAAATGGAAGTTCTCGATTAATAGCGTAGGCCAGTGAAAGCATCAACTCCAGTTTGCATAGGAAAGATCTGTGTATGTAAATACTCAAGAGACTTAACCAAAACATCTAGAGAATTTCCGGTCAGACTTTTCACTTCCGATGGTAACGTTACATTTGAAGCGGTTCGAACGTAAGAATACGTTGACTTTTTGCGCATGCGTAAATCTATTTCAGGGGCACATTATTCATTCTCAGGTAATCTTTGCTGATTTTTTCTCACTATCATTTGAGAAATTATCTATAGTACGTACTGAATTAGGTTTAGAAAAATAGCTTCAGCGGTGCGTTAAGGAATTGTAATCTAGCAATGGCTCAACTGCTACTTTAACCGTATTCTCTCAGTAACCTACTACATACTTTCGTGTTTTTCACTTAATCTCTGCATCTCAAAAAATGGAATAATAATAGTTATGTTAAAACCAGCACCCATTTGAAAAGCTTAGCGTGGGCCTGCAAGTTTCAATGTAAAATTTCAGAGCACAATCAAAGTCCGGTTCTGGCCCAGTATACATAACCAACAAAAAACTGGGGCCAATTTCTTACAAACAGTACTAAACTGGGGGAGCGAATCTTTTCGTATCGTTTTCAGATCAAATTGCCAAACACGCTTTTTTATTATCGGTTAGGCCGGAAGATTTCGAAAACAATTGCCGGCTCAGACAGCGGGGCTATTTGATGCTCGTTTATCATCCCTCGGCAAGCTGCGCCCTATCACAAGAAGTTGCCAGGATATTTTTTAACTATGTTTCTCTAGTCCTCGCCACATATGTATATGTGAACTTACAATAATTCTGTCAAAATTATATATTTTTTTATAATTTTTAAAATGGAAGTGACAACGTAGCGTTTGTCTTCTGTCAGTTGGAATATAGCAGAACCCGCATACTCGAGTCATATATGAGAATCTGACATTTGAGGAAAATGTCATTAAAACTCGAATCGCAAAATAGAAAAAGTTAAGGTTTTGTGTGGCTTTGCGCATGTTCTCTTTATTCTCACTTAAAGGATATTAATTCTGCTCTGAAGCAAGTGTAACAAAATTATGAGACGAACTCTTTGATAATTAATACACAATATATATAAATTCTCCTCGCGAAATCCTTTCACAACAAAAGAGAATAAAGACCCAGGAAAAGATGCTCTCACACAGTTGAAACAACTGTCGTTTACAGTGTTGCCACACTTTCCGAATTTTCATGAAATTCATTTAATGAGAGTTAGGGATGTGAACTACTCTGTTTAGTGCTTTCGCAGAAACGTGATTTCAAACAATTTCTGAAGTGTTTCATTGCCCTGTTGCTGCTGTTGTACCCGGGCGTACTGACCACGGTCTGTCATAACTTCATTATTACATGTTCCAAAAGGTAACAACCACCAGAATTCTTGTCAAGATCACAAAGGCATTCGACATGGCCTTACCCCTCAGTTTCCCTTTGTCATCGGCGTTAATAAATAACCGCTTACGACACCCGGGAGACCATACAACGACACTAAACGATTGTGTTGCATTACGGCCTTATTAGCGCTCTAATGGCTTCTATTTATATTATAATTGCGGAATTTTAAATGAGCGACCAAAAGTTTATGGGGCGGAACTCACTGGGTTGTTATGGCAAGGTTTAAGCTTTGAATGCAAAAAATTACAAAACTTATTCAAGTCTTAATAGCATAAATGTTTTAGTGTAATTTTCGGGAATTCTTAAAATGGCGTGAATTCACGAAAACGAGTATTGTCACACGTGACATGATTGGTTGAATTTTCAGAAACGGCAGAGTTGATAAATGTGCCCCCGAAGAAAAAATGCTGTAGGGCAGGCCTCAAGATTTAGGCACAGCGAACCAAACTCTGAACAAAACATCAGTTTGTTTGCAAATTTGCAAATCCTACAGGTTTGTTGCGCTGTCCAAATTAGTGTTTTATTCGGAGTCTGGTTCATTGTATTGTTCGTTGAACGGTGAAATATTCAGGCCCGTACGAAGCTTTAACGATTGAGAACGTGCGAGAGTGTTACTGCACTCGATTGCAACAGCGACTAGCGCGCGATAAAATATCACTTTTCGCACTCGTTAGGTAAATAACCATTACCACACCAGTTCAGAAAAGTAAAAATCTACACGCGTGTAAAAGAGGGAACCTTGGGGGCACAATGCTTCGTAACATGGAATATTGTGGTAAATAATGGATAGAAAGCAGCGTCGATACGCTACCGTCGCTTCGTATTAGAGCTGTTTCGCGGAACGGCACCTGGGAGGATACGGAGAAACGGCCTCCTCAATTATTCAGGGTCGAAAGCGCTGCCGCCAACCCCATTTAAAATGAATAGACTCGCATGGCACATTGCTCAACCACTTTAGGAAGCCCGAGGACTCGACGTGTAATCTGGATTCGAGAGCGACCTATTTTGTTTTCCTTATTATAGCCAAAGCCGGTATTCTAACGGAATTTTTTGATGACTGCCAGGATCCATCTAATCTTAGACAAGTACCCAATTTCCTTCGCCGATTCACCCAGTTCGATCGGCAAGGAAAACCAATTAACCGGTACAAGTCCTGATAGCACCTACGCAAACTGAACCCCTCCAGATAATTGATTTCGCTTTATCCCCGTATTAAATTTAAATAATCAATGCGGAACAGCTCGGAACTGCTCGAAAATGCTAATTCGACTCCGCTCTTCCTCGGAAGTGGTTAAACTGCACAAACAGCCTCGTCTATTATATGCGCAATGAGACTATCCGGGCCATAATACGATCTCGATTTAGTTTAGTTCCGCTCTGTTACTCGGGTCGCGTGGCAATTGCACATAGGCGGGTAATCCACAAATTGCCTTTAAAAATATGTATAATTTTAATATCCTCCAGATCACCTGAAAAACCTATATCTGGGGGTTTCTGCCTTTATCGCTTTAAACCCTCCCTAAAACTGTTATTCAGGAGAGTTCAACGAGCAAATAGAAGAGAAACTTCTTGTACTTTTGTGATAGACATCTCTGAAATCAGGATGAAAGAACGATAATAAAACGATGGAAAAAAATTAGCGTGGCCGTTTTATTGATGAGTCGAATATAATGGATATCCTTGTCATGAGGTCTCATGCACTCCTCTTGCTCTTCCACGATATGGTCATCGGAAATTGTCATTAAAGCAAGTTTTAAAGAAGAAAACACGGCTAAAAACATGTAACACAGGAGAAGAATTCGAATTATTTCGTCTAATTTTTCATGTAATTTTTAATTGATTAAAATTTCGAATCCATTCATCCGTCGTAAAATAATTGATTCTGAAGACCATACGGCGTAGGAAAACTGAAACAGTTTTAGTCCAATAATTTAAGCATGTTCTTATATTCAATTTCTTCTATGCATTTATATAAGGAATTATAATATTATCAAGGGAGAGTATTTCAAAATCGGACGTAAGACATTTTATGTAATGCGTACGTGTTATGAAACTCATCCCTTTTTGGACTCACTGGCAAGCTCTCGTAGCAACTAATTCGTCTCAAAAAAACTTGCATTAGTTATTTACTATATAAATAACTATTGCACTTTGTCACAAGTGAATATATCGATATCTTATATGATAATGACATGTCACTAATCTAAATATGTAAATAACAATATTGAAGCTCAGTCTAATATGACTGCAGAAATGGAACTAAATATGCGAATCGTAATATTTCAAATTTGGTTCTAGAGTGTTCACAGACAAAAAATGAGTACATGTTGTGAATATCTAAATTCGCAAGCAATTTCCTCAGTTAATGTTAAGTAAATTAATTTAAATTGCGATTATGAAATGAATCAAAGTAGAACGTTTAATCGAAATAAAAGATCAATTGAAGTGGTTCCTGTAATCTGTTTTCTTATCTGAAATACATTGAGTCAATTCGAGTATTTACTCTATATGGGAATTTGGCATTCTCAAGTCAATAGAAGGGTCAGGTGAATCAAGATGAAAGTTTAATGCAGTAGCATATTTACTTAATAGAAAAGCAGACAAGACAATATCGCAGACGTTTATTTTTTTAATTTAACGACATATTTAATCTTGCGAATTTACCTCTTACAGTGTAGAAGCTGCATCAGCCGAAACCTGCCGAATCATAAATTCACTTAAGTCCAGGGAAGCTTGAAGTTTTTTGTAACATCAAGTATAAGTTTGTCCTGCATTAGACCATTTCAAAATTTGACCAAGAATGACCCTGAATTTCACAGAAAAAAAAATTCGGATTAATTAAGTTAGTAGAAGTAATAGAGGACACATGGGGTTCATAAATGGCGTAAAAGTTAGTCATTGCAATTATGACTAAAAACTAGCAAATGATGATTTAAAAATTTTAATTTTTCATTCATTTTTAAATTCAGAACTATTGGCTAATCAATCAGCTATACGAATGTACCACAAAAATAAAAATTCTCTTTAGTGTTTTATTATCTATATTTTATTATATACAAGATTACTTACAAATAAATATAAGTAAGGTAGGGTAAATGTATAATGAAGGTGTGAGTTATACGATAACATGCAGCCTCGAAACGTGAAGTACAAGTATCTGTTTTTAATTATTTTCAAAAAATTACGAATATATACAGTGAAAAATTGAACCACTTATTGATTTTAAATATCGAAAATGCTCCCAAACATATAGTTCGTTATATGAGTTTGAAAGCACATCCAAAATTTTCATTAAATGTCGAAACTTTTCTTAGAGGGGGTTATTGTTTATAGGACTTCAAATACTGAGAAAACGTTGATTCTATTGAATTTCTAGTCCCCCAAAATTGAATACATCCGCTTTCCTCCTTAATTTACGTCTATTTACATCGCATTATGTACATACAGTAATTTACAATATTTTATACATTAAAATCATCGAAGACCATTCAAATACGAGCAGTTAAATAATTTGAATATATATATTTTGATAATTTGAATGAATAATTATAATAATAAATTTGACCTATAATGCCAATTGAGATTTTGATGTCACTCGCTGTCTTTCGTTTATTTATGCTGTATCTCTACGTTTTGCGGCGTCTTTGTCGGCAGTTATACTTCTAAGTGTAGCTACAAAAGTTAAGAGAATTTTAATAGGTGCCGCATTAATTTAGAATTTTTTTTAAATTCTGCATATGAGCTGCCTTCGATGTCGCCTAAGAATAAATATGCACAAGGTTTTGCTCTTATATGAACAACAATCATATCTCTTTCACCCGATGCATTCCTACGATACAAAACTTGTTATCCCTAGCGAAATTTCACGACCCCAAATTATGCGTATGATTCGCTAAGTGAAAATAGGGGGTATAGCCCCCTGAACTAGCCGCCTGCAACGGGTAAACGCTGCCATAAGGAACGTGATGGGAGTACAATAGTCCTGAATGGCTGTGATGTCCTGGAAACCCCGGAAAACCACCCCCAGAACCGACACTTGGAGGGGGTACCGTAGGGCTATTAACGTCCATACCGGGGTTCTGTTTCTTCCACTTGGTCCTGCGATTCTGGAACCAGATTTTCACCTGAGTCTCCGTCAAACTTAAACTAAGAGCCAAATTGAGCCTTTCGCACACACTAAGATATCTAGTGGTTTTGAATTTGTTCTCTAAAGCCACCAGCTGTTCGTAAGTGAAAGCAGTCCGAGCCCTTCTGGGCTTTCCTCCAGTGTTCTGAGATTTCGGGTCTCCCTTCTTCTTTTTGGAGTTGGGGTCCTTAATGTCGTCGCTACTGATGTCGCTTCGGAGGTCGTCTTCATCATCTGACTGATGCTCCTTACCTGAAACAATATATTTTCCTTAAAAAATCTTGGAAATAATAATATATTGTGTGTCTATAGAATACGAGCAGCTCTAATCCGAGGGCTCCGGATGATTAAAGCGCGGTAATGCGAGAAGATGAGCTCGGCTCGTGAAATCAATACCATGTGACAACCGTGTTAACCGCATTCATTTGCGTGCGAAAACCGCGAAAACAATACTCCTATGGCGAAAACAGGGGCGTAGCGATGTTGAATTTCAACAACCAGATATGTCAGTAAGTTTGTCACAAAATTCTCTACTACTACCAAATGTGTTCAGTTCTATTAGGTTTGATTCATTCAAATTCCGGGAGCACCCCAAGAAAGTTTGAAAAAGACAATTTGTACTAAGTCCGTAAGTTTCAGTTGCAAGTTGTAAGAAAAATTGCCTAATACGGGCGCCGTTTAATGGCTATCAAATAGAGTGGTTACAAGAAATGTGTAATTCACCATGTATTTCCACCTTTACAGAGAAAGTCGTGTACGAAGTTCGTTAAATTGGGGGCAATCTTGCGCAGTTTTGAGTTCAAGAATGTGCCGTTTTCAAATTTAAAAATTTCCGATAACTTGCAGAAGGTGGAAGATTCGGAGGTATTCGAAAAACATTGAAATTTTGACCATTTTTATTTTTCCTTTCATCTGTTGCCAAAATTAAAATAAAGATAAGTCCTTATACAAAAAAATGTGGCTGATTACGGTTTCGAAACGTTGCACTACGAATCCGATGGCTCCGTCTTGTAGAAGATACAGCGAATAAAGAATAAAGAAGTGACATTTATACTTAACGATCTTTTAAAAAATTCAAATAAGTTTAGAGTAAAATTAAAACCATTTTATCAAATACCAAGTTTTCCCGATTATATCCTAAATTAGTTTGAAATACCTAATTTCAAAACGTAGTACTATTGAACAGAAAAAGGGCCAAACTTGCCCAATTAAACCGACTTTATAAGATCCCAAAGTGAGAAGCGACTTTGAATAACCTATGGAGAAAAATAATAAAGAGATGAAAGATTGAAGTAATTATAGATATCTTCAATGATCATTTTTGGTTTGAGTGAATAGATCTGAAAATTATCTGTGAGACTTTTCTATTTTTCTAATTCGCCTTATCCTTCCTGGTCCTGCGTAATCATCTCCACTACTTTTAAAACATTAAAAATTCCATTTATTTTGCCTTATTTAACACTAGAAACTGAAGTGTCCAAGACTACTAAAGTAGCCTTAAATAATTCCGCAGACACGACGCTCAACTTGGCGACAAAGTGTAAAATAGCCATCTCGGAACAAAGATCAGGATGACAATGCGCGCCGCCGTCGGAAAATTAACAGCGTCGTCGACGTCGCGGCGTAATTGGCTCTTGGGCTCGTTAGCAAGCCGTGAACTTAGTAATTAATCCTTAGGTTGTGTTTTCAACCCCACAACCCCTTTTCCGATGGACCGAACGTTCTAAGCTTATTTTCTCATATTTTTTATTGTTTTGAGATGAAAAGTGATGATGGGTGTTGGAAATCATAAACGTATTCAATATTAAGTTTAGACAAAAATGGGTTTGATTATACCATTGGTACTACATATTTTGTGTGAATAATTGTTTGAGCCAACTGCGGCATTTTTGCCGACTTTATTTTCCAATTAACGATCTGAATCGGATCTTAAACGGGGGGGTCGCGTGCGCAAAATATTATCCTCAGCGGAGCGAAAAATTAGGGGAGTTATACTAAGACCCTCGCACGACGTTGATGTATCGTTACTAGTAATCTGTCCCCCTAAATTGATTGGTTACACTTGCTAAACACATAAAATGGGCATCGTTTGCCGATTGTAACGCTGACGACTAACGCCAGAACGAATCTATTAATTAGGTCGTTAAATATTTTTACCCCTTGTTTGTAGGGGGAGGAGGTAATATGCAGAGTTTGCTTACAGTATATTACGAATTCTGAGAATAAGTTTTAAAAATATAGTTAAAACTTCAAGAAAACGAAATCAGCACATTTTTGGATTAAACCATTGTCAAAATAGTTCCAAATTTGAAAGGCGAGAAAGAACTGCTTCGAGATACATTATTTTCCTGTACAAATATATCTACCCATTTCATTTTGGTCCCACACTTCACAAACCTTCTGTATGTAAAACAAGCAGTAATGTAAATATTTTTTTTTATATCTTTTGTGATTTCGATAATCAGGGACTTCAGAAAAACCGCGAGAGAACCAAATAAAAACTTGATATTACAAAAAGCTGTTGAATATTTTTTTCAAGTAGAATGAGTTTCATATGCACGGAAATTATAGAATAGAGATTAATTCTAAAATCTAGTTAAAGATATCGCTTAGTTTATTGTATCATCAATTTATTGAAATAGGAAGAAAACATAATAAATTAATAGTCATTGGTGAACTACTCATTCCAACCAACATAAGATCAATTAACTAACGTTCGTAAAAATGTAATTGCGTCTGAAAAATACGAAAGTTGATTGGTCGATGACAATTCGGAACGACACAACAAAGAGCGGGCGGAGACAAACTGATCTCAATTTTTACTTTTATTTTTAAATGGATTATAAAAATATAATAAGTTAATATGGGGATTAGATATGGATATATTTGTATAGCAGACATTTTAGTTTTAAATTCCAAGTCATTTTTTATCCCCGAAGACAAGGACGGAAAGGTGAAATGATCTACTGAGTTTACTAAAATGACAGTTTTTCACTCTTTAATATCGAAAATAAAGATTTTCAGTAAATATTTTATAAATATATTTACCATAAAAATTTAATACGATTTCGTTTCCTGGCAGTGTAATGTTATGAAATTTGTTGCTTTCTGATTGATCGACACATGACACGTTGTGGTTCGAACGTACAGCTGAAGGATATTGCCAGTTTTTTTAACCTTCATTCAAAACGTATCATGAATACGTGTTGTAGATTTTATAGGCGATTGTAAAAAATAATTATTCACCTAATAAGTACGGAAAGATATGACTTACCGCATGCTAGTTGCTATTGTTTGTTGATTAGTTTTCCTTCGAGATCAGCGATCAAACCGCATGTGTTTCATAATTTTCGACCTGAGATCGCTTACATATGAACATAACGTGGAGACGTGATTACGGCTTTGTCGGTTGGAAAAAGGGCCCAGCCACTGGGGAACGTAACGGTGAGGCCAGTAAAACCGAGAAGACAAGTTGGGTCAAAGATCGTCCGCAATAAAAATACTTTCATATGTCTAACGTGTTAAAGAAAGCTTCTAATTTGCTGACCCTTTAGAAGTTATTGCTGACCGGTATGCAGCGCGACAACTATAGTTATATTATACTGCTACAAAAACCATCGTGAGATACATACAGGGTCACTATTTTAAGAAACATACTTATATTAGTCCTAAGAATTGGCGAAGCAACTATTTTAATGAACCTTCACATTTTATTCTTTGTGCTAAAATAAATTTGTTGAAGATTGATTAGAAAATTAGCTAGTGGCGATTTTGTGTAAAGAAAATACCCAAGTAAATTTGGAACTGTCTTCCAACCTCAACTAATTCGGCCTCAACAAAAACGGTGATATGTGGTCAAATTGACGAATTACCAAACGAGCACTGGAAGCATGAATTGATCAATTAATTTACATTAAGTTTGTAATCCTTAAGAAGTGCCAGCCAATAAAGAATATGATAACGAGACTCTTTATGATATTGTTGTGTCCCATAAATTGATTCATTATATTTAAAACAAGTAGATTTTATAATCCTGATAGAATTAACAGGAAATAATTAGCTTCTAAATATAAACTCCCTTTAATAGGTGATTAGGGTAAACATTATATGTAATGCGTACCTAATGAGATTTTATTTGCCTCATCCATTTATTGACTCATTCTACCATAAACTGATTCGTCTCATGGAACATTATAGAATAGTTTTAAACGTTAAACATTTAAAACATGAACGTAATAATATAGATAATACATATAACACACCAATCGTGGCATGCTTGTCATGGTTATGTGCTAATTTATCAACACGTCTTAACTGAACACTGTTAAGTAATGTTAATACACACAACATGAAGCTTCATTACACAAACTTCTCTCTAATTCATTACGTATGGGCGTTAACAACCGCCGATTTTCTTTATAAGTCATTTATAATTTATTGGTCCAGGATTAGATAAACAAATTTAATAAATGCTTAGATATCAACTTAAAGACTAAAGAAGAAATGGTTCATTGATTACGAACGATCGATCGACTTGTTCTAGCGACATTCAGAAAACAATTTGGGTGTTCCTCAAACACGGGCGTTGGAATACGGGGGTTGGAAAATTTTAAGAAGAGGATCACTACGTCAATGTTCTACCATAGTGAACTTACAAGATTATAAAGTTGTTACAAAAATAATTAAACTGTTCGCACATTCATTTGGTATATTACCGGTCATTTTCACTCTATTTGTCAAAAGTAACAACTCCCACTGCTATTTACGTCAAATATGCCACTAATTAGGTCATTACTGAAGTCGACGACCAGATTTAACACTTTTCGGACAAATTTAAACAACTTGTCCGAGTCATAAATTTCTGCGTTTACCAATGGGACAACTGACATTTCACCTTATTTCAGAGTGAATACTACCTGTCCCTGTTTTCTCGAAATATTTTTTTTTATGCACACAAAGTGTTTTTTTGTAATATGCAGCTTTAAATTATATTTAAAAGCGTTTAAAACCTTACACTTTGCTCCACACATATTTAAAATGTCGGTTAAAAAACCAATAATTTTAATCATAATAACTCTTACATCTCCTAATTGTTGAATTCTAAATTTATCATTCTCGGATAAAAATGAAAAAAGCCCGCACGAAAAAAGTTGAAGTTGATAAAAACTACAGAAAAAGCAAAGAGCATAGAGCAAAATTTTCACTACCTACTTGCAATAGACAAGAGGAAGAAATTAATTTCAAGTTAACAATTTGAGTTAAAAGAAAATAAAACACATGATTTACTCTAGAGACGTTTTACGATTCAACAACTCTCTAAACGATTATATGAAAGTTTGTCTTAACTACGCGCATTATTATCATTTATGACTTTATATTGGATACACTATATATTAATATTTGTTAAATCTAGTTTTAAACATCTGAATCTGTTCTATCAAGATCCCGTCGCGAGACTTACCTAATTCGCTTCCCTCGTAATCGGCCGAATCTCTTGAAGATTCCAAAGGTTTCCAACAACAAATGCCATCACTAAACATCCCCTGCCGCCCAGTAAATTTGTTAGGGTCCAATATATTTTCGACCGAAAACGCCAAACGTCTCTGAGGGTGCGAAACTACCACCGACGGACTAGGGTCCCTCAACGGGCTCCTACTCCTACTCACGTCACTACAAACACTCTCCGACCGTTTCTCCTCTTTGTAGCTGCTGAAGTCACTGTGAGAGTCACTTTTGGGACAAAAGGAAAATTTCTCCCTCCGCGTGAGGTCCACTGGACACAAAGAGCCTTCGTCCTCATTCTCCACGTCTACGTTAAGATCCTCCTCCTCCTCCTCACACATCTCCATATCCCTGGAATCTTCAGATATCCTCGTCGGTTGGAGGTAGAGGTCCTTCTCAGGCAACACCAGATCCTGAGACTTGCGAGTGGGAGACACTAAACGTTCCATCATCAGCATAGTCATTTTGTAAACACTAGGGCATAGTAGTCAAATTACTGGTGTTGACTCTGTTATTAGGCCCTAATACACTCACTAAACTCTGCCGGAAGCTGCTACATGCAGAATGGATGCTGCGTCCCGACGATCAGGGCGGGCCCGGCGTCCCATTGGCCGTTATCTCGTTTGCGATTGGGCGTCTCGGGCGTCCATGGGCGGAGCTCTGGGGAGCGCCGGTGGCTCTATTTGCTTTGTAATTATGAATATGATTTGTAATAACAGAAGGAGTCGCTGGAAATTAGTCGGTCGCACAAAGGCACTTATACGCCGCGGCATGATGAAACAATTTAAATTTAGTAGCGGTGAAAATGTTATGGTCAACGCTTAATTGGGACCCGATTGTGTGTTGTTATTTCGGAGAGCTGATGGGCGCTTATCGCACTCAGCTTCACTAAATGGGACAAAGCGTTAATGCATCCCTTTTAATTTTGCGATTAACGTTATTCGGAGTTTTACGGAACTTGGAGGCAACCCTGGAAATATAAAATCGTGGGTATAACGTGATATGGCCTCATAAGTTATGAAATTATTGCCCAACATAACTGAACCTCTAATTCCAGGCTTTGAATCTCTGAACAATATTTTACAAGAAAGACTGATAAATCCAAGAACATTTTAATTACTTTGAGAATGACGATAAGTGTTCCGGGAACAAATCAATAATACTAGAGAGTGGATATATTACGTATGCCTAATATGCTGTACAGGGTGATTCTTAATTTATATAAGCATAATCAGCGGGTCGGTTGACTAAACAGGGAGCTATTGTAATCAAAAAGAACAGAACGTATAGGAACACGTGGATTCGGGAAATTATAATGCATCACAATGGGACAAATACTGACAAAAATAAATAAAAAGTAGGTAATTAAATATTTTTAGTTTCGCAGCGATAAGACTATGAGGATGGTATCTCTAGTCATTAGATAATACCTATCTCGATTTTTTCCAAAACAAATCATGATATTTTCGATGAACGATACATACTGCAGTTTCTCATAGTGGTTGAAATTTCACTTGAATCAAGAGAGTACCGCTACGAGAGGTGATAAAAAATATCAAATATTTGAAGAAAAAAAAACTCAGTTCCATAAATAGAAAATTTACATTTCTTTCTAAATGCATGATGAGGTTGTTATTATGTATAGTGCAATAAATAGTATCGATTGTTGACAGAATGTGCATTTTATTAAGGTATATTAATGACAAACATGAAATATACTAAGCCCCGCATCCATATCTCCCTCTAAAATAGGCTTAATAAAGCATCCACATTTTTTTAGAAGTTTCGAAGGCCTTAAATATCAAATTTCAAGTCGGTAATCATAAAACATCTAATTATTCTAAATTTTGCTGTTAATTATTTAGTGGTTTAAAGCCAAATTGAATTATATGTAAATCAATGAATCAAACGAGAAGATGAGAAAGCTCTTGAACTATTCAGAAATGTTGATTTACGTGTATCATGTTAATCTATTAAGATCTGAGATTGAAAAGTAAACAATGATTTAAAAAAAAAAATAATTAGCCGCATTTTTAGGTAATTTGGGAAAAATGCGAATGCTTAGTCGCACTCGCATATAATGAACACCTTCTCTTTAAGAGAATTGCATCAATAGTGAATTGATAACATTGTGTTGTCTTTGACATTAATCCGATTTTATTATGTTAAAATTGAAACATTTGTGGAAGTTCTGGGAAACCATGCAAGTACAGTACTAAGTTTTAGAACAATCACATATTATTCACAAAATTGAAGTTATCGTTTATCTAGATTTCGTGTATTTGTGTCAACATCCCTGACTTTTATAAAAATTCAAACACCAGTCACATATGGTACTGAGACCTGTAAATGTTGCTGGCAATGTGGAAAATGTATATTTAATATTTGCAAAAACAGAGACGTTTAAAAACTCGCAATAACAAAAAAATATAATTGGGCATATAAATTTGGATAACTCAAATATTATAAAAATATGTGGTACACCATTGAGTTAATGTACGTTGAGTACCAATTTGAAACTTAAATTTGTTTTTGTTTGAATTTAAAACTCGTATGTAATTTGAATTTGCAAAAATTGCATTTTCTTATAGTAAATGCAACAGTAACTCACCAGTTCTAAAAACTACTTATTGTTATGAAATGCCCTGTACTACTCCCTGTTATAAGGGAACGTGACTCTAAACGTTATTGCCTCTAAATAGGTAAAATTGGAACCCTAAGGCCTCAAATAAGGTGTTCAATATAAAGAGTTTGAATTAAAATTAGTGCAGATAGTATGAATACTTCCTGTAATCGAAAATAGAACCGCAAAAAATTTGAATGTTTTCTCAAAATTCTGTCGTACGTCTAGATACCAATAACCTGATTTCTGAAATAGCGATCCTATGTGTCGTTTTGTCTTCACATACACATGCTTTAAACAAATCACCAATATGCATGATCATTCAAGATTCAAAAAACGTCTTATTCTTCCGTAGAATATTTGAAAGCAAGAAAGAGCCTTTTTGTTTTCAATAAATCTCTACTTCATAACTATGGAGTCTATCTGAGCTTCTCCAGTCTACCGCAGACTCATTCATTCAAAGGTTTTATTTGTCCTCCAGAACAAAACTGGACCTACACGACAACGTGATTGTGGTCAGCTAATGGCAGAACAGTTGGTGAGACAAAACGCGAGTAGAGTCTTCATCTAGTTATTTTTTATTCAGCTCAATGAAACCATATTTCAGTAGTCTCGTTCTGAGCTAAATTGGCTCCGAGGAGATAACGGGCCGCATCCATAAAACATCGGAATATTACGGGCGCTCATAAACAGTGATTTGAGGGCGGGCGCCATTACCCGCTTCACAACTCATCAAATATTCATCAAACAATCATCATTCGGCCATCAAGCGCAACATGGCGGCGGTCGCCAGGGACATGCCGAACTGTTATGAACCTCGCTTAAATATTTATGCCTGAATAGAGATACCTTTTAAATTCGCTGCCGTTTTGGCAAGCAGGGCCTGGAAAACTACAACCGAAGCCAAACGATGATCGGTTTTGTTATTTTTTGATGATGCATGTCTTGAGGAAAAACAAGAAAAGTTCTTCATGCCTGTGGAGATTTCTATAGAAAATGCTGAAGTTGAATTGCGACCATCCTGGATAGAGTCATAAGTAATAAAATTCAAACATACATATATTTGCATTAAATTAGTTGAAATTGCATTATATAGGTTTTAAAACAGGAAGAGGTGTGATAAATATATTCCATCGCTATAATTCTCTCACTCTGGAAATCGAATTTAATAGCCAGATTATCCAAAAATATTTGCTTTGAACCGAAAACTGGGTCTGTTTGATCTCAATAATAGTTAATCCAATAAATTAGAACACATTGTTGAAATGTGTTTCGCCGGATATGAGAATCTTTCGGGGCGAGGATAACTTAACGACGTCTAGTTAGTCCATCTGAAATACCCGGAGACACATTTACAACTTTCGGTTTATATTTACTTTGGGGTTATTTCCAGGGTTATGGGCTTACTGATTTTCTAATTAGGTTTTAACTTCTCATAACTAAATTCCCATTGCCATCTTGCTTAAAAACGGGATAATAGCGTAAAGGAATTTTTTAAAACCTCCAATTTTGTCTCTTTAAGCTCTCATTTGCCACCACTATTCACATCGACCCACGACTCAGATCTAACGATAACCGATGGATGCCATTCTTTCATGCAGGTTCTTAAATCAAGACAGAACATATAACGTATGTGTTAACCTCATTCAGAGTTTTCTTGACTACGTAGAATACGAAGGCCAGTCTATAGTTTTTGTCTTCGTCTACGTTATTATCATAACAAAGATGACTATATGACGAGGGGTAGGTAGCGCCAAAGATGATTTGATAACATTGGCACAGTGGTGGCAAATAAAAGTTTTCACAGCTAAACCAGTAATTTTTCATATACAAGGTGCCACAAATAATACGTCTTTATAAATACCTGCTCGTGTACCTATCTCGATGAAGATTAGAGTTACGAATTATTTCCGATCACCTAAGTCAAAATGTTTCAATTTACTATGTTCACTGTTGCACTCCCTAGATAAGAAACATAAAGTCCTGAAAACCAATGATCATTTCAAAGTTCATCTCTCAAAGGCTGCAAGACATCTCATATCTGAATATTTCTCGACGAACTTCACTGTGAGTCAAAAAGCTCGTAAATGGGGCCAAGTGGATTGCGAGGACGAGTCGATAGCGTTCGTAAGTAGCAGATGTGTCAATTTCATTTCAATCAGGGCTAAATAGGGCCGGTAATGGAATCGGCCCTCGGTCTATTTGCCGACACTCGAGCCTGTTTGATGTGTTTCCTTCGGCATTATAAAGTTTAATTCGAACGCTCGCTCCTCTGTTTGCAGAAGGTCTTTACGCCAATGTGAGGAGTAAGTGGTTTAATAGGCGTGGTTGTGTATGATGCTCTCAGCAATTCGTTTTCGGGTCTCGAATGGTATGGTAACTCGAGATTTTTTTCTAGTTGGCAGTATAAAATAATCAATTAGTTACCTACTTAGTATTCAGTAATTCAAATGTATTTATATAAGTGTGCTAATTTTTCGACGGAAATATTGTGAAAGTGGCCCTTTCTCGACAACCAAAAGAGATATTACACCATAACTACAATTCCAATCACGGAGCTCGTATAACTTATGGATACTCTTATATCTTTAAAGGCTAACTGTCTTACGAATTTTAAAAATTGAGATATCCTTTTATTGAAACGACTACAAAGTTCGTTTAACGTGTTAAATATTCACAATTTTCTTCAGATTTTTGAAATAGATGTTGATCAAGGAACCAGAGCACTAGTGAATTCAGACTTTCTTTATTGCACCAATTGTTCTAGAGGCTAGAGGAAATGCATGGTGGAACAGCATCCTGATATTCTTATAAAGCTGATTTAAATACATTCTGCTTTCTAGGAACAGATTTGTAAAGGATTTTGTACTGGGCTTTTTCAGGCACCTGAAACGCAATTTCAGAGATGCGTTTTAATTTTTAAGGAATTTTTAAGGCATTTCTGAAGTTTCCAAGAATCGTCAAAGAGAATTATGAGATTGCTGTTAATTTCCCAAGAGAATTTACAGTCATTTTCGGAAATTTGTTTAAGGTCTGCAGAGATTCATAGGGATTTTTACTGAGATTTTGCAGATTTTCGTTGATTTTAACACTGTTTATATTTTATTTTTGAGAATACATATATACAGGGGATGGACAAAATAATATGAACACCATGCGATCAAATACATATATTTGCATATTAGCAACGCTGCTTCCGCGTAAATAAAGCAAGGCGTAGATGTTGCACAGTTTATGTGCCAAGTCTTGTAGGTTATGTTTCATGGTTTTACTCGCTTTTTTTTTGCAAAGATCAAAACAAAATATCGATGAAATGTGTGATCTCTCAGATTTCAAAAGAGGGCAAATCGTTGGTGCTCGATTAGCAGGAGCGTCTGTAACGAAAACAGCTGAATTGTTTAACGTTGCACGATCGACAGTGTCCACGGTAATGTCAGCATACACAAAGTATAACAAAACATCATCGGCGAAGAGGAATAGTGGGCGAAACCCAAAGTTAACTGACAGAGACCGACGAACATTAAAAAAAATTGTGGCCAGACAACATAAAACTACCGCGGCAAAAGTGACAGCAGAACTCAACACTCACTTAAGTAATACGGTTTCGTCAAAAACAGTTCGTCGGGAGCTCCACAAAGCTAACATTTATGGAAGGGCTGCAATTGCGAAACCCTTTATATCGCCTGTCAACGCTAAGCTGCGAAAAAAATGGTGTCACGAGCACAAAACCTGGACACTTGATGATTGGAAGAATGTGATCTGGTCTGATGAATCGTCATTTACATTATTTCCTACAAACGGTCGAGTTTATGTATGGAGGTGCCCAAAAGAAGCCTACAATCCGGACTGCCTGCTTCCTACAGTCAAGCATGGAGGAGGTTCCGTTATGATTTGGGCAGCAATATCATGGTATTCAGCTGGTCCTATCATTCAAATCGCTGGCCGGATAGCTGCCAATGAATATCTAGATATTCTCAATGACGAAGTTATTATAATGAGTAGCATATTGCTACCAGATACTGCCATATTCCAAGATGATAATGCGCCCATACATACAGCCAAGAAAGTTCAGTCTTGGTTTGAGGAGCATAAAAATATCATAAAACATCTTCCCTGGCCCACACAATCCCCAGATCTCAACATAATTGAACCATTATGGGCAATTTTAGAACAGAGAGTGAGGAACAGATTTCCACCTCCATCACTGAAGCAATTGGCGGATGTTTTGGTACAAGAATGGGACAACATTCCATTAGAAACTATTCAGGCCCTCTACGAATCTCTGCCCCGAAGAATTTCAGCTGCTTTAAAAGCAAATGGTGGCCCAACACCTTATTAATAAATAAATATTGTGTATATTTCAGGTGTTCATATTATTTTGTCCACCCCCTGTATGTATATACACACATATTAGTCCTAAGTCCTTATGACTCGACACGAATATGTGCCAAATAAGACATGAAGCAGATGAAATTGGAGATTTTAAAAGTTTACAATTTAAAAATCCCTACAAAAAAAAGTTTATTATCGACAAAATAATTCAACAAAACAAGAGTTTTTTTGCGAATGGTTTTATTGATGTATCGTCTTTTTCGGAAGTGTTGGTCTAACATTGATATTCAATTTTTATTTTTAAATCAATATGGGTTACTGCTGCTAATGCGTTTTCCAACAAATATATAAGTTTTTGACTCTGAAAGGAAAATAAATAATCAGCTAGAACGGATGCAACCCAATTAAAACCCCAAACACCAAAATTTGCCCGTAGTTGGCAATTTAGATGTTTTCGGACTTAATATTATGGTTTAATTAACGCATTGTACTGGGTTTGATTTCGAGGATCAACTATAAGTAGTGCCCATTTCTCGAGTTAATTAGTACCTAACATCTGTGTGCGTAGTTTGTGCGCTTTGTGTTATGAAAATCGAAAATTGCATAGTCAGAAAGGTGAATAGATTTGTGAATTGGAAGAAAGAAGTAGATTTATTCTCTAGTTAGGTAGTTAATTCAAAAATTAATTAATGCTATTTAAAAGTTACGAAAGATATAGTCAAATAAAAATATTCCTACCTAAGAATAAACTAAATTAATGTCACGAAATCCATCAATAAGAAACATCCAAATTTATATTCCTATGGAGGATAATAAGTTTCGATATTCTTTCTCAAAACGGCGAAATGGAGAAATTGATGTTTACCTATGTAACATTAAATATCTTCTTGGTCCTTCTAGAAATAAGTCTAAGTGTGAAGCATTGTATAATAAATAAATTTCAAAGTTGGAACTAAAATTCACTTGAAATTGATATACGTTTGATTTCACTAACAGTTTATAACACGATTTAATACACTTCAAACATGGCTGGTGTTTTAAGTGAAAATACAGAAAATTAGGTCATTTTGGGGTTAATAAATTGTTTGGTATGATAAATATTGGCATATACGACACTTTTCGCAAGAGCACAGGAGGTTTACAAAAAAAACTACAGCGAAATTTCAGAATTTTCTACCTGTGTCCTGCTGGCACTCAATAATATTTTATCTCCAACGGAAACTGATATTTCTCGCATCTGTAACATGCAGGACACGCATCATGCAGAGCAAGCTTTCAGGCCGAACGATCATAAGTTTCAGACAGTCAAGCCTCATGGATTTCAAACACTGAACGTATTTCAAAGACCAGTAAAAACCCGAGCACTACCTATTCGTGTCAAGAGGATAAATTAACGACAACTAGGAATGTTCACTGCAAACGAGAGCAAATTAAATAAGAATCATAAAAACGATTATAATACAAAACGGGCAGTTTCGAATTATTCTACAGCACCCCCATCAGTTGAGGTTCTCATGAGTTCTGCTTATCAATTTATTTTTGTGTGCAATAATTCAAAAACATACTTAAAAGTATATTTGAGATGTCAATACTAACTTCGGAATTCTGCGATTTTCATTAAATTTCAAACTTGATTACTTTTTCCTGTGATTGTTAACTGTCGCCGCTAGATGGTGCCACTGCACATAGGTTCCTATTAAATCTAGATGCTCTTCGCTTAAATCCGTGGTGGTCTTTTTCCCATTAATTTGCGAGTCTTTGTCGATTTTATGATTTGAGCGAGAAACCCAGTCCTAGTTCGAAGACAGTATATATCCACGTCCAATTACCATCAACAGTTAGGAAGTCGCGGCGGACTAATTCGGCAATTTGTTAGTCGTTAAAATTCTCAGCTGTCTGGATATGTCATTTGACGGTCGGCTGATTTAGAAGTCGGCCGCGAACACGTGTGTCGTCGGTTCTTCGAGCAGGAGTGAGATATTTTCAGCCGAAAATCGACGAAGAAAAAAACCACCATCAGTTTGTCTAATTAAAAAAAAGTCTTCTGCAATTTGTTAACATTAGTTTCCTATGTAATTCAGACATTCCGAACACTGAAGTTAGGTGTAGCTTTAACTGAGAAGATGCAAGTTGGCACCCAAAATTACGAGTAAAACTACTACCCAGATAATAACGACAAGCTATTAAAATGTTTTTTTTTTTAATTAGTTTGATGGAATCTAACTTTTTGCAATTTTTGACCTGATAACATATACAACAAATCAGTGATTTGCATAATCATTTTTCTTTCTTGGATCATTCACAAATTTAAAAGTAAAGGCTTTCATCATAAAGACGGAATTGATTCAGGATAATCATAGCTATTACCTAAAATTCTCAAATTTTTCCTAATAACCATTATTTCTAAACATTAAGTTCCCTTTAGGTTCGCTTTAAGACCTATTTGGCAGACACGTGACTAATGAAACTTTCTTATGAATTCTAAATTTTTTAACACAAAATTTTTAAATATGCAAGTTTGTTTGGGCCTTAGCATCGATTTTTTTTTTATTGGAAACATTTCGTGATTTCGACCAGACCAGATGGGAGTTACCCTCCAGGAGTACTAAAATCTTGTGGAAGCTCTGAAGAAGCTCTGAAACGCCTCATAGCTCAAACAGTAAATACATATTATTTTTTACTACTTTTGTCACATTTCTAATGTCTTTGGATCATAGTAGATGTGTTCAGATACTTTTGGCTTTAATTGGTGGCGCAGAATCCGATGGTTAAGCAAAGCAATATACTTGAATTCCGGAATCAATAATTATCTTTTCAGAAATTGATTTGTTGCCACATTGCATGCCAGCAGTGTGCTGGCAGTTACACGTGTAAATACGTGCCGTCAGAATTTTGAACTTAAAACTGAATCTTGTTCGTTCTACCATCTACACATTTCACACTCCTTTTAATGGTTTTCCCATATTAGTGTATGTGTTTATCTGATCACTTTACTTGAGTTCAGAATAATTAATGCTCGAAAATATTCTTTCTGACGTGCATGTTGGGAATCGTTCAGAAACATCGACAAACGAATTAATTAAAAATTAAAAGTTTTTGAACAAATATCCTGATTTTATTTCTCATTAGGAATCTCTCAAATTAGCTCGTTAAAAGTTTTTGTAGTTAACATTGCAATTTCGAAGCAATTGTTTAATATTTTTTTCCATTTACTTGTTTCTTTTTTTAGTCGGTTTAATACTCAGGGTGTCTTTATTTACGGCAATGCACTAAATATAAAATAAGTACCTACATATATCTACAAAAATGCTGTTGAATGATTTTTGGTTTAGCATTAGAGTTGAGACATTCCGAGGAGTTGCATATATAAGTATGAAAACTCAAAGAAAGAATAAACCAAAATTCTCTTTTTACTTATGCGAGTGTTTGAAATCTAATATAAATAAATTCGCAAAAACTGTACTTCATGTATTTTCAAAGTAATTGAGGTATTTTCTGACAACTACATACGAACTGTATCCGTTTAACATAAAGACAACCAAAATATACTGGGCGTTTCAGCAAGAAATGCATATACCTATTTTATATGTATCTCATATTATGTGATCTACTACGAGGCACCTAAAAACATGGTGGTTTCTGCATTCGCAATTTGTCCTTAGATCAAACCTGCTTATAATGAGACAGATCAATGTTTAAATACATATATCTTTTTCCAAATTCAACACGTGAATTAAAACAAATTGGCGTCTATTTAGGATGATTAGGTGATATTATTGGCAATTTAGCTTAATTATGTGAACGTTCTTAAGCAGTTGATAAAATTAAACGCAATGTTCGAGTTGAGTACAAATGGGTTCATTAGGACACAGTATATCAAAAATAATGCGGATCTGGACGAGACCCAAAAACAATTTGCTGTATAATGGCCTGGGACCGCGAACGCTTATGTTGCTAATAGCTAATTAGTGGTACTATTTGCGGAGTTATGATTGGGCTATATTATTGTCCAAGTGGTGGTTTATTAAATTGGAAAGTGTAAATCATGGGATACAAGCTTAAACAAAGACTATGAAATTGATGAATGGAAAATTAACAACGGTGATGGAGAGTTTTCAACCATTATATTTATTTAAATAGGAATTAACTAAATAGTTGGAACTTTTAACGACCAACTGGCACTACTGACGGCAGGTCGGCAACTTAAATGAGTTAATTGGCAGCAACACCTCGCCGGCACTGATTGATGATCTGCCGATTTTTAATTAGCCACCGCAAACCTCCCGAAAGACATGTGACGGCCCTTTGTCGGCGCTCCGACGGTGGGAGGTACAAGAATGTTTGTCATCGTTTCATTTGGAGCCTTCCTGTCTCCCAAATGGGACTGGGATCATTAAATCATCGGAGAATGACCAATTAAGTCGAACGGAATTTTTCAAGTACCAACCTACATGAATTCATGTTAGGGTTAACTGTAAACGAGAATACGAGGGGAAGGGCCAAAAGGATGATATTCTCTATCTAATGCGTTTAAGTAAAAGTGGTGTTGTTTTTGTTCAAGTACTTTTAATCAGTAAGCAAAATCAAAATTCTTCTAACTAGCCTCGAAAAAATTATTTTTACCCTCATGACGTGCAGTAATGCTTTTTTTGTTATAAATGTGCACTAGTTCAGTCTGCAATTGATTCTTGAAGATAGAGAAAAACGATTTTTACAGTGTATTGCATTTTTTTTTAAACAAATGTTAGCGGCGGCAAAAAAGTCGCATCTATATTGATATCGGAGATATACGGAGTGTATTTCTTTTATATACTTTACCTATCCAAAAGATATTGAAAATTGCCTGTGTCCTAATTCTGTCACTATTTTAATACACTTACTATTGTATTAGAGGCAGCACCCAGTAATAATAATAATAATTAAGTCTTGAATTTTGGCAAAATAATGTTTCATAACAGAGTATCAAATTATTAAAGTTTCAGTAAAAAAACACGACATTTAATCATTTAAAAGTGAATAATGAATGGCATCGCCTCGTTCAGCAATGCCAGTATGTACCTTTTGCGGCATGCTTTGCAATAAATAGTCAATATGCTCCTGGAATATAAATAGGTGGTGTCGTAGGTCATTCAAATTCTTTGGAGTTCTCGGCGAATTTGGAAAACAACAGGTTATTATGTCCGAAAGCTGTTCGATAGGTAATAGATCCGATGACCGTGCAGGCCAGGCCAGCATTTCCAATTGTGCTTGTTCCAGGTATCTTCGAGTATTACTCCCAGTATGCGGCCTTGCTTTATCTTCGCGTTCCTTGCTCTTATGAGGAGAACGTCTAGCTGGATGTCGTCGCTGAACCCCTCCTTTACACCACGAAAGCCATATTCTCGTAACAGTGGTGTGGTTCCGATTCATTCTTTGGGCAATTTCACGAAAATACCAATAATTCGCCCCCTATTAAAATCCGAGACGTGCGAGAAAATTTGACGCTGTGTCACTAGGGTCTATTATAAGATGTCTTGTTTATAGTTCAGCAACAAAATTAAATATTACTTTCATGTATATATTATTTCATTTATTAATAGAATAAAAAATCTAAAAGGTTGATCACAAAAAAAACTATTTACGTACTTTTTTTTACTGCAATTCTGATCATTTGATACTCTATTATGGAGCATTATTTTGCCAAAATTACAAAACGTAATTATTATTATTACCGGGTGGTGCATTTCGTATAAAACTGAGTGGAGTTAACCATGCGTACGCCATTCTCTGTATACCGTATTATATGCAAAATTTAATTAAAATACGTACGTATGATATTTGTAAATAGAAGAATTAAATTCGGAAAATTGCTGGACTGTAAAAGCCTGTGATATTACTATGATTCAACATATAGTAACTGCTATAAAAGTTCTGTATTGTTTAAAAAAAAACCGTACGAGTGCAGTAAAAACAGAGGCCTGCTAAGTGCAATTTTAAATTTAGAAATGGCGAAAGGTTTATAACTGGACAAAATCACTTATAACAAATGCCGAATTTAAAAACATCGTGTTATGCTAATAACTTGCCATATGGTAGAGGCCATAGGAGCTCTCCGCCATTTTAAAAATATGAATTTTATTCTTGTAAAAAAAAGATGTGCAGAATATTACACTACATATTGAGCATTGTGAACAGTGGCTATTCGGTATTGTGTCTAGAGGCCCAAAGCCCCTATGATTTTGCTCTTCAAAGAGGCCCACTTATCCATGGGTTCTCCATCGTCAAAAGCATACATTTATATATTCTTTTCTTAGTAAAGGAGTCTAAAATACTACAGTTTTCTTAACAGTATTCGAATTTTTAAAATTCATCCACTTCAAGATTTAAACCAGTTTGTATGTTTTTAAAAATATTTTAGAGTATTTTTTTAGTGTGACGCAATTGACGTCCGATGATACCTTATTTTTCGTTAGACTCGCCAAGACCCTGAATATTGTCATAAACTCACAATTTTATTAAAGTAATTTTGCAAAGAGTTTCTTACTTCGCCACATTGAGCGGTGATAATTCAATGTATATCGCGAGAGGTCTAAAATTCTTACTCTTAGGGCCTTAAATATTAAAATGGGTTGTAACGAACTTTCAATAGTTTCTGGTTTAAAAGATAAATAACTAGCTATCTAAATAGAAGGAATTTAATAAATTAATCTAATGGGACCTAATTTGGATAACAATTGTAATTCGCGATATTTTCTAATGAAAGTCATCCTAAAATAAAATCATCCTTCATTAAATTTCATACTTCTAGTATTTCGGTCTTCATCTTCTTTGTCATATTGTAGGCCCAATCCTAAAAGAGACGTTATTTTTAACACAGCGACCAAACTTTATATCCTTAATGGTTACCGTACCGTTCATTAATCACGGCGGATAATTAACCACAAACAAATTGCCAGAGCTTCTGGAAATAAAAATTTGTCACTCCTTCGGGATTTATTATTTCGAGAATGTCTAAAATGTTAACTAGCGCTTAAATATAGGCTCACACCATTAATAATCGTAGACCACCTACAATTTGCAAATTATTCTAGCTTTTCCAAAGAAAATCTTTGAAGTGCTGTTAATTATCTTTCAACTAATTAATTATAAACGATCGATTGTTGAGAATTAATTAGGTGTTAAGATTGAAAACTATTTTTAGATTTTAGTGATAAGCTTCAGCCATCTAGTATACATCTAAAAAATAATTTATAACAACCTTATGAAGAGATCTGAATTAAAGGCGTGTTTTGCTATCGATCACTGATAGAGAGATATTTCGAAGGGAATTCTGTTAAAGGTTGGTCCAGGAGGTGGATCGATATTTAAAGGGCACTCGCTTTAATGAAGCTGCAGCTTAAAAGATGGCAGCACCAGAGATGTCGAAAAACGTTGTCGGCATCTCGGAATGGAAAGCGTAAATCTAAAGTTAATGGATTTTATGAACTAGATTGGTATTTAATTTTTAAAGGAAATCTTTTTCCTTATGAGACCAAATTAAGTTATGTGAATGAATCTGAAAAAAGTTATAAATTTTATGACACATTTATATACATAAATAGAGGGTAAAATAAGTATATGTATACGTTGGTTGTTGAGGGTGACTATGGTTATTCTTGCTTCGACTATTGTCACAGAGATGGCTATTCAGCTTTACTCTTCTTTGGAATTTTGATGCTATTTACCAGAAGATGGCGTAAGTATTAATGACGGGAAGATCTGCATACACCAAGTGGAGTAGTTTTTAATCGGACCATGAATTTACCTAAAAAACACAATCAAATAGGGATATGATTTGGAGTCTATGAAATACAGGTTCGCTTTGATACCTATTTTCGTGAATTCCAGCGGACGAACTTTAGATCGCACATTGCAAATCTCTAAGGCCTTAATTGAGGTCCATCGCCAATGTGATGATACGATTCATATTGTGAATATCCAAAGGTTTCAACAATTAAATTAGGTTAGTCAGGGTCAATAGTCTCCAAATTATCTATTATAAACGAAAAACTGATCTCGAAAATAAACAGAACCCCAATTTATCAATTTCCTTCCAATGCTAAAATTTAGGTGATGTTATCTAATGAAATTTTAATGCACAAACAAAGCCATCTTCCCTGTTTATTCTGATTGACTTATCCAAATCAAGCCCCTTCACTCGACTCTCCTCTAACCGAATGATTTGCCCTATAACGAGTTAATAACCCAAACAGGGTCCGGATGATGAGCCCTTATATTTTTTGTCGCGATAATGCGGAGGGTGGCTCTTCCTGTCAAAACACCACATACATTTTAATTACATGTTTCACTTTATATTGGGTTCTAAAACCTTTTGTGAAAAGAGTATCCCGGGAGGATTTATCCCTACAGGGTGAATAAATAAACAAATAAATAAGGGTCACTTTTTGTTGGAAAACTTTGACCGTTATTGAAGTTGAAACGATAGTTGCGAATTTCGCACGGTAAATCGCTGAACTAAGAAATCAGAATTTTAAAGAGTTGGGATAGTTACTGGAATAAGTGAAATTCTAGAGAGAAATTTTCAGGATTAAAAATTCCCAAAAGCCATCTGCCAGGATTTAAATGAATTTGCCCGAATTTATCATTGCGAATGGTTGGATTTTTTGAAGGATCGAAGAGATCTACAGGAAAATCAGAAGAATTTAAACAATTAAAATCTCCAACTGCTACGTGACCTAATTGGAGTGGCGGTCGAATTAATCATGGAAAATAACTGATTAGGATACTATTTACCGATAACAATGTCTGTAAGGCACTGAGTCTTAAATATTTTATATTTTGGACAACCCTGTAAACCACATTGGACTAATCGCGCGGTGTTGGGGTGAAAGAATTAACAGATGTGCCCGACAGACGGCGCGAGCGGCGGTAATAGGGGTTGTCCCTGGAGAATACTTTGGTTTGCTGCCTCGTTGACCATTCCATAAATGCACCACTGGCTTATTTAAAGCTAAAAATCATCTGGGGATTCATACTACAGAGCTATTAGGCAGCTCCCCTTAATTTCCCCTCCGCCTCATTGTTGTAAATAGCTTCCCAGCTTCCGAATATTTTCCATATAACTAGCAGTGGAATCGCGTGACTTGTGGTCATGATAATCGGCACTGGATAGTTTAGAAGTGGCACATATAAAAATGTTGTTTCGCGTGTTGTTCGCCGGAACTGGAAAATTAAGAACCTAATCTAATTAACGCTTTTATTCGAGTAGCTTTTTCGCCCTCATTATGACCGTATATCAATGATTTCGTAATTAAGTGATTGTTTAATCCACTTAGCCGGTCGTAATGACCCATACTCCATCATCAAGCTCTTGGTAATTGCGTAGTTACATAACTTAAATACCTCTTCTAACACGAAACTCTCAGGAGAGGGTTTTCAATGAAAAAACTCATAGATTCAAGATTCATCCTCTAATAACACTGCATTGCGCGAGGTCGCATCGTGTATGGGAGAGTATTAATCCTCGTATATGCGTGCCCCGGTAACAAAAAGCATTAAACCTGAGAGCGGGGATTCATAAAAATAATTAACAAAAGATAAAAGAGAGCGAAGAATAATAAAAGCGAAGCCTTTTCGAAAGTAGTAGTCACGCGAAAGCCCACTAAACATGTTCAGATGAACAAATTACATTAGCGGCCCCGGGATAAGCCCTCCCGATACCCATTAACGAAAAAGCTTTTTTTAAGTTTGGGTTTATTTATGAATTCTTCTTGCATTTTGAGGCCTATTGAGTTGAATTTAAAATATTGACATTAAAACAAGTACCGGAACGAATCTGTATGCGGTCGGTCGTAGGGAAAGAAAAATGAAGAAATCTTTTGAGTTCCGATGTATTTAATAAGTCCTCGGATCTAGCCCAGGTGCTCATGGAGGATGAATAGATCAATGTGCTTATATTGCCGAAATATCGCAATGTTGGTAGAAGGCCAAAAACTCAGCGTACACCTCAGCCACAGTTACTTGAAGATATGTTCAAAATGGACTGCCCAGCAAAACTTTCACTTTGATCGCCTCACCACCAACCGTTCTTGTGTGTTTAGAGCTTCAAGGGATGAAATAAATATGTCTATCCATATACAGTATCAGTAAACATTTTATTAGTTGTTATATGAATATTTTTGCACGTCCCTCAATAGCAGTTGAAAAAATTATCATCGGCTTTATCTGCACTGAAATAAAAGCATAAGCTCCACCAACACACACCACACATGTAATTAATTTTATAGCAGTGCCGTGTTTTACTGGCGTAGTTAAACTTCAATTTACTAAATTAACGGAATAAATTTAGTTTTCCATTTATATGGTGAAAAGTCCAATCATAATTGAACGACATTAATTCATTTCATCATAAATCAAGTTTGCAGTTCTCCGTTGAAAGTGAAAAAAGCTCCCGGTGCGGTGCTCATTTACTGAGAGCTTTTGCAATTAAAATAACACCACACACATGTTATATAACTTGGTTACATCGTTCTTGCGGTTCCAACTTAACCTGGCCTTTAATCTAGCAAATTGAATGTCTATTAAGACGCGCCCTGTTTGTGATTTTTATGTGCGCTTTTGAGGCCGCGTCGAATATTGACCGTTTTGTCGGACATCAGAGATTAGAGAAGGACCACAGTTGTGTTGTATGAAGCGAGTTGATAAGAAAATTGAATAAAGGAATAAAAGGAAAAATGGTCGTCTGGAGTGCTTTACAGCCTGTATACATTTCCAACAAATTTATTAATAAAGTTTATGTATATTGGGAAATTCCTCAGCTGAAAGAATCTCTTGCATTCTCTAACCAGGCCCAGATTCTCAAATCCGAAGAGTGTGAAGAATTTCCAAGAATTGATGTCATTACATCGTATGTGTATTGATAGTGCAGATTGCAGGAATGTTTTGTAGCGTTACTTTTCAGTTATTCCCCGGGGGATGTTCAAGTTTTGGTATTCGAGAATATGGCCCCGGTAAATCCTCCAAATCTAATGACACAAGCTGTCACACCCTAAAACCGAAGCATATTCAAAATAATGCTGCATACCCACAAATCCTCTCGTATTATTTTTGGTTCTTTTACTACGAGGGATTTCTTAAAACTTGCTATTCGTAGCAGTGGCTGATAACTCGGCATTCTAAGGCATCAACAAATAATCGATTATTACTTAACACACATTTTTGAATAGAATAGCTTACCCTAAAAAAAAATTATGAATTCTTTCGTTTCCGAAATATAACTGTAATTGGCATTTTTTTTGTATAGAACACCCTATAATCGTTAAGAGCATTCGATGACATTTTTAAAGACAAATTCAATCATGTAAACTACTTACATTTTGTTAATTTATATTTGGTTATTTTATTTGAATAGAAAAATAATTATTTTTAATTTTTAAAACTTTCACCAATCAAAACGGGGCTTATTTAACATGGTTCGATTTTCCGTTAAAAATGTAGTGCAATGCTCTTTAGATGTTATAAGGTACCTCATTTACAAAAACCAAAATTTTTAACTTTTGGTTGTGGAATTATAAATCTTGTGCAAATGTCAAGTTTTACGAAACCTCCAGTAGTGAAAACATTTAAAACGATAGAAGAATGCGATTTGCACCAATAATTTCTTCCTCAATATCACTTCCAGGAAACGTATATTAGATTCTTGATTTTATCCACATTCTGAGAAAACCCTAAAACCCATGGAATTTGGGTGGTATCTAAATCGTGGTCAGTTGCTTTTTTCCAAAATATTTCCTAAAACTCTTGATGGCAAGCGCTGTACCTTTAAAATATTAATATGTTGAGACTGCTTCCTGCAGTTCCTTAGGGAGGCCTTCTCCTTTAAAATCTCAAATATAAAGGGGGACTGAGTCGCACCTCGCTCCAAAATCTCTCAGTTCCCTTGGGGACCATATTTTTTAATGTCTTTTTTTTGTTTATATCCTTTTGCACGGGCGGTTTTCAAATTATTTCACTTAAAAGCTTACGATTCGGGCATTCTTCCCATTTAAAATTTTATTGGTGAAAGCATTTCTGACCGAAGGGCTAATAGGAAATATGTCAACATATTCATCAAAGACTTTCCCTCGGAAGACAAAAGCAACAATTTTCGCGGAATTTGATTTTTTATTTCTTAACCTAGAGATATTAGGGATAGAAACGTTTAATGGATCTTGATACGTGAATTTTATTGTATTAGCGTGAAATGCAAGGTGGTGTTAAATTTGATTCCCTAACACTGCAACTTTGTTTGTTACAGTGGTGGTAAATGAAAAGGATTGATTCAGCTAGTTGTGTTTACTTAGACATTTAAATTTTTTATTAAGTCGCGATAACGACAATAACCATTTAATTAACAATGGTTGTCGAGAGAGGCGTAAAAATCAAGTGTTTTTCATTTTTCCAAATCAATCCATAAAATTTTCATTGAATGAAATTCAATGAAATCCGTTTGGCCACCGATTTTAATTTTAAAAACTGTCACTTTATTTATCAAAATTAGAAAAAAGTGTTTTCCCATTGATAAGTGTGGGTACCGATGATATCCACTGCACCGATACAATACGATACTCAGTCCGTCAAAGAAATACGGTAGCAGGGTTGTTATAACACTCCGGGAGGTAAACTAAAGCCCTCGCTCTCACGTTAAAACTCAAACAATTACAATTAATTGTATAAAAAAGTGTACCCCCGAGGCTGACAATGGGGCGGTGTATCAATAGCAACGAATCATAATACCACTTAGAGACGACCTTAGCCGGTCCTTGGGTACGCGTGCTGCGCCCTAATTGGTGCCCTTCTCACACGTGTTTGTTAATGTAACGTCCATTTTCGCTCTGAAATTGTATTATATTCGCTTTTGTTCCTAACGAGCTTAGGCTCTTGGACGAGTGCGGTCCATTTTTGGCCGAATTAACCCTATTTGCACGATACAGGATGATGATGCTCAAGTTTCGAGGAGAGTGCATAAACAACTAGTTCTGGAGAGTCTCTCGAGTTAGGTCATAGGTCCGGGATAGTGTTTACATCATAAGTCCAGTAAGTGATGTCTCACAGTATTTTATGAACGACCGAAGCCTAGAAAATGCAAATTTTGTGATCCTCTAGAAGTGGAGTGGTTCTTTGGAAAATATCAAAAACGCAATATTTTCGTAGATTTGTCACTCTGATGCAGTAGAACTATGTTAGGTATTTATTGAAACTTGCTAGTATCAAATGAGTCTGCGATTTATTCATATATATGTTTGACTATTTACGTGCGTAAAAGTGACCTTTGCCACGTTTCAAATTATTTTTAAATTTACATTTGGGCCAACTATGGCCTCAGTAAGAGAAGAGTGTTCAATTTCAGATACTGAAATTTTTCAAACGATAGATCCCTGATTAGAGTTCAGTAAGATTGCTTAGCAACAACATTACAATGCCAGGAACTGTAACGTTCGACTTATCAGCACCAGACTGTTAAATAGTTCCGGGTGGTAGAAAATAAAAATATATTTCTGACTGGTTATATTATTCTTGGGCGCTCTACTATGCACGACTCTAATCCAAAGGGTTCCATCACTAGTTTGAAGATAATTTTTTTCTTGTACTTTTTTGTACAAATGTGTATTTGTCCTTCCCAGAGTATCTATGTATATCTTGCAGAGTTTCCTCCATAGAGGCATATAAAATATGCCAAGATCCGTAAATATTTGCAAGTTTCTTACTGAAACTTTAAAAAGAAAATCAGTGCTAAATTCGATATTGCTGCAACCGCAAATCCAAATGTTGAAAACATAAACAAAGATTGACCCACAGTTTTCATGGTAACTTAGCCAGCACTTAACACTTCCCTAGACAACCGTTTTATCTCAGAAACCACAATTTTCCTGATTTTGTTACATGAGACACCAGCCGGTGATTGGTATCATCCTCCAATCTCTACTATTATTCAACCTCAACTTTTGTTTCTCTCCCTCTATCTTTCCGATTTTTCAGTTCAACTTCAATTCATTGTCTAAACAATTGCCTCGCCGTTACCTCTATTTTTACCTGTAGCAGTTACGCCTAAATGTGCCTGAATAATTTTATGGGTGCCTACGTGTCAAGTGAGAACCCCTTGGAGATGTGGCTAAACTCTGTTTCTGCCTTCATAATCCGAACTTGTTATTTCCCCAAAGAAATCACTCGGGGGTGGTTCGAGACTTTGAGACCTCGAACTCCCTCTGTTTATATTAAACGTGCTTTGATTTTATTATTTCCCTCAGTTATTAACTTCATTTAAATTCAACAGCAACCGCAGGAAACTTTTGATGGGATATTATGGCCTCATGCAAATTTAAATCAGGTTGGATTCCGAAAGTCGTTTTCGATATTCTACGTGTAGCGTCCAATAAAATCACCCTTCATCCTTCATTAATTTTACAAACATTCATCGTCGGCAAATAAACTATTCTCCAGGCAAATTGAAATCATCATTTACAAACTTTCTACTAAACCGAGCAATTTTAAAGTTTTGTACTGAGAACGCGAAGAGCAGAGATTTAATTGGCCTCCTCAGCCCCAAGGGCCAAGTCTTTATATGGCAGCAAACCAGGAAACATGGCTTTACTTGAAATTGGACGTAGTGCTTCTTTAACGATCTTTTCAGTTACATTCCAATGTAATTCGGTGTTTATATGCGATTCAAGTGATGAGGAGCCCATCTTCCCAATTAGAGTTTAAACGATCTTACAACTCGAGAACAAATAAGGGGATTTTAAGCCGGAAACAAAGTCTATGCCGACAAGCGAACAATGGAAAGATGTTCTCTTGTCTGGCGTTTGTTGCAGCCGCCCTTAGGCTGGTTTCGCCCAATTAAGAATTCTGCCCTCAAACCTATTTAACATTATTTAATCATAAATGACAATATTGTCAAATTTGTCAAGCTGGGTAACAAGGTGCAGAAAGAGTGAAGTGTCTAGAAGGTCTATATTCGCATCCTTCGAAATAGTTATTCATAGCACGTCCTATGGCTCTTTGATATCTGTCCTGGACAGTCTTGGATATTACTCAGTTAATAGAGATGCACGAAGGACATAAAGATTCATAGAACCGTTGCTTGCTATTAACAGACAAAGATGTGAATTAAATCAAATTCGATGAAAGAACAAGGGAAATTCAGTATTATATTCACTCGGGAGCTAGAGTATGAGTGCCTTATTGCTCTCATGGCCTTTCACTCGGGAGTTAAAGTGTGAGTGCCTTATTGCTCTCATGGCCTTTTGTCGCGTGTTGCTATTGAGGGTTCGGGATTCGATTGAAGGAAAGTTTGTGGAAGGGTTGGTTGGTGGATGAATAGTAGTAAGTAGAATCGGTCTTTCACTATAACGGTGAAACTGATCTGAAAGACCTCGGAATATGTGTGAAAAATATAGACTTATTAGAAAAAATTTCTCAGCGAATGTAAAAGAATCCTAAGATGAAATTTCTCATTAAAGAGATCAGAAGAGGTCTTCGTATTTTGGAAATAAATAAAACGTACATTAACCTAACACACTTACGTTACATTAACCTAAACTACTTCACATTCATCGGCGAGTATCTTCTCAACCCTGAACCATCTTGTGTCTTGATCTTTAATCGACTTATTGGAAATAAACGCGTTTATAGCTAACCTAACCTGAATTAACCTGAACTAACCCAACGAAATAACGCATCCAAAAATTTAAAAGACTCCAACAATTCTTTAAAAACTCCTAAAGTAGCGGTATGGATTTTAACAGAAGGTTACTCTTCGGAGAAATATAAAAGTTTCTCAGTTGGAATTGCCTTTTTACCCATTTGTTCGCTGAAACTATATCTATTTTAATTTTCGCGAAATATTCTGAACTAACGTTATGTATAAGTGGTAAAAGCAAAAATTTGCGAATAAAAAAAAATTGAGGAAAAAGAGATTTCCTTAGTATAAATCAAAAAAGTGCAAAAACTTCAAGGAGTTTCTGAGTATTCTAAAAAAGAAGAAAGGATTCTTCAATTTGGTTTCCTCATTTCAATGTATGAAACGTAACAACTGTAATAATACTGTCGTCGTTCCCTTGGACATTTACTTCATTTGTAAGAACAGATTCAGAATTAATTTTTCCATCAGCAATTAGTAAAAATCGCGTTCTTTGAGATGAAATATTTTACATTGTATTTCTCATGAAAAACATCCATCCCGTGAGAATCATAAACCTGCTCACCCACTCTGAGGTCACCATAAAAGTCTGCAGTGAAGACACATTTTCCCGCATTTTAGAACGTTACAACATGTTCCATAGCGCCACCAGCAGTCACGCTTGAAGGTGTTTAGACGAGAACATTGCGAGTTTGAATCCATGGAAGAAAATGCACGAAATCGCGAAATAGGCGCTGTCGTGAAATTTCGACTTGTCTAGAATTTTTCTTTGCTAAGACGTCGAAGATTTTAGTCTTTAGTGGCCGGATTTTACATACAAATACAAACTTTTCTCCAATTTCCTCATCAGGTTTTAACTTTCGTTTGAGCAATTTATTCTTGGGGCACGGCCATTTGTTAGAGGAGACAAAGTAGTTTCCACAAACAAAAGGCTGTAAAGCTTTCAGCGGGCGAACTTCTTACGTGTTTTATTAGGTTTTCCGGTTGTTCAAGGAGAAAGAGCGAAACTCGACGGTTTTAATAAAATTGCTTGCCTTGTTTCGGCTTCTAATGGCCGCCTCAGACGTATCTAATGGAACTCGGGCGTTTTTAAGTGGAACGAGTTATCAACTCTCGAACTTCGTTTAAAAGAATTCCTATAGTTTTTACTTACAAGAAACTTTAGACCTCATCAGGGTTAACGAGGAAATTCACGTTATGTTAGCCAGAGGTCTCTAATTAAAGCCCCAAGAAAATTATCATTAAACGAAATAAAAGCAAGTTAACTTTTAAGTAAAGCTCGCTTTATCATTCCATTTTGGGTAGTCAGATTTCGGCTTTAATTAATGAATTAATGTAGCTCGACTCTTAAGCAGTGTTTATGTCACGATAATTACAAGAGTTTCTGGGAGCAGATTATCTCCTCGACAGGGCCGGAGTTAAGACACACTTTCCTGCAAACGCTAACAAGAAATTTAGTTAATTCAAAACTAAAGTCTAACCCTGTATAGGTTTCTCTATCTTCCTAAAATTGTGCCTGAGGAGGAGTTAAAGTGCAAAGAGGGACTTAGATCTGATATTGTCATAAAAGGGAATTTCGCGGGGTACAAAGCTTCTAATTAGAGATGTAAGGTTAATTATTATTTATTCGTTTGTCATGTCTTCCCCGGGTTAATAAAACAACGTTTTATCTTTAGAATGGCGGTGTTAAGTCACCTTTGCTAATGGTTCAAGCTAATGAATCATTTCAGCCTAATTAGGGAGTATTGTTGATTTCATGGTAACATCTTCTTAACAAACCTTATTCGCGGACAATATACTAAGACATTTTGTAATTATTGTGTCGTTAATTACATGTGTTGTAAAGGGAAAATCTTTGCCCTGTGTAAACGTACCTCAAGTCGGTAAATTAACGAGACATCAGGGATAAATACCTTTTTCAAAGCCTTTTAGGCCCCTTATTTAAGGGAAGGAAGTAATTTGGCTTGGCGGGCAGGTCGAGTTGTAGGATCTTTAATAAAGTAGTTTAGTTTATGTATGAGTGAGTGCCAAGACTTAATGAATACACCCAAAATGCCAGTGGCAGACGGGCGCGAAAATGGAACAAAATAAGTCAAATAACTTATGGTTTTTCAGGTCATTAGTTCATTTTGCTTTTATTGACTTTTATTTCTTAAGCATTTCTGTGTTGATTTGAGTTAATATTCTATTAAGCACTTATACTTTGACTTCTATTGTAGAGATTTCCTGTACAGCTGAGGTTACCTATGCTCTTTGGTCATATATATCTTTTACTGTAAAAAACTAGCTCTGTCTGTTCAGGATTAGCAAACAGTTCCATATCAGTTTTAATGTCCTACAAGTTATTTCTATTCGGTCGTAACGGCTGTTAATGAACTTACCCGGTCTCATCAATAACATGTTGTCAACATACGCCTATATGCGAAATCCTTCAGCCTGAAACTTAACCAAGAGATCATCCATGAGCAGGTACTACAATTGCGGTGATAAACAACTGCCTTGTGAAGAGTCACTATTGATCTTGATGTTTCTTTCGATGGTCTTCCAGAAGTGTCATAACTTTGCTATCCCAATGTGCTATTTGATCCATGTCACTAGTTGGAATGGGGTGCCATGTGCCACAAGGGCATCGCAAATGTTGCCATGCCTTTCTATATCTAAAATCGGTGTTAGCATCACCTTTTTGTCTAAATGAGCTTTCTCTAGTTGGTGCATTACTTAAAAATTTATATCGACCTTCCATTACTATATGTATATTGACTTGAGCTGACGAGCTGTCGTCCCAATATTTCCTCTCTTCACTAAATATGATATATACATTGTGTAAATATGTTATATGATAACTTAATTTATTACCCACCTGTTTTTTTTTTATTATTTTTTCATTTAGAAATTTATATTCGATGAATAAGACTATTAATGACGGCTACTAACTGTCAAGATCGTATAAAAAGTGATCGCACCTAATGTGTTATCACTCTATATACTCTAAGTGGATTTGTTAAAAAACTATTGTGATTGGTCAGAGGCAAGCAGTCATGATCTTATCACATCACCTCTAACGCGTTCAAAATCATGCGTTAATGGAAATAATTAATGAACTGTTTTGGACACCTTAAAAAACTTGTTACTATCCAGTCAACAGAAAATGTAAGTATGTATTTTGTACAAAACTGATAGGTATTTTTGATACAACCCCTCTCCCCTCAAAAGTGCGCCCTTGTCGTTTTGCCACCCGAAAAACTTTTCTCCTGACAAAGTTAGGGGAACATACCTTACAGGGGTGTAGGCTTACAGCTAACAGGGTGAATTAGTCTAAGATTAGGGCACCACCCTTCGCTATTCACCGTTCTGATATCAAAGATGGCTGATTCTTTCTTCGACCGACTTGATCCTCGGTTTAAGAATATTAAACGGATAAATCAGATCTCTCCGAGGGCCAGCCAAAGGATCGTAGGGGTTATTTTCTGTAATGTCTATATTTACTTTTAGCCTTCGGCTGTGGGTTATTAAGGAGCCTCCCTTATTATTAGGTTGTTGTGAAGTGTAATTGAGTGAATTAAGGAGGCTTTGCTGATCCTATTGTTTTCCGACCAGGTGTCTGCTTTCCCTCTTTATTTAAATAAAAAGCAAAACGATGATTTTTCGAATATAAACGAGTGTCGGTTACACAAAACATTGCCCGCTTGATTGACTCTTAAAAAGAGATCGGCCATCAATAGAGCTAGAGCCGCTCTTTGATTCTGCGAAACAGTAGTGAATCTTTTCTTTGTTGCTGCCCCCCTTTATGCCGCTGTTGACATTGTAAACAGACACCCCATAGTGCCCTAATCGCGGCTAAGTATACCGGCTCTAATCAGCTTTGCCATTTTCATTCGGGGCTTTTATCTGATTCAGTCCTTCCGCATAATCACGAATGAGCTAAAAAGTTTGTTTTTTTGGTTCGCAGAATTTACACGCGTTGTTGGGTAAATTCTGCTCTAGACTTTTAAGCGAAAAACTCCAATAATGTGATTATGGTTGAAAGGTTGGATTCGAAAAAGAGGTAATAAAATCCCATTAATTTAGATATCCATACCTGGAGAGGAAATAAGAATAAAAAAGCCTGCTTCTGTCGGGATACGCAAAAAGCCTTCCCTTTGGCGATCAATCACATGTGTAAACCCGGGAAAATGTAAAATGGAGGCCGCATTGGCATCGCATCGAATAAAAAGAGCAATAAAACGATGATAACTTGAATGCAACATCGATGAGATACGAACAAGAGGCGGAACGATGTGGAATTAATCACTTTTTGTGCCGTAAACATGCGCACATGTGAAGCCATCTTTATCCTGTCCATTATTATTCCATAACGCGTGAAAGTCTGATGCAGGGAAGTTTCAGCTATAAATGGGCAAATCAATGGAAGTATTTGAAAAATTATAAATACATTTTGAAATATTCATTCAAAAACGTGGATTTAATGGGAAGATCTGTTAGGAAAGGATCCTGGCTTGTTTGGAAAAAAATGAGAGTTCAAGTACAAGTGGAAAAAGGATGTTGGGTGATCCGACGGTGCATGTCTTTACTTATTGGCTTCATCAGGGTTGTACGTGCATAAAGTAGATACATACATCATGCTGCGCATGCCTGAAGACATACCCAAGGGTGTAGCCGGGAAAGGATGGAAGGAAAAAAGAGGAAATCATAAGCGGGCATTAGCTCAGCCTTTTGTGAAAACATGCCCAGTTTGCCTAATTTGGGGGATGTGTTCAGGATATCGACAGCAGCTTCGCCATGGATACCTGTTGTGAATCATCACATCATTCTTTGATTATTAAAATATTTGAATTTTGTTTCATTATTAAATGCAGCAAAATCCTTACTTAAAGAAATATTGCTCATTACACTGTATTATCAAAATTTGGATTCGGCTTTGCAAAGGTTTTCAAGAAATCACAGCAATTCCATTTGATGGTTAAAATTCTTTGAAATGTCGCATAAATGAACTTTACTTTCAGAATTATTTGAGTTATTTTCTCTAGGAAATATAGACATTTTTTACGGAATTTCAGTGGCTATTATGCAAAAAAATCTGAAATATTGCTATAGAATTTTCAAATTTTCAATTGCAATAAAACACTCAAATTTGCCACAATTATTTTAACTAAAAATGTACGTTCTATATTATATGACGTAAACATTCCCATGGTAAATCGCATTAATTATAATTTGAAAGAATATGACACCCACCTTTTCATTTCGTGCCATATTTTTAATTTGAAGCATCGTAATCAGTGTGGCCGTTTCCAGCACACAACGTGGGACTATTAGCTGAAACAAAGAAAACGCGACAACACTGCTAATTGCAAAATCGTGTCGTATAGTGGTCACTGTGTACTCCCCCCTCTTTCTCCCCTCATAGAGCGCATCGTCGCAACTTGGAGCCGACATTAAAATGGAAATTGGCCATGCCACCGGCAGCTTACATCAATTAGCATATTTCCACCTAAAGCTCCGCCCCTGAGTTCAATTAGGCTCTAATTAAGCGGAGTAATGTCATTTCGATGGTCCGTTTGGTAATTAGGATTTGTATTGGCATCAGTAATTTGGTAGAATTTACTAACAGAGCATGGGTTTGGAAGCGATAGAGAATAATTGTATCGGGGGTTTCTGGGAGCGATAGTGCCAATTTGCATAATTGAGTGACGTATATAATAAATACACGTAAAGCATGAAATTAACTTTGGCTGACGATATAAAATACCAGGACATCGGACTGTAAATAAAAATGTCCATCCCAGCATCGGCAAAGCTCTATCCAAACACACATCTGTAATGCTATAAAGAATCTCGTATAAAATACATATAAGGCCGCTACAAAGGAAATAAGCACATTTCGATGTAAAAGCCTCTAAAGCCCCTGAGCCGCCACCGGCTTCCAGAAGAAAGACTGCTAATAGAGCTTTTCCAGAGCTTTTACCGGGCGCGCTGAAACCCAATTCGTGATCCAATAACAAAAGACAACTATATTACCGACCGCTCGGACAAAGGACGGACCGTTTTGCCTGAGATTGGATCATGTCGGCAGGGAATGTTCCCCTGACTCCCCTTTTTTAACGGGGGACTAATCCGTCCTTTCGGGGAGTATACGACGGCTGTGGCAATTATGGTTAGACTCGAATCTTTTCTGACATTTCTTTAGCTTTGAGAGGTAAATACTAAAATAATTATAAACATTTTTGTAAGACCATCATTGACAAATAGACTTATTCACGTTTTTAAATCATAAAAAAACGCTTCTGTAAATGTTAATGAATCAATGAGTCCGTAAATGCATTAGTAGAACAAATCATTATTCCATATGGGTTACAAACAACGTTTTTTGCCTAGTGATTTCACGTAAATTTTCTATTAACTTTAACTTTGAGTCAAAATTAAATTGCCTCCGAAATATCTTAATCACCGATTAAAAGACGATAGTTCCCATTTACACTACAATGAATCACTTTATAGCCTTAAAATATTATTGCAAAGACTCCTTTGTAATCAAATTAAAATATATTATTCCTTTCCTAGCAAATATTTATTGTAAAGTTTGTATAATTATTTGAAGCGATCTAGGCTGAGAGTTTTCAATTTTTTAATTCAAATGGGCTCTCAAACTGAAATGAAATTAATATCAAAGACTTTAGTTTTCTTAAATTTCAACAAGATTTGAATATTTATGCACAAAAAGTTTGCTAATAGATCCTCGAAAACTACTCAAACTATTTAAGGAACAACTTGTATAAAAGAGATTTTAAAAGTGCTACAGTTTTGTTGTGGAGTCACCAAATATCCAATTTTAGTTCTATTTTTTTCTTACTTAGCAACAAATTACATATCTCACTTCTTGTTAAGATTAAACTGACGTGCACGTTAAAGTTCGCTATGCAACAGTCGCTTGCACCAATTAACTTGATAAGAGCAATATACTTTTAAATTTATATAATGTCTGATCAAATATAGTTGACATGGAGATTTTAAACTTACTTAACATACTTTAAGTTAGTTTCAATTTAGGTAGAACTTGTACAAATAGTCTTAAATGTTTTATTGTTAAAAAAACCCATATTATTCATGCTATTTGTTTTTAATAATTCCAGATAATTTTGCTTGGGACCTGATTTTTTGATTTTTTTTTATCAATACACAGTGATATAATTTTTACCTCTAGTGAATGTGGTCGTTATAATAGTGAAGTTAACTATTCAGTGTCAACTTAATTAAAGTTGCTATTTAATAAGAAATATTTATTTTTTGTAAATTTTTCATTTATTTGTATTGTTACAACGTTCCATTTATGTATGTTAATGTTTAGGTTGACTGAAATTTTATTTAACTACAAAAGTAAGAGGGACGTTTGAAATTCATTTTTAATGGTACAAATTCTTCATAGAATGTGGCATTCGATCAAAGCACTGTTTGCAAAAACAGAATTTTTTATGTTTGTACTAAACTGCAGGATTGAAGCTTAACGTGTGATCTAATATAGCAATTAGAAATAAAACGCAGAAGCAAAGTTGACGATGGTTACAAAAAATCGCAAAGTTGGATCTGAAATATGACATTGACCCGTTGTAAAACAGAAAAAGTTGCATTAATAAACTGTCAATAATTTTGAATTACTTTGCTAAATAAGCTTATGGTTAGCGAGATTTCCATAGTTGAAATTCAGAAATTCAAGGTTCTTGTATACACCGCAGGTGTGAAATAATAAATAGTTATGGCCCTAAGATCTTAGACTTAAACTTGACGAGTGGTTCATTATGAATAGCGAATAATTTTGTTGAAATAGTCACATTGTTCTTTGGAGGGATCAAGACTAGGAGTTTTCAGATATTTGAAGCTAACTCGACATAGATCACAGCTTGACTAACAATATTCTCGTTAGATTTTGTCCAATTTCCACAAGATCTGCATATTTATATGAATTCACCTAAAAGATCTAGGCAAATCTCACATATTTTTTATAAGAGAATTAGACTTATTGCAAAAATGTAAAATTATCAATTGCCGCAATTTTTTTCTAAAAACTTTCTTACCACAAAATCGGTGGGTTGGCTTAAAGTTAGACGCAAGAAAGGTGTCAGATCCCCTCCAATCCAATATGATTTGCATATTTGTACGACAATCGCCTTAAAGATTCCCCGAGGGAGGATTTTTCTATCAACCCCAATCCGAAGAGCGACACCCCGAAAATAACAAACGACAAACTTTTGATACTTATTTACATAAAACAAATGACTGCGCTCGTCCATACGAAAAGTTGGCTAATATTTCAGCGCCGAGGTGTCTTGGCGTCACCTTCCCAGGCGTCGAGGCAGGTATATTTCCCTGGGGAACCGGGATACGCTCCACAGGGTTGACGGGTTGTCGCTTTTTTATATTTCCTCGCCACATCCGATGATCTGTATCTTAATTTAAAACTGTCAATTTTAAGGCTGCGCAGGCGGCTGACAAATACATGACTTGATTTAAGGGCAGCGCAGGGCTGGGTAAGGAATTTTGTCCGAATATCGAATGCTACTGTCGGAAAATGGAAATTTTCTAGCCAATCTGCTTTCCAGTGAGTCCATTGACTGCAATACATAAGGGAACAGAACATTATTTGAGAAGACCAACCGAACTGCTACTTCGAGGGCTTGCACTCACATAGATATTACGCTATACAGTTTGTCTAAAAAAAAGTAACAATGGTTAAGTGACAAAAATGGTAAAACATTAGTAATACTAAAGAGAGTAGTAAAAGAACATCTATGTACCTTTGTTTCCCTGAAGCAAGAAGTATAGTTCAACATCAGTAGGTGCATTGGTCCTGTTAGTAGTTACTTCTGTTGGTTTCTTCTAAAAATGTTTTCGCTCCCATCTTTCCTGTCTTTTTTACATAAAAATGTTCATTATTTTGAAAGGTAATTCAAAATTTTATTGTTCAAATTTAGTTTGAGAACGGACACTTACAAATCGAGCACACTGTCGGACCTGCAGAAAAACGTATGATTTTTACTACTTTGATTTTAATTTAGTTTCAGTTAATCTATCCTAAAATTGGCAAATTTTTTTCATCAATTTAGTTCAAGTGTCGACTTCGACTCGCATTTCAAAACCAAATCTAATTTTTCTAATTTGTCACACTGTGGATTGAGAAAAAATCGGGAGGAGTTTGACGAGAGCAGTGGTATTTCCCTTGGCATTAACGGGGGTCATTAAATAATTTTCTAACATTGCAGCTCTTTTAAGAGACACTAAAACAAAATTTAAGATAAAAACGTCAACGCGTTGTGCCGCAGGGACGGCGTGTCTCAGAGGCAAAATTAAAAAGCAAACTCACGTAATTTTTCGATTTTCTCTTCTTTAGCACCACTTCCCGGAAACCTCCGGTAGATATAAATCAACGTTTAAAATTTTAGCAAGTATAAAGAGCAAATTTTTCAATTACGGTCGTCCAGCGCCATCATAACAGGTCCCACAAATTCAAAACCTACTAACAAATTGAACTGCTAGTCATAAGAGTAGATATCGATTGAAAAAAGACAACAATGAAGGCAAATTGGGGCCCGATTGTCGGGCCTGATTGTCGTCGTTTACCCCGCAGCGGCTTTTGATGTCGCAGCTCGCTTTTTAATCAGAACGAGAATACAACTTTGACATTTGACTGAGTAATCCGCCTTTTATTCTCTACTCTCGTTTTAGATTACTTTTCTATCTGTTGGGGGCGAGCGGCACAATACCAATCCAAGTACTTCCTTTTAAAATTACAATTTATTCAATTGATTACTTGAGGAACGAGATCTGCACCAAAAAGCGGCGTCGTTTATTTGATGGTTCGACCATTTTGCCCACAAATAAAACAAAGCAACATCGCAGTAATAAAACGAGCAACGGTGTCATTCGGAGGGCGACGCAGTGACAAAAAAACAAACGACGGAGACGACGCTCGTTTGTTTTGTCAACATCGACAAATTTAGTTCGCCTCAGGGTTTTTGCACATCAAAATCCTATTAACATTTTTATGGTATAATATAAATAATATTTCCCGGAAAGGATCATCCCTAGCACCAGTTTATTGATAAACTAGGTAGAGGCTAGTTGTCATCTATTTGTTACTATTCAATTTGTGTTCTGGAACATTTTGGATTTGAAAGAAAATAATAATTTCCTTTAGACCGGTATATCCTATTTTATTCTCAAATATTTATTTCAAATATTAATATTCAGTGACATAGACGGTTGTTTCTTTTTGGTCTCCTTCTTCAAATTGATTTTATGTTTTTATTGCCGCTTAGTATGTCATTTAGGCGAAGCCACTGTTTGTTGATGGAGCTAAGCGGAAATTTTCGTTCCAATAGAAAAGAGTCATGTTTATTTTCTTGCAAAAATCCAGTGGAATATGTAAAAGTTTCTTGTTACAAATGCTTAAAATTCGTCATTTTTTACACGTCGTTGCTTTTAAAATTGAAGTAAGTGGCGTTTTTTTCAACGTATAAAAGGCATCCACTTTGTATATAAAGTGTGACCATATTAAAAGAGAAACACCCCTAGAACTGTTGTATTTACAACTCGATGTCAAATAATCAAAATTCAAAATATAGAAAACAAAAAGCTTTATTTATGTTGTAAAAATTGTTTTCCAACTCATCCTACCAAGGCTAACTGTAGCTTGTTTTCCGTGATAAATATTGGAAAAAAGGATTAGTGCGTTGTTTTGGAAACAATAAGCCACTGAATTCAGCATTCTTTAAAATGAGTATGTGGTAAATTTGCTAAAAAACAATTATTAACTATTTTAAAGAAGCTTATTTTATAGTTGCAAACAACATTATTTTATCAAGATGGCCATAAAAACAAATAAAAAATAAATAAACTAAATATCGAAAGCTTCTACTTTCTTTATATCAATATATTCATCGTATATTTTTAAAAAGTTACTTGGTACATTTTTCAATTGTCGTGAAATTATTTCTTTTTATTTCCTCATAAGATTTGCGTGTACGGGTTCGAATATCTTCAATGTCGTGAACACGCGATTTATAAACTTTATTTTTGATCGTGCCGCACAGAAAAAATCTAAGGACGTGAGATCAGGACATCTTGGCGGCCATTCGATCAATGGGTTATTGGGGCCTACTCACTTATTTTCGAAATGCAAATTTAAATATTGTCTGAAACAAGCAGAATTATGAACAGGATTGCGATCTAATTGAAGATGATAGATGTTTCTGAAATAACCGAATGGAAAATCGTTCAAAGTGTTCATCCCTTTTTGCTGAAGAAATTCTAGGAATTCTAGGAAATTTGCACAAATTAAATTTCCATCTAAAAAGAAATTAATTTGACGTTTATCATTCAATTTAATTCATTTAAATTTGCTTTTAGGCTATCTTGGTAAAGCAATATTGTGTTCAACTATAAAATAAACTTCTCTAAAATAGTTAATAATTGTTATTTGTTCATGAAACTTGATACGTAGTCATTTTAAAGAATACTAAATTCAGTCAAGAGCTTATTTTTTTACGGTTTTCAACATAAAAACAAGTAAAAGTGAGCTTTTATTAGGTGAGTTAGAAAAAAATTTTAAAACATGAACACAGTTTTTTATTCTTTGTCTTTTAAGCCTTGATCCTTTAAAATCGAGTTGTAGATACAAAAGTTGCACAGGTTGTTCCATGTTCAATTGGTCACACTGTATATTCCTAGAAGAAATCAGTGGTGTATGTAGATTATATCTATTTTCATTATTTGGAAGTCGTTCTATTTTCAAACTGATTTCATCACATTTTATTACCAGGGAACATTCATGTAGAGAACACCACTGCCACTGTCAATTTAAAAACTCTTCCTGCGCTTAGAAAACACTCGTCGTTAATTTTCTTCAATAACTCAGTGGCGTATGTCAACAATCTTCTATGTTTAAAATTCTGTAGATCATCCTCATTTTCAAATTGATTTCATATTTTAAAAAATTTATTTGGGGAGCGTCATTGCTTTTCAAAATTTATATTTTCGAAAATGTTTTGGTTATATAGTAGATATTGGTATGTATTTCACAATAAAAATTTAGAGACATATGTCGAATACACTTTTTATTCTAAATTTTCAAAATTCCTGGTTTTTCAAACTGATATCATGTTAAGTTATTTATTGCTAACAAAGATTTATGGAAATTAATGGAAACTTTTCTACTGATGGTAGAGTACTTGGCTTCCGATTGTCTTGTTAAAAATCAGTATACCACTTTCCATACTTGAACATGTAAAACATGCGTTACTAAACCGCATTCACACACCACAATGCTCAGCTGACAATAGGTAACATTTAGAGGTAGTTGAGGCGTATATAAGTGATCATTCTCGTTAGTTAGGAAAACACGTCCATTGTCACCTATTGTGCCGAGAATGGGCTCTTAAGTACACTTCGATACACTCTTCAGGCTGCCACACAAAGGGTCTAAGAAGCGTATTAGGGATTAACAGCCTTTAGAAAGCTCGAGGTGGAGATGTTTACGTAGAAGGGACAAATTGAGTATAGATATTTAGAGAGGCTGTTACGACTAATTTAGTAGAAAAAGATCAAGTAGTTGTAACTTGAAGATGTATAAAAAATACATAATCGAATCCTAAAAGGGGGGAAACTCGTTAAAGAAAGGTCGTGGAGATCGCATGTTTATCATCCCAATTATAAAGCTGCCAAAGAAAACGTTAAAGGGGGACTTCGTACAGAAGTTTTGATTCGAAAGATATCTTTTCAAGTCCTTCGTTAACTCGGCGAGACATCAAAAGTAAAATTAAGGGAATCGTCGTGCCATTCAACGCTTTGATCAGCGATGAATGGCCCAGGCCAGAGGAAATGAAAATGGAGATGATTACCAACTCTGGAGGATTTTTAAAAGCTCCGGATTATTTTTGGAAAGGCGCTTTTAATGACGCCTCTCCTCGTCTAGTTGGCTTATCCCGTCTGAAAATGCATGCATTAATAACACTTTCAAAGTAATAACTAAAAGGAATTTTTCATTAGCGGAAAAGTAATTATAGTTTCAAAGAGCCGCTTTTTAATTCTTCTCTAAGTATCGACCTTTAAGTGTTCCACCAGGCATTTCGAGAGAATTTGCTTAAGCACCCCGAAAGGTGGTACTTAGGGTGACACAATGGGGTGACAATGGATCTGTTTTGCTAACGAACGATCACTTATGTACGCCTGAATCGGTCTTATTGTATGAAGAGGATTAGACGTTTAACCCAAAGTAAGTGGTTGTGTGTCGGCATTCGCACATCTTAAGCACCTTTAGTTACGTTAATGCCATTGTGCAACGCCCGATTTAGATATCTAATGCCTCTATTCATACGTACCGAGAAGTTAGAAACAGTTCTGGAACGAGATTTGGGGGGGCAACTATAGACCGATTTTGAACCTGAAGAAGTTGAAGAGAATCGTATGAACTTGCCTATTCCGATTGAAATATTTAAATCTTTTTTAAGATTTTCTTAGTGCTTACATAGCTGAGTAATGCTCAATACGACTGATAACCTTTTTTAAAATTTTTGAGAATACATAAGTAGGGGTTGCCGAAGCGGTGAAGTTGCATAGTATTCTCAGTTGAGACTAACTGATATATAACTGAATAATCTTTACCCTTTGATATGGGATCGGATGAGAACCCTTATTTTATGTTTCGGTGACAAATCGGTCACCGTCTTCAGGACATAGGAAAAACTGTCATAAGATTGCGCACTAATAATTAAGTCAAATACGTGGAAGGTGAATATTCAAAATTTGTGAAACACTAGTAGATATAAGGTGAATGATTTATGCCTAACCACTGTTTTTTTAAATTTGATTATTTGTGTTTAGCTTTTTTGGGTGTGTCCGAGGTTAACCCCTTGCCTACGCAAAGGTAAAGGTATCTGTGTTATCTGCGATCGAGAAATTGGGAGCCTTTTAAATGATGACCATAGAAGCATTAGAGATAAAAATGTATAATAAATAAAAAAACATAAAAATAGTTGTACAGGATCAGAAAAACGCCAATTAACATCTTACAAGAGTAAAACACCTCTTTTTTTATGGTGTTCTCAAGGTCAACAAAAATAACTTATCCTTAAGATTTAATGTTAGTAGAATGAACTCATTCATTCACCGTCTGGATTTTTATGAAATATTGTAAACCTATTAGATGGGAAGGAGAAAATAAATTAAATATTAAGATATACCACTTGAAGTTGAAAATCAGAACAAAATCTGCTGTAATACTCGCTTATCCGAACACTAGGTTCCATTAATTCCTATATATAGAACAAATCATAATTTTATAAAACTGTTGATAGGACGCTCTGAGATTTAAAAAGGATTTTGTAATGGACTCGGCAATTTCTAAATAACATTGTAAGGAACTCGGATTTGAATCGGAGAAACATAACATAGGACATTGTTAGTTAGGGTGTTAGTTTTATTAAGCAACTTTTTTAATAGTTTAGTGATTCGTCATATATAAAAATATTAAATCAAGAAACCCTAATCCATTAGAATAACATCTTAGCCCCGTCTCCTATCTCTCGCAAACCTAGACGACTTATGAATTAACTTCCTGCTTCGTCTTCAATTTAAAGCCATCCCGACCCAGGAACGTTCGTTTTAACTTCCACGCTTGAAGAAAAAAAGAGAAAAGAGTTGCCTTATTACGAGAACTAAAGATAATTCATCAGGTTCCAGCCGGCGCCATCATTGTCTTGGACCTATGCGAAATTTGAACGGCTCATTTCATGCGGTCCGTTACAAAGAAACCATAGAACGGTACCAATTAGTGCTGACAACTCGAATTAGGTTCCGATGAGTACTTTTGCGGTCGTTTTTCCTTTTTGCACAAAAATACAGAAGCAGAAATTGTCTGCTTGAGCGTATAATGAAGATGGAAGAAGACATGAATTTGAAAGGGAGATGTATCATATAGTCAGAATCGATAATCGTGATGATTGTGAAAGCTTAAATCCATCTCAATACCCAGCAATTTCATTGGGTTGAAACCAAATTTTGTCAAAAGGGTCGTTACTTGGTCTACAATTTCTATTCGTGATTTTTCAACAGTGAAAAGTGGAGCAGATGTCAGTTGATACATAATAGGTTTGAGCAGATATATTACTGAAGAGCTGTATACTAAATGTCTTATAGGGTAGAAGTAATATTTAGACAATATGGCTTTAGGGGCCAATGATTTTTTGCCAGGAAATTATGGAAATTTTGAAAATTTACAGTAACTTTCTAGTCTAAGTTATAATATTAGGGAGGCTACAGATAATGTTGATAATAATTCAAATCTCAAAGAAGCATTATTAGACAAGAGATATGAACATTAGTCAGTAGAAATTAGTGAGTGTAAGAAATAATGTAAGTTTTGAACAGCTATGTAATTAGTAAGGTTGATCGATAACCTTTCAGTTCGACGCTATGCTCACATGAATTTGATTTAAGGTGACTCCTACTTACCTCTCCATCGATATTTCCCGGTTGCGTATATCTTTCCTGTTTTGTCTGTCCTTATATGTTCAGATCGCAGTTTGAGAATCTCATTAATTCTCCCTGCAATGGGGGACCCACAGTCGAGTCCTCATAAATTTGCTTTGCACCGGGAGTACAGCTACCCCTAGACGTTTCATAATATACTATAAATTTCTAAAAACGTCCGGTAACGTTTTTCAGCCATGCACGCTTTCAATTTTGCCCAAATATTTCCTTTGATATTTTCCCTGAGCACTTTCCCTCAGTATTGCCCTGCATCCTATACCGGATTTTCCATAGTTTCAATAGCCAAAGGCCAATCAGCCAGACTGGTAATCAGTGGCCGGCGGCTCAAGTGTCTGTCGGTCGAAATCGATCAAGCGAACTGCGGCGGTCTTAATCAATTAGTGCTGATTGAACTCAATTGCTACGGGTCAGCAAATGGCCGGCCGCAAATTCACCCCCAACCTCCACCCCAATCCTGAACCCCACAAATCAATCTCGGCCTTAGTTCGATTTAACGCAGCTGCAATATCTACTACCAAAGTTTAAAAAAATATTTCACATCATGATGCGCTCAAACCCTTACGATGGCAACCACTAACAGCCACCCCCGCCATCATCATCATCACCGTCAACAGGGGGGCAATCAGCCTAATTCCCCAAACCCATTCAGCTAAACAAGGAAACATCTGAACGGCGGCGTCGCGCCTTTCATCCCCTCTACGAGAGGGGTTGGACCCTCCTCCGCGCCCCGCACCCCATCGGCGTCCAATCCCGTTTAAGGGCCGATATTTACAACTGTTGCGTCGTCTTCGGTCGTGCGATAAATGGCCATAACTTAACGCGTGTTCACATGCCCTCACTCTTCTGATAGTAGTTGCATCGTCAACGAGTTGATTGCGATCAGGGGCGCGTGTTATCCTATAATCGCTCAATTGCTTCATTTTGTAATATCGACTTTTATAAGTTTGTATTTATATTGCAATTGATTTCTTGATGACTATGAGTACGGTTCCATGATACACATTATCGTAATGATCACACGTAATATGTTCTACAGGGTGTACATGCTTGAAATTACACTCTCACTTGAAAGGGGCCTGACATTTCTATCACTGCTGATAAACAATATTTTACGAATTTCATACTCATTCCGTGCATCGTCAATATTCTGGTGGTATTATTTTCTTGATGAGTCCAAATGTCGATCTGCACCAATTCAATTTCCAAGTTTTAAACCAAAGTTTTGTCGCACCTTGGTACGGGATTTGGTTGTTTCCAATAGCATTTATACCTTCTTTAATGTTATTCCATAACGCTTCTTTGCTGTTAGGTGCACAGTTGTACACTAATGACTTTGAAAAGAATCCATTGGGTTTAGGTCGGAACGTCGTGATGGCCGCAAATGTTCCATCAAATCGCCGAGGGGAAAAATACATTTTTAAAAATTCCTTTGCATGTTTAGGGTAATGAGAATCATGTAATAATGCTCCCGATCTACCATTCAAAAACGTTATGGTTTTTATGGCGTACCTCGAAACGTAAGCAGTCAATAAATTGGTGGTGTTCATAAATTTTTCATAGTGTAACTTCAGCTTTCATTGTGTAACTAATCACACAATAATATCAAAATAGCTCAGTTAACAAATCAGTCCAGCAACGCACGAGCGGTTGCCGTAGTTGCTGCAGGTCATACTGTGAATATATTGAAGCTTCTGCCTTTTAATAATGATTTCTGCATCGTGCGGTAAAGCGGAAAAAAAATGACGTACGAAACTCCTAGCAAATGCTGCATTGTGAAACTCTCGTCATATTGTAGCTCGCCTTGCTTGTCCCGCACAATCTCACTTGTTACGTAAAACTACCCGTTGCCCTATTGGTGTAATACATAATAAATAAATAAATTACTATGAAGCGTCAGCTTTTGATTGTGTTAATATTTTTGAAAAACTTTGAATAAAATCTTTTCCACATGGATTTCCAGGTACGACATCTTGTTTGTATTCTTTTTGCATGGACTAATATATTCTTAACTCGAAGAGGACATGCATTGCTGAAATAGTTAAAGAATGTGTCAGAACCTCCAATTATGAGATATTATTTTGACTTCTAATTTTTCCGTTATGTTATGGAAATGGTTTGACATAAAATAGGGTGTGAAATTCTAAGCCACCGAATCAGGACTATTGAAAAGTTGAAGAATATTTCAGGATCTCTTAATAATTAATGTGGCATAAAGTAATTGACGAAGGTAACAGGTAATATAAGGAAGAAGAATCCCCAAAGACGTAAGGCAGCAAAGTCACGTCCTGTTTGAGAAACTCTATCCCGGAAAAAAGTATCACATTTAACAGCTTAATTCCGCTAAAAGAGTGGCAATTTCCCGACAAAACCCCCGGCTCGTAAGCTAGAAAACAGCCAATTTCACAGCTCGCCTCCCCGACAAATTAGGCAAAGCGAATATGGCATAATCCTCGACACAAAAATTCCCCAACTGCCAAGAAACACCACTTTAAAGGCCGCTGACTAAACAAAGATGTCAAATAACTCACCGACCAAGTGCGAGCGCAACATAATATAATAGAGCCCCATCGCGGAGCTGGGGAAGAAATAAGAGGGCGAGAAAGAAACAGCATCAGCAACCCCTATATCGTCGACATGGCAGTCGTAGTGTCCACGAGAAAGAAAGGAATAAACTAGGGGTGGTTCCCGGTATCGCTTTGTACAGGGGTGTGTCCTTCGTTCGTCCGCCCCAAGCGAGCGAATGCAATCTAAACAAACAGAAAGGGCTATTTCACGACCGGCTGGAACAGTGGTTGTTCGTCCGTACGCGTTTTTTGATTAATGTGTAGAACTACGTGCTCATCTCTTGTCTTCTCAGTGGTTTCGGTGGCCGATCATGAGCTCTCCGGTTAGGGATATCGAGGTGAACGTTGTGTCCTCCCCGGATTCATCCAACAGCAGAAACAATTCGCCGGAGCCGGACTTTGGCAGGATGGTGAACCATCACGTGACCACGTGTTTCCCGGTGATAAGGACGAGTGACGACGAGGAGAAAAGTGATAAGGACCCTAAAATTACTGCCACGCAGAAGATATCCGGGAGTTCCACAAACTTTTCAATATCGAGTATCTTGTCCCGCGAGGAACCCACCTCGAAGAAGGCTGATTTTAGTGCGAACCCCTTGGCGAACGGACAAAGTATCTTAGATCCCATCAACCCCAATAGTTCAATGTTATCAAGGTAAATATGTATGCCAGAAATCAACATTTAAACGGGTTTTGTTAGGGCAAAATCGAACATTTTTGATCCTTTTTAATTAACACCGATGAAGAATCGCAATACGCTACTTCAATGAACCACTTGGCTATAGAGAAAAGCTCCAAAACTGCAATTTCTCCGAACATATACTAAGCGTTTAAGAAAGTGTGTACATGTTTTAAATATTCGGCAATAACGCCTCACATACCAATGGAGGTTGTTGAAGTGGTGAAACTGAAAATTATTCTCAGGAAAAACTGAAATCACATTTGTCCTTAACTAAGGCCTCGGATGAACACCCTTGTTAACATTAGGTGACAGATTTATCACCATCTTAAGAACTTAACAAAAAACATTGCAAAAACTCACATTAACAGTTAACTAAGGTGAATATTAAAATTGTGTGAAACACTTTGAAATTTTTCTTCTTAGTCGCTGAGGAATCATAGCTTCTTGGAGTCATGTTGTTAGTCTAAGAGGTTGATTTGAGACAAGTGAGTGGTGTTAGATTATTACATGTAATTAAACCTGTATTTTTTATATAATTTCATTTTTCGGGTTGGCTGTTGGTCTGTGTAGTATTTGTTAGTCTTTAGTTTCTCTTGTTTGTCCGAGATCGACCTCGTGTTCAAGCGTGAACAACCGGGTGTTGTCCATATTTACTGAACAAGAGGCTACACGTCGATTTTTATTTACTCTTCTTTGGTTGGTACGATAATGAAACATCAACCACTTACCTCAAATCGATCTTTGAGAGTAATAATCTGAATCATATCATAGAAAGTGGCGTCCCTCGGCGGTTAAGAAGAGAAACTACGGGTGTTTCATACAATCGTAATATTCAGCTCTCATATATTTTAATTGATCTTTTATTTTCGCATTTCCGTCCTATTTTTCTTAAGTTTTGTAGACAGTGACAGCTTTGCCGCCCAAACTTTAACAGTGGCGTTCATCTGAGCCTTTAGCAAAGGTTGAATGTTATTCTCAGTTAGTTTTAACCGAGAATAATGTGTACTTCCAATGATCTCACTAATAATGGCAAAATCATGAAACGTTATGTGAATCGATCATTTGTGATTAAAAATTATGTAGCTAATACCGATGTAGTATTTGGCATAAAAATGTTGATGTAGTAAGAGACAGTATGTGCTACTTTGAAATGAGGAAACGGATAGATCAACGACACAATCGATGTTTTCAGACTTGAAATAATAGTAGAAATATTAATTAACCCATAAGAAAAACTTTGTTACTTTGTTTTCACAAAAATTGCCTCGTTTTTCAAATTACCAACTCCTATCTCTTCACGGTCCATTGATTTGGGAGGACCTCTGCTATACTTTAGCAGATTCTGGCGCTAATGTAGAACACTTAAAACGATTGAAGAAGAATTGGTTAGTGAGGGATATGTGAATAATTCGAATATCAGGAAGCCTCTTCTGCTTCTTGTGTGGGGCGTGAACATGCACTTAAAACTGAATCAATTCAAATTGGATATTTATTTTCTTTGGAGAATTGCTCAAGTATCAATTGAATTTGCAATTCGTCCAATTGACATTAGACAGATTTAAGTATACTTCAACAAATGGATTATTACGTCAGATGGAGTCACTTATTTACCTCTTTAGGAGTAAATCATCCCTTTACCGTCTTCTTTCGTCCTTCTTAAAAAAAATCGAATTTAACCCTCGAACTGCTAAAAATATGTTTATTCCTTGGAATTCAAGCTCATATTTCACATGTCCTCCGGCTGCGTTTGAGGTCCCTCGAATCATTGAAACTTCTTCATAAGCAACGAAATCAGCTCCTTTCAAGCCTCATTTCGCTAAAATTTTAAAAGTACTTAACTCCTTGAATGTGACGGGGTACAGAATACAAGATGTTCATGACACAACAAATCTATAGTTCTTTACGCAAATTCGAATGGCTGTGTGCTCTGGAATCCAATAACTTTAGTAAGGTCCACAATGAGGCCTTCATACAATAATATGTACTGATGGTAAATAACTTGAACTCAGTCAATTTTTGAGTCGGATATATAAACCCAACGTACAATTTGACTTTGGTGCCAGATCCGAACCTCGGAGCTGAATTCGTAGGATAATCTATATTTTTGAAATTGGATTTCGCGTTATGCTGCGTCTTTAATGTGTAACACAGCTTTTCATTTTATGTTTAACATATTTACGATAGAAAAATAAAAAAAGAATCGAAGAACATTGCAGTGATGAAGGTTTGAACAAAATTAAATAGAATAACAGGTTAAGGTGCAAAACTTATAATCAGTAAAATCCAGCAACAAAAGGCTTACCGATTAAACAATTTGCCAATACCAATATGTCCAGGAAGTGATGGATCGTCACATAAAAGAGCTATTTACTACCACATGCATGTTCGTTTTGTCAATATAATAACAAAATTACACAATCACACTAGATGGGGAATTTAAAGTCGTGACAGACATAACATATGCAAGACTAGAAGAAAATAAATGGACATTCAAATTTTTTACGGCTCTAAATGCTATAGAGATAAAAATTCCTTAAGAACGGTCATTACATTTGTGATGAAGAGTTCTGTTTAAAAGTAAAAATCACATTTGTATTTTGTTAAATTAAATAACAGTTACTTAAAATTATGTCTCTTGCATATGAAATGCACCACCCAATTGTAATATTATGTGAGTTTTGTAATTTTCGCAAGATAATGCTTCATAAGAGTATCAAATAATCAGAGTTTCAGTAAAAGAAACAACAATTATTAATTAAAAATTTAATAATAAGTGACATCGCTTCGTACGGCAATGCCAGCATGTATCCTTTACCGCATGCTTTGGAATAAATGATCAAAATATGTTCTTGGAATATGTCATTCCATGGTACCTCAAGATGTTGTCGTATGTTATTCAAATTCTTTGGAGTCCTCGGTAAATTTGGAAGACGACAGGACATTATGTCCGAAAGCTGTTCGCTAGGTAATAGATCCGGAGATCGTACAGGCCACGACTTTATTCCCAATTGTGTTTGTTCCAGATACCTTCAAGTAATGTTCATAGTATGCGACCTTGCATTATCCTAATGGAAAATGTCATTTGGTAAATTCCGGCTGGAGGGTACTAAGACCGACCTCATGATATTTTTAATCTGATATAGTTAATATATTGAATAAAAATCCAAAAAGGTCGATGACAAAAAAACTATTGGCGTTCTTTCATTTTTACTGAAACTCTAATCATTTGATACTCAATTATAGCGCGTTATTTTGCCAAAATTACAAGACTTAATTATTATTATTACTGGATGGTGCATTTCATGAAACTGAGTATGTTAAAATCTATATCCTTTAAAAGCCATATAGCCATATGAACAATTAATAGGCATCAGACGGTTTTCAAATTTTGCATCTAAATGACCCTGATGCAACATTTCTATTGGTTGTTGGTGTATATAGAGAACCAAAAGTCTCGCATAATTCGATGAAAATTGGAGGAAATATTTTTCATGAAAATGTTGGAACACGTCAAAAGTTGCTGTTAGTTGTGCATTTTTTGATGTAACAGACATATATACCGAGTTACCCATGTATAATATGACGTTTATGAGTTTTTTTTAGGAACTCTGAACATATTCATTAAAAATACCCATGTCTAAATTCTTCAGTTTTCTAAAAAAATGCAAAAAATAGAAATAAAGATTGAAATATTAATGCTTAAAAAATAATAATATAGACTACTACAATATAATATATTAAATGTTTGAACTTTGTCCCGTTGATTTACTGAGGGGACAAGTTGCAATTTAAATTCCTCAAGAATTTTTTAAAATTATTTGAGGGAGTATTTGTTGAGCTTATTGAGTAATTTTTTTTATCTTCCATATTTTTGGGCATATTTAAATACATCCTATATTTTAGATAGCCCTATAAAAAATCCATATGGGTAGATTCAAGCCATCTAACAGGCCAATCTGATTGCCTCGTTCATCCAATTCATCGATTGTATTATTTTTATATGGGTATGTCAAATGAAATATGTTTAGAATTTTTCAACGAACTCAAAAATGTCATAAAATGCGTGGGGTTCCATGAGAAGACAGGAAGATGTACATTTATGTACTATATGAGTAACCTTGTGTACATGTCTGTTACGTTTAAAAATCCACGACTGAAAACGATAATTGACGTGTTTCATCAATTTCATGAAAAATTTTTCCTTGAATTTTTAACGAATTTAAGCGGGACTTTTGGTCCTTTATATTTGTATTTTATTGCAAATTCAAAGTATCTCTGCAATTTTGACTGCATAATAGTAATTGTATTAGATCTGATTAGAATACATATTTATTCATTACTTCGATTAATATATTGTGAATTTGTGTTATATCTATGCAAGAAAATTTTGCAAGTTAAATAAATAATTACAATTTAAGAACATATAACGAATATTACTTTAGTTTAGTATACACGTTAAGCAAATACTTGATTTTAATACCACACATACATGAGAATTTTGGTTAAGGAATCGGCTTCGAACGTTAAATGATAATTCACTTATTTATGTCAACCAGCACCGTGCTAATGGTGGCAGGGCGGCAATCAAAGAAGGGTGACGGATTTTCTTGATCGACGGTTTTTCTTGGAGATGCAGGGGCAGTAATTATAAATTTCGCCCACGGTGCAAGGCTTGCAAAGGCCGTTCCTAATATCAATGCTTTTTAGATGGCACAAAACTTGTTTCCTGAAAGATACTGGCAAAAGTTTATCTTTTTATCTTCCTCTTAGGGCATTGCTATCTTCTACGTGTACGAGCCTATAGAGATCTTAATTCATTGTTTAACATTTCTAGAACTTCACAGCAAATTTCCTCCTGAAGAGAGCCACTGCTACTTTCTACATAGTTCCAGAAGAATATCAATAATTTGACATCTCTGTTAACATTCCTAGAGTGGTAAAGTTGATTACTTGAAAAAAAGCAAAAAAATGCATTGGTATCTCTGTAGAATGGATATTCTAAAATATTTCCTGGTGCTTTGCAAAAAATCAATTACAATGACTCAAATACGATCCATGTTTCCCAGGCTTTTATAACAATGGCAATTTTTACAAATCGTCAAATAACTTGTGACTTTTTTGAGATTAAAGTAGCAAATTTATACATCAAGGTACGAAAATTGGTAATTCTTCAGATTACTTGCAAGATTTCGAGAGAAGTACTGTAAATTTCAGTGAAAATACTTGCAATAACCCTAGAGTAAAATATTGGGTATCGCATTTGAAAAAAAAAAGACTTAAGGACAGTCCAATTCCTTGCCAGAATTGCAAAGCTACGAGAAATAAATATTTTTAACAAGTCCTCAATAAAACAACAAATATATTAAAATACTCATAAAGAATGAAAGTGTTATACGGGATTTGCCAAATTACTAAAAATGTCAATTTTCACAAAAACCAACAAACTATTTGCCACTCAGAACCACATATTTTTCTACAGAGAAATTTAAAGGGTTCCAGGCAGTCAGGAGCTGAATAGCTGAGTGACCAGCCCTTTCCAAAAACGGTCCATTGAAGATCACAACTCGTACAAAGTCGAGGTCGTGAGGTTTCCTATCATATTTTTAACCTCTCTTTGAACGTTTCTATTCTTGATGTTGTGACAATATATAATTTTTAGTTTGAACCTAAAAAAATATTTCCAAATTGAACTCTTCCAATCAATGGATTATTTGAAAACGTAGACGGGATCAAAGGATGGTCATATGCAAATCCCAACCGTTTGATATTAATGAGTAGATATAAAATTGAATTTGCGCTTTGTGCGCCCACCATTATTCGACATTTTGTCGACTTTGTCGGAATTTCGCATATAAAGCCCCAGACTAATTCATTAATTTACGATTGATATTTTCTATGAAATGGTTTCAATTTAGCTTCGATTGGACCAAACGAACGCATCAACGAGCAAAATTATTGAAAACTGTGCTCCGTTCTTTGATAATAATTATGGCTGGTTTGTTTATTGCGATATTATTTAGTTATTCGCGAAGAGTTTATTTCAAACGGTGCAATTTTGACGGTTGACAAATAAGCTTTCAACCGGTTTTTAAAGCAAAAATTTCGGCGTTTAGCAGTCTTATAGGAGCGATATATCGGAGCACTTAAGAGGGTCTGCATAAGCCGCTTACGGATTCAGCGGAAGTTGCTACTTCCGTTCAAGAAGTTCTCCTGCTTCTAGGGAACACTGAAACTTGGTGCTGCAAATTTAATGTTGGCAACTTCGTTGGTAAACGCTATAGATGGACGTGGCTAGACAGAGACGTCCTGGCTCAACAGCCTGAAACCTGGGAAAACACTAAAAAATTCAATTCTCAACATTAAACGAATCCTGAGGTTTAGGTGAGTTCTGAAGTCTCACCCATCCAGGAATTAGCTGCTGGATTCTTTAATCAAGTCAGATCACATCTCTACAGAGTGTTCCAATAACCTACGGCCATGTATGTGCACTTTAATGTTTTCACTTAAAAAAAAAACTATTATGGCCATTTTTAGGAAAAAAACGAGGCGAATTCTAATTTAGAATCACTTTAAAAATCAGTGCTACCGATTTTCGTTGTTCAAAAATACGGAATACCCAAGAAAATAGATTTTCTAATTTAGTAAAATCTTTCAGTTAAGGATATTTCAACAAAAGAGAAACTGTGGATATCTTTAAGCTTTGATCAAAAAATATCTCTACTCAACGATTGTGTTATTAAACTAATTTATTAAATTTTCAATTATTGGAATTATTTAATTATTACCGTATAATTAAATCAATATTATAATTGTGAAGCTCGAACAATACAGATTTTTAATCGTTTTCTGGGGAATTAATGAAAGATGGTAAACCTAAACTTAATTTCACATTTCATGTTAAAAAACGGAAATACTGTTTCAGTTTTTGAGATATCAATAACATTTTGAATGTAGTTTTTGATTAAAATGCGCAGGACTACATGTTACAAATTTTTATCTACGAAATGATTCTTTTTCAGAAACAACATTCCTTTTACCATCCCAAACTTATTTGTCGGGCGCCACTTACCCTATACTTCTGGAAATGTGAAGTTTTTTATTTTTCGATCTCTTCTTCGAGAATTTTCGATCTGTTGAATTATTTCCGTATGCGATATCACCGTTTTGCAGGTATTTGCAAAATTATTTAGGAACGAACATGAGTTCCCCCTAATAAGTGCGTAATGTTCCAAGTTCCACCTTGATATCTAAAAAGCTCAAGCAGCTATAACACAACGTAACAAGTTGAATTAAGCACCATTTAACCGAAAAAAAAAATATCCCAAAAATCTTTCAACATGATGGAATAATTGTGGGCGCAATAGCCTTCTCCATAAGGGATGATAAACCAAAATCTTGAAGTCTCTAAAATACGGCTCTGGAGAAAATATCGATTGATATCTTGACTTCTAAATATTTAAACTTGATTTAAGAGTTTTAAAACGCGAACATCAACGAGACGAGCCGATTTTCCCATCTGGGAGGCACTAAACGTCGGGAAATGGCTTTTCGCTCTAAGCCGAGCTCCGCCGTCGGTTTTAATTATTCCTTCAACTTGTTTTAACCAGATTTCCCAATTAAGCAAAATTTTCGAGTGTTGGCTTTTAGCGCCTTTTCTAAATTTTCCTTTAAGCGTATCGTTACGAAATCAAACAAACCAATTTTCAATTGGAATCGCTTAGTTGTCTTCTATAACTGATTGTAAATCTAAGCATGATTAATGAATTCGTCAATAACAGAATACAATAAATAAAAAGCATTTGCTGGAATTGGTCGTTTTCATAAGATATTTCTAGATTTTTACTTAAAAAAAGCATTCTTTTAATTAAAATTTTCAGAAGAATCACAGTCTAGAAAAGCAGTTTTATAAGACTAGCCGTCGAATTATGAAGGAAGCTTCCATTCGCATGTAGTTTCTAATGTGTGATTTAACTGATTTTCTAGAAGAAAGTTGTGCAGTTTTATTAAGCAGTTTAGAAAGTTAAGCAGTTTTATTCCTGAGAAATTAGTTCCACTGGAATCTGCAACTAACGACACCACTTCTCCAACACTTCGATATTTATTCAAAAAAAGACCAACTCTCTTGACGTAATACGAGTTATCAACGTGAGATTATCCCTGCAAACTTTAAAATTGAAAAAAAAATTGCAAATAATTGACAGAATAAAAATTAACTATTAAAAGTTGCCATTTATTGCAGATTAGGAATCATGACTCACTTTGGAGCACTGGCTGCAGCAAGTAGCAGATACGCTGCCCTTTGCGGGGCAACTACAGATCCTAGAACTCTGCCCTGGTATTGGGGGCGCATTCCTGCACCTCAGGTTCCCCGCGAGAAGCTCAGCCCTACAGGTACTATACTACAATTTCGCTCTATTGATAAACTAATCCCTTAACGTTCTAAAGATAATTATATTTAACGCTTCCGAAGCCGTCTAACATGCTAAGTAATCGGCTATGTAGTTTACTTTGGGGACTTCATTTTCCACAAACACTCAAGCGATTATTTTAACTCCAGTCAACCTGTAAAATCGTCTAATTCTTGGTTGTGAAGTCAAACATAAAAATGCGTTTTCAAGGGCTTCAGGAAGGCCTATGGCCTTGTCCCTAGGGACGCGAGTATTTTAAATTAGAGTGGCTGTTTTACATATTTGTGAAAGATAACCGAATAATTTGATTTTAAAATGTAAACTTCAACAAATCGTCTTTTCTGGTCGACTTCAAAAAATAATCTATTTATTGCTATCACAAAATAATAAAAACATAGTGATATTTGCGGATCTGTATCTTACCACTTCTAACCAATTTTCACGTTCCTGATCAGTTTTTCTGAGGTTCACTACACGTTAAAGCGTATATCATTCCTTAAATTAACCTAATTTTGACGTTATATTAAGGAAAATTTCTCCAAAATCGAATATTTATTTTTCCCCATCATCTCCCCTGGGATTGGCGTTAAAATGGTTTAGTCAACACATTCTAATCATCTGCAATGTGACCAATTTAACGTCATTCTGACGTCATTCTTCGGAAGAGTTTTATTACGCATGACGGCTCTATGCCTTATAGATGATTAAAAATTGTCATTACAAGATGATAACATTCTTTGCATTTTCTGAAGTTTAACATTTTAACAGAACTCGGCAATTACTTGTGTTTTCTATTAATAATATTTTTTTCCGAAAATACCGAATCTCACATTCGGAAGGCCGTAGTTCTGCTCCAAGTGAAATTAGTATCGGTCTGTCTTACATTTCCGATTAGTTTTGACGTACATTCGCCTCAATAATTCCTGCCTCGGGGCAGATTTTCTGCAGGAAAATTTGAACTGAGGCACCGAAAGGTTTCCGAAGTCTTACGTCGAGTTTGGGATGTAATCGAGGGAAACCCGGTAAAAGAGTCACCGTCGGTGTAAAGCTTAATCTTGCCAAACAATAAAAGCGTTTTCTAAAACTCGAAAGCCGATTGCTTTATTAATTTCTAACGTATGTTCTCCATTACAGGTGGCTCAACAAACGATGATCAAACACCACCACCCTCCCCTCGGGGAGCACCCAACAACGAAAGCCGATCCTCTAGACCTTCCTCACCTTCAGACCACCAAAGATCACCTACTACCTCACCATCCCCTATGTTGGCCTCACATCCGGCCTTTATGGATCCAGGCTACGGGAGACGCTCCAAAAGCCCCATGGAGAGCTATGGTCGTTCAAAGAGCCCTCAATTCCGTGATGGAGACAATATGGTTATTGACGAAGATGGGGAAGATGAGGAGAGTGATTATGATAATGAGAAAGACAAGAAGGTTCCAGGGGGTGATGGTATGAGCCCTGGAAGCTCGCTGGCCAACAAGAGGAAAAAGAAGACTAGAACTGTGTTTTCTAGGTCACAAGTTTTCCAGTTGGAATCGACATTTGATATGAAGAGGTATTATTTTGGAACTTAGCAGAAATTTCTATACTTCTTTTTTATATATATTTTTCCAGATATCTCTCATCTTCGGAGCGGGCAGGACTAGCAGCAAGCCTCCACCTCACAGAAACACAAGTCAAAATCTGGTTTCAAAATAGACGCAATAAATGGAAACGACAATTGGCTGCAGAGCTGGAAGCTGCCAATATGGCCCATGCTGCCCAGCGTTTAGTGCGAGTACCGATCCTTTACCATGAATCAGCAAACTCATCCATTAGACATCCCTTTGAGCAAAATCACGCAGCGCTAAGTCTGCACCATTCCCTAGAAAGCAGGGAGGGAGCTGGTAGTGCTGGATCCCCGGTAGTGGGTGGTTCCACTGGCGCGTATCCCAGCTCCTTGTATTACCACCACCAGGCAGCAGTGGCGGCGGCAGTACATAGTTTACCTTCTAGTCCTAGGCCACCGATGTCTGGGTTGGTCTGAAAGTTGACTTAGAAGCTTTGTGGGTACTGTGCAAAGATGTTTATGTGTTTGAACTTGTGAATAATTCGATGAGAAGTGAGTCATATCAATGGTTTAAGCTCATTTAAAATTGTGTATTAGATTTCGCTTTTCTATTGTACCCCTGAAAATTCACGTAATAAGTTTTGCGTAAAATAGGAATCATTCATTATTTTCACGTAGAAGTGCTCTAGATTTTGTCATAAAAATAATTTTTTTAATAGTTTCGTAACTAGTTAGGAAATGCATAGTTTTTGCAACGAGTGGGATTCTTTGCAATACACGGATCGAAAAAGAGTTTCAGGATCAGATGCTTTCAGATTAAAGGGTTAACAAGTCAGCCATATTTCTATCAGGAGTCGATACATACCGTAAGTTCAACTTTACAATGAGATATCTACTATTGCTTTCATTTCCAATTGATTTTACGCAAAACTTATTATACCATAATTCAGGTTGTGTCTCCAATTTAGTAAGTCAGTGGCGCTTTGTGAGTGTAAATGGAAGCTTGATGTACATATTTTTGTATTTATCTATCCTTACTGTATATAGTATAAATATTTCTAAGCAGCTACTGCAGTTACCCTACTATGCCAAAACTTCTCTAGGAAATAACATTGAATGTACTATTATGTAGCAAAATTTAATCGTTGTTACGTAAATATTAAAATTATTATAAAATACATTAATGGTTTTTCTTCGCGCCCTCACTTTTGGCCCAATGGAATTAGTTTAGAGGATTCCATCGGTGTGGTATGTAAATCAAGCCGTTATTTAACTGTTATCTGAGACAATTAATTAGCCGCAGCGGCATTAGTCAGGCCTTCACCTAAGGCTAAAAGTAATTAATTACGATTTACGCACGGTGAACACCCCTTAATTTATTGGTCTCTTATTGGGACACCGGGCTTTTTTCGGGTGGAAGTTCGATTTATGGCCTGGGTCTGCGCGATTACTTCGCAAGAATCATCCAGAGTTATGTTAAGTCACGTTTCAGGTGTTAATGAATTAATGCAACGATTCCTCATTCGTGTTAAAAGTAACAAGTTTTTACTTAATTTCCATCTTCACTTAAGGGTATCTTAGAGTATCACATTTAAATTGGCTCCTGAAGCCATGTTTTAAAGTGCAATTTACATTAAGAAATAATGATTTTCATTTAAAAAACTTCCATTTTTTGTTCAATACATCTCGTTATTTCTCGATATTCTTAAACTCATTTTTTACTTAAAATCCTAAATTTAGAATAAGTACTACTTCTAAGTTTCGAATAAGTTTTATAAGTCACGAGGCGCATTTAGGAAATTTGCAGCAGTCGAGTGCTGCAACACTTGAAGCGTGTATTCGCACTTTTTTCCTATCTGAAAATTTGATTTAACAACCAGTTGTGTATTTGATGTAGTAAAATATGCAAAAATCCAGCTTTGCAGCAAAATACGTTTTATCGCCGTAACGTAGCGCTACAGCGAAATGCATCTGCTGCGTTAAAAGTAATGTAGAAAATATTTTGAGCTTAAAAAAATGTAAAAGGATCAAATGCAGAAGATAAATAACAATTGTTTTTAATACTAAATAGTTCAAAATAATAGGCCCTTAGGCCAATCCGTATATCCATGTTATGAACGGCGTTTATGTTTCATTCCTTTTTTGCATCTTACAAGGTGTCTGTAAACAGAGCATTATAAATCCAACCACCCATTCTAGGTCCTAAAATATGATGAAGACTTCATATAAGCATATTTCGAAAGGAGCTTCGTTTTCAATATAAAGGGTATGACAAATTGATTCCTGAGGATGGTTTTTTTTATTAATATTTCCGGACCATTTCAAGATAAATTAATGAAATTTTGTTTGTTATTATATCTTTTTATGCTCTTTTTGAGTCTCTCTAAAAAAGTCGCCCTATTTTCCAAGAAGAGTAACATCGAGGGGTACTGCGTAAAAATACATAAGTTTTGGCATTGAAATTAATTGACGATTTTGTACGGAAAATATTAAACTTGAAACTTTTTGCATAAAAATGGCATTCTTGTTGAAAATTGAAAACTCCAATAGTTTTAAAGAAAATTGACATTTAACAAATCGTTGGATACTATAACATATTAAATAAGCATCAGATTTAAAACTCTACTTAATCATTGTATTTTATTTTTATTCATCATTATCATTTTCACCACTAAGCTTTATTAATAGATGCCATCATATATTGTAATGTCAAAAATATTTTTTGTTTTATTTCGAGGCGAACTGGGGTTTTAATCTGATATTTATTTTTAAAAATATAGTTTCATCGATTTGTTGAATCTCAATTATCTCAAAAACTCTTGAAGATTTCGATTTTCAACAAGAAGAGCTTTTTTATATTAAAACCTTCAAATTTAATAATTTTTCCTATACTAGTCATCCATAAAGCTAAGTACAACGAGTTTAGGTACTTTCTAAGCACTACTGCCCTATATTATCTATCCCTGCAAAAATGTATCAATTTCTTCATAGAGCCTCAAAAAAAGCACAAAAACTTATAATAATATAAAAAAATTTAATGAATTTATTTCGAAATATTCCGAAAAACTTAATACAAAACTTTCCTCAAAAAACAACCTTTTACCCCTGTATATCGAAAGCAAAATGCCTTTGGATATATGTCTATATGGAGTTTCGTCATAGCTTGGGACCTAGAATATGTGATTGAATTTATCGCACTATATTCAGAGACACCTTGTACTATATGAAAATATATATTGTTACGTAGTACAGTCTATGGTTAAAATATTTGTATTTTTATCTAGTACACACTATCTCCGTATAATGTGGTACAAACTGGTCCGGCTTTTATGGACATCTTGAGAACTATAACAAATACGAAATGATTGGAACGAAGCTGTATGCAAGTTCTACGAGCTAGTGCAAACCTGATATAGCCCTCGTAACGAGCACAGCCCTTGATATTGTATAGTCCCTACTGAAATAGGTGAGGGAAGTGATTGAGAAACATTTTTTTGGGTGGGAAAAGATGGATCGCATGCAGCAGTTTTAATTTCCCTAATTGCAGAAATGATTCCGGACAACTTTTGAGATTATTCTCTCATCCGCCCATTGAATTTGGTTGGATGGTTGATTCTAATGCTTTATTACGCATCAAAAATCTAATTTTCATATCTTGCGAACCCTTAAAAATCATTGTAATCCAACAACAAAACGCAGGGTCAGTAATCATACACCGTTGTGTACAAACGCCCTTAAAACGAGCCTTCTTTTGTAACTCCGATGCTTCCCTTCTACGGCAACCGTACGCTCCAATTTCAAACCATTAATGCGATAAAAAACAAATTCGATGCATTAAATGACATATTGAATAAACGATTGGAAATCCGAGTATTATGCTATTACGGCAAATTGGACCCCATTTTTTTTTTTTGGTAATTAGGACGAATTATTTATTAATTGGAAACAGAAACATTTGGACCATGCTTGAAAGAAATCTTTAATTGATAAGCGGAAATGAACGAAATTTTCGTATTGGAAAATGAGCCTTTCTTTTGTTATTGGGTCTCATTCATTCCCGATAAGTTAACAATAATCGACCGAACTCTGCAGTCGATTGATTGTTAAGGACTACCTGCTTTGTTGAAGGCTTTGTTTGGCTAAAACAAAACCAGCACCGGCCTCACTCGCTTCAAATTTTAATTGCGCTTTTTGCCTCCATTATTCCTTTAACAATCACACTTTTAATGGTGGCTACATTTTCATTTCTACGATTCTAATTGCTCTTTCGTGGATTCAAAGCGATGGCGGCGGCGGCAGTTGGTCCCTCTGTATCCCCCTTTGCCGGAGATAATTTGCAAAGCATTTGCCAAAGTTTGCGTTTGTTAAATCTACCTCTGGATACCAACATTTTAATTACAGCTTATATGGGAGCCCAGATAACTATTGTGGAATTGTTACAAAATTATTCACTGACCATGTGAAACGTTCCACTCTATTGTAATGGGGCAACAATCGTCGGAAAGCTTGTAGTTATCGGATTAAGTTTTTATTCTCCCTACACAAAAACCCACCCGACAATCACAGAAACCGCCCTCTTCAGAGGAATATAACATTCTTTGTGTTTTTAACAATCGTAGCAAACACCTTTGAATGGAAGCATGTATTTTTAGTTGCTGGAGAGGTGCTTTAATCGCTAGGTACACATTTGGTCTAATCGCGGGGGTTCTACACTTCAGAAATAAAAAATTACACATTTAAACAGTGGCGTAGCAAGTATCAAGAAGCCGCCACTGCACCACTGCTCTGAAAGTGAAATTAGATGTATCATCCGTGAGCAATACGAGGATAACACTTTAAGAAAGTGTTTCAGCCGTAAGTCGTACAATTGCTTTGCTTAAGCTTCAACAATTCATCAAGGCTCAACCGGAGAAGACATTTCATGAGTTTCCTATCTCCCGAAATGTGTGTGAACAACCATATTACCACTCTCTGAGTTAATTAGCCCTAATTATCCGATTAGCACTGCGTAACTGTAGTTTATTGTAAGTGGGGTTCGCATTTATAGGGCGCCTGTTCCCTTTTAAATCCCTTCGTGAGAGTAATTGTGTTATTTCCTCCCCGCGTGCGGTACCTCTAAACTTCTCCAAGGATCCAGTGGCGCAACGTGCAAGGGGCTGCTCCGGAAATGCCCATTAATATGCTAAACTCACCAGGTAATTAAAATTCTATTCTCGCCTAGACCGGAACAACTAATTTAAAAGAAACATTCGAAAAACCAGCGAAAGCTTAACCACATATTAATATTTAGCTAAGGGCGTGCATAATTAGCCCCTCATTCGTTCGATCGTACGATTTGTATTCTTGAAGCTTTCATTTACGCCCTGTTGAGATCCAGCTGAACAGATAACGGAGAGTTATTTTAAATTGATGTTTTTTGTGAAAAGAGAGAAAATTTCAAACACCAACGAAATGTCCAAGCCATTTGGGTAACGCGGAAAGAAATAGTACTGGAAACTAGAGATTTTGCAGTGATGTATTTTTAACCTACAAGGTTTTTATTTCTTTACCACAGTAGCAACGTCACAAGGGGATCTGTAGATCGTGGTACACTTTGGTGCTCCAATCGCGAATCGCCCATGTGACAAAACTGAGATGCGACGGTGCTAGTTGAATGCGATTTAGGAAAATTTTAGTGCCAGATTCACATACAGGAAAATTTTTTTGAATATTTAAATTCGCAAAATAAGTTTCGTAATTCGCACGAAGTAAATGCATTTATGGTATTTAAAAATTTTTAATTATATCGCGATCTTCTTTTCCTTAGAAGGCTTAAGGACATTTTCGAAGTCTCGGAGAATGATTTCGTATGTGGGAAATGTAGGAGAAAATCTACGTTATTTTAATTTTATAGCACGATTTTTCCGAATCATAAGTAAGTGTGATTCTTAACACAAAAAAACGGATCTCCTCTCTCTCTATAACTGACTAATAATTCGTGTAATTTGAACTTGGAACGGGGTGGTCGCATTCAAACCGGGCACTCTATTGTCGTCCTTTAATGTACCAGATGTGCAAAGGGCTATGATTAAAGTTAAACTGGAATTACGAGTGATCCCTTCAAGTTTTAATAGTGGCAGATAAATTTAATTGGTGTCTGACGTATATAGTTAAAAACATTTTAGTTATAATATATTATTTCTATTGTGAATTCACAACCTTGCCCTCGTTGGAGGAAGGAAATGGGTGCCCTCTTTACACCCTAAATTATTGAAATGTTATAGAATTTCAATTAACCTGACATTTCTAGACTTGTTAAGCCCTCAAAAAACATCTGCCCATTGTTAGACTTTAAAAAGCAAAGCGAGAGGCATCAAATTTAACACCTCTGTTTAAGCCAAATAAAAAAGCTTAAACGGATCAAATCGGTTGTAATTTGATAAGCTCAGACATTGTTAGCTTAATAGGAATTTTGTCAGTTAAAGACTCCGAGTGGTTCAAAAACAAAAATTTTAAATCGCTGAAGGGACAACGACCTTATGTCCGGAAATAACGCTATACCCGGGACGATACCCATAACTGATAGCCGGTTTACTTGAAACTAAACGCAAATTTTATTAAAGCAATCGATCTTTGATAAGCGGTTTAATTGGCACGAAACAAATGGCCATTTAAACACGGAGGGGCGCGTGCACATTCTTAGGGCTTCCACCTCAATTAAATTAAAAACCGAACCGATGTTATCTTTTGTCGGGATTAGTCACTAAATATTAGGTGGGTTCTAAATTAAAATATAAAATTTCGATCAGGCGATAAGATACGGCATTAGGATTATTGCATGGTACTCGAATCGGGACTGTCCGAAAAATAAATTGTTCAAGTGAGTGCCTTTAAGAATGTTCCATTTTAATTTTAACGGCCATGGTGGGAGCTTTGCTCAAAAAGGGTGATAAAATCGTTTTTACTTATTTTGTATGTTACAGTTTTCGTATTGATGAAACAAACTCACTTGGGTCGAGGTATCTTAATAAAGAAGGAATATATTTGTGTTTCAACAAACGTTTCACGTTTTCAATTTATACGTTGAAGGAAAAGGATGGATTAGTTCAAAAGACTGTTTAACACAATATTAATACTTAATATGACAGGGTAGATGTGCTTCCTGTAGATATTTTCCACACATTTTCAATTTCGACTAACTGCCAATAATAGCGGAAAAATTTAGTCTCAAGTCAAATTAAATATTAATAATTAGATTCTTGTAGTATTTTCACCAAAATTTGAACGAATTCTTCCCGTTCATTTTGAAAAATTTTAAATTTCATAAAAATTTGAATGAAGGAAGAGAATGAACAAGCAGATAGCAAATTGAATCGTATGCTGGTGAATAAAAAATGGGAAGTATTCTTTCTATTTCTCATGTACTATAATCAAAAATGATATTTTTAAATTCTCCAAATAAACGAATAAATGAACACAATTTTAATGTGTTTTAATCAATATTTAGGTCATCTAAGATTGAAAAAGTTGTGATGTTTTCCAAAAATACTGGACATCAATTCATCACCCTTGAAGACTTAAAATGAGGAAAAGACCAATTCAACCTACAAAGATTTTGAACAAATGCGTAGACAAATGAGAAAAAGTTCTTTAATTCTATTTTACCCGAATAAATTAAAAAAAAAATTTCGGTTCAACCTAAATTAAGGAACAATAATATGCGTCCCTAGTCTACGGATTTTTTACCTGGAACCAACATATGTAAGACAAGAGGATAAGTGTAACCGATAGAATTTTTTCAACACACGAATTTTTCTGTTTAAAATATTTATCTATATAAAAATGATCAAAAGCTCTGCACAAATTGGCAAAAAAAATGAATTCCTTCAATTTTGTATGGATTTACCAGGTACATTTGGTCTTCAATGTATAATATCACAAGGAAATATTAGGTTCATGGCCCTGTATATGTTAGTTTTTTGCCAAAAAGTCATCGATTAAAAATGAAATTCACATATATCAACTTTTGAAATACGTATTAATTTCTGGCCATTACTCTGACGCATAATTATGCGACGACCTCTAATATTCTTTAGGGACTTTGTAGCATTGACCTCCACAAGACATCGACATCTCTGAATATAATCTTTGAATGTATAATAGGTAAACTCATTTGATCGCCACGACATGATTTATCAGGTCGGCTAAATGCGGCCTGCTATGCTTGAACTACATAATCTGACTGAAATGATCAATATGCAAACCGCAGAATTTATCCGGCATGTACTGAATGAATGGAAAACAGAGATTCTACCAGCTTCCAAAAGTTGTTGGGTTGAAGTTAAAATTATCAGTTGGTTCAGCGACCAGAAGAACGCTTTGCAATTTGTATTCAATTCCTTCAATTTATTGATGCGATTTACGGTTCTCTTCTGGTAAAAAGTTATTAAAAAACTTTTGGCTTTAATAATTAATTTGTGGTTTGAGATCGTGCACTTATTTTTGAGTTTTGTGACGTGACTCGTTTCAGTTAAAGGCAACCAAAAAAAAACGAACAGAAATTGATGAATGGTGACATTCAATATTAAAATCTAGGAAATGTTAAAGAGCTGCAAAAATGTGTTGCGATTTTGCAGTCCTTATGGTTCCTGGTAAAATCACCCGCACTGCACCTAGCTGCGATGTACAAGGTGTTAAAAAGGGGATATGAAATATTTAAAGAGGTAACAGTATATACCAAAATAAACAACAAAATCTTGATGAATATGGGAAAGTAACGATTTCCAAGATATTGAAGGTTGTTCTTTTTTGAAACATTTATTTGCAACTACTTATTACTTAATCATTACGTACAAATAAACAAAAGAATCTCACAGTAAAACCAAAAAATACATTTTTTTCTCTGGAGAATATTCGAACTCCTTCTACAATCCCCTCATTGACTAGGACTTGTTGGCGTTTTGCATTAACTCGTAGTAGCAGATTTTCGAGGCAATTTACATAAGAATCATAAACTAGTGTTTTGAAATGTCCATTAAAAAGAAATTTAGAAGGTTCAAATTAGACAATTTTTGCAGTCTATAATACAGGTCCGAACCTTTCTACCCATCCAAGTGATAAAATTTGGTGTAAATACTCTCTGACGGCAATCGAAAAATGAACTGGAGCTGCATCGTGTTGGAACCACATTTCTTGCCTTTGGTCTTTTCAAGAATGTCGTCCAAAAAGTCACTCACTGTGTTCTGCAGAAAGTTTAGGTATGCAGTACCCGTTAATCGGTTTGGGAAAGCAACAGGACTTGGAAACCTGTCACCTGCAATACCCATGCAAATGTTTAATTAAAAACGTGTTTGATGTCTAGATTTCATTAGAGCATGAAGATTTTCGCCGACCCAAACATGCGTATTGAGAAAATCAATAAGTCACTTTTGTTCAAACCCGGCCTCATCAGTAAAAGCAATGTTGGTAAGAACGCGGGGATGTTCAGTATCGTTGCGTAGAAACCAGCCGCAAAAAATTCAAGCGTGCATGATGATCAAGTGCATTTAGGGCCTGTACATGGTGCCGATAAAGGGGCTACTCGTAGAGGATTCTCCGAACAAGACGAGCATTAATTCATGCCACGATTGATGTTCTTCGAGCACCCGTCCCCCCTTTCTACCGTTTCCCCTATCCGTGCTAGAATTTCTTCTGCTCGAGGAGTAAATAACGAGGTTGATCTTCCCGATCAACAGCATTGTTTTCTCTATGAATCGGTATCAGACAATTTTTGCAGAATTCTTCCAAACATAGGATGTGGAGGAGTCTGACGATTTGGTTGAGCTTCGGCATAGAAACGTCGCTTTGGTGAGAATACTATTACCACGATCATACATAAAATGCATGTCGGTTTTTTCTGCGTTTCTGCTAGATGAGATAGGTAGTAGGGACATCTTCAGTTATTATGGTATGTTAGGGTAAGAACATAATAAAGCATCGCCCCTCTCCGAACACTTGGAAGTTAATCTCGCCGCCCGATGACGGCAAATCAAAATAATAGAATCATATGAGTATAAACAAACTGAAGTCGTTCACAGTGTGTCGTTCCTCGCCCCTGATATTACCGTAAAATGATGAACCAAAAATTTGGTTTTGTCGCGACGATGTGCTGGAAACTTGCTCAGTGATTGCTCCTCTAAACTCCCCATTCCCTCCATACACTAACAGTGCACATTGTGCTCAATCAGCAGTACCCCATATGTTCGGTCCGATGGAAGGATCCAATATAATCAATGTGTTGAGAGTAGAGTAACGAAATGTGTGGTTCTGCTTAAGGGACCAGACCAAATTTAACTAATAAAACTAATAGTCACCGTATCAAAGTATTTAGCGAATTACTATTATCATCTGAATCAGATAACATTGTTATTACTGCTCTGTTTGTAACAAACTGAACAAATGTTATTATGATTAACAGCGGTGTTAAAATGTTGGCGAGGTGACCGTCGGGATGTGATGCTTCACTACGTTTTTGCCTATAGAGCGAACCGCCAGAGCAAATGAAAACTTGTGCTCTGACAACAGTCAAATGCTTAATTTGTATACCACTATAAAAAAATGCAAGTTTGTGCAAAATAAAAAAATAGATAAAAAAGGAATAATATTTATTTGTTTGTACAGGGTTGTTCAGTATATTTAGACAACGCCTGCTATTTTTATCTGAAAAAAAGAACACTGTGAATACAAACGTTGTAGGATTTATCCTAAATGGCCAGAAAATGTTACATAGCACAACAGAAAAATATTTCAGAGTTAAAGGACACAAACCGAGTAAAGTTACAATTAAACACCCTGTATATTTTATAAAAATTGAATAAACCATTATTTTCTGATTTCAAAAATATTTAACATGCTGCCATTTGATTTAGCTGTTTTCGCGGTATTTGCATTTAAAAATTGGAGAATATATTGTTTTTCCAAAGCGTAGCCCCATGAATAAACAAACGAACCGAACGTCATTAGTAATTATTATTTATTCGGCTGTCACATTTTTGTAAATTTTGAAATTTCGTAAATTATTAATTAAAAAAAAATGTTTATCTTGGTTCCATGGTAATGTAACTTGTTTATATTAGTTCTAAATTAATTTATTATTTCCAGTATGCAAATAATAAATTAATAAATAATAATTGCTAATGACGTTCGGTCCATTTGTTCATTCATGGCAACTGGGATTTGAAAAAACAATATAATCCCGATATTTACATGCAAATATCGCGAAAACTACTAAAGCCAATTCGAACATGTCATATATTTTTGAAATCAGAAAATAAAGGTCTATTCAATTTTTGCAAAATATACAGGGCGTTTCATTATAAATTTACCGGCTTTGCGTCTTTTTCTAACTTTGCAGAATTTATCTGTCGTGTTGCAGAATATTTTTTGGCGATTTAAAATAAACTCTATAACTTTTGTGTTTAGTTTTGTTTTTAAACAAAAAAGTGGTAGGTGCTGTGTAAATATACGGATCAACCCTGTACAATGAGATAATTGCATCGAACCTCACTCATGACTTTGCAGAAGGATAAGGAAATCACTCATAATATCTATAAGGATTTGAGCTCAACTGAAACAAATTGAAATAAAGATCAGTATAGTTCTAGTTTTGCTCCTGTCCTTCCTTTCACAGACTTTGTTTTGATCATTTCAACTCAGTTGATCGTTGAAATGGATCATGACGCAAGATTTGCAACTATTTGTTGCTAACTATTTATTTATTGAGGATTATCATTATTTATTCCACGGTTAGTGCTTTGGCCATATATATATATATATCTATATATATGTATGCATTTTTGAACATCCATTTGTTTATTGTTAAAAAAAATTGATACCCCTTATACATGAATGTACAAAAAACTCATTGGACATAGTCTTGTTTCACAGATAAGTTAACTTTTTAAAATATCAGAAAATACAAGACTATTCAATTTTTATAAAATATACAAGATATTCCATTATAAATTTACCTACTTTGGGTCCTTTTTAATTTTGGAGTATCCTTTTGTTGTGCTACTACTATTTCCTGTCGATTTACAACTTTTGCATTTCAAGTTTTTCGTTTTCTTATATAACAAAAGTAGTAAATACACAGACCAATCCTGGATATACTCAATAAGTAATAAATAATTCCAAATAAATGTTTAAAGAAAGAATAACCATCCACGTCTTCGAAATCGTTATTTTGAGGACCCAAGTTCACTGAGATACTTTTATTTATACTGTTCAATACTATTACCTCTTTAAATTTTTTGCACTTTTTTTTAACACTATACGTTATGGACCCTGAGATGCAAATTGGGAGTGCGAGAAAAAACAGTTCATTGCTGATCCTAAACGCTGATAGGTGCAACAGAAGTACAGAAGTTGTCTTTCAGCTCGTGGCTTGCAGAATAAATGTTAATGAGAAAAACACTTCGAAACGTCTTTAAGTTAATTAATTGTGTTTGCAAAAAAAGTCATTACGCATCAATAAATCCGCTATTAGGATGTAACAAAGAAGTGCGTCACGACGACAAAGGCGCGTGTTGCTGAAGAGATAACATCTTGATCGTATCTACGATGGTCGGAAAGGGGAGGGCAACTAAGCATGCCTGCTAATGCCCCATTAAATGATTATCTAAGCAAACAAAAATCATCTATTTAATTAGAAAGGTACCGGAAACGGGTCGTTTGGAGTCGCGTGCCCCCCGAAATTTAACTTATGTGCATTTAAATGGACGACATTTAGCGGTTTCGACATTGTAGCCGCGGATAATTGCAGTTTTTAGGGGTTTAAACGGTAATATTTCTTTAATGACCTCATTGCAATGCGGTGGTCACTCGTGTTAATGGGAGGGGTGGCTTAGGGATCACATTACTACACTGCCATTATTTGTTTGTCGCTCATTTCCTGTAGGATTTCTTTATCCGACCCTGACTTGCACGCAAGTTTTTTTTTGCTATGATCGTTGCTAATGGCTGCTGTAGAGTTTAGTCTCATGTAACATCGGCCAGAAAACCGATCGAATTTATCTCGGCAACGGCGCCATTTTGAAGACAGATCGTCGACAATAGAGCCCCAATCGGTAGATTATTGCGAAGTGACGACGAGGATTCGATTAAAGCGACGAAACGCGATTCGAGAGCATTTTCATCAAATTCGTCCCACTTCTAAAAAGGCAAAGAAATTCGCCCTTTCAACGATCTAATTGAATATCCTTTCAGAGACGCGGCTCCGAGTTTCCAGATATTGAATTATTGGCCTTTCAGAGATCTTTTCAAAGGAATAATGTTTTGAAGCAAATCCTCCAGATATTTCAAATATTTGTACGTTAAATTATCTAAAGGTCATATTAACCACAAAGATGTACCACGCCATAGGGCAAAATCAATCTACTTAATTTTTCACAAATAATAACAACTTTTCATCACCTCAACAGATACACCGGGGGTAATTGAGTAATTAAAGTAATTTCTTTAGTAGTTGCGAGCCATTCTCAATGGGTTTGATCGTGTCGTGTATGGCCGCAATAAACGTAATTAGGCTGCTGCTGTTACTGGTCATAGCGGTTAGTGGACCCCACCTAAAAAAAAGCAACTGAGGCTTTGAGTCGATTAAGGATGATGATTTAGACGTACTCAGAAGGCCGTTTCGCAAATATACCATTAGGATCTCACTTATCTTGAAAGATACGAAGTCGGTTAAATTAGAACAAAATGCGCAATTTAAATATCTAGAAAACTTAGTGCGGTACAAGAAAATTAGTAAAGCCGTTCCAAATGAAATTTTTGACAGATATTTTAAAAAGTATGGGCGACATTGCCGATTTGAAAACGTACAGTTACTGAACCTTAAACTAATTTAGCCGATCTTGTGTCTCTTAAATTAACTGAGATTCCAATGATGGGGCTCGCAAAAGGAATTGGTTCATCCCTCCGCATTGAATTCCGATTTCAAGTTCCTCAAATGTTCCATTTTAAGGTTTTCTTCAGGACTAATTTTTGAAGAAATCCAATTCACTTTTGAAGGAAATTATTCTCGATTTTGATTGTAAGGGAATTTTTTTCCCCACAAAAACTAAACGGATAATATAAGTTTTAACCCTAAAAAACGATTAGAGGAAATTTTCATCAAGATGATAATCGTTTTCAAGTCATCATTAAGGCAAAATTTGAAGGCTTCATACTAACTCTATAAATTGAAAATTTGAAATATTTTTGACGCATCAAAATTGAACTAGCATTTAGAATTCGATCTATTTTTTCAGGGAATATTTCTGGATTTTGAGGACTTTTTTGCAAACCAAAAACCTCGAAAACCATTTTTGCTTCGTTTTTGTGTTCGATATTAAAGCTTTAAAACATTTTTCTTTTGTGTAATGTCGTCCAATTTAGAGGTAAATCATAACGTATGAGGCAGAGTTAAAATGATCTTTATGCAAACGTATATTTCCTGTTTAAGCAGAGCAGTTATGCTTTCCGTTATAGCGCTAAAAAAGGAGTGAGAATTAATAAAAATACGCTTTCCTGGTTCACGCTTTTATTATGATGGAGATGGCTTATGCCGTAGGTGATCTGTCGTTAAGTAGAAATGTGTGTATGCCATTATAACCCTGTGACGTATACGAGAATTCAGTCTTTGTATGCTTTGTTGAAGAATTATATCCCTCCTACATCTTTAAAAACTGTAATTATAATCCTTATATCAACATACAGTTCGTCTTAGATAAGAATTGCGAACATGGGAATCTCAAAAACAATAATAGATACAACATTGCTTGAATTTGAAACATGTGCGCGATTTAAAGCAAATTAATAAACTGTTTTTATACCAGCCAAATTCAGAATAGTTACAAAGATATCCAGAAGAAAACGAATTTAGCGGTTTTTCTTTTTTACAAATAACTCTTACATGTTGGCAACTAAAGAAATGGAAATTTTACATTATTAAGACACTTTTTTAAGAACTTTGTAGCAATGATTCCAGTTTCCTTTTTAAGTCTTTACTTCCGGAGGTAAATTGTTAATCTTTTGACTTTCATATAGGCGCAATATCGAGTATATACATTTTAAAAATCGTCATGAAATTCCCTTTTCAACCATATATTACATTTTTTCTAAGAAACTCTATGAGTTGTAGCCGCTAAAACATTTTTTGATAAATCGGTTATCATTTTGATTTATAGCGATGGTACACATTAAATAAATAAATGCTATTGAAATATAAGTAATATTTGAAAATTGTAAAACCTTAAATTTGCTTTAAATGTTTAAATTATAGCTCCAAATTCCATTCCTAATGAAAACAAATTTGATATGCCATTGTGCTGAATATGATGTTACATAAATTGTATAGACGCTAAACATATGTATGTATTTAAATCAGTTACTGGAAGAAAGGAACCCAGAAAATTCATTTTTAAATGACGGATGTCTCGTTTGAATAAATATGTTTTTTTTTTTAATTTATTTATTTGTTGTATACCATTGCTGTTAGTGAAAATCATGGCCGAATTATAAAAAAATGTTTCCATACTTATTAACAATAATTAATAAGAAACTCATAGAATTTCTGAGACAAACACCTAATGTAATATATGGCTGAAAATGGAATTTTATGACGATTTTGAAAATGTAAACATTCCATATTGCGTTTATATGAAAATCAAAAGTTCAACAGTTTATCTTCAAAAGGAAAGACGTAACAAAAAAACTGGCAACACAGCTAAGAAATTCTCAAAAAAGTATCTTAACAATGTATAACTTTCAATTTTCTAACTATAACCGTTTGACAGTTATTTGTAAAACACAAAAACAACTCGTTTTTTTCCATCTCCATCACTATTCTGAATTTAACTGATATAAAACCAGATAATTAATTTGTTTTAAATTTCGTAACTTTTTCTTAATTTACGATATTTTGTATCTATTACCGTTTTCGAACTCCTCACGCTGTTCATTCTTACCTGGGGCAGACTATATATTGAGCCAAAATTGTTATTACATCCGCAATGAGCTCAAGTACTGAGTCGGTTTATTGATTGAGTTATTACCCTCTAATTGAGCTATCCCTATACAAGCAAATGGACAGATCAACACTGATGAAATGCAATAAGGTCTTGATGGCAATCTCTCAGAACGCTCAGAGAAGTTGAGGGCTTGGATTGGAATTCTACAAGGAATTTAATATATACGAAAACATGAAAACCAACTTCAGATGCATATAAAAACAAAACAAAAACAATACAGGATGATTTATTAACAACTGAAAGCTGGAGATACTACATGACAAATGGTGTCAATTGAAGAAAATATGCCTCATTGGAAAATGGATAGTTTAGGATATATACAAGGTGTTAAAAGGTAAAACTTTAAATAATCTTTTTACCATTATTCAGAAAACATCGAAGTTAAACATTTGAAAATTTGTATAGTTATATTTTTTGGGTGGCGAATAAAATACGTTTTGCAATCTCCGCATTGTTAATAAAGAACATTTAAATAAATTCAAAACAAAAATTTAAATTCCCGTCCTATATTTTTTCGTATTCGAATACAAATGTGTATCTAACTATTTCCAAAATCTCCTACGTGGACATCAATTTGTGACACCTGGTGTAAAAAATTGCTGCACCGGCACTGATTCCACATTGTACAAACTGTCCTGAAACCAAAGGACAAAAAGGATACAGGACAGGGAGCGTTCAAAATACTGCCACAATCTCATATAATTTATTTACAGATTTAGCGTTTTTATGGAACAATTGGACGTTAAAGCGAGAAGGTAAAAAACTAATTTTATTGATAATTGTTTGAACTCGTGAAAATTTGGCGATTTAAAGGAATTCATAAATATTACTTTTTTTATTAAAATTAATTTTAAATGCTTTTATTGTAAATGGAACTAGGTACAAATTAAATAGTATTACCACAATGACGTCTGCCGTGGTCTTTTAGTAGAATTCTTAACGAAGGGGCAAAAACAGTTACGTTTTGCAGACAACCGACGGATTAAAGGGGTCATGACACACACTAAGCGCAGACTTTCAGTTAAAGAGGCGTAAATTTTATTAATGGAAAAATGCATGAACTTTCATGGCATTATTGATGTCTCTAGGAGTGCAAAACAAGCTCGAGTGCTACCATGTTAAAAAAAGAAACAACACGAACTATATGGTAATACTTAAATTTTGAAATCTGGAATTGGATCCAAAGCAGTTACTAATTTGTCCAAGATTCCGAAATTTTTAACAGCTCCCGAAAGTAAACTCAAGATTTGAATTTTTGTAATGAACATGTTATCCAGAATTTAAAAATCTTTGAATTTTAGACATCAGAACTTGATCCATTAAATTTAGTTGTTTTCCTAAGACTTTAGAATTTTCAACCTTTAGGGCTTGAAAGTAAATTAAGAATTTAAATATTCGCATTTGAATTTAAGAAACTCCAGAAATTGCGTTTTTTCTGAACTTAAACAAATTTTATCTTGTTACTCTACGAATAATTAAATTCCCTTCTTTCCGAATTCCAATTCCTCACCAGTTATAAAATCGGCTTCTTCCAAATCATCTGAAAATTCTTCCGATCGCTCTGAGTGCCCTCTCTTAAGCCTATACAGGGCCAACATCCCCCTCACAGTAGGGGAGTCCCCGGTGGCCCGCTGAAGTCATATATAATAGACGTAATACGTCCGTTAAAAGAAAGATCACTGAAGATTCGACAGATTAATCTGTGCTTTCCTATTAAGAGCCTCAATGGGCGCATATGCAGCCCCTTTAGGATTAACCTTGGGGTTAGCGCGGGGATGAAAATTCTTTTGTCAGCGCTATTGGGCCGGCTAAGTGGTGAAATAAATTATTATTTCATGACATTTAATTAGGTCTTCGTATGTTTCACTTCAAAGATTTTTTTCTGATTTTCAGTTTTGTTATTCAGGGTCTTCAAAACATCAAGAAAGTTTCAGCTTTTAGTAATTTTAAAACTTTTTCTCTACTAAAGCTGTATTAGATACTCAGAGGGCGAGTGACAAGTACATAGACCACATGTGCAGTAAACAAGACAATAATACGCCCTCCGATGGGTTGTTTTTTAGGGCGCTCGCAGTAAAAGACATCATTTGAAGGGTTCGCAACAATGAAGAGACGCAGTCTACGAGATTGATTACTTTTTTATCGACTGCGTAACCGGTTCCTTTTGCTTGATTAAAACATTAAGGGTCATCTGATTTAATCGGGTGGTTCGAATGCAATTTCATAGTGGACTGATGACCGCGGAAGACTTCGGAGGCTCCTCGACCACCAAAAATGCAGACACGTGGCCGCGTTTAACACTCATTTAAATTATCTGATGCAATGGGCTCTATCAGACCGACATCTACATGCCAACATTTTATTATGTTCGGTCAACCCCAGCCAGGTGGGTTTAATAGTCGAGGGGCACGTGATATTTCCAATTTTATACACATTTCCTGAAAGCCTCAATATAAAGTTGTGTGAGCGTGTTTCAATTTATTACCAGGGATTATTCCTCCATCTACCTTCTCAGTATCTAGAATTTAGGTAAACACTCAAGACTAAAAGCCCATGGGACTACGGCCTCTCCGAGACCAACTAAAAAGTCAGCTCCGGATCCCTCTCACAAGGAAAAGCTTGTACTGTGTTCTAAAAATTTTAATCCGTAATTTGATTATGGACCTTCAATAGAATGGCAGATAGATACGCGGGAACCTTACACTCCAGGAAACTGAAATAAAAATTTTGATTTAGCTTCACGGCTTTAAAGCTTCCAAGTACTAATTAGACGTATTCTCTGGACGGAACAATTGTTGATTTTTTACATTAAATGGAAGATGGGTACGTAAAAACCCAACTCACCATGAAGCTAAGAAACATAAATTCTCATATTGAGAGTTTAAAATTGAAGACGGCTTTCAAATTGCAGCCATATCACTACCGCAAGTGGACAGTCGCCTTAAAAACAAAGATAAAAAGAAATAACTTTTGAGGACTGTGAGAGGTCAAGATTGTAAGAAAACAGTAACGAGGCACGTGGGAACACGGCTTGATCCGTGCCAAAGAGGAAATGCGGGTATCTCCCAAGGTCAGTGGAAGCTTGAAGTTTTAACCCCAACGGTCAGATAGTAGGGAGATTCGAATTCTATAGCCTTTCGATATGTGGAACCTAACTTTCCGTTTCACCTTCAGTGAAATTCAGAGTTTCGGAGCTAGAAAGGGTTTATTTTGAGCGTGATCGCAATGTGATGAGGCTACTAATGCCACTAAAGGGACCGACACATGCACTCCAAATCCAGTTAACTAAGTTATGAAACTGAGGTCTGAAAATGGTAGCAAAAGCAAATGAGCTCTCAGCACTTTAAAATTTTATTTTCCCTGAACCGAGACGACAAAAGCGTCTAAATTGTATATTGCTGGAAGTTTCGCCTTTAAACAGGCAGCAGTAAAAGCAGGTTTGCAGCAACTCGTTGGAAACTTTCGACTTAAAACTCCTGCTGCCAGTGGCGTGGGAGTCAAAGATCCAAACGTATATTCAGTCCTCAATATGCAACTTATTTAAAGTATCAGACAGAGAGATATATTACTTCTATTGAGGTCCCCAAGAGTAACGAAACTGCAATCCAACTTTGAAGCCAGGAATATCTATACAAGAAATATTACCGGGCTTCCCCAACTACAGTACAAAACAAGCAAATAAATTTGCAGATCAGTTTAATGGGTTCCTCAGTTTCGCACCCCATCTTCGCACCTCCGCCCTCGCGAAATAATACTCCCGGAGTTTTATTCCAGCCGTCCCAAGAGCCTCGTTCTCGCTGGAAGTCGTAATGTGTTTTCCTTATACGGCGGTTTTTATTATATCTATCGCTTTCCAGTCTGGATGGCGGCAATCTCGAAAATCGTTGAGTAAGAGAGAGCAACCGCCCTTTCTTCCCTTATAGGGCCGTCAAACTGAGGTTAAATTTTAACCATGGGAAAGGTGACAGTAAAAAATGGCACCATATTACCTAAATAAAATAAGTTGGCACCCACCTGAAATAGTATAAAGCGGCATATGGGAAGTTATTTTTTATCGTTACACAACATTTGGCATTATCTGATGGAGATAATTACGCCCTATAATATGACTTATCATTAATTTTCTAGCCCTACCTATACGCTTTTATCTGTTCCTTGGCCCTAGGTAATTAAATTTATTTCACCAATCCTCTAATAGCTAACGTGCGACTCCACTTTTATTAATCGTCATGTAGAATACGAGGGCTATTGGTTTTAATTTCACATAGTGCAGGTACGTAGATGGTACTATAGCCCTGGATCGATTCTGAAGAAATTGTTATTTAAAAAAATCCTGACTACAAATGAAGAAATTTTGAGGATCGGTCACATTTCTACCAAGTTTCGATTTACGAAACGTATCCAATGCTGGATTGGATTTTACGACCAGTCTGGCGAATCACAAGTTTGTAAAAGGCCTAATCCGTAAATTATTTTCCTCCCTCGATGGTCGATGGTGGACGTGTATTTACGACCATCATAAAATGAAGTAATAAAAGACATCCAGGAGTTGCTTTTCGCATTTCAGGGATGTTATAAAGAATAAAGCTGATTTTTCACGAATGACAGACTGGTGATTGAACATTTTTCCAAAGGTAAAATATGTTTTAAAATATTATTCAACTGATTCGATATAAACAAATATAAGTACTTCATCTTGACAATATGGTGACGGAAAAATGCTATGAATCCGCGACCTTTTCCTTAAGTAGTAATTAAAATAGTGTCACAATAGAGTATGATCTCTCAAAAACAGAAAATCAAAGTCAAGAGCCATTTGAAATAAAAATAGAACCACTCAAAAATACACCTTGAAAATTTTCCACACGACATCATCCATGCAACAAATGTATGTCTGAATGAGCAAAGAGCGAGAATGGCAGTAATTACTTATATAGAGCCGGATTCCAGATTCATTTACATCTGTCTCTTTTCCTCTTTGTAGCTAAACGTCACTGTAATCTGTAGGCACGGCCACGTGATGGGGGTGAGCTCTGATTGAAGCGGGTTTAATTTCCAGGGAAATTTTAGCGGATTTTTTAGTGTGGGGCTTCGGGCTTTGTGGATTAGTAAGCCGAGCCTAAAGAGGGTGAAAATATCTAGATTGAGGTGGTTTATTTGTATGAGAGCGGAGCGAGAACATTTTCATGTACAAGTGAAATATTTAAGGAATTGAACGTAACGATTTTCATCTGGAACAAGGGAAAAAGCCCTGGTTATCGAGCGGCCATTTTATCGATGGCAATTGTGGATCCCGGCTCCCCCGATGCCGATAAATTAATCAAGGTTGTCACGCCGCCCCCGAAACGGCCGCCCTCGGTGTTTCCATATTTTCGTTACGTGCCGTGTTATGTTGCTATTTCTGTTCACGCACACAATAAATTACTATACCTACCTACCCGACGTTTGAATATATCTCTATTTCATTCTCTTGCTAACTTACATTAGGGAGGGAACGCGGACATCAATTGTACCCGCCTGCTCCTCTGTGGTTGGCTGAAGAAAACATTTCTTGATTAATATAACAATGTTTAAACATCTTTATATTGCCAATAAATTCTACCATTTACTACACGAACTAATAAGTTACACTTACATCCCATTAAGTTAGCTCTTGACAATATGCGGACTGGTTTTGTATTACAATAAATTCAGCGGAATGGGATCAGGACCTTGTATAGGTCATTTTATTTAAATCTACTCTGACCGAACCATGGTTGCGGATAAATACAAAAATATAATTCGCCTTCTTAAACCGGTATAATTTGTTTCAAGTTTTGTTAAATTCGAGGGATTTCAGACACATGGTCAATTAATTTTTATGAAATAATGGATGAGTTAAATATTCTTTAGTTTAGGTTGAAATATTCAAAATTTGGCACAGTGTGTACTGTCATGGGGCATCGCTTATACCAAATGTGGTTGAATTAGTAACACTCTAAACACCTGATCAAACCATTTTTAAAACATTGTTCTTTAGAATATACATGAACAAAACACATGTTTATAATTTATCATTGTATGCCCCGAATCAAGAACAACATTTTTGTATATAAATTATTAAAACGGGTAATAAAAAAAAGCATCTCGCAGTAGTCAGTGCCCCGTAAACATATTAAATGTAGCAAATATTTACTAACAATACATGAATTCATCCAAGATATGCCTTTCACATTTCAACATCTTGAATTTTTTAATGATAACCCTTTATTTCTATAATTAAATTTAAAGGTGGTTCGGAAACAAAGAAATCTATACTATACATATGCATGGAATTGGCCATAATGTAGAGTTAAAGTTTTCGATTGCAATGTAGCTTAACTAAGTCACTATATGGGTAAAGGCAATCTATCTATTCAATAACAGTTTAATTTTTTTATTACAATATTCGGATAAATCTTTTTCTTAAATTTGAAAAGTTTTGAAGGGAATATCTGCACTTAGAACTGTATTGCAGCACCTGGGGTAGTTGATGTAAATGGAATTCCTGTTACTTCCATTTGACTTTGACATTACCTACATGAACAAATGGAAAAGTCAAAAAATTTTTTTTCAGTTTTTGATTGAAACAACGCGAAAATTTAAAGAAATTACATAATTTTGCAAGTTCGTTTCCTCATTTAATAGGAAACTAAGATTATCTTGGGATTTTTTGGTTTTTTAGCCTAACAAAATGTTGAGAAGTCTATATGAAAAGGTAAGAACAGCATTGATCTCTCTAGAGAGAAAACATAACCTATAATTCTCATATGTTTTTATGGAAATTCAAAATTTTCCTTGCTATTTAATGGATTTTTATTAAGATTTTACGGTATATTGCACTTTTTTTTAAAAGAAAATCTAATAGAAATATCCCTACAAACAGCAGTACGCATTTGAAGTATGTAACAATGCGAATTTTCAAATAACATGATTTTGTGGTGTCAGTTGCTATTTAATACGGCATATTTAATTAATTTCAATAAAAATAATCTGCTTTTACATTTAATCCTTTGACCAGTATTCTATGAAAATTCACTTATACTGATGAAATGTCACTCATTTGATTAGTTATAAGCATAATACAACAAAGAAGGGCACTAATTTCCAGACCCATATCCTCAAATCAACACACAACTATTGACCTGCCAATAAATAATTTTAATTGTATAATACACATGAGAAGTTGCAAAGAATATCATCTTATGTTCAATAGTCTTATGACGAATGTGATTTGTAATGATGGCTTTGCAGATCAGGGCCTAAATACTTGTGTATTCTGCTACTTTTTTAAATTGTATTTTATTGAACACATGAATATATATTTTTGAAATAAAACTTATAAATAGGTTGTAATTATTAATAAAAACAATTTTAATGAAAGAGATATATAACAACAAGAGTTTAATATATGTTTCAATACATCTAAGCAAAATATGTAGGTACAAATGCATTCTTATCTCTGATATCTATGAATTTTTTACATAATTAAGTTTTTGTAAATTTTTGATTAGGCTTCAATATGATGAGCATCACCAAGAAAATTTATAATGTTTAATAAAAATATTCTATATTTCATCACTCTACTTCTTTAAAGTTCAAACAAGTAAAGAAAAGAGATATACATAACAATTGAAGTCTTGTGGCACTAGTCCCTATAGGCACAAATACGTACATTAATCAGGGATAAATTTATTTAAGAATTTGTGACAACATTTATCACACTTTCATGTGTAACCTGTAACCAAAGACTGTATATGCCTTTAATTGACTCCCACATCTAAGATTCTCTTTGCTTCTACCTATTTTATCAATTGGTTTTTATGGTTGTCTCAATTAGTATAGACATAATAATATGAACATTTGCTTGATCAATACAAGTATCTATTATTATTACATTATCTCTTTTTTCTTTCATGTCTAATCTAATTAGAAACATGCTGGAAACAAAAATTTAAGATAATCCTGACCTTACTATATCATTTCATGTAAAATAAATTGATGAATGTTTATCAGCACTTGACTCTGTAGTGCTACCTAATCATTAATTTTTACTTGAGTTTGTTGGAATTATATAAACATTTACAATTTGAGCTTCATGATAATAAATTATTTTTCCCCTGATTACTAATTTATTACCATTTTCAGGTACCCCAGTTAGTCAAAATAGCAGGTCCACATTTCAAATCTAATCAAGTTGTTAGACCAATTTCATTTTGTAAGCTACTCACCAAACTTATAAACTGAATAATCTCATTTACAAAATTCTAGCATCTTCGTTTTTGGCACCAAGAGTACAAGAACTGGCCCCTAACTTTTCTGGCACAGCTGTAATTTCCTCAAATTTCAAAAACATCCAATTAAGTGACTATAAAGGAAAATATGTTGTGCTGGCATTTTATCCTTTAGACTTGTAAGTATCAAAAGAGTCTTCACATAAAAATCTGAAATGAATGCAAAATTTTGGACATATATATTGTATCTGCTATCATGAATACAATGCTCTTCCCATTTTATAGTACATTTGTCTGTCCTACTGAATTAATTGCGCTAGACGACAGAATAGAAGATTTCAAGAAACTAAACACTGAAGTCATTGGATGTTCGATTGATTCACATTTCACCCATTTAGGATGGATGAACACTGAACGCTCAGTAAGCCCCACATATTTCTAGTAAACTTCTCTGTTACTACTTTCTGTAGAAAGGAGGTCTAGGTCAACTTAGGTACCCTCTACTATCTGACATAAATAAAAATATTGCTAAAGATTATGGGGTATTGTTAGAGAAAGAAGGTATTGCCTTGAGAGGCATGTTCATTATCGATCCAAATGGCATTTTACGACAAATTACCATCAATGATTTGCCTATTGGAAGGTCAGTTGATGAGGCTTTGAGGATAATTGAAGCTCTCCAATTTGTAGAAAAACATGGCGAAGGTAAGTTGTAATTTCTTCTAAAGATCGCATGGTGATACTATGTTTTAGTGTGCCCGGCAAATTGGAAAAAGGGACATAAAACCATAAAACCTGATCCTAAAGGATCACAGGAATATTTTTCGTCTCGTGATAATTAAACAAAAAAAATTAATTTTTTTTTTTTGTGTTTGTGATTTACTGTATTTCAGTTCAATATTAACATATTAAACTATGTAAAATATATTAAAATATTGCTGTTATTATACTCATTAAATTCAGTTTATTTCCTCGCCTTTTTGAAACAGCATTACTGGTTGTTTGCAGAAGAAATGATGTCGTTTCCTCGATTAAAGCCATATCCGTTTCTTAACCCATTGAATTGAATCGGTTATTGTTAATAATAAATGTGAGTGGATAGGCAGATAGAGGTTGTATTACGAATAGATGAGGAAAAATTGATATTTATTTTAATGTGTATATAGAGATTATGGCGAAGTTGATCGATGATTAGTAAATATAATTTTAATAAATCAAAGTATTTGACTACAAAATGGAGAATCAATCACTGCATGTGACACGACATTTCAAGACTTCATATTACAACAATTTGCTTGTTGGAGATAGCAATTTTGATTAGAATATTGAGTAGTTTCAATGCTGTTGTCACCTTGGGCTATTTAAAAAATTTGAAATTTTATAATTATTATCGTATTGATTTTAAGTGAAAATAAAACTGTGACTACACAGTGATGGTCTTGCTGCTATTTATTCTGATTATAATTATCTATTAGCCATTTACTAGGGGCAATTAACATCAGGTCTTCAATTTAATTCAAGATTTCGCCTACATTAAAAACTAATACGTTAATTAAATCGTACGATCCCTCAATAAATATTTTTACTACTGTCACTAAGAGTGTGAACCGTTTTATTACTCTAAACACCGGAACATGCGGCAATGTGCTGAATGCATACGATGATAAAATATCGTAAATGTTTTACAATGTTTGGAAAACATTTGGAACATTTTTGCCGGGATTACGAATTAAAATAAACGGGATCAAGACTTGCTAAATACACAAGAGATATGGCACCCAATGTAGTAGTAAACGGTGTCGACAAACCGTGGATCTGTGGGTATTTTTACTTTTTATTGCCCCTCTTACGGATTCTGACATATATTTAGCGTAATTTAGCTTTTCAAGAGTACGCCCAAAGCCACGTAGAACTAAGTGACCTAGGTGACCGTAATCATAAAAAGATTATGTGCATTGGTCCGTCTAAACCAAAAACATATCTGTATCAAGCTATCATAATAAGCTTAATCGATAATCCTCTATATAGAGTTTATTGTCAGATGGCCTTATCTCCCCCTTATCGTCATTTACCTATTTTATTGACACACAACCGTGCAGTTGAACAGTAGTTTATTCGGGCGCCCGTCGAGCAGAATACCCCAAAATTTTCAATTGTAAATTGTACGAAAATTGATTAGATTAGCGCAGTATTGGCTTTTTTTAATTGTTCGCACTGGTGGGATCATCTGTGCAGAGGAGGGGACTAGTTTTCTTTGCCCTAAAATTAAAGTTAAATCGGCAGTAACTCTGTCAGTTTTTAAATAACCGAGAGATCATTTTTTCGAAGTAGTACCGTACTGGTGGTTGAGGATACCATAAAGAAGGCACGAATCCCAAACACCATTTATTTCCATGTCGGTTTGTTATAATATAGAGTGTTTCCACAAACATTCAGCGCGCGTCTTAAGCAAAAATATCCACGCTCGCCTATAAAATGCCCGCTCCCGGTGTTTGTTGTGACGTTTCGATAAATGTTTGGATTGTCTGATCGAAAACAGACCCGGTGAATTTTAAATAAACCTATTCGGGAACCGGAGTGTAACGCGCATCTCTGAATTCCGATTACAAGGGAGTTCGCATGTTCTACGCTCTAGTGGGACTAAGCTGAAGTGACTTCCTTGCCATGGTAGTCTGGCAGGGGCTAATGCGCTACTGTTTCTTGTATTTCTTAACCATCCGATGCCAGGCTGATGACTTACTTGACACCGAAGGTAAGCATTTTACTTTAGTTTAGTTAGTGAAAGTGCTTTTAAACGTTGCTGACGATAACTAGCCAGGCATGTTTGAATTTACAATTTTACTACCTGATAAGCAAACTTTTGGATCGTAAAAGCGTCGTAAATTCGGAATAATATATTATTTGTTTTGATAGGCGGTGAATGAATAATAAATATCTCGGGTAAATGGGCAAATTTACTTAAAATTAGGGATTCATGTTATTGATGAAATTGGCCTACTTAGAACGAGGTTGGTCAAAAAATATTCAGCAAATTTCACTAATATCCTTGATGATTTTTAAAAACTAGACCGGACGTTCATTGAGTTGGCGTGCTAAATCATTACGACCCTAATAAAACAATTTAAACTCAGCATCAAAATTTCTTTAAGTAGTGCCTGCCTCGACGCACAAATCTACAATTTGACTCTGGAGACTATCAGTGGAAGCTTTATTGTACAAATTAAGTTTTTACTTTTATTATTTTCTCATTTCAAATTCAATAAGATTTTTCAATATTTTCTAATTAAAAATTGTTTTAATCGTCCTATTATTGAAATAAATATCTTAAAATGTTCTATTGTCGTAAAAATAGTTGTTACGTTACAAATAGTAATCATTAAAGAAACCTCAAGTACTGGTTGAAATAGCAGTGGCATGTCTTGGATAAATTCATCTATTACAGTTAGCATAAACAGTTGGTCAGTCAGATGGTTCATAGTGAAGCAGAAATGGTTTAATCACCGCTCCACGTTTCCTGTTCATCGTTTACAACGAGTTTTTTTAATAATGATGACGCGTTACAGGGGACAATATTGAGTCAAATTTTCATTTCAGGCTCCATTGCTCAACCATTTCTATTTTGTAAGCACTTGTATGTGAAATAATTATTATTTAAATGTTTTATTAAAAGGAATCTAAACTATGATGAACTAAGCGAATAAAATTAAAAAGTTTAAAACCGTACTTCTCGTAGAACATAAACCTCCTGTTGATTAAATTATGAAATGGAAATTTCATTGGAAAAAATTCGAATTGTTTGACTATTCGAATGATCATCGAATTTCAATACGTTCGAATTTCAAGGTGTAGTTTATTCAAATAATTCGTATACAAGTCCCAGCATTAGTATATACCCTACTTCCAGTAATGTACGTGGCCACAAGCCTATCAAATAACGGGTGATAATAAAAATTAAAAAAAAAACACATTTGCTATGTAGCATGAATAATCTAGAAAATAGATAATAGCTGATCAATTTATGTAAAACCTGCCTCGGATATTGTAACATCCACTTGAGATTTTTCTGAATGTCCGCCCTTTTTATTTTTTTTCCACTTTTTTTATAGACTTGTCAAAAAATTAGCCACGACCGTAAGGATTATCTAAGACGATGTGACTACTAGCTCATATCCAATGTGTGTCGTCACTTTACAGGAGGGTCAGGAGGGATTGAGCAGTCAGATTTATGTTAATTGCAATGTTTTGAAAAAGGCATGATATCAAAACCCATATTTTTCTATTTTCTCATTAATTTACCTATCCTCTCTAGTAATATTTTATATATACGTTTCTTTATGACCGTTTTATTCACATATTATCCTACAGCCCACTGTACCAACTTTTACTAAAATAAATGTCTCGGTTTCAAGTTACAATACAGTTACAATAACGACATAGCCTCCAGTTCATAAACATGTAACATTCCTACATGAAAGTTTTTCTAAGAAAGTTTACACGATAAGCGTTCAAGAAACATTGTAGGTTGTACGCAAATTAAGTATAATACTGCCATTTTATTATAAATTTCAAGTTCATAGTTTATTAGATATTTGCTTCTTACTCTAATCTTATCTACAGCTGTGCACATTCCTATGAAATTAATATATTTATCCGGAATTTTAAAGTGAAAATTTAAAGCAATTGACCAAGATTTTGCAAAAAAGAGTTCACTTTTCCTTTTTAGGATATTCCAATGATTCTCCCTTCAATCTGGAACCGAAAATGAAAAGCTTCAGAGTAACTGAAGGAACCCAATATACTTTCAGGTGTGCCACCAATGCCACCAGTCATATTATCTGGGAATACAAAGCAAGTATAAACAATTTCTGTGTTTTATTCTTAAATCTACAAGGTTTTGCTTTACAGGAATGCAGTAAGACGTACGTCAAAGGCTTTGACTGCGATCGCCAAGACTGGACCATCATCAACTCGAACGAAAACTGGAAGAAACGCAGCAATAAACATCGCTTTGTCATAGAATCTCTGAAGAAGAACCAATCGGGACTGTATCGTTGCATTGAAAAGGGCATTGTCAGAAAAGTTTTCATGATTGAAGTTGTAGGTGAGTCTTGAGCCTGAAATCTACATTCATGAAGACTCAATCGTTAAATATCACTGTTGCTAACTTCTAGCTGGTAATAGCTATGAGGGAGAAGCTCCTTCGGTTCAATCCCTGCTTACTTCCAACATAACAGGTCAACTAAATATGGAGTTTACCATTCAATGTAACGTTACTAGCATCACTCCACCTACAATAATCTGGTTCAAGAAGTGCTACGGCTCTAAATGCGACGTCGAATACGAGGAAATTTGCTATTGCCACCTCAACATAGAAACTTCCTGGTACAACCTAGGGATCACCTATATTAGCAAGATGAATATATTCAACGCCCGTGACTTGGACAGCGGCTTGTATGCCTGTTTGGCAGTAACACAGTACGGTCAAGATGTCAAAAATGTGACTATAATCGTGCCAGATACGGACTTAAAGAATGGGGGAGGAAATTCAATAACTTTCTTATTCCTTATTCCGCTTACTTTGGTAGTAGCTCCGTTGATTGTGTGGTTGTGTTACATGAGGCGGAAAAAGAAGAATATTATGATCGAAGTACAGAAGCATCAAGTAGTTTTGAAGGCTTCCACAGCTAAAGCTGGAAGATCGACAGAAAGGTGTCCGGTAGTGGATGTATAGGAGGGGAATCATGTCTATATTGAGTTTGAGACAGGTACGTCTCAACAAATTTAACAAAAAATTAGAATTGCTGGTTATACAATTATAACTGCCGGTAACAGGCTATATTTCTGCAGTGATTTAAAAATGAAAATGTCAGAGCTGCAACAAATGATGAAATAGGACGTTATTTGTCTTAAACAAATTAACTTTCGGGCATTTACTGTTAAATACGTTATCTTGCTTATAATGTGCAACTTATCTGTGATATCTTATAACTATCTAATTTTTTTAAATATGTTTGTTTTTTTTTAATACATTCAACTTGAAATATTTTTGTTTTATTAACCGAATAAATACCTATATATCAAATCTGTGGAGCCTTTTATAAGTAAAAAAGATGGGCCTACTGAGAATCTTCCATAATTGTTTAACGCAATACTCAATTATTTTTCTCTCAATTTTTAATCTGTTTTGATCAATGAGGACCTAAAGATTGATCATATAATGAACTTCTAATGGAAGAATACATTTCAGCTTGCTAAGGAGGTTTAAGTTGTAATCAATGCTGTCTTAGGAGCCAATAAGAATGGTTCTAAGTCAATGTTTTTTCTCGCTTAATCATGTGTGATCCACCAATCGCTTCTTCTTTGTAGTATTAAATTGCGATGCCAGTAACACGGATCATCAAGCATAAATAGTCGATTCAACTGAAGTAGCTAAAACCCATAGGTTTCTAACAATATTTGCATCTTGTCTCGCAGAACAGTAATTTTGTCCGCAATATACGACAGTTTGTATACTATCGCATTTGTATTTTTTAATTTTAATGTTCAATGAAAGAATAATGAAAAAATTTATATAAATTTAAATATACTCACCCTACACCCTATATCTGTAGGCCTGTAACAACTGCTGTTGTTACTAGTCTTATGTATTAGATAAGTTGCTCCTATTATGAAACTCATTACAAAGAGAAACTCATTTCATCTCCGGTTTATATGATCAAAAGTGTTAATTTACTGTTACAATTAGAAACAAACTTTTACTATAATTATTAACCTGTCTCTGTTAACTGATAGAATGAGGTATATTATAAAATTTTACGGATTTTTAAACAGAACACAGCACAATAAATAAATAAACAGTATTTCATTTATGTTTGAAAGTGATAAATATATTAAAAACGAAATTATTCTTCTGGATTATCTCTAAATTCAGCACAATTATTGAACTCCAATTCACATACACAGTAGAACAATTTTTACTTTCAATTGAAATTAGGATGGGAAAATTTAATTTCTCCGCTTTTTTGGGATATTTATTAAATCTAGTTAAAAAATTACTTTTTATTCGTCAATTCTGCAAATTTTTGACCTAAGTATTAGTAAATTCATACTCTATCTATCTCTATCTATCTATATATATATATATATATATATATATATATATAATTATATGAGGCTCTTTAAATTTTAAAGAATTATTGTGAATATCAGAGGAATTAAACTGCATCCAGAATCACGGAAATTTATATACATTAATAACAATAACATTAATTATTAAAAAAAATTTCTACTAGTACATTGTTTTTGCTAATACTAAACTTTGGTATACGCCGGCGATTGTCGATATTGTTTCTCCATATCTAATTGCTTAACCCTGGCATAAGCCCCACTAGCAACTAAAATGATTAGGTTTGAAAACCACCACACAAATGACTTGGTCTCATGGTACCAATATGTTGCTAACACTGTTTGAGCACATGCTTTTGCAGTGCCTGATATGTTGTGTGTAAGAGCTGATGTATACTGTAAATTAACCACCTATAAATCTATTTTGTCTACTTATTAAAGAGATCATGTGACCTTTGGAAATTTTACTTTGCCATTTTTTACATATCATCTTGTCAATATGTGCAAAAAGAAGATTTAGAACAGAAAAATTAATAATTCAAAGGTAGCAGGATCCATCAAATGGTTGATTCTTTCTGAAATACAGCAGTACTTACCTTGATTTGTAATGAGGTGAAGAAACCAATGAGAAACCCACATAAACCACCTCCAAGTACAACTGACCAAAAGAATGTGTCCCCTAAACGGGGATAAGAGTAAACTATGGGTACTTCCCCACTTAGAGCTATTATTGGCAGGAAAAGAATGGAAGCATATACATTATTGGCATATTGCAGTAGCCAAATTTCACCATCAATTTTTGGCAACACCTTTTTAGTTAGAATTGAAAATAGAGATAAGGAAAATGAGCCCAAAATGCCAAAAATTGTTCCAGCTATTGAAAGACTGCCTACAAAATATTTCTCTATAGTGCAACTTTTAATTTCAAGTCATTAAATTAGATTACCTGCAAAGTGCTCTTGATCCACTCCCAACCAAAAGCCAATAACAATAATGGCACAACAAAATATGCATTTTTTAGAAGTTTTCTCTCTCAAAATAAGGAATGTAAGTATCACATTAAAAATTGTAGTCAAAGATCGTCCTATATAATAAAAAGCCACAGAGACATATTTTAAACATAAATTGTTGGTTGCTATCATGGATGTGAACATGATAGAGACAGGCAGTATCTACAAATGCCTTAGTTCTTTAAAATTTGCCACATGTTTCATTAAATATATATTAAAATCCTATTCCTCAAAACATATTTGATACATAATGTGATATAGTAATCTACTTCTCTAAAAAATGGAATATGCTCTAACAAAGTTCAGTAATAAACTACAGTAGTTATATCACATTGAGAAATGAAATTCTTTAAAAATAATCATTATCTTGCCATAATCAAATAAAATAAATCTACGTAATTCTTTTCCTACACTGACAGATAACCACTAATAATATAATATTAAATTCCAACCAGTTTTACTTACTTGTCTCATGACTTGTGGGTCCCAAATATTTTGTTCTGGAAAGCTTAATCTTTCAGGATACAATCTACTAAGCATTTTCTTTCCAAAGCATATAAAGGCAGTCACTAATGTCTGACTTAAGTTTATAAACATAGGAGCATCCAGGTCAATATTACTTAATAATGTTTTGTTCATAAAAACTGTTGATATTGAGACTATCCTGGAAATTGATTAATTTAAACAGTTACTTGAAGAAAGAAACAAACCTACCAATATCCACTAACGACGAAGAATATTGTAATATATTTTCTTAATAAACTGTCTTGGGGAGACATAGTTCGTGTTCCAAATTTTTAATTAGATCTATCTAATGATGGTCTAACACGTAGATCTAATGATAAGAGCTATAATTACATATATTTTTTTATCATTACGTTGTAACATTATATCAGATTACTTTAAACTATTTCCTGGCTAAAACAGTTTTAAAAACAACTTCACGGTAATTTGACTTGAATAAGGTTATGTTTTTTTTTAAGGTTACATGATTCTCGTCACCCCAACCTAAGGTAGAGATGGTCAGAATCATTTTGAATCATAATCGAATCGATATTTTTATTATTTTGTATCCAAATAATCCAATCGACTATATGGATATGAATCAATTCAATAATTTATATCCGTTTCCAGTTCCAGTTCTCTGATTTCGAGGAAAAGTCGAATGTACATGGACCTCAAAACTGAAATTACTTTGTTTCTGTTCCTTAAGATTTAAATAAGAACGCATCTTAAGCAGTTGTTAATTTTGAAGTTGACTTTTGGCATTGTTTCTTTGATTTGATTGGTCCACGCTATTTAATACAAATGCGTCATTGCCAATTGTTTTACGACATTTTCCATGAAAAGGACAAAATAAGTTAAAACTTAAAAAAACTTTTTTGATATTACCAAATAAAATAAAACTAAACATTAATATTTATTATTTTTATTTTAGAGTGATTATACCCTGTTACCCCTGCTAATATTTCTTCAAAAAATCGATTCCATGCATCCATTCAGTTACAAGATTGCCAGATTGCCAATATCTCAGCCATCTTTAAAAATATAAACAAACTGCGAAGTTGCCAATAACTAGAAAATTTTCCTGATGTCGAGGAATATACAGTTCATAAGCTCTAAGTTTTAGTTATTTACTGATGAAAAACATGTCAGCCTTTAAGACCAAATCAGAATAATTTTTTTTTAACTTTCTGCAGTTTTTAAAAGTGGTATGGTACTTTTATTATAGAATGTATTACAAATTATTATATTATTAATTTAAGACCATAACAAATGAAACTTCTTTATAGCTTTTACACATTTTCATTTCACAATCTTCAATAAACCGTCCGTCGTTTTAGGAATTGGAAATACAATACTCCTACGTAGTATGTAAAATTCTATACATTTTTAAATGTTGTGGCGGGAACTTAAAAATATAGATTTAAAAGTTATAAATAACTTCTTTGACAAAAGTTTCTGTTTCTTGAAGCACAATATGTGCTTTTTTATATGTAAATGTGCATCTGCATATAAAAGAATTTAATACATATACTTAACTATCCCAGCCTCTTTCTTATGATACAAAATTCAAATCGCAAATCCTATTGCGTTTGCGTGTATACCAGGGAAAACTATCTGGCAACATCGATTGGAACGTCAAACGAGGCACTCAACTTTCGGATTTCGTCATCGCTGTTCTTGTTGGTCGCCATGTTTAGAATGGGCGATGCGGCCTTGTGAGTACTAAAATGCCGAAAATATCCTATAGATTGAACAATTTCTTCATTACGTGGAGTATCTAAATATTCCTCGGAGTGTAAAATCGTCGTTCGTAGTGTTTTTAGTTGCGGATGGCTGCGAACTTTGCAGATATTTTGTGATAATGATTACGGTAAGTTAAGCGGATAATATACAACGGGATCAATATGGCGTTGCAACACCAACATTCTTTGTTCGAGTGTTTGGTCCAAATTTTTTCTATTGCATTATAACAGTTTAAATTCCGAATAAATGATCTAGAAAGGTAGATTGCTTCAATCTTAAACTCATTACTCGCTTTTATACACGGGAATTTAGAATCTAAATTAAATGTCGGCTTGAAATTTCCGGGGTGGCTCTATTGATTTTTTTCGTTTTTAGGCGCTTGTTGACCGAGACACGCCCGCTAAATCGCATTTGTGGAACCGGGATATTCGCAAACATGTATTGCGCAACTTTTTGTCATAATTTACTTAAATAATAAGTAATTATTCTAATTTTTGGACTTTCAATTAAGGGCGCGATTTTTAAAATCATTACGTCACAGTGTTGCCAGTGTTGCCGTTAATAGGTTTTTCCTTTTCTTTTTTGATTCTTTCAGTAGGCGGGCAATCTGACCGTTATCGTAAACGGTTATGTGCGAAAGTTTTCAGTTGAATTTTATATTAATAACATAATAATTAATGATAAATTGAGCTGAGCGTTAATTTTTGTGATTGATATTTAATTGATCTTTTTTACTGTTTTCCAATAAGTTACACGTCTAAGTTCTTATCAAACATTGCAAAACAAAAACGGGTCTAGTATACATAAAACGATTTACTTATCAAAAAACAAAATGAAAAAAAATATACAGTTTTATAAAAGAATCTATACTGCATGGCATTTTTTGTTATTCAAAACAGAAAAGTTACAGATATTACATGCTGCACCTACATTTCATATTAAAATTTCAATCTTCTCAGTAAAAAAATTAATACTTTTCCAACTTTACAACTTGCTTCAATAGTTTGCTGTAAATATGACTCATATTATAGGAACCCATAATTGTTTGAAAAATTTTTATTTACTAAGGTATAGGGTTTGAAAATTTTAGTTAGTCTAAATTTATGGGTTGTGGTACTTACAATTAATTCAAACAAAATTGGTCTTTAATTTCAATGGTGATCAAAAGCTCAACACTAATATAAAAACGTTGTAAAATGTAAAACCAAAATGTGGCTTTAACCCCTAAACAATTATCAATCCTGGTAGATTTGCAATAATTGAAAATTCCTGGATAAAGAGCTTAAAATAATTGGCAAAATTTACAAAAAAACATTTCCATGGTTAGTATTGTATGACAGTGATTAGTTCTATATAGCCTTATCAGTAGGTTAAATTTCTCATCTATTAACTTCATATACCAGGCAATTTATTTGTTTGTAATTTAAAATTAAGAGACTTTCAATATGATCAATAGAATACATTGACTTGTTGATGATAATGAGCAGTTTATTAGGAAATAAGTGGTTATAGAAATTATTTCAGTTATTTAATTAATATGTCCTTTATTAATCCAAACTTCAGTTTAAAATTTTAAAATTGATATTTTAAGAAAACATGAAAATGTAACCTTTTTGGTTTCATTCTTGTACTCTTCCATTGACATTTGAAAATTTAGTAAAATTTGTTTTCTATATCCACATTTTAGACATTTACTTAATATTTATTGAATATATGACCAATATTTTTCAGTAACTGATTTTCACATTTATAACATTTTGTTAATATTTGACAATTTTTTTCAAGCATTTGACTATATTTTCTTAACATATCACATTATTGCCTGTGATATGAAATTTAAAAATTATTTAAAACAAGTTTAGAATCCTTGTGAAATATTTGCTTGATATTTACCACATTCGAATATTTAATAACTGTTTAATATTTTCACCACATTTTTACATTATTCCCTTTGGCTAGATATGGCTAGAGTTAAAACCATTTCAATGTATGCCCTAACATTTATTAAAAAATGCTAAATAGTAGAATTCCTGTATATTTTTAGAAAAAACAATTTTTTTAACATAGTTCATTGGACCTTATGAGCAAGTTCTTAAAAACTTCAATGTTAGGTGACTTAAAAAGTGCTGATTATTCTATATTAGAGAATTATATATTATTGGCATGTTGGTAACTTCACCAAATTTTATATATTTATTTTTTTCAATACCTTTTTGATAACTATTGTTAATAAAAACTCATTTTTACCTTCCATATGATGATTTCATATTTTTGAGAAAGAGGTAACAATCCATTCAACCCTCTTTCACCTGTGACAACTATCGAGGCATTTGTCTGACTTATTTATAAAAACTGAATATTTTACATATTTTAAAATTCTTTTTACATGAGACAGTTTTTATTGCAGTATAGCCAGTAATGAGTGATGACACCCCGGGGGCAGGGCAGGGTGCTCTGCCCCCGCGAGATGGCCAATGCCTTCGCCAGGTGGCAGAGCGCCCTACTACTATGAGATTGACCCAAGTTGCCGGGGGTCAGTATGTATTGACTACACAGCAACATGGAGTACCAGCATTAGCACAGGTAAGGCTATTGCTTTGAATATATATATTTTTTTAAACTTAGACAGTTTTTGAAGATGAGATAAACTGATGTGACTCTTATCATTACAGCTAAGTCCTGGGAATTTTTCAAATGTTCAAGGAGGAGTAAGTCGTATTATAAGTATCAGTCCATCTAGAGGGCAAACATCACCTTTAAGACCTAGTTTAACAAATCAGTCCATTGTAAATGTACTGACTAGAGGTAGAGTTACCCCTAACGTCCGTCTTCAGTTTGCAAACATTGATGGTGCTATTGCCAGCACATCATCAGGTCAGTTTCACTTATTCACATTAAATATTCCCAGAACATCAACATTTTCCCATTCATTTTTCAGGAGTCACAACTCCTACTTCTACCCCGACTCACTCAAGACCCTTAAAACGTCCGGCTCCCTCATCCCCTGAAAAAAAAGATAATTGTTCTGCAAAAATGCAGCGTGTTATGAACCATAGAATTGTTAGATCAAAATTTGTTAAAGAGAAATATGCTGAACATTTGCTTGAACTCTTTCATCTTGAGACAGGGGGCAATATTCTTGATCTTTATCAATATGCAAAGAGACCCAAAAGCCAGGCTTACTTGGCATACATGAGGGAGCATGGCATTGATCCTAAAGAGTATGCAGAAGATACGTCTTTAGTTTCAATCCCACACACCACCCCCAGCACCCCATCAGCCACAGCTGTAAGCTCATTGCCAGGCATTTCTGTGAATAATTCTATTCAGGAGCAGCAGCAAATATCCACTCCGCAGACTAGTTTTGGTTCTACTTCTTCTGGTCTGCCTGACACCTCGGTTTCCCAGAAATCGACAACCTCACTAGGCTCGTGCAATAGTCAAGAGCAGATTGTGGAAAAAGCCAAACAAGAGGCTCACGTGGTACAACGGATTAATGATCTGCAAAAGGAAGGTCTGTGGTCTGAGAAACGGCTACCAAAGTTGCAGGAAATGCCAAGAACGAAAGCTCACTGGGATTTCCTTCTGGAAGAAATGGTATGGTTAGCGGCAGATTTTGCCCAAGAGCGTAAGTGGAAGAAAGCGGCAGCGAAAAAGTGTGCTCGAATGGTGCAAAAGTATTTCCAAGAAAAAGCATTAGCTGCTCAGAAGGCAGAAAAAGCCCAAGAGCAACATCTCAAAAGGATAGCCGCTTTCTGTGCGAAAGAAATCAAGGTTTTTTGGAGCAATGTGGAAAAATTAGTGGAATACAAACAGAACACCATATTAGAGGAAAAAAGGAAAAAGGCATTGGACCAGCAATTGAGTTTTATCGTCGATCAGACCGAGAAATACTCGCAATTATTAGCGGAGGGTATGAACAGATCTACTGCTGATCTGCCTTCCAGCAACATATCGTCACGGCCCGCTTCTCGTTCTCATTCGGACGACGAGTTTAACCCTGAAACACAGAGTGAAGAAGACGACGAAGAAACCATTGAACAAGAAGAAGCGACGTTAGAGAACGCAGATCAGTCGGCGGAAGTCGAGGCGTTACAACGAGAATCTCAGTTGGAATTAGATGATTTGCTTGAAGACGATTTCTTGAGGGATTATCTTTTGAACCGTGACAATATAAGGTATGAAGTGGATGGATTAATCCAGTAGTAGTTATGCATTTTATGATATATTTTTTGGTAAATAATCCTTCAATGTCATATTTTTAGGCTTAGTGGGTCTGAGGATTCTGATGACGACAATGAGGACAAGAGGAGCAAAAAGTCAGAAAAAGAAAGCACTAGAAAATCCTTAAAAGAAAAAACGGTTATTGAGAAAGAGTCTGATTCTGACGATTCTGATGATGAACTTGACTCAGAAATTGAAAGCGATTCTGCAGAAACTCAAGGGTCTCAAACTGACAACCAAAGTTTGAAGTTGCTAATGGACGAGGAGTCACAAAATGAGGGAGAAAAATCTAAGACTGATGAGAAGGATGACCTTATAAATGACGCTGCCGCGATCGCGGAGAGCATCCAGCCAAAAGGCAACACTCTGTCTTCCACTACAGTTTCCACTAAAGTACCGTTCCTCCTCAAACTACCTCTCAGGGAGTACCAGCACATCGGCTTAGACTGGCTCGTGACAATGTACGACCGAAAACTAAACGGAATCTTAGCCGACGAGATGGGCTTAGGCAAGACGATTCAAACCATCGCCCTTTTAGCCCATCTAGCTTGCGAGAAAGGCAATTGGGGTCCGCATCTCATCGTTGTTCCTACGTCCGTTATGCTCAACTGGGAGATGGAGTGCAAAAAATGGTGTCCAGCTTTCAAGATTTTGACTTATTATGGATCGCAAAAAGAGAGGAAAATGAAGCGAACTGGATGGACTAAACCAAATATGTTTCACATATGCATTACTTCCTATAAATTGGTTATACAGGACCATCAGAGCTTTAGGAGGAAGAAGTGGAAGTATTTGATTTTAGATGAGGCTCAAAATATTAAGAACTTCAAGTCTCAAAGGTGAGTTATTGTATTTACAACAAGAATGTTCTACTAAAAGTTTGTTTAGCAAGAAATTTACTGTCTCCAAATGGCGAGCAATTGGCATTCTGTAAAAGGCAACACCTGTGAATGGGTCAGCCTAGGGAAAATTTCGTTGTGGTGGTATACATTCGCCTTGTCCGCTTAAAATATCTGTAATTTATACGTTAATCAAATATGGTTAAATAAATTCCGAAACATCAGCTACAGTTTTACTAAAAGTCTTAGTATTTTTTAAATAAATTATTGCGTTTATGCAAAGTATTTCTTAATACATGTACATGTATATGATACAAGAAAGGACTCTTATAAAACTTTCAACGCTTTGAAATTCGAAGCTATACGTTTCAGATATCGTTCACGGCTTTTTTGAAGAATTAACGTTTAATGTGGTGGAAAAAATTACGTGAGGCAATATTTTATTGGTATAATTTAGAAAACTAATTAATTTTAATTCTTTTGCATCTAACTTTACGACATTTTTTCAGATGGCAGCTGTTATTAAATTTCCAAACAGAAAGACGGTTACTTCTCACCGGTACCCCATTGCAGAACAACTTAATGGAATTATGGTCTCTGATGCATTTCCTAATGCCGAATGTCTTCCAGTCGCACCGAGAATTCAAGGAATGGTTTTCCAATCCAGTTACCGGGATGATTGAAGGAAATTCTGAATACAATGACAGTATTATCAAAAGACTGCACAAGGTTTGGTTTCCATTACTTACATTCTTCTGAGAGCTTCTGAAAGCCATTTTTTTTTTTCAGGTATTAAGACCATTTTTGCTTCGAAGACTCAAGTCAGAAGTAGAGAAGCAAATGCCTAAAAAGTACGAACATGTGGTGATGTGTAGGTTGTCCAAAAGACAAAGATTTCTATATGATGATTACATGTCAAAGGCTAAGTATGTTTGATGCTTTTTCCTGTGAAACAATGTTTTCACTTTTCCTATTTAGAACAAGAGAAACTCTTGCCAGTGGCAACTTACTTAGTGTGATAAACGTACTTATGCAGTTGAGGAAAGTATGCAATCATCCTAATTTATTTGAAGTGAGACCCACAATTTCCCCATTTCAATGTGATAGCATAGCAATGCACGTACCCTCCATCGTATTTTCAGCACTTCAGTATGAGGTCTTTAAAGTGAGTTCAGTTTTCTATAGACATATATTTTAAATAATGCTAAATCTACTCACAGAATGTCAATCTTTATGCTATGAATCTGGTTCTAATAATGTTGGAAATGCACTTGAGTGCCTATCAGTGCTTCCGCATGCGCCAGTCGGTCAAGAAAGTGTTCCCCATCGATCAGGGAGTTCCCGACGCTCTACCGCTCTGCCCTCCCTGTAAATTGAGCATGAAAGTAAGGGTGCGGGATTCAAAAGTGGAGGAAAAAAAAGAATCACCAGTGGTGCAGCAACAAGTTCATCAAATTCGAAGCGTCACCGGACAATCCAATGTTAAAATGAAAGTTGCAGGGTTGCAAGTGCTTAGTCAAGGAGTGGTTAAAAGTAAGTGCTAATTTCCCGTTTATTTTGTTTCTTTTAAGTCACTAATAAGTTCAAAAATTCAATATTCATATCATGATGATAATATTTACCATAAGTATTGAAACGGGGTTATCTCACTTTGAAAGCTTGAGGCATTTGTCTGATACGTCATGTAACGTCATAGATTCAAGTCGTCTACACCTCCCATGTTTACTAACCCCTTTTTTGTAGCTGTGCCCCTCATTAACATCTCCCAAGCAGGCGGACAAGTTCAGTTAGGTACCCCTATAAATGTCACCTCCGTTTTGAAATCCACAGACAAAGTTCCCAGTAGTTTTGCGCAGCTGGTGCAAACCTCCACGGGCAAGCATCTTTTGTTGACGTCAAATGCTAATTTAACGGGGAGCGTGCCCGTTACTCAGACATCTGCAGGTAATGAATCGTTGGGGAGGTTTATTTGACATCATTCTGAAATGAAAGTTCATGTATTCTGGGGTGGTTAATTGCATTTATTTCGGTATTTACGTATACGTACAATAATCATTTATTACAAAATAATATCTGTGTACTGTGTTACGTGCGGGTAATAATGATTGTTTTTTTGGGTCAATTTTTAGTTTTTCTCTTGGCAAGGGATCAAAATCATCGCCATTAATTTTTCTCAATCTCTTCCTCAAATCTCAATTGTCATCTTTTCTTTTAACTTCAGTTCCGCCAATATTTAGTTGTTTTCCCACTATTTTAAACTCATTTTCAAGGGGGCCAAAAGCTCACGTTCCTGTCTACCAAACAGCCAATCGTTACTAACTCCAATAGCCCGCAGGTAACCACGGCGTTTGTGAAGTTTCAGCTGACTTCTGTTACTACAGGCACCACAACTACAACCTCGGTAGGTAAAGTACCTTTCTAAAGATTTGTATTCAGAGATGGAAATTCTTTTAGTTCTGTAAAACTAGTGTTGTGTTTTAAGTTTTTTTTGTTTTTTTTTTCCTGTCTCTACTTCTTAAGGTTTAATAATCCATATTCTTTCTAACAGTCTGTGAAACTTGTAGAATTCCACAGCAACTGCAAGAGGACTAGGAGAGGAGGGACTGAGACCTGTGAATTCAAATTTTTTAGGACAGTTATATTCAAAACAAAACAATTTAGACGTGCGATGGAGAAAGGATGATGGTAGACGTGGATCAGGTCAGGTAAGAAAGTTAACTAGCAGAACAATCAAAACGAATGGACAATATTTTTCTCATCAATATTGTATTCTTGTAAATACATCTGGTAACTTAAATATTGAAAATATTCATAGTAATAAAGGTGTTTCAATCGTGGTGTTTAGCAATATTTGTTAAAAGTCAACCCTATGGAGTAATTTGTTAAAGTTGGTTTTTTCTCTATTTCTGGAACATGAAGTTTTTTTATCAAACATGTCCAAACTGGAACACCCTATATACTCTATGTAAGAACTAGAGAACATTTATAGGTTTATTATGCTATACATTTTTCGAACTTGCTTTATTCTTTACTTTTTCTAGGCGCAAGAAGACTCAAATCCTGAGTATAAAAAGAGGCTCCAACTAATGTTACGCATCAATGAGCGGCGATGCTCTGCGTTGCCCCTGTACGGAAAAGATTTCCATGACGTCATTAAAATTTATAAGCCGAATGCCTTATATCCTTGGGACGGAGGTCACATAAACTGTCTGAACACCCTCTTCGGTATAAACCTGGAAGAAGCTTCCGTTTTTCTACATGATGCCTTGTACAATCCGGAGCGCAGGATCGAGCAGCTGAAGGAAATTTGTGATAGGTTTGTATTTCTGTAGTGTTTAGTTAATTTTGGTCTTCCTGATCCAATGAGGTTGAATTGTTTGTTTTTTAACCTCAATTTACCTGGAAGTATATTAAGTGCTAACTTACCAAACAGGACTCCTGTTGACTTGGAGTTTTCGCATGAATGTTATCTACATTAAGGAAATTTTTGAGATCTGAAAATCGTTTGAATCATAAGACGCGACTTAATAAGATTTTGTTTCAGATTCATTTTTTATGTACCTCCCGTGAAAGCAAACGAACCTCAGTTAAGGGTGTGGCATCCTCCGCCTAGCGATTACTGGACTCGCATAGAAGAGAAGCGTCGAATTCAGCAAATCTTTTCCAAACCGGCCACTCCTCTTCATCTAATCGCCTCTGCCATGGTCACGCAGTTCCCCGATCCGAGACTGATACAATACGACTGCGGGAAGTTACAAACGTTGGACAGATTATTGAGACGATTGAAATCGGGCAGCCATCGGGTGCTGATTTTCACGCAAATGACTAAAATGCTGGACGTGTTAGAAGCATTTTTAAATTTTCATGGCCATATTTATTTGAGGCTAGATGGTAGCACTAAGGTGGATCAACGACAGGTGCGATTTTTGTTTGTTTGTTGGCACAGTTGATGAATATAATTATTTTTAGGTCTTAATGGAAAGGTTTAATGGAGACAAACGAATATTCGCATTTATTCTCTCGACTCGATCGGGAGGTGTAGGTGTGAACCTTACCGGAGCCGACACTGTGATATTTTATGATTCTGACTGGAATCCTACCATGGATGCTCAGGCTCAAGATAGGTGCCACAGGATAGGACAAACCAGAGACGTCCACATTTATCGGCTTGTAAGTGAAAGGACCGTAGAAGAGAACATCTTAAAGAAGGCAAATCAGAAAAGATTGCTTGGAGATTTAGCTATTGAGGGCGGAAATTTCACCACAGCCTATTTCAAGAGTGTATGTTAGTTTTCTTTTTGTGTGGTTCGATACTGTTATTTTTGAGTTACAGAGCACCATTCAAGACCTGTTTAGCATCGATCAAACTCTAGAGACAGCGGCCCAGAGGATGTCTGAAATAGTGGAGAGTCGGAAGGAAACTGCCATTGTGGCTGACACTTCATTAGGCCAGTCTGAAGATAAAGGAGCAGCAGGTGCTCTTGAAAATGCTCTTGCCGCTTGCGAAGACGACCAAGATGTTCAGGTATTTATTAGACTCGTTATCTAGGTTCAAAAAATTTAAATACGTCAAACTTGCAGGCTGCAAAAATAGCAAAAGCCGAAGCGGTGGCGGATTTGGCGGAATTCGATGAGAATATTCCGTTAGATCAAGAACCTGAGAAAGAGCCGGAAGTCAGTAAGGCAGAGATGGAGATAAATAATATTATTGAAAAGGTATGCGAATAGTGGGATAGGTCAAGAGGATTTGCGTAATTGATAAGTCGCTACTAATATCGACGCGAATACTCTTTTATTAAGTTCTAGATGGATTATTTTTCTTTGTTTGGACTTTGAAGCACCTAAATTTAACAAGTTTCTTATTTAACCTACATTTCTTTCTAGTTATCTCCGATCGAAAAATACGCCATGAAATTCATTGAACAAACCGAATCGGCGTGGTCAGCTGAACAACTAGCTGCCGCTACCAGACAAATTGAAGAACAAAAACGAGAGTGGGAATTGAACCAGATGGCGGCTATGCGCGAGGAAGAAGAACGAAGACAGCGCGAGCTGGAAGAAGAAAACGACATGATCACCTATTCGCGTGAAGACGCCACCAATCAGGTTAGCTTTAAACGTAGAAAGGTAATTAGGGATAAGAAAGTGTTAAACAGTGTCAAGAGCGGTGTGTTTAAAAAGAAACCAACTTTGCAAACTAAAGTGTCCAAATCGGGATCTCTGAGGAAAATAGGCGATAAGACTTTGTATAATACTGTTGTTGAGGTGAATGGCAAGTCTGATACGCCGGAAGAAAACGAGAAAATTGAGGGGGTGGAGAGTACTATTCATCCTGAAGTGGACGAGTCCTCATTGGAAAGCACTCAATCTGGGTCAGAATTTAATATGACCCTTTCTGACTTGAAAAAAGCGGCATTAACACACGTTAATCACGTGGATCACAATTCTCCTAGGACGAGGTCCCGGGGAACTGTTGCAATTAATTTGTGGACATTAGATGTCAGTCCTATTTTACCATCGGTTAAACGTGTGAAACATAGACTATCAAATTCTCTAGGAGGTCCGAAGAGAGTAATTAGGAAGCGAAAGTCTTGTTCGGACGATGAGAACAGGGGCCAGAGTGACGAGGAGGAGAATGTTAAAAAAACTAAGGGCTCGGAAAATGAACAAAACAGCGAATTCCAGGAATGCAAAATAGTCCTCAGTGATATAGTGGCAGATGGCCAGTACACCTTGCCTGAAAATGACATACCTGAGCATTCAGGTAGTGATGCCGATAACCTTAAAGAACAGTCAGAAGTTATTACAAGTGAAAACAACGATATTGCTAACGAAGTCAGCAGTGATACTGTTCACAATAATGGCGAATTTAACGATTCTGAGGTTGTAGAAATTAATACTGAACGTGAAGTTATAGACACCGAAGAATTAATAACTTCAGAAAAGAAACCAAATGCCAATCACCTATCCGAACATTCTTTTTCTGAGCTCAACCAAGAAGCTTCCAATGAAGATTCATTCGTGTCTTATTATGAGAAAGAAACATTGGAAGACCACAAACAAATAGAGACTTCCAGCAATTACGACGATGCTTTCATTTCAGAATATGAAATAGAATTCAATCAGTCTTGCCAGAAGACCAACGATGAGACGGGTAGTAGCTGGTCAAAACCCGAATCCGAGTCTCCTAGCCAACCAAAAGACGAGAAAATTTGTGATACTGTGTCAAATACTGCCATGACGTCAAAAACAGGGTTTTACGTCACCACATACGTGAATACGAACCGGTTTAGCAGTAAACACCGTCCAGAGACTCCTATGGGGAACATTCAGAAAAACACTGCTGGAGTAAAAGTGTCCAGATCTTTTGGCGGTTTCAGACCGCCTGAACCCAGAAAGACTTTTAGGAGATTTAAAAAATATTCCAATAAACAGACATTGGATGGCTGGGTGACTAAGCGAGGCCCCCATAACAACATGGAACAGTAAATGTCTCTTTGTACAGGGTGTCCATTTTTCGTTTTACGGGTTACAGGGCAAACGGTGATAAAAAAGTAAATGATGTATTACGAGTTCGATTTTCGAAGTGAGTTTATTAATTTAAAGGAAATTGAGCTATTTCTATTTGTTTACCATATACGGAGGGTTTATAAAACTGCCGGGAGCCGTTTTTAAATTCTTGTTAACTTATATAATAGACAAAACGCAACAAAGAATCGCAAATGTTCGATTTTAAAAATTCTCTCGTATATCGTAAAGAACTATGGCAAATCTCTTTTAACAAAAGAACTAACTCCAAAAATTCAGCTCATAACTCCTATTTTACTTTTTTTCTATCTATCATCGTTTACTTGGTATTTGCGTAAATTGAAGCGATTTATGGAAGAATATGTGAATAATGTGATCTAGTAGATAGGTTGTTTTGTAAATATATTAAAGATTAGTTTAGTTTTTTTACAGGAGCCTTGATTTTTATTACGGATAATTGTAAATTATACTGTATGAATGTGTACGTGTGGCTGAGATGCTTCGCCGGCCTGTTTAACTGTTTTATTAACTTTCAAGTGTGGTCGTTTTTGGTGGTTGTGATCACATACTTTTATAATGTACTTATCATACTTTGATAACCATAGTTTGATATGGTTGGGATAAACGACATTACTCGTACTTTACAGAGCACACCCGCACATGCTTGCGTTGTTAGATCTTGAATATATTCAGTAATTGGCTGGATGCAACGAAGCTTTGTATACTAGTCTTACATTTGAGTGGTGATATTTCATTAAAATACATACGGCACATTGGTGCGTGCATGCGTGGTATGGTGAGTTGTGGATAAGGATGGAAAATATAATACATCGATGTACGTTACATAATTTTATATATATATATAATATAAGCATAAACTATTTTATGCATCTCTAAATACTGTGGCGGGGACTTAAAATATCCAGTTTTGAAAGTTGCAAATTACTGCTTAGATAAGAGTTTGTGAAATAATCTTGTCGACCAATCTGTACCTATCCATTTGGCTTTAGTTTTCTAAAAATATGTATGATTTCAAATATGTACTTTTTTGATAGATTTTACCTTTGTCGTCAAGGGAGGGGGTATATTTTCTTTTCACCTAGTTATTTTTTTAGTAACGTTTCAATGAAAAATTTATAAACTCAACAAATGAATCTAACCTAAGAAAATTAGGGAATGAAGTTACTGGCGTCTAATATCATTTATTTGTATTCATTGTTATATTTGTTTCAAAAAAAATATTATACGTACATTTACTTCCTCGTGGGTACAGGTTTTGCTTTATGGCCCTAACCTCTTCGAATCTGATTGTACACTGTGTTGAACTGTGCAATGCAAAGTACGAGTAACGTCAATATGTGTTCTCATCCCCTCCTTTTTGCAGTCTAAGATTACTAATATAAATCATTGATCATAAGTAGTATATTATGAAAGTAGTGATTATGATGGTGTGGCAGAGAAAAGTTTTTGTGTGATAATTAGAGTTTTGTCGTTTTTTCTTTACAAAAAAACTACCACTCTTTACTGCTTATACTTTTTTTCATGAGATTTTACGTTTTCATAAGAAACGTTTTACAGTTATATTTTGACATGTATTTGCGTTTTTATTAATAGATCCCAGTTGGAAGTCAATATATAGAGTGGTCATTAAATATATGGCGCAACTTTGTGTAGATACATTGGGTCAAAATAAGATCAGTGTTTCATTAACATATGTCCGGAATCGATTCACTTCCTAAATATAGGAAATACATGTGAAATTAAAAAAAATTCAGGGTGCTGTTAGTGGTACAGAAATGTCGGATTTTACAGAAAAATTGTAACGCCCGGTAGAAGTTTGCAATTTTCATAATTTCGAATAGAATAACCAAAAATATAACTTCTCTCTTTGTGAGCTTAAAATTACATTCCAAACTCTTGTTTATAGTTTAACAAACTTAATCTAACCCAAAAAAAAATAAATAAATATAATGGTTTAAAATATGGTAACTGCCACAAACCTAGGATAAATGAATCCAATCTACATCTAAGTCACTTGAGAAATTTATAGTCTAAAATTTTGAAAAGTATTAGAGTATGTAACTTTTGTATTTTAAAAATGAAGTGATTTTGGATATATGTTAATAGGAACTTTTTTCTTATAGCCGAGTAATATCTTTTTAAAGTTCCGTCGTATCTTTAGGAAACATTATAGAGCTGAAGGTGAACTGATTAAATTTTTGAAGGTCACACCATATTCAGCCATTAATTAATTAATTTTCTTCCAGCTTGCTACTCATATTCATTCTGAAAGCCCACTTCTCTTCTTAATTTTGTAAATTGTGAACTTGTTAATTGATTGGTTAAATTGGCGTCCAACTTTGTGCAGCACTTTTAGAGCATCTCATGCTATCGACCATGTCTGTACAAATTCACAATGTTGAAGTGTAGTAGCGTTATTATAGTTTGCGGCCCTCATTTTCAGCAGATTTTTATATACCTACACATCAACAAAAAAAAAACTACTGACTTGTATATATGTAGTATCAAATAAGTTTAGGTTAAAACGACAAAAAAAATCATGAATGGGGAAATAAAGAAGTTCTCTTGCGAATCCGACTCGAGCGTTTCATTTCTCAAAGTTGCGGGATCGGCCGCGGGTTTTGGTGCCTCTTTGCTCAGATTTGTCCTCAGGGGTCACCAAAACTTTGCCCCCCGCCGGATCTGAGCAAGGGGGCTTCTTTATGCAAAACCTGCGACCTTTCCAACTGCTTGTACCCTTTCTTAAGTGGAAAATAATTACAAATATTCGAATTTTGCTACAACACGGGAGGGATTTTTCCATTAATACGCGTTAAAACTTCTGAAGTTTTGGCAATAGAATGTGGTAGAATCATTTTAGTGGAATTGGAGTCGTTGCAGGTACGTAAAGGAAATTTTATAAATATAGATAAGGTCGCAGGTTTTTGCATTTGATGTAGCAGTTGTTATAAACGTCAGTCTTAAGGTTACACTATGTTTTTTATTCGTTTTAGGTGTGGGTGTCTGATAATACCATGGAACAAATGCCAGTAAGTACTTAAATTTGCTAAAGATCTGAAAACGCAAACTAAACCAAAACCAAGTCAAATTTTGTTGCTGAAATCAATGTTTTTTGCTTAATTTTCCAGAAGTCCACTGATTGCAAAAATTTAAATAATTTAATTTTAAAAATATTCAATAAAATGCATGGTCAAAAAGTAAAAGAACGGCAAATAATAAAATCCAAACAAGCAGAATACTTAGATCAATTTATAGACACACAAGTTTAGCATAATACAAGATACTACAATAAAGTCTCGTTTTTCTGTTACATAACGCTATCTTAATATAACGCTACATCTAGCGAATCAAATGGAATAATTTTCGATGGTAGTGTAAAAATATCCAAAACAAATTCTTCTAATGTGATAAAAAAAAACTAGATAATCAAATGCAAAACAAAAAATTAAAAATTATTTGTTTAAAAACTCATTGTCATTTGCAAACCAAATCCAAAAATTCATTAAAACAGCAGTATATAATTATTGAACATTAGAGAATTATTAAACCTTTCAACTCTCGATGCTAGTATTCTTATAATTAATTGGGCGCATTAAGTTGGTTTTTAAATCTCTACATTTGTTATTAGATGTGGTGTCCCCCATCTCCTCCTCAACAAGATACTGACGTTTACATTGACCAAACTATGGCTTTCTTGTATGACAACACCGTGATGCCTGAATCACAACTGCCTCCAATTTACGTAAAAAAAGAGCAGAAACGTCGCTTTGACCCCGGAAGCTTCGGAATGGATTATCGTCGTCCCGTAAAATTACCTCGAAAAGAAGAAAGCACCGTGCACGCTCCTAGGTCTCTCTTCCATTCTCCGACATTGTTAAAATTGCGGCGTGATCTGAAATTGCAGAAATATCGCGGATTACTCAGACCATCCCTTACAGTACCTGGTAAGGTGCTCTTTAATAGAATCTAGGATATTATTGATTATTTTCCAGGTAAACCTGCTACTGCAAAACCAGTCGAGCAAACCATCTCACAGAGTTGGACTATTCACGAAGATATGGCGCTGCTCAAAGTTATTAAATCGTTCCAAGGGCTGCCTTTAAATTTGATTGTAATGTCTCCGGGTCAAACACCTAACTGGGACTTTGTAGCGGACTATGTGAATACCGTTTCGGTTACATATCGTTCACCCAAACAGTGCAGGCAAAGGTATGAAGGCCATCTGATGCATCGCGAGGAGGGCAAGTACAATTCGTTGGAAAACGTGATGAGGAAAAAGAAGAAGGCAGCCCAGCTGCAAAAGCTGCCTTTGCCTAATAAATCTAGGCATACTTTGAGAACTTCGCAATTGTATACGCAGGACAACAATACGACGTTTTCGCAGACTCTATCAGAAAGGTCTGTGTTATTTTTAGGATTAATACATTTAATGTAAGTTTTTATTTTAGATTCGATACTTTGAAGGCTATAACTAATAAACGGTTGCCGACTCCGCGCACAGTGGTGAACAATCCGTTGATGAACAAATCGAAGAATACTCCAGTTTTGAACGATTGCGGTATTGACTTTGAGCATCCAGTGATGCCGGTGGAGTTGGCAGCGAGGCGAGCTGAGAGGATCGCCAAAGAGAAAAAGACTGTGACGTCGGAGGAGATGGCCAAATTGCAGTTATTGAAGGGTAAATTTACGAAATTTGACCGTTGGATATTTTTAGAGAAAAGAAATTGACTGGATTCCAATGTATTAATTTCATTTTTTTCCATTTCTCAGCGATTCAGATGAAGAATTTTCAGTGTTTCATATATTTTATATACGCACATTCAATACACATCAGTTTTGTTAATTTTCATTTTTATACTGATTTTTATTTAGCTTCTGGAAATAGCGACAGATTTGTTAGCAAAACGTTAACAAGGGTTTTCGACCTAACTCTTAGCGAAGGATGATTCTCTCAGTTTTGATTGAGAATAATGTGAATTTCATTGCTTTAACAACCTCTACTTGTGTGAGGCGTTATTTCTAAATGAAATAAAAAATAAATATCTATTTCAGGAGTAACGGCATCAGCACAGCATCAACAGTCGCAATCGCAACAAGTTCAAAGCGCTCCAGCGGTAACTCCGACAGTTTCAGGAGCCATTCCGAACGTCGTTCAGGCAACTGTGGGAATTCCTACTGTAGTCGCTGTGCCCGCTACTCAAGCTGTTGTGTCTCAGACACCAGTAGCGATTACCACAACCACTGCTCCTGTTGCCGCTGTTACTCCTGGTAAGAACTTGCTATACAGTAAGGTTTATTGTTTAGCTTTGTCTATAGAAAGGATAATTTTTTTTTTTTAAGTTCAAGTTGGCCTTAAAACATTAGAGGGATATCTTGGATAAGTTCATCTATTGTCAATTTGATGGTTGATGGTAAATTGTACATGTCTTAACCAATATCTTAGGTTTATGGTTCATCTCCTACTGTGAGGTTTTTAAATTATCACCCATTGTTTTTAACATTACTTTTATGATCATGACTTCGTATATTGATCCAAATGCATCTGCTAGAAACGATACATTTTTGTTTGCAGTTGTCCGTCCTCAACGTATCGTCGCTTCTCCCCTTCAGACTCCCACAGTCGTCAGTGTTTCAGGACTTAGTCCAGCGCAATTGCAAGCAGCCACACAGCGACTTATAGTAACTGCAGGTGGAACTCCGAAAACGGTGACTGCGGCAACGGCTGCTCAAGGCAAGCAATTGAGCCAGGCACAGCTACAGATAATTAGGCAAGCTGCGAGCTTGAAAAATCACCCGCTCAGAGTACATCCAGGTGCATTGGCTCAAGGTACGAAAACCTCTACTGTGACAATCGGCGGGCAACAGACGGTGGTACAATTCACCCAGGCGCAGCCACGTACACAATTTGTTCGTCAAGCGACTGTTGGCGGTAAAACTGGAATTACGAGACCCGTGACGGAGGTCGAAGTCGCGCAATTCTTGAAGAAACAGCAACAGCTGCAGCAACAAAAATTGGCCGCTGGTGGAAGTGTGACTCAAGTAAGTTACATAATCAGTATTTATTTAACGTATGTTTGGGAACAACAAAATCTGCGTATTTTAGAGAATTCTCATAATTTGTCAATGTTCAAATAATGAAAACAATATTACGATTAACATTTTATTAGCTGACACATAATTTTTTCCCAAATTCGAGAGGGAAATTCTACGTTCACATTTAAAAACAGGTCAGCAATGCAAGTGGAGGAACAATCCATGGCCTAACAACTCAAGTCTTCGCACAGGCCATTCAGCAGGCAGGCACGTCGGGTACTCAGGTGGCAACATTGGTAAAAGCTGTTCCTAGTTCTTCAGGAGGTAAGTGATAATTATTTCTATTGGAAAAATTGCTAAGGTTTTTGTTGATTGTCCAGAAATGATTGAAATAAAAAAAAACAGTTGTGTGAAAAACTATTTAAAAAATAATTTATTCTTATTGTCTGCTGAATGTCAATAAAACAGCATTACAGTAGAATTGTTATTTATTAAATTTGCCAATTAAAAACACAATTAATGTTAAGTGTAATAAGGTAATTTTGTCTTTCATATACACTACAAGGTTATAAACCGTTTTATTCTTACTGTTTAGCTACTCAAACAGTCACGATACCTGTATCTCTGGCCGCTCCTGGTACTAAAGCGCTCACTCCATCTCTAAAGGCAAACACTGCCCACGTGCGTCAGTTACAAATTCAGCAGCAGCTATTGGCACAAAAGAAACTAGCGGCTGTCGGTGGTCAGAAATTAAGCATCGCTACCGGAGGGGCAAAAGGCTCGGGAGTACAAACTGCACAGTTGATAGTGGGCCCGAAACAAGCCATGACCGTGCAGCAATTCCAGCAAGTAATTAGAACACCCTTGAATGTGACTCAAGGACCTGTTGTTTTAACCAAAGCCACGCCTAGGGTTATTCCTGTTAATACCGCGCAAGGAGGCAAACAGACCATTCAGGTAAGTTCACAGTGATTATTCTTTTATTGATTTAACAAGTGCATTCCATTTTTGTGAGTTATTCAATTCATTTTCAATTGTTATTCAATTTCCGCACGCCAATGCGTTAAAATTATACCTTACGTGTGGGAAAATTCAGGTGCTGTTTTGCAAGTGTTACTTTACAAAGTGACGTTGGCAGTGACTTTACCATAATTAATATTGATGGCATTTGTTCAAATAGAGTTTTAATAGTCGTAAAATGCTAATAGAAATTTTTTTTTTACTAACTCTTGCGAAAAATGTCTTCCGATTTTTGTTAGGGCAACAACACACAATAACTGATTCCCGCATTCTAGTCGATGAATGAACATCTCTTTTTAGGTGGTTGCTGCATCTTCCCAAGGATTAGGTTCCACTTTAAGACCTCAACCTGGTACTACAATTGCTGGAATCAAGCTGCAAGGAGCGACTAATACATCACAACAGGCGTTACTCTCCCAAGTATCAGCGGCTCTAAACCAAGGCGTAACAGTTCGACAGGTTTGTTGCTGTGTTATGTCGCATTAAAGAGTTAATAAAATTATTTTTTTCGTAAATGAAGCAGAATAGTCCAGTACGACTTCAGACGGCAAGCGGTCAACCGATCGTCGCGGTGACCGTTCAGTCCCCTTCGCAAGGAGGGCAGTCCCAATCCCCTAATCCTAGCGAACAAGTAAGTAGGTTCGTAAGGAAGTGATGTGGCTTGTGTTGGGTTGCGAAGTAATCGTCAGTTTGCATCGTGGAGTGCCGCACTAATATCTTCCCCAATAATAGCTGGATGATTTATTATAAGAGTTGGTGCACATGTCATTCGTCAGTTTTTTTTTTAAACAAAATGGACACCTTCGTATCTGCTGCAATTGAAGTTTGAAAATTTTGTCAAAAATCGACCAATTGCAGTAGGATTGAAGGTTTAAGTGTAAGTGATTCGCATGAAATTTCACGTCGTTTTGATATACCGGGTTATAGATATCGTTTTCAGAGATAAGAAAATCTCTGTACAACGGTAATTATTGATTGACCTTTTTGGTTCCATAGAGCCACATTTGACTGATTCGCTTAGTTCGTATTTATAGTTCAATAAATGACATTGCTAAGTTTAAACTTAAGGTTTGTTTTTAGTATTAATTGATGTGTTCAATGAACCCATTCCCCATTATTTAGTTTCTTAGGGAGCAGAAATTCGTGATAAGGAATTCTTCCATGTACAGGGACGTTGTGACACCCAAGTGCAATATTCTCGGTTCGTGACAGACTCCTGGGGAATGCGATTTTTTTTTAATTTTGGTTCATTATCCATCCTAGTTTCTTTAGGAACATCTCTACCTTGTCATATTTAATTGCGAATTTTTTGCTCCTAACTACATCTACAATTTCATTACAAAGTATAGTTGCCATTTTAGGGCTTTTAGTTGCATTTTTGTCATTTATATAGAGATTATTATGAGTTTAAGTTTAAAGAATTTTTCGCATGTTTATTTTAACATAAAAGTGCAACATAATTGCATTTCAGAAGCGTCAAGTATTAACCCCATTTATTCTGCTATTCAGCTATTTATTTTTCTTTCAATTTCGTTATTTCACTATTCCCAACCAGCTTTTGTCGTTAGTAGTAGGAATATACGTAGTCTAATATCTCCTCTGTGATATGCTAATATCGTAATGGATAATCGTTTAGTGAGTAAAGGTTTCTTTTTTAACTTCAAACGCTTTTTGTTCTGTATATACATTCTATTAGGGTCTATACTAAAAAAAAAATTGTATCGGGCTAGGGTAAATAATTTTTTTTATTTCCGAAATAAAATTACATTTTTATAACTCGTGTTTATGTTTTATTTCATTGGAGAGCGGTTTGTTCCTATTTTAAGTAATGAGTGGTTATTTTTTCAGCAGGAGTAGCGAATCTTCCTTCGAAGACCTGTCACTGTAAAGTAATAACAAATAAATTGTTTTTTAGATCATTTGTTTTATTGCCTGAGAGGCGTAAAGAAAAGCTTTCCTTTAATCACCTCAGATATTGTGGATGCTAATGAAGCATTATACGCATCCTGTATTTATTGGTATGGTTTAACATTCCTTTAAAAATTTCTTCAGAATTTCGGTTAGCTTTGAAAATGTTGATAGCTGAGATTTGATTCATTGGGCCTTAAAATAACTAAAGGCGAACTAGTGACCATAAATTTTGACGATAAGCATCATTCTAACTTCTATTAAGAAATTTTTTTCTACGGTTTGCCTCTAGAATCTCACTTTCCAACGTTTTGTAATATTAGACCTTATTAAATTAAAAAAGGAAAATAAAAAGTAAATTAAAAAATATAACTTTAGTATTAATTTGGTCATTTCATCAGTGTTCTGAAGGATTGTTTGAAAGCAGCGTGCCATAAGCGCGATAAGAATTCTTGTATATTCTACATTTACTCATTCATAAGCCTCACATATATTTTTGGCCAGTTTTTTCTAGTTTCTTGGTCAGAAACCTTGCATTAAAATGTAGTTTAACATTTCTATCCAAATATTATCCATGCGATTGAGATTAGGGCTTTTAAATAGAAACCTATGATAAAATTTTAAAGCCGCTTTTGTTGGAGATTTACCTTGTTAGAATGTAGTATTATATCCATATGAGGCTTTAATCACTCTGGGTTGATCTACCATAGCTACATTTTTTCATTCAAAAATATGCCAAACTCCTACAAATTATATCGATATAATTATTCCTCAGCTTACATAATATGTGTGACCAATTCTAATTTAATTCCCAATAATTCAGCATATTATGGTGTAATTTTGGGAAATTTGCAAATTCTGCGCCACTGGATGGATTCATGTGTCTTTTGATTCTTAAATTTTCATTTTAAACACCGATATTTGAATCTAAAACGGCTAGACGCTTAACAGGTGGATTGCTGATAGTGAAAAATGCCTCAAATAATAATGAAGTATTATATGAGTCACCAAATGAAAACTGCTAAACTATGTTTTAATTTTTGTAAGAATTTAATGTTTGTATGTAGAATAACCATAGTGTGATCACCAAATTTAGGTAAATCTAAAAAAGAAATGTAATTACCTTTGTCATTTCGTCAGTATTTGTTAAATGTAAAATTTTGTGAAATATTAAAATGCAAAACGAAAGTAAAATGTCCCAATCTGACAACCCTGGATTTTCGGATATTTCATAGACTTCTGTGATTGGATCTATTATGATCCAAGCACAGTTTGAGGATTTGTTTCACCTTTCCCTGTATTTAACAATAGGTTTGAAAGAGACAGATTGCTAATCCGATAACTCTTTAACCTGAAATTAATACAGTCAATATGTGGCACTGACAGCTGTCAGAGAATCAGCTGTTCTCTGATGAAGTTTTCAATTTTCAGTCTTTTCTCAGTTCGCGAATAGCTTCTATTGTGTTAGTACGTAGTGCTCTTTCGGTTAATTACAACCTAACGTGGTCTTGTTTACGACTACGACCCTCTCGATTTGTCCTTTCTTCTCTCTAAGGAAGCCAGAATCTTCAACTTGAGGTAAGTCTTAGCATGGCACGATTTTCTAACGTAGATACCTCAGTTGTTATTGTTCTAATTAAAGATATTTACATTATTAGGGAAGACCTTTTTCAGTTAACACTTTCTAATTACGATCGCTACATTATAATGGCAATGTGCTATGCCTAAAAAGTGTTCATAAAGAAATTTGTTTGGATCGTCATTTTTATTTGATGATTTTTGGCTTTGGGGTTATCTTTAATGCACTGCACTTTCTAATGGTGAATTCATACGCTGACCTCTAAAATCTTACCATTATTCATTCTTGCGTTTTCTTCCGTTCCACGTAACGGCCCAGAATGTGAGTACACAAACTCTGAGATTTTGGAATTGTTATTATAGTTAAGTTATAGTTATTGTTTATAATATATTTAAGAATATAACTACCATGATTTAGCGATTATTAAAAGAAAATGAGACCTAAAATTCTATTAAACTTAATGCCCAATTTTATGAGGAAGATAATTGGAATAGTAGACACCTGGTCTCTTGGTAGGTACCTACAGAAAGGTCACTAGGATATCTGCTGCAGATTCATTGCTTCTGAACATATTCTTACACTTTTAATATTAATTTTAACATTGATTGATCACTCAGTTCATTATCCATGCAGCTCATCATTTACATTAAATATACTTTCATATGCATATAATTTATGAATACATGAGATATATACGAAATGACCTAATGCCAGGTTTCAATTGAACAAAAAAAATTTTTTTTGGAGTAAAATTGTTCATAGTTATAAATTCATTTATTGTAATATTTGGGTACTGGATTATTTACTTATTTTGAACTTTATCTTTTTGTATTGAAGGCGGTCCCCAATTTGCTTATTTTTGTGGTTGTTGCCAGCCCTCAAGTCCTCTTATATAAATTGATATATAAAGGCAATCCATGAAGCAAGAGATAGTAGTATAGGGGAATAACATTATTTTTGACCTGAGCATAACAGGAACATCCATCTCACTTAATTTGAATTCATCAATAAATTGTTCCCATCAGGACCTTAACAGTTTGATTTTTATCTAGAATTCTTTTAATTGACCATGTAGTTTTATAGCCCTGGAAAGGAATACTCAGAGTCAAACTGAAAGAATACTCAACTACTTTACTACATATTACTTTTTCTAACCTCTCTTGCGGTTTAATGTAAATGACTAGAATTTATTTCCCATGTAGTAATTCCGTACATGTGTATCCTCTGGTTCAGTCATCATAATAACCATTAGACTTTCAAACATCCTACATAGTAATGGTGGTTTACTTATATTTCATAGCAAGATTGTATTGTGGGTCGAAACCGAAACAAAGGATTGGGTAACGATTATGTAAATCCAAGCAAGGCGAAGAATAAACAATAGTGCTGCGATTCAAATTACTGCTCATTCTTTATTATAAGGAAATATATTTAAGTACTTAACTCTATGTAATGACGATGATATTAGCTACGCTAGTTTCGCTAAGAGAGCCGAAGGCTGGAATTGAGATGTCACTTACCCTTCATTTGGAATATTTTTAAAAATCGGTGTTTAGGCTCCCATTTCCGTGTTTATATGTATATGCGCCTGTGATATGCTTATGCAATTTATTAGTAAATAATAAAAGTAACCCGAGTCATAGATTGCAGCCTAAAAAACTATGACCTTATTATAAGGACATGCTAAATCATTATAATGCAATTTACGCAGGCAAATAAATAATTTAATTGGTTAGCTTTTGGCTGAGTGTGCAACCAAACTAAATGTTGTAATAAAATGAGATAAGTCGTGTTACATTTTTATTTAAACGTCTTAAAGAGATTGCTGTTTAATAGAAATAGACAGTTTCCAAATACATGTCGCTCTATTTTGGCAACCTTTAAATCCACCTAATAATTACTTACATATCAAATTCACATTTTTTACAGTAGTACGGACTAAACTAATGTTATCATAGTAAATATTCATTTGCATACCTTCACGTCTTATAGTGGTACCGCCTCCTTTTTGGAGAGTTCATTCAACTGTTATATGTAGGAGATTTTTTCACCATTTTTAAAATAAATATGATCCCTTTATTTCTATGAGGTTTAATTGTTGACTTTAAGTATATACGAATAATGAACAATAACACATGCATAAACGTTTGTTAAGCAGGTTTGTGAAGTATTGTTTATATGCGCTTAAATCAGGGACCTATTTCTTTGCGAAAGCTACACATTGGCATCGAGTTTAATCAGCTCTGGTGTTTGTAGTTCCTTAGTCCCGTTAGTCCCAAGAAAGCTGTGCCCTGATGTTGTCAGTTTTATATTATATTATAATCTTACGTGTACTCTTTACCTGGTATGGTAATTTTAACAACCGTCTGATAGCTACCATCGTGTTTTAACAAAAGCACGTTTGCTGTGAAGCGGTATGTCATGTGTGCTTATTCAATTACCTTAGAGAATCGTCACGTCCATTTGTAACTGTTTCTGTAATTCGTTGCTGAAACTTAATTCCAAAATAAAACTGCCTGCGCTCCTGGAGAACGGTTTAGCGAAACGGATTGACGAAGTGCAGGAGAGAGTAGTGTTCGAAGAAATAATTATTTTTTTAAAGGTATGTACTATTTAACAATTGCCATTTGTGTCTTCTTTTTGTTGTCGTTACATTTTTTTTCTAAAGCGATTCAAAAATTTTCCAACTACGTTCTCAAATCTTCCACTTGTTTACCAATATCTGAGCTTTCAGATTCGATATTTTTCGTCGACATCTTATCTTTGATTTGTATTTCGACCCTGTCAGAATGATGGTTACATATGTAGGTTACCAAAAAATGGTCTCAAGTGTCAGGTAGAAAATTCACTAAAATTGGACTAGAGTAAGGTAGTGTAAGTGAGCACAGATTTTATATGAGTTGTTTTTATTAATTGTCGTATCACATGATAGATGTGGTCATATGGCATTGGTGAGGCATGTTAAATTGAGGAATTTTTTAAACAGTGAACTGTGAAAAAACTATTACAATATTTTATATTGTGATTTGACTAAGAACAAACTCGCTATATTTTTTTAAATACAAGCATTTCCACTTTGCTAGGTGCCGCGTAAAGGTTAATTCTCACTGTATATTCCGTTTTCATTCCAAATCTGGTTATACAGGATCTTGCAATAATGCGTCAGACTTCTTAAGCTTGTAAACCAATAAAGTTAATAATTTTTGTTTTCTTTCAGGATTACATATTACATAGAGGCGTATTGCCAGAAATTATTTTCGAATATACATGATGAACCGAAAAAGTGTAACTATATACGACTTGCCCCAATTTCCTTGACGGTATATTGTTCAAAACTCATAAATATAAACCTTTTGTTAACATTATCCTATCCCTAAACCCAGCCATTTCTCAGTTCCGAAAAATTGTCGCTTTTGATAATGTTAACTAAAGTTTAAGATTTTTGAATTCTAAACACGATGCCATCGAGAAAATTAGGACATTTCATTTGAAATAAGCAAGTTATTGAAGTTTGAAGTCATGCAAGTTCAGATGCCTATTGCGGCAGTTGTGGAAGACTTTTTTTTTAATTAAAACACGTCAAAATGCGGCTTATTAGATCCTTTTTGAGCCTCCAAAAGCGGACTCCGAAATTCACAGCGGTTAGCGCACAATACCGGTATCGATGGAATTTTGCAACTGTCAAAGTTCTCAAAATTTTCCGAATAACTCGGAAACGGAAATTTTAAAGGTAGAACATCTTACATAAACTGACCTTAAAATTTAATGAAAAACCCCAAAAATAACAAAAAAAAGTAGGAGGTTATATTTAAAATAACGAAGTTGTATATCGTCACTCTTTTTGGGATCAACTTTTACATTAGAAAATATCTGGAAATACATTTTTATGTCCTGTGTATTCCTGCAGAAAAACGAAGTTTGACACACTATCGTAGGACCTTGCATATAAATGTTCTGAAAATTATTCCACATAGGAATTAATCTCTATGTACTTGTGTATACGGTATCCAATTGTGAGCATATGCACATTTCTCCATTCCATTTATATCTCTCTAGTTCTATCAATTGTGAACTATTAAAGTGTATTTAAATATACATATGTACGTACATGGAATGGATATGAGATGAAAACCGAATGTATAGTGAGAATCAGCCTTTAAGTGGAAGTTAGCACTAAGCTTTTTCGTCAAAGCAAATGATATAATATTAAATACAAATGAGAGACAGCAAAATATTTGCAACTTTAACCAATTTAAGAAAATAAAAATATCGGTTTTGTACGCATTGCAAGATACAGTTACTATTTATTTTCTTATGTTCGGTACAGCGTGTCCTTTCGTGCAACTTGTGGACTTTTATGTCTTCTTACAGTAATTCCTGACCATCTTGTAACCGCAGAATAAGGTAGTAAAGATTTTTATGCAAGGTTTTAAAATTTTCGGTTTAAAATTTTTTTATTGCTGTTTTTGAAATTTCAGGTTAAAACTGAAACACCTTGTACCGGAATTAATTATCATTAAACGGTTAATTCCATAATCCTTCTTTCTCACTACACTAGGAAAACTCGATATTAAATAAAAAGTTAACATTCTGATCTAAGTGAAATGCTTCATACTTTATATATAAAGCAATTCATCGTGTAAAGTAAAATATTTTTTAGATTTACGAAACTTGTTTTACGTACGCGTAGTAAATGTACTCTCATGATCCAGAGTGGCTTTCGTACTTCAGAGGAGTAAAGACCCCTCCTTTCGCTTCACACACTTCAGTCACTATTTTTTATCACAGGTCTGCAAACCAAATGCCTTTCCTCAAAATTTTAAAGCTTTCTTCCTGGTCCGCTCTCCATGGTGCCTCGCAAATGCACTAAGAAAAACTATATTTTATTTCAAATTAGGCCCGACATCTTCCTGAGTCCATTATAGGATCTAGCAACCCATTAAGGCATTAGGGTCGGTTTATCCAGCATTCCGCAGCAGCGAAAGGGACTAATAATAACGGTCCCCGACTTTGCCCCCGCACCCCTCACGAAAACCGGGATTGCTCCGCTAATATTGTTCCAATAAATGCGATAATGGAAATTACTTGTTCGGCAGTGCCGAAGCCATTAAACGTCGATAGTTAACTTATTTTCGGTAAACAGATCTCGTCTAATCCAATTTAGTGCATCCACGCCCGGTTGGCCTAAGGCTGTAGCTGCCAATGTGGATATTTGCTTCATTTACTTATTGGAATAATTTCAACCCTAAGTGAGAAAATTGTGTCAAAATAAGAGTGATCCGGAAACGTGAAGTAAATAAATGAAACTTCAAGTTGTGAAGTATACACAGCTTGAATCTCAACTGGCCCAAAGCCAGGAATAAAAGGTTTTCATTTCTTTGGAAAAATGGTAAAATACAAAAGGGTCAAATAATTCTGTTATTTTTGTAAATGCCTCTGAATGACCTTTGTAAGCGTTTAAAACTTGCGATTTATGTGGTTCAAAAAAGGGCTGTACACAACTTGAATCTGCGGAGAATTAGAAACCAGGAAAATGGGACCTCAGTTTTCTCAATTTTTGAAAACTTGTGAAGCCTCGAACGGTCAAAATTTTTAGTATGAATACATTGCTTTGAGTAATCTTTATAAGCCTTCGAATTTTAACTTGACTTAAAATGCAGTCAATAAAGGCAAATTAAAGAAGCTTTCTCCTGGCAGTAAACAGATCCAGTATTGTAAAATTATTCATCCCCCTGCTGTGAGGAAGCACTCTTGTAAGACGAGTTGATGGGCAGGTATTACTGGTTGTCTTTTTGTATTGACTGAGATTTGAAATTGATTGATTGGGTCCGTTTGTACCATTCTTTAAGTAACCAGAGCGTAGGAGTCTATAAAGAAGTTTTAAATTCTTCGTACTATAAAATTCTTTGTCGTAAAAATCGAATCCTGACAATTGTGGTGTTAGAAGCTTATGAATTTTGAATTCATGGAGCCCACAAACCTGCCTCATTGTTTCAAATTAGAAAAGTTTCACTGCTCACCGCGACTGGCAGATGTTCATTTTCGGTTTAGAGTGGAAAATTCCTCAGTTGTAAACATCACTTATGTCAGAGGGCAAATTGAAAAACCCGCAGCTAGTCACGGCCTTTTAGTTTCCAATATTGGCGAAACAATGTTTGCTCTCGACGTCCTCTCTTTGCTCGCCATATGCAGCTGGATGATTTATTACAAATAAGAAAAACGCTTGTTTGTAATGCCTAAAATCTCAATTAACTCTCTTTATTTGAATTAATCGAATAATTACTTGGAATCAAATCGTTTCGCATTAACCCGAGTTACCGCATCGAAAACCGCCTGAATTATACGCGGGAGCGTTCAATACATGTTTGTAATTTACGAGCCGCAAATCCTCTAAATACACTGGAACCCATTGAGGGGTTGTCACGCTGACCGAAACCGACGAAACAATATCGGTTCCATTTCCAAATGGAACTTTGCGGCGAGCAACGCAATCACTTATCATCGAGGGGGAAATTGGAAAAATAAATTGCGTCCAGTGTGGAAATGGAATGGAATTACGGACAGGGCTGACATATGCCGTACCGACGAACTGATCCATTATAAAAGATAAACAAGACGACGACGCAAACTTGGCTGTACACATCTAAAAGCTTTTAGTAAGGCTTTGTGCCCTAAATTGGATAATGTACTTGGTAAAGATTGATTCCTCGATCGATGCCCTCGGTAAGGCATTCTTCGTCAAAGACAACCCACCAGGAAATTTAATATTTCGCCATATGCAATTATAAAAAGGTATTGGATAATGTTCATATTTTGCATTTTTTTCCGGTACCTACTCCATTGAACTCCTTTGGAAAAACAAAATATTACAGCCTGAAATTTAACGTGTTTTTCAGTGTTTCCACGACACGGGGCATCTCAAATTTTAAATTTCACTCGATGAAATGAAAGTCTTTTACCCTTAGTTCAGTTATTCATATTTTTACTAATCTAAACTAACCGTATATTCCAGCATGATTTTAAACCCCATTAATTATGTCACTGAATTGCATTACTACATGATTCCCGAATATGCCTAGGTCACTTTGAGCCCAATTTGATTGCCCAAGAATAATTTTTCGTGCCCACAATTGAACGTCATTATTCGCGGTTAAGCAATTTAAGCTTCCTGAGCAATAGCGGAGTGCAAACTGGAGAAAAACGACTTAAGATTGGTGCTTTATTTGTCTTGAAATTAGAGTTTTTTCTTGTTCACGGTTCAAGGTCTGTGTTACGATAATTTCCATTTTTTTGGCTATTACAGAGCGTTATTATACCATGGGATTAAGTTTAGTCGGCTAATCTAAATCGGGTATGATAGTAAAGTATAATAGGTGGAAAAAGTGCGCTACTAAAAATCACATTAACTAAGTGAAATGCAAATAAACGGTCGGACCAATCCGAATGAGGCTAGGCTTGGAGGGAGCATGCAATAGATAAATAAATAATACGCAAATAAAATAAAATGAATATAATTTATTTAAAAATTGCTGTAATTAGGCAGGATGCGGATCCAACGATCCGGAAGTCAATAAATAAATTATTAGGAAATTCCTGTTCCTAAAATGGCAAATATTTTCTATCTGTAATGGAAAGGGCCATAGGGAATTACATCGTTATTTGATGAGACAAATTTATGCTTTACTATACTAGTTTTTAGTTATTATATCGACAGATTGGCTAGAAGCATAGTTTAATGCTCTCTTTTTGAAATGCTTATAAAATTCGTTCACAATTTTCACTAAATTATAAGTAGCTTTACAAAAAAAAATTACAGGCATTCTTTCCTTGGGTATAAACGGCTCCGGTTTATTCTCAGATAGACAACCAGACCAGAGACGTGTCCAGATTGATTTTAAAAGGGAAACACGAAACATTTAAGATGAGAAATTTATCTAACAACAATAATTTTGCCAGCTACGCCACTATTTTCTATAGGTATTTAATATCCAAATTTTCCTCCATTTTCCCGTAAATTTGCAAATAAACCTTCAAAGAACGACGAAACAGTTGAATGAGGAAATGTTTGTGTCGTCGCTAAGAAGCAAACTACTGATTTTCTTGCATATATTTAACGAGGTATTTAAATCCTAAACTTTCCTCTATTTTCCTTAAAGTTTCCATGTAAATACGTAAGTATCTATCCAGCGGCATGTTCTCGAAATTTTAATAGGTCGTCATAGTTTTAAACCATGAATAAGCTCAAGATTTTCCCATGTTCGTAAGTGAATTAGCGAAGAAGTTAGAAACCGTATTTTGAAAAAAATCAAAGGCGTGCTCTTGTCAAACTTTGATTTAAAAGCCATTTGGTCATAACTAAAACCGGTTGGTACTTATAATTGTCGAAAGTGCGAAAAGAGTTATGCGTATGGCATTAGTCGGACTTCCATGTATCCGTTGTTCCATGTAGCCGATTTCTGGCTTCCAAAATTTCAAAAACACATTTTTACTTCACCTTTACGTTAACTATTTTGAAAGATCTGGTCGAGATGCAGCAAAGAAACACGACTTGTGGGATATTTTCCTGGAGGTAAAACATACGAGGACGGTTCCAAAAGTAACTGACCCGACATGCAGCTGGCGATTTTTTCGGTAAAAATGTGCCTATATTACAAAAGACCTAACATTAAATAGTTTATGTTCAAAGTTTGCGGATGTTACGCTGATTTGTGCTTGTTTTGAAATCGTTTTTAGTGACCGCTTTTAGAGTTTTTGTGAACATGGAAAAAATTGGTCATCGATACGTAATTCAATACATTCTTTTGAAAGGTCTTAGTCCATCCAACGTCAAAGCGGAGTTAGATTCTACTATAGAAGAACCTGGTCCTTCCTTACCAACTGTAAAATATTGGGTGACAGAGTTTAAATGGGGTCGTACGAGTTGCGAAGATGCACTGAGCAATGATCGACCCAATGCCACTCTAGATCGGACCTCTTCAGAGATTTTGGTGAAAATCAACAAAACTTTACTGGAAGCCCGTCGGCTAAAATTGCGCGAGTTAACGGACACGAGAGGCATTTCAAAATGTACAGGACATTGCGTTTTGACCGAACAATTTGATATGAGAAACCTGTACGCAGGACAAGTGCTGCGATTACACACAACTGAACGAAAAACAGCAGTGTGAGGATGTTTCAAGGGAGTGTTTGGCAAAGTTTTGCAGTAAAAAACCAAGTTTTTGCGTTGATTCATAACCAACAATGAAACATGGATCTATCGTTTCACACCTCAGACGAAAGAGAAGTCTAAACAATCAACTCAGAGGGGAGAATCGGATGCAAAGCAGGCGAAAGTTGTTCCATCTACAGAAAAGGTGATGGCTTTAGTCTTTTGAGATGCACGTGGAATAATTTTTCTTCACTGTCTCCCTAAAGTAAAAACAATAAATGAAGAATATTTACAGATTTATTGCAGCGTTTGAGCGAAGAAGTTGAGAATGAGCGACCGCATTTGGCGAAAAAGAAAATCTTGTTTTATCAAGACAACGCGTCAGTCCACACTTCCGTCATGGCGATGGCCAAAATCAATCAACTTGGTTTCGATCTTTTTCTTCACTCACCCTATTCGCCAGATTTAGCCCTCTCAGATTATTTTCTATTTCAAAGCTTGAAAAAAAAACTTTGTGGAAATGGAGTGGAATAATGAAGAGATGGGGTCCAAAGTTGATGCCTATATCGAGACATTCGATGCTTTTTACTATAAACAGGATATAGAAGCTATGGAACACAACTAAGAAAAATATGTCAATATCAAAGGAGCCTATATTGGGGAACATTGCAATGCTTTCCAATTTTTTTTTTTTAAGTGTTACATCGGGTACATCTGGGATTATCCTCGGATTTGTCGTTGACATTGCCTATTTCTTGCTGTGTTTGATTGACTTGTGATGAACCGATCTGACGGGATGTAATAGGATCTTAACCGGTCTTGGGGGTGCTCGTGTTAATTAAACGCAAACCTGGAATGAGGCGTATAGCGTAATAGGCTTCGATATTCTGAGGTTAAGTATTTGCACCATTCCGCGGAAAACCTTAATTTGATATCTCATTATGCCATCCAAATACAATCATTCTTGCCAATGTTTCTGTTATTTATTTTGTTCTTGAATTTCTATGATTCTTAAGTTGGTTTTTGAGAAGTCATTTAGGAAAGCGTATTTTCGGACATCAGATGCCGGAAATAGCATTCATGGGACGTTGGCTTTAGTCCTGATATTACGTGGTCCAAGAGCGGATGACCTTATAACGGAGATGAATCACATTACAGCGGATGGCTGAGATATTCTCAGGAATAAAGATCAAAATGTCGTCGAGCAATTGAACGAAAATGATATTACGACCAAATAAACGTGGTCCTTCTGAAGAAATAGTGTATCGTAATGGGGGAACAAATCGCTGGAACCTCCGAATTTAAATGAATATTTAGTTTGGAATGATAATAACGGACACCCTTCCGTGGGACTTTTATATTCAACATATTAAAGCTAAAGCTATGAAATATAGTGGTGGAAATTTTTGGAAAATTTCGGAAAAATTTCGAAATTTTTCAATTGTTGGTTTCTCTGTCTAATTAACTGATAGGGGTCCAGTATGAATTTCTGATAGCTCAATATTGAGGTCCGTACGTTTGGAAGATACAGTTAAAATAAAGGGAATATACCAAAGTGGCAACGTAATGCCGTTTCTTCGCAAATATTATCAAAACCCTAATTCCTTCGTGGACTTAGGGAAATCCCGAACCTCAACCCAAACTCGAAACAAAAACATTATTCGAAACTACTACATACAGCCGTATTTTAACCGCCTGGGGCTCGGCTTGAGGTCTCCCCAACTGCTAGTTTGGAGATATTAATTTTAATTCCTCCCTGTAATCTGGCCAATCTAATAAATCTCGGTCCTTTTTACTATATCGATCCATATATAAACGCTATAATGGAAACACATTCAGTGCGGCGAACTACACCATTACAGAGAGATAGTAACTTTCTCGACGTAAATAGAGTCCCCACGATCTAATTAGAGCAAACACATGTAGCTCTGGCTCTCTTAATTGCTTTATTTATTGTCTCGGTTATTGGATTAGAGGACACTGGAGGCGCTTAATGGACTCGTGGACAAGCTAAATCAATTTGAATTCACTTAAGATGGGATCGAAATTGTTATGGAAATCGATACTTGTATCGGGAATAATGGATCTCCGGGGCGAACTTGTTGCGAACCATTTAAGTTTTCGCGGAACTTTTAAAAACTAAAAACTTCGGCAACAGATCGCTCATAAATAGACGAGTTCATTATTTAAAAAGCGGCAGAGATTGCAGCCGAATGCAAGAGAAGTTAATATTGACTTTCCTCAGCAAATGGGAATCAAAACTTTAAATATTAATCGAAGTCTTTATTGGCGAACGGAACCGAGGGAGAGGGGAAAATGAAAATAAGTTGCTGGGAGATGCTTATCTAATAAGGGGATGTTTTCGAATTCAAAAGAAAGGATCCCATTTAAAGTTGACGCTTGAATCCTATTTAAAGTTGGTGTTAAGGACAACCCGAAGGGGAAGTCATTCGTGAATACCTCCTAGTGATCTGTGGTTCATCATTAGTGACGTTTTCACAATGCAATAAGAAAATATAACAGTGTTAAAATGTCAACCACATTTTCCTATCTTTCGAAACCGCTTGCGAATGATCAAGAACGTTATTGGTATCCGAGCGATGTTACTTCGTGTTTATTTCATCAGCCATCCAAATCTCCTTGAGTTTTAGTCAAAATTTGCATATCGCCAAGCTTAATATGTGCTCAATTGATTTCGCTACAGGAATTAATTAATATGGAAATTTGGGAAACTGCCTCAATCTTGCATCTAGCAAAATCCCCCTTAAGCTCAGGAGGCGACCAGAAATTTGGTGCACTACAAAACGGGTGATAGTTACGACGAGGATAATATTTTAATTGATACCGGTCAAGTTGGTATTTAAATGAAAGTAAAACCATGTCTGATTGTTTCAAGGAATCGTTTTGCATTAATTTCTCCCGTGGACGGAGATTTGGTAAGTACCATGAGTCAGCAAAGAAAGTCTCTTGAAGACTCTCGCAACTAATTCTTCACGGCAATTGAATGAAACGCTTCGTTGAGTTGCTAAATAAAGACTTGTCAAAAAATATTTCCCTAATGGAATAACATAAATCAATTTTATTCCATTTCGGTGTCGCTTGACTAGTCCTTTGTTTTTCTAGAAATTCAGCCCTTGTCCTAACGTTTTCTCAAGGAAAAGGTCCTCTCCCACGTGGCTTTGTTATCAGGAATCGCGGAATATTCGCATGGCTGACTTTTGTTCCTGGATTTATTCCCCAATATTTCTCCTTAAAGTTAACTTTGATAAGGGAACGGGCTTGTTTTATTTATGATGTGTTTTTCAACATAAAGCAGAATAATACGTGATGTGGAAGGAGAGAGAGATGCGTTTGATCGTCTGGAAGAGGAAATTATGGAAAATATCAATAGGAAAGGAGTATTCAACGAACCGTTTAGAGATCGGAACACGTTGCGTTTGCTCCCATGTTTTTGCGAATTAATTATAGTTTCATGTTTCGAAATGGACACGCCCTAGATTCTGCCAGTAATTTTGAAGTGTTAAAAAGTGCACATTAAAAGGTAATTTTCGAAGGTGGAGAGAAGCAATTTTCGCCATGGTTAAATTTGAAGTGCTACAATATGGGTGAAGGAGCACACGAACTGATTCAGTTCGGAAATGTTGAGTTGGCTGAGGAAGTCCGTATACATTTCTTAAAAAGGCTATGGCACTTCCTGCTCTTAAAAAGTTCTAATAGGAAGTTTTTAAAGCCCTCAGAATTTATCGCCAACGACCTACCACGTCGAGAAGACAGAGAAAGTCTGAAAAAGTTGAAAAGTTAACGAGATCCTAAGGTCATTAAGTAAGACTTGCTCCATTGATAAGTTACCGAATTCGGAATATCAGGAAACTAATGATACTGAACTTGAGTCTTAGGAGGATACTGATTATCAGTCCATTATAGAACCAACAGTGGCAATCTGAAACCTATCGAGAGAAAATAAAGGACAAAATTCAGACAATCTGAAAAGGAAAAAAAATTCCTAGGTCCCAAGCATATTGACACAAATATTCGCAGTCGCAGCAGCTTTGAATATAAAAAAAGGTACTGAAATAGATAAACAAGTAAATTCCAACGTTTTTATTTGCTTAACATATATAGGGCAATTTATTGATCATGAAAAATCCGAAAGCTGGAGGAGATACTACCCGTAAAATAATGACCATTTGTGCAAACATGCCTCACCTGAAAGTTGAATGAAAAATTGGCAAGTATACAGGAAAGTGAAGTCAAAATCGCTTTTTATATTTATTTTCGATTACGTGTTGCAGTTTCTTCCTTGAATTATCAAAACAAAGCGTTCGTTTAATCGATTTTTCGCTAAAACGGATCGAAATGCCCAAGATGAAACAAAAAAAACTTGTCAGCAATAATGGAAAAATTATTGCTCTCACAGTCGTAAATAAAACGCCATGTTAGATATACAGGGTAAAATGTGGCAACTGTAAACGTAGGTGAAATAGAAAATTATAACAGTTAATGCGTGAGAGAAAAGTCCTTGAGGTGTGAACGGGGCAAGTTCGTGGTATTCTTTGCTGTCTCACCCCAGACACAAGGGGGGCACAGTTGGTTGACAGTGCCAAGGGGGACTGTATCTGTTTTGCGTAACTTTTTATTTTGTTCGGAGGACCACAGCTTATTTGGCGCTGAACCAATGCAGAACAAAACACACTTGGTAACAACACACTTGTATTTGTCTCGTTAAATTTTTAATGTTACTTTACAAGTGACAAATGTCATAACAAATTGTACAATTAGAGAAAACTAGAAAAACACAAGCGATCACTGAAAATTAAGAGACTTTTGCGATTGGGAGTTTTTCCTTAAACAGGGCAACTGAGATGTAAATTGAGCGCAGTATAAGTATCCTACTAAGACTGTAGGAGTTAAAAAGAGAGTAGGAGATATGTTGAAGAGACGTTGCGTTTTGCATGAGAGATTCTATGAGACTGATCCAAAAATCAATCTTTCCCACCGAATGTGAACCTCATGATATCCATTTATATTTTTACCACCTCATAGTCATACCAATTAATGTGAATTATTGGTGCTGAGGACTAAGAATTGCTCATCATACGGTGCCGTAAAGGTGTGAGAAAAATGATGGGTGAAAAGAGTTATGAGCGTGGGAAGAGTATGGAATGTGTATGCAGTTGACTAATGTAAACACTGCCCTTAAGGGTGATTAATAAGGGTTTACGTTGGCAACATAAAAAGAAATTTACTAGTGGGTGAAGATGTTGGGTATTTTCCCAACAAGGTGCTCTTTTGAGACCACTCTAATGGAAGTATCGGAGCAGTTGAGGAGTGGATTTGATGCAGAACCTCACACAAATCTACTTGGGACATTTAATATTCCTGATTAGATCTTCCTTCATTTCGGGGCTTTTTGTGCATTCCCGTTTTCCAGAAAAACCAGAGCTAAATATTTCATAAGCCAATTTCAAGCGTGTAATTCCAATACATCGTTTCCTCGAATTTTGACAGACGGCCATAATTTTGAAATAACATTCGATCGCATCTCTGCTCGAACTTGCTTTCAGCTTTATCATCTATCGGGGAAACGTTAGATCGGCATCCATCCAAAGCGAAAGCGTTCTTAATCTTCCTGAAATTGTTTCGTGTCAGATTTTAAGCATATCTCATTATTTCTGGAAATGCGTTAGCGAACTTGCTGGTGTTGCTGTTTTTAGATTTAATTAATCTACTAATGGCATTTGACTATGTCAGTTTCCTCATTTTCATTACTCAAAGGGTTTTTTTTTTTTTTTTTGATGACTTAGCTAAGCAACTGTCACAATGGTAAGTTCCAAGAACAACGATTTAGCCCAAACTAACCCTGGCAAAATTAATCTCGGTCAGGGTTATGGCCTGTTCTTCAAATTTCCGCCGTCTGTGCCATAATGTTCGTATTAAGGGATGCCGTTATCCCCGGACATAATTAAATTACATGACAAATTGTCTAATTCCTGCGATTTCATATTTTATGGCTCCGCCCGGATAACTCTTGTCCGAGTGAATTAGGGTCGCTGTCAGCCTTCCGTGTAATTAACTTCGCAGCCCTTAAGGCATTTTTCCTTCCTCTGAGGAATTAAATGCGACGTCATAACTCGCATCCTTTTGCCATCGTAAAACTTAATGAATCTTTACCATATGCTCATATTTTATTTACTCTTGCAATAATGTTCCTAATAAAGCTTTTGTTCACTGGACTTTGCCATAAAGACTGAAAATGATAAACATTGTTTTCCGTGAAGTTTCTTTATAGGTATAATTATTTACGTACGTATTTCACGTACGTATTATCTAACTGCAGTGTGTTCCATATAAAACGACATACGTGAAACATTTTTAATGAAATTTTTTTCTTCTGAAAACCGCGGGACACGTCGATTTTACTTTTAAGGGGGGCATTTTCAGATCATAAATTCGTAGGTGTAAAGTCATCCCCCTAAGCGGGGTGGAAACCCCTTCAAGAGTCCAAAATAGCACGGGGATCAAGTGGCATATCAAAGCAAAGATATTTTGATTCTCTTTACAAGACGCTGAAATTTTTTTGCTTCGTCTTTAAAAATTGTAAAAAAATCCTTTTAAAACATCGGTGAAATAAATTGAAAAAAATTATTTTTTCAATGGTGTTCTATTTAACGAAGTGTTCAAATTGCGACCCATTTACTTTCATGCAATAATAAAGTCTCTGTTCAACCTCTTTCCGAACATTTTGTAGCATTTCGGGAGTTATTTCACCACATGCTATCACTATTCGGTGGCGAAGATCTTCTAAAGAGGTAGATTTCATTTTATGAATGACAGTTTTTAAATGACCCCATAAGAAAAAGTTCAATGGTGTTAAATCTGGCGATCTTGGGGGCCATTCAATGAAACCTCTTCTATCAATCCAGTGGTCGGAAAAATATTGATCTAAAAAGTTACATACAAAAATTGCATGGTGTGGCGGAGCGCCATCCTGTTGAAAAAATTCATCATTTTCTGGTGTTTGCTCGTCGTTTTTAAGCATATCCACAATGTGAGGGTAAATGAAGTCTTGAAGGAGATTGAGGCAATATTCTCCAATCAGGTAATCAGGTAGAAAAAAAGGGGTAAAAATACGATTTCCCAAAATCCCAGACCACACATTCAAGATTTCTGGATACTGTAAATGCTGTTTTCTCATAATTCTAAGATTCATATCACTCCAATATTTGCAATTTGGTGTATTGGCGAAACCATTCATAAAGAATGTTCGAAAGCATGTAGAATATAAAAAATTGAAATTGATCAAAATACTTTCCACTACGTGAAATACCTGATGTTGTTTCTAATTCTCGGGTACTTAAAATAAACTTTTGTCGTTGGTAACGGTGTGTCATCTTTTATGTTTTTTGTTAGCAAGGAATCCAGTCTCCATCAATTTAGATATTAAATTCGTCACATAGGGATGGCTCAGATTCCTATCTGGATGCCTTCCATTAAAAATTCTTGCAGTTTCTCGCGCTATTCCATTGCATTTGAAATAGATGGTGACAATTTCAATCCTCTCTGCAATAGTGCATTTCGCGGTACAATTATGGTCAGTGTAAAATCGAAACAAAACTACCCGTTGAATGCTAACAAAATCCATTGTCTTATTTTAAGAATTCGATGATACACATAATTTTTTTGTGCTATTGGTTAGTTTATTATTATGATGGTTAGGTTGTTTTTCTCAATTTATTTCACCGATGTTTAAAAGATTTTTTTTTACAGTACTTAAAGGCGAAATAACTAAATTTCAGCATACTTGTAAAGAGAATAGAAATACTTTTAACTTGATGTGCCACTTGATCCCCTGTGCCATTTACCGTTCTTGAAGGGGTTGCCACTCCTTTTAGGGAGATGACCCTACACCTACGAATATTTAATCTAAAAATGTTCCCTTAAAAATAAAATGGATGTGTCTCGGGGTTTTCCGAAGAAAAAAAATTCCATTCAAGATATTTCAGGTGGACTGTTTTAAATGGGCCACCCTGTATATATTATTAATGAACAGTTTAAAACTCAATTTCATGTGCTCGAATGGAAACAGATCGTTGTTTGTTTCAGTTTTGTTAATTCTCCAGAGCAGATAAATTGAAAATATGTGTCGTTGATATGTGTACCGATGAATATACTGAAATATTCATATATCTACCTAACCGTTTTTGTTAGTCCATATTTTTGCCCGTTCTGCGGAATGATTGATTATTGATTGTATATGGTTTCAAAAAAGCCATCAAGGGTGAGGTATTGAAAAGTGAATAAAAAAAATGGAGAGGAATCAATATTTGTTTCATACAATTTGTTTTATCGACGTACAACACTTCCTGGGCGATAGAGATAAAATGGCCATGACGTTAATCAGATGAAAAGTTTTACAGTTTGTAATCACGTAGACTGTAAATGATGTAAATATAGTCAATATTCCCTAAAACAATACTAGGTTGTAGGGTATCCTCCATACACATTAACACAAAACTGTGGTCTATAATAACTACAATGATCAAGTTTATTTTGAAGTGGCCCGCCATTGAGTAGAAGTTTTGGTAGCAATACATATTATGACAAGTTTCCGTCGGTATTAAATATACAGGGATAAAACTTTTTATTCTTGGAATTTTCTTAATGGCAATAAGTTAATATTAATAAGAGAACAAGAAGAAAAAGGTAAGCAATATGCGACATTATGCTGAAGCGTTATAAACAAAGACGAGAAAAGATCAAGCACTTTTATGATTTTGTTCACCGATTTTAAATTTAAAAAAAAATTGTTTGTATTACCCTGCCTTTGTTTTGGAATCATATTAAACAGATAAATTTGATGTTTAAAAACCAGAAGTGAATTTTATCAAAATTTTATAGAAAATAGTAGAGAAACATTTAGAATTTTAAGGAAATTTGCAATTTTCCAAGATTATTCATTTGAATTTTTGAAATCTGGCGTTTAAATTTGTGTACGTTACCGAAACCAGCGGTTGAAGTAATGCAAATCTGTCTGAAGCCCCGAAACAACTGATCAAGAGATCATGACGCCTGGTTTTCGGTTATGACCATTACCGTTAACGTTCATTTCCTCAGTAGGTAAAAAACGAATATTTAGATCATAAAATATAACAATATTTATTCAAGTCCCTCTGAAGTAGATATTTTTAATTATTGGGGTGGCAGGGGGATTACGAATTTGCATCATTGTTTTGTGTTTGCCTGAATCACGAAGAGCGAAGGAACGTGATTCTTAAATCAAAACCCTTTTTTGCTATAATAGCAAATCTATAGAACTGTGAATCCGTTTTTCCATTTCAATTAATCCTTCGCCAGCTGGAAACAAGAATTACTGCATAGAGAGCTGAGGGCTCTGCACTGCTGCGACCGGGTCCGGATTTTTAGTTCTGTACCGATTCAAGCCCCATTTAACAAACAGCACCCGAAATCGGAACAATAATTTCGGGTATTCATCGCAGGAGCATTGTGACTCGCAGGAGCGCGTTGCTAATTTGTCCAATTCCAATGAGAAAGACAATACTACTGGAAAAGATTAATGGTCTTGAGTGCACCAAACGACGAAGTGACCACCAACGGGGTTGTTGATGAAGGGATCCAAAATTCAGTTTGCAGTTCCAGTTTGCAGGGGTTTTGCAGCAAAAAAAGAGTTGATTTTCGTCACAGGATTTAGCGTTGCAATTATGTGACAATGTATGAATTATTACCCTCTACTATCTCGGTTGCAGGGATCAAGACGAACCTTTGATTTTAGCTTGCGGCGTCAAGTATGTTATTAATCCAATGATTAAGTACATGGACCTTCTATAACTTTACAAGGGTTCTTGAAATTTCACGATACATTTAATTATCGTAAGTTTCTGCCTAGTTATGTGGGGCTCGGTAGGATTTTTCTAATTTCCCATTTGCTCTTTATTTGAAGCACGCTAAGAATTAGATCAGGGCAAAGGAGAATCGTACTGGAAAAACAAGAAACTGTCACAATATAAAAAAAAAGAAAATACCATCAGTGTAATCAGTGAAGGTGGAACGGTGTGTGCCACGGGTGTCAGAGTGCCTGCAGCACTTCCACAAAACCCAAATTTGACTAACATACCTGGAGTTTGGTAAACCAGTGGTACGATTAGAAGTACTTTTGCTGTCCTCACGATGGTGCTTTCATTGTGCATAATAAATCAACCGAGAAAACGGAAAAAAGGCTTAAAGCAGTAACAAACGACGTTAGGACAAGGTTCTATAACTGGAGACCAATGCCACAAACCACCAAAAACTAACTTTTACTCACAAATCACCAAATTAAAGTAAAATCTTCGACGTTAATAGCAGATGGTTACACAGCTAAACGAAAAAACGACCTAAAATACTTGGGGATGATAATTGATAAAAAAATTGACATTAACTGAACACGTTCATAATACGGGAATATGAGTTATTAAAGCGGAAAAATGTTTGAAATCGCTAACGTCTCAAGATAAATAGGTCGTTAGAAAAAGTGTAACAAAAATACACAAGCCCATCTGCAGATCATTGTTAAACTATCGACGCATTTTGGGAGCACAGACGACAAATAACATACATACAATGGAACAAATTGCATTACCACTTATTACAAAGACAAGGCACTCAGCCAACCTTCTGCACAATTGAACTGAAAGAGTGCAACATATTCGGGAAAGATGGAAAGACAATCGTTACAACTGGACAATTTTTGCTTTACAAGATAAATAAGATAATCCCGCTTCCTTTTCCCCTCAACCGCTTCATTGGAGCATTTTCAAATATTTTTGTTTCCCTTCCATTTGTCGTATTTTATACATTATTTATTATTAGGATTAGATACCCGGTTTCTCCCACTCCCTTAATGCTTCGATCCCATGTTAATTTGCAGCTCCTTGTGGTCTAACTACAAACACCGTCTATGGATTGAAAGACCTACTTCAGCCCCTTGTTATATAAATTACTATCATGTTATTTATTTGCGTCCCTTTTCCGCCAGAAGTAAAATTAGTTTAACCCGATTTCCCACTCGTTTCCCAAACAGCTCCTCCGAGCTTATTCTACATAAATCATCTCGTTTTATCAATGAACTCATCAATCATGTAACGCATATGACTAACAGATCTGACAACATAAAAGGGTAACATTTTTCAAGCTACAGATAAATGTTTTGTGTTATTTCTATATTGTCTGCCCTTTCTGAGATTTCCTTTATTTTTTCACTCCGAATATCGTTTATGCCATTTCGCCGAGTTTTGCTTTTTACTGCATATAAAAACTGAAGGCGGATATAATACACGAAGTTCATTATAACCATAAAAGAAGTTTATAAAAGAAGTTTATAGAAGTTTTCGATTGAGTTTTACAACTTTAATACTAGCGGTGTGGTTCTATAGAAACAATAAAGCTAGAATATCCTCTCGCGGTGTATGTTTAATTGCACAAGCATGAAGTTGATGCATATTTTACTGTGCTCAACGAGAATTTAGCACGCAGCTTCAGACCAAATTAGAAAGTTGTCGGATGCCATTCGGGAGGGCCATAATGGCCAAAGGCGACCTTTGGCTTTCAGAGAAATACCACTCCTGCAAAGATTTAATAAACTACATCTGCTGGATGGGTTTTTCTGGCATTTCACACATTCTTCGAGTGCCCCACGGTCGGACCCGCCTAGGTAATTATTTCTCAAGAATTTAATGACTCCAATATAAGGTAGAAATGGGGAGCTTGAAACTTGCCAAACACACGTTGTTTGCTGGGGCATTTTCGTATTGCAATTGAAAAGAAAGGAAACCATTATGAGATCGAAAAACTCTGGCAAACCTTCCAATTACTCATTTTTGTCATCAACTGCTCCGTTCTGGCTTAAACAATAATTCAGGCGGCAATAATTGCGGAATTACGAGAATCAAACTTTCCAATCTCGTTACGTTACATCCGCCGACTTCTGGATCCTGGAACGCCGACGGTCCGGATGAAAATTTCATTTGCTCGTCGGCGCAGTCGGCTGGATCGCTCCGGATACGTGCAAACGTACATTTCCATGAAACGACAACGGGAAATGCAAAAGCAAATTGGTACTACGACAACGTTTCGAATTGGGCACTGGATTTCGGCTGTGTTAGTTGGGTAAACACGATTAGTCCCGACCTAACGACAGGTCCTTTTCACGTATACGGATTACTGCTTGATTGACTTAGTTGGTCTCACTCGGCATCGAGGTGGTCCTCAATTGAATTTTGATGCTTGAGGGTGATATTGGGCTTTGTCGAGTGGCCAATTACCGTGAAACGTGGAACCGTATTTATACAGTCAATTGTTTTGACGAAATATTTTACTTGTACACGCACAAATGAAAATGATTCTCATGTGGCTTTTCCAAGGATCTTGACTCAAATGGTGTAGCCAGAACCAGCATGGAATATATTTTAATATTTTAAACATAAGTTCACATTCATATGTATTTTCGCGATTTTTTATAGTCTCTCTGAGACGAAACCTCTCCAAATTGTCATTTCAAAGATCCAGAACCTTATTAGCTCCAACTTAGGGTTGTTTAGACCGAAAAGAAGATCTCTTTATAAGGGGCGGGATCACCTCTCGGTCTAAAAAACAGACATGAGCGTCACTCTGACAGTAATTTTTGAGACTCTAAAAATGTTTAGAATGGAAAGATTCCCAATTGGGAAACATATTTGGAAATTTATCGAAGTTGGATGTAGGAGTTTGTGGGTGGAACTGTCTCTTGTGGTCAGTATATTATACGTGTTCAACGAAACATTCGAGAATTTCAATGGAAAACTCGATTTTCAGGTAAAACACCTAAAATTCAACAGTACGTCGTGTATACACGTAAAGTGCATTGAAGCTTTGTAAAACGTCAAATATTAAGTTTTTCAATAATTGAAATATTATTTTCTTTAAGAATATGAATCTGGATATGGAAATGTACTTTATAATCAGTGGATTGGGAATATTTAATATAAAAATGGAAAAGTTTGTGCGAATAAACATGGAATAGGAAAAGTTAGTAACACGTGTCTAACATGCCACTAACTTTTCCACCCTATCTCCTTTTCAAGTTCAAATGGAGAGAGGGTGCTGGGCAAGGCGGCGACACATGTTTCAGCGTATTAGCGTCATCAGGCTTGTGTGCATACAAAGTAGGTACACAAACATCATTGCGCATGCTCAAAATCATACCCACATGCGGCATAGTCTGAAAAGATGTGTTGTCGGTTGCACAATGTCCTCTTTCTATTTTTCCTCGAACCCACATCTTTTTCGTGGATTCACAACTAACTTTTAACTTGACCTTAAATGAGGTGAATTCACTGAAACTGTGAATTTAAACGATCTCATGCTTGAAGGTGTTAATCTTTCAATAAATCAAAAATGGTTTAAGTTGGGTATGGGAATATGATTGTTAAAATGTTCCTTATGATCAAAAGGTTATGGGTATTACGAATGATTGTTGGATAATTTGGTTTCTTTGGAGTGGTCTGATGTGATACGAAGGAAATTTTCATAGAAAGAGGAAATATGAATCAGATATAATCAGTTGGAGTTTCTTGTAGAAGATTTTAGTTTTATAAGTTCCAAAATATCCCAATTCCTTAACACATCATTCGAATTTTTATTCAAGAGGCACGTAAAGGCACTCTTAGTAGATTTCCTTAAATATGAATGAATAAACCATCCCTAAGCTTAGTTTTGCTGCCCTTATACGTGACCCCATTAGAAGTTTTTGTTTTGCCTCCCGGCTTTCGAGAGAAACGCGCTCTGCAAACGGAATAAGACGAAATCCAGATACATATATATCCAAGATCTGGGAGCTTTCATAATTATTCCAGGCTCCTTCTGGAAATTCATATCTGGAATAGATTTAAATTAATATCTAGTTTATGCGACTGTGGTAGAGTTTCTTCTTCCATGCAAACTATTGGTCGGTAGTGAATTGTATCAGACGTGTCTGGCCCATTAGGAGTTTACGGTTTGTTATTAGAAATTAATTAACCAGATATAATAGTTGCGCATGTGATTGATGAGACCTATTAATTACATATTACAGATTAGCGTGTGGAGTGTGATATTGATATCGGAGTTGATGCGTGTTATCGCGGATTGTGTGTCAGAAGTTGAAATGCGAGTTTCGAATATTTCGAGTAAACGAAGGTTTCAAATATTAGCGAAAATTTGATTATTATGCAACATGTATCTACTGTGTTATTACAACATCGAGGACCCAAAATCCCGCATAAATTCGTAAAAAATTGAAGGAAATATTTGTCATGAAAATGCCGCAACACGTCAAATCATTCAAGTCAAACATTTTTTTTAGTTGTGTACCATTTGATGTAACGGGCACATATACAGGGTTACTCATGTACCACATCAATGCACTTTTCCATTTTTTTTTCTTATGCAACTCCATGTATATTAAGACGTTCTTTGAGAAATTCTGAACATCTTTCTTGTAACATACCCCATGTCTAAATTCAACAGTTTTCGAAAAAAGTTACAAAAAATTGAAATAATGATAGACCTACTAACAAACAAAAATAACAATAGAACCTACTATAATCTAATGTAATAAACGTTGAAAATGTGTCCCTTTGACTTCCGGACAGTGGTAAGCCGCAATTTAAATTCTTGGGTTACTTTTCTTATCTTTTGAGGAAGTATTTGTTGAGCTTATTGGGTAATTTTAATTTTTAACTCTTCTATATTGTGGAGCTTATGTAAATACTCCCCATGATTCAGATAACCTCATAAAAATCCATTGGGGTGAGGTCATTGGAGGTTTATTGTGTAAATATTGAAATAACTCATGAATTTAGACATATAGTTGTGGACAAAAGTATGGAACATTTTTTGAAACAGCATTTTCTTAGCGATCATTTTTGTTTTCCTCCTCAAAGTTGGCCAATAAGGTAAAAGCATGCTTCCAAATTCGCCGTACAATATTTGACTTAGGAATGTTGTTTTAAAAAAAATGTTGTTAAAACCAATTTTTTTGTTGGACAAAAGTGTGGAATACTATGTAGCGTTGTTGTTTATGGGGATACTATCAATTATTCAGGTCGAGTATTTTAATTTTAAACAAAGTGTACCAAAGAAAAAGCGTTTTTCCGAAAATTTTCGAAATTAAATAGTTCAAATGTCACGTGATGGCTACAATCAAAAAGACATTGCAAAGATGTTAAAAATCAACTAAGGGGCCGTCTCCAAAATTTTAAGAAAATATGGCACTTATGGGGATGTAACGCATGGTTTAAAACCTGGACGTCCAAGAAAAACGAATGCTACTATCGATCGTTGGATTCAAAAAAATATCATCTGCTGATCCTGGCAAGTCCTCTTGCATTATATAGAAAGAAACTGTTAACAATAGCGACATCAATGTAAGCATTCGCTTTGTACGTCGTCGGTTGTGCGAAATGGCATTAGCTGGAAGGATTGCAGTGAAGAAGTTCTTAATTTTTAAGAAGAACGGAAGAACCAGAACTATATTTGCTCAGAAACATTTATTTTGGTTACCTTTAAAGTGGATTATTTTCCTTTTCATATTTTTAATATTTTTAATTTTGATGGGAAAAGTTATGTTCGTCGCGCTGCGGGGACTGGGTTTGATCCCAACTATGGAAAACCAACAATAAAATATGGTGGTGGCAGCATAATGGTATGGGTATGTTTTTTTGATTCGACGTTGCACCATCGGTCAAAATTGAGGGAGTTCTAGATCGGTTTCAATACAAAGCCATGCTTGAGAACCATATGCTGCCATTTACTGATGAAGATATGCTTTTACTTTGGCGTTTTCAGCATGACAACGCCCCTAAACATTCATCCCGATTCGTGAAAAATTGGTTGAATGATAATAATATTATCGCATTAGAGTGGCCGTCTCAGTCGCCGGATCTCAATCCGATTGACCGTCTCTGGGAACACTGAAAACGAAAATTTTGGGACAGTCCAATGGGGATGAGCTGTGGAAAGTTCTGCAGGAAAAATAGGTGAAAATTTCTGTTTTCATTTGGGAAAACTTAATCGATTTTATGCACTGTCGATGTCAGGCGGTTATCGATTCGACAGGATATGAAACAAAATATTAGTTTATTTAATGTTTTGTATTGATTATATTAGATTATACAAAATATTCCATTCTTTTGACCAGCATAATTTATTGTTTTTATTTTTTTACATTTGCAGAAATGAACTTATTTGTTTTTGCTTATAATATTGTTAAATATATACTCGGGTTTTTGTATAATATATTTGTTTTTTTATACCCAATTATTGTGATATAAAGCTATGATGATTTAAAAATATTCCGTAGTTTTGTCGACAACTATAGGTATGTTACTTAAAATATGTGGAGAATTTCTCAAAACACTCAAACGTCATAATATACATGGGGTTCCACAAGAAATAAATGAAAAAGTATATTTATCTACTAGATGGGTAACCCTGTACAGAAGTCTGTTACATAAAAAAATGCACAACCAAAAACAATATTTGACGTGTTTCAATATTTTCAGGAAAAATATTTTCTTTCATTTTGAACGAATTTATACGGAACTTTTGTTTGTGTTATATATGTGTAATCAGTATACATATGTGTTATGTGCTACATATGTATATGTGTATACATCACAGTCAATAAATGTTCCAGGAAATTTAACATAACTCTAGTTAAAAATGCTATACATGACTGCTATACATTTTTAAGTACACACTAAATATGAGTCATAATCAAATAGTGAAGTCCATTGAACTTTTACATATGTTAGAAGTGTTAACAAGAGTGCATATATATATATATATATATATACATGATTTAAATGTGTCAATTCTGTTATTCTAAATTCTAATTTCGACAAGTGTATGCATTGTTTCAAGTCAGGATTTCTCGTAAATCTCTGCGAGCATTTCAACACCGTGGATGGGATAATTTAACTCACGTTAGTTTTTAGCGGCTAATTAGCATTTAACGAGAGTAAATGACGTGCTAGACACGCTTCAATTTCATCTTCCCCATGGCCCCATGAAAGTTGTTTGATTAAATAGAAAACGTCTTTAATTTTCCGCAATAATTGACTGACACAAAACACAATCGCCGCTTTAACCAGTTTTCCCCCGAAGTACCAACAAAGGCGGGATTGAGTTGGCTTTATAAGAGCTCAATTTTTGTTTGAGTTTGAGCTAAGCAGCAATTTTTCTCTTCGTTATATCCACTTGACTGGCGATATCCAATTAGTGGGTTGGTGCGTTTGCTTCAATCGGGAATAGTTTTTCGGATGAGTAAGCCGATAAATTACAATGCCGCGGAAATAATGGAGAGATCAATGGAAAATTGAAACAAAACGGACCGAAGGAGAGGAAATAGGCGAGCCATCGCATCTGATCGGGCCCACGTTCAATTTGAGGGTAATTTGCCTGTCAGTTCGCCGAAGCTTTTTCGATTTGCAAATTTGCTAATCTCGCTTATTTTCCTTGGGATTTGTTCTAACGATTTAGATTTCTACAATATAAGTATATAGAAATAGTGTTCACTAAACTACACAACAACTAACTGGTGGAATAACACTGCCAAATGTGCCTTGCATAGCTTAAGAAATATTGAGCTTTGTATAACAGCTATCACGATTATTTTATCTTGTTTGTAATTGTTTTTTCATTTTTTAATTTTGTTTTCAGAGATTACTACATACACACACACACACACACACACACAAGCAAGTCCCCTTATGGTATTAATCATCGAAGCCCAACACGTAAGAAGGTATATATTTTGCATTGGTACCTACTGTATCTTTTAAGATTAGCATTAATCACAGAATACCAAAACTATCTTGATTTGCTATTCTTATATTTTCATTCATCACAAGGTAAATGACATAAATTTGTAGAATTTCACTGTTATGCACTGGAGGAGATTTCCTGACTGATTCGAAAGTCTTCTTGCCCATCAAACTTTCATTTGCAATATGTAGAGTTTGAAGGGAGTCTAAATTCAGGTCAGAAATCTTATAATCGTCAGACTCATATCGTTTTTTGTTCTAAATTTAAACCAAAAAAGTATGAAATTTTCCTATCCCTATTATCTCTGTTAAATCTGAATTTGACTATAGGGGGATTACTCAGGGGATTAGTAAATAAATTTAGTGTCCCGTCATCCCAACTTCTTATTTCCCTTAAGTTTTCATTTGCGTCTCAAGAATTAAAAGTCCTGTCTCTTATTAAGTCTGAAAGTTTCCGATTTACCATTGTGAGAAGGAAATTTCAAGTTTTCCGTGTCGCTAAGGACCTTTAATGAACGTTTGACGCCTTTAGTTTGAGTTTCTTGTTTCTGATAAGTTAAAATGAAGTACAACTTGGCATCAGTTCTCCAATTCCTTTTAGATTAGCCGCTCTAAATACTGACTTGGCATTGAAGTATGTCTACGAGACCTGCACTTTATTTTACATCAATAACATTTTAAACGATTGAATTTAATAAATTACAAAAGAAAATTTTGGTGGTTTCAGTAAAATGGCAATTTCAGGTTAAATTTTCCAAATTTGAAGAGCGCACTTGAACGACTTTGTTCAGGTTAACTAAGCATAGAGCTAAGAGAACAAATTAAAAAGTTCTCCTGCATTAATTCTGCGAAAAAGCATATATTTGGTTACGGAAATTTCTTTGAAGATAGGTCCAAAATGATAATTACTACGGTCATTTAATTAAAATTATTTAACAAATTTAGCTCGTATATTCTTAAAGTTAAAAAAAATAGATAGACGAATACTAACATTTTAAATGTCTCTGATTTATAAGGTGCGAAAGGAAAAGAGTTCCAGGTCAACTACCTACTTCGAAAGAGGCAAGATCAATGATAGGAGAAATGCAACAGACTTGTACTAATTTATTTTGCAGTCAGTAGAAGGAAAGAATGGAAATAAAACTCTAGAGAGCTCTCTAATAAGAGCAGTTAAAAAGAAAACATTATTTTCATTTAGAACTTTGCACTATTCGATAGGTAAAATACTCCCCCATTAGCGTGCTTCTAGCCTCAAATATAAATTTTAAAACCATGAGGTAATCCATTACCCAGAAAAGAAAAAGAGGAACATTTCCATTTTCAAGAAAGGGAATATCTTTCTGTGTCAGAAGAGAGTTTTGAAGAAATCACGCATTTTCGGCATTTTTCAGATAAAAAATATTTTTAATCGTGATTGGTGAAAAAATTGTTTGAGATTTTGAGGCAAAAGTTATTACCGCCATAACTTATCGTCGTTTCTGCGGAAGAATTTGGAAAAGTTGCTAGGCGGATACCTGAAGGTATGTGCCCTCAGAGAACTTCCTCATCCGTCCGAACGGTACGCCTACAGAACTAGCAAACCGAGAGGTTTGGCGTTGTAGAACGTGACATACCTGAACCAGAAGGGTTTGGCGATGGGAATTTTTTTGGACATAAAAGGAGCATTTACCAATGCATTACCAGATTTAGTGCTTGATGCAGTTAAATGCATGAGTTGAAAGCTAGGCAGTTGCATCTATAGCATGACTGAGGTAGTACTGGATAGGCAGGGTTATTTTTTCGCTCACCATGAAGAGAAACGAAAATAAGAGAAACTGAAAAACGAGAGAAGACATTTTAATGAATCTTTAAATTTCCTAAGAAATTATTATTGTTAGATTAAGATCTATTTTTGTCTTATATTGGACCTTACGGCAGTGCTCGAGGTACTCAAGGAGCGAAGCATTTTCGAGGTATTTTTGTTGATTTTCTAGACCCGGCACGTTCTCATGTCTCACAGTTAACTCTCCATTCCCTGATTACAATTCATAAAATAAAACAACAATATTTAAAACTGGTTACACGTGCTGACCTTTCCATCGGCCGAGTTTAAATCCATATGCAATTTTGTGCCCTCGAAAAATAGAACAGGAAGTCATACAGCACACATTTCAGAAATAATTGGATATGATTATCGGCTTTGAATTCCGGAACTACGGGAATTTTTAAAAGGAGAAATAAACGTTTCCATCGACTATATTCAGTAAAATTTCAGTTTAATTCCGAAAAAAATTTAAATTTTACATTCGCGTGTTATGCACTTTTTCTCACTTGCATCGGCGTTTTTCAATTACGTTTGAACCCTTAAATCCTTTACAGGAGTTAAATCTAAAACTCCTCACGACTTGAACTCTTCCAATACACTTTATGCTTTAAATCAACCTTCCCCAGGATACGTCCATTTACCATCTACCCTAATGGGCAATGAGGGATCATTTCACGCATTACAGATTCTATGAACGTCTTTCGGGAATTATACGGGATGTCTTAGCGGTGATTCCCGAAGGAATGGCGTCCCTCGAGCGTGAAACGCATCTGGCTCTAACAAATTACTGTTTGTTTAGATTGAAGTAAGAAAACTTTGTGACGACTGCGTTGTTCAAAATCAACTAGGGTGATACAGTTTTCTCGGATTTTAAGTTTAACTGCGAGGGAATTCCTTCACTTAATAGATGCTTTTTTCGTTTTTGCCTAACGGTCAATTACATGGCTGTTAAATATGAAATATTGTTCATGTTCCGCACCAAATTTCACTCGAAACAAGCAGCCTAATCTTATCGTCGCCAAGGACCAAAACTTGTGTTTTTATCTCCAGCAATTTTTAAGTATATTTACTGGACGTTTTATGCCTCAACTAACGTTAAAAAAAGCTATTGAAATGTTGCCAATTAAAGTTTGATGGCATCAAAAGCATAAAGTTCAAACTTTGAAGACCGCTACATGTGAACGATGGATAATCAGTATTCTAGCAGGATTCCTGCCGATCAAGCGGGATTAATCGTCGAAAGACCAACTTGGATAATCAGGAACAACGGGGAACCTCAATCTTCCAGCTTCCGGAATGTGTGGATGTGCGGACACGTGACCGTCTAGATTATATCTGGAGGACATTGATCCCGCATAATATACAATTAACCACGAATGTCAGGATTTATCATATTCAACAAATTTTGCTAAAAATTATAAAGCCAGAGAAGATTTATACATTTTCCTCTGGATCAAACTTTACTTTACCCAGGCTTGAATTACCCCGTAATCTCCCCCATCGCAAACCGTCGAGTGGAAGTTGAAAACGACGTCGAAAGTTTTGAAGATAGGGAATATTTACATCCACGAAAAGCCATCTTTGATATCACTTCAAATCTCACGGTTGATGTTGAGGGATGATGGTCTCAAAAGTGATGTAGGTAACGTAATTGCGGAATTAAATTTTTAATTCTAGGGTTACGCACGATTAAGCTCATCCAAAGTTCAACTTCCCCAAGCTCTCAACGGCGGTTTTCAGCTTTAAACCATTTAATTGATTCGGGTCGTTTTAGTCCCCGTTTGAAGGAAATTAAAAAGCGTCCTTTTTTTTTATATGGAGGAGAAGACACTGATAGTAAATCTGAATCTATTATTCGAGACAGGCCTAAAAACTGGGTAGCAAAATGGACTAAAATGGCGACTGAAAAAAGCTATTGTCACATTGTCGTTTCGAAAGGAGGATAAACGACGACCGAATGAGTAATAATAAAGCCAGGACAAGGGCGGTGAAATATCGTTTTCTCGGCTTAGTTTAATCTAGGTTTTTGCCGAATTGGATTAAGCGACCTAAAATACTTTTAATCCAATACAAAAAAATGCTTTAAGCTTGCTTACTGATCAATAGCGTCTAAATTTGCGCACGGTAACAAAGGAATTATACAAAAATTTTCCCCCTGAATCCTGAAATAACCGATGGCTGCAAGAGTTATTTTTGACGTATATTTTGATTAGGACATCTGTGCGACAAATGGATCGTTCAATCAGAGATTCGAAATCGTCGTGGCAATGTGGTTCTTGTAAACAACTTCAGACAGGATGATGGGGCGGCCAAAATCCACAAACACTTTGTATAAGGAGGTGAAATTTAGAAAAGACTTATCTGAATACTGAAAATGGATTAGTTTACGCTTAGAAATTCCTCAATATTTACCCTCAAGTTATTCATAAAGTTGGATACTCTCCACGTTCAAAGTTCAGACTATTCTAAATTGATCAGAACTTGTCTAAAGACCCACTCTCAAGTCACTCTGGATTATAAATAAATCCTGAAAATTTCATGACTTTCTTCTTGAAACAAGTTTCCAAACTCGTGGGGATATGATTCTTCTGGTTCTATTTTAGAGATAAAATAGATAGATATATAGATATAAATTTGCAACTTTTTTAACCTTAAGCCTACCCGGGGACACACTCTACAAGACGGGCTCAATTATGTACACATTAAAACATGATTAAATCGACAATAAATAAATAGTAACAAACTATACATTTTATGGAAAACGACTATCAATGTGTCAGACAATACCATGTTGAGAACTTGAAATTAAAGTATTCCTTTACACTGCAAAAGAATTTCCATTAAAAATTCGCTTGATTCTTCGTCTAAAGTTGCTAAAGTCAAGGTTCTTTATATCTGAAGGTAACTTTATGTAACTGAAGATTCCCGACCGATGCAGCAGGTCTCAATCTAGGCACTCGCAGTTGATCGGTATTTCGAGTGTTAAATGTCTGTATAGGGTGTCCCATTTTCGTTGTGAGCGTGGGATATCTCGGCTATTAGCAAAAGTAGAGAGGCGGTTTTTGCGAACCTGTGTCACTTTTCGTGAAACTAATGATGACGTTGACATAATTGACCCATCTATTTTATTTTAAGCGCTACAGGGTGTTTTTGAAAATAATGTTTTTTGGGACCCTCCGTATAGTTTGAATATGTATCAAGTTATTGAAAATGTAAAAACGATGTCGGTTAGATATTTTTACGTAGAATCCAGTGGCGTATTCAGACTTCATTTATAATTCATAGTTTTCGAGATATCGACCAAATTTATGTTTTTTTTTTTAATGGGTTATTCTATATATTTTTACCTATTCTGATTTTCTTATCTTAATTTTCCCCATTCCAAAAATACAAATTCGATAATGTTATCTCAAATAATGTCACACATTGACACTTTCTGAAAATGGACATTACGTATAATGTAATTGAAACACGTGCTTCGGCCATCCAGATTGCTCGATCTTTCCTTCTTAGTTTTCTTTTTACGGAGGTATTTAAAAAACAGGATTTATCGAAGACAACATGAAAATATGGACGGGTTACGCATTGCTCCAGAGGAAACTTTCTAATACCTAGAAAGACACCCGGTAATAGTTTTAAACGCCTTAAACAGAATATCCAAACTATGTGAAATATGTTTAAACTTGAACGAAAATCAGTTTGAACATTTGCTTCAATTTACATCGTTATGCAGTTAAAAAAAATGGAAAATTTGTTTTTGTTACTAATATATCGATGTTCTAAAAATAAAATGATATCTTGAGGTTTTTCATAATGCATACTATTAATTAAATTTTAATTGTTAATATAGTTATTGATAATTATAATAGCGACTAATTATTTTGTTTTAAATATGGCCGCCGCTAGTAATTGTTCTAGCAGAAATTATCAATTTGTGAAAATATTGTTTAAAATAATCATATCGAGTTTTGTATTTTTGGAATGGATAAAATTAGAGTAATCAAAATAGGTAAAAATATACAGGGTACTCCATAAAAAAAACATTTATTTGGTCCATATCTCGAAAATTATGAGTTATAAATAAAATTCGAGTACGCCAGTGAATTCTTCGCAAAAATCTCTAACCGACACCGTTTTTTCTTTTACAATAAATTGATGCATATTCAAATTATAGGGGGTCCCAAAATGCAATATTTCCAAAAACACGCTATAATGCACAAACTAAGTGAGCTGGATCAATTCCGTCAACGTTACCATTAGTTTCACTAAAACGTGACAAAAGTCCGAGAAAACCGTATCTCCCTATCTTTGCTAATAACCGAGATGTCCTACGATTCCAACGAAAATTAGACACCCTGTGCATCAGAGTGCATAGTAAAATAGTTGAAATTGCAGAGTTCCTGTGAATTTTCATCACAAACGTGATTGCAGAGGTATGTCGAAATGCTCTGAACTTGGTATAAACTTTGCTTCAACATCGTGCCAAAAATGTGGAATTTTTTGAGGAATCATCAGCCGTCTTAACATCACTTTTTTAATTAGCAACAACTCCACAATCATCCGTTATACGTCAATTAAAGTGCGTTTAGTGGCGCGTTGGTTTTTGCCACCCAGGAGGTCAATTAAAATTTTTTTACGACATGTTTGTGAGTTATCAGAAGACAGTTAGTGGCTTTCGAAAAATCCACTGTGTCATTAAAATGTTCAAAATTACACTTAATCTTCACGTAAAACAGAGTTCCCGATTTCGGCCGCATTCACGCATCTCCCATGTTAAACGAATTTTTTTGTCGTGTGCTGAGATGATTTACGGTCTTAATGTGGCAATTTAAAGTCCGAGTCTTTACCTTTAACTACAGTTTAAACATAAAATATTAGATTTAGTATGGCCCGTGTAGTTAAATTTCCCTGCTGAGAATAACAATTAATTCTGCTCAGAGCCAGCCACTCAACAAAGACTTGACGATTGCGACCATTACGGCTCTAATTAGCTCCTAATCCGTCGTAGATAACCCTTAGCAGCCAGAAACATGTTCCAAATCCAATTAAGTAATTTTCTTAATTACAGACGATTATTGCTGTGGCGCTCCTATTTAAACTCACAATAATTATTTTCGGTTGTGATATCGATTTCAAGTTGTCACAAGAATCAACTTTGAGGAGTTATTATCTTAACTCATCTCCCACCTAAAGGGGTATTTATTTATTTATTTATTGGCAGACAAAACTCAATTGCCTATTCAATAGTCCCATGTTGACCAAATATGGGCCCGAAGCGAACGTGATTCCTCGTCTTGGTCGCGAAACAAAAAGCGACACAATGGATTTGTGGTGCCGTGGTTCACCAGGTGTGGACGTATAATGGGGCATTTACATTTATATCTGCCTTTAAGATGGAAGTTTAAATGGTTGCGATATGCCTTTGTTTTAGGGCTCCCTGAAGGGTCAGGATTGATTGGCTTGTCAACAGGTGAAATAACGATCTTAGGAATGTGGCTCATTGTCCAGACAGGGAGAAAATTTAAGGAATGTTCTTACTTTAACCCACCGTAAATTCATATGCAGATGCGTAGCGATAAGAGTGGTAGAAGTCTCTAAAATTACGTTTGAGATATTATCGAAAATCCTGGTTAACTACCGAAGAGCGTAGGAAGGGGTTACCATCACTCATATTACTTGTGTTTGGTTTTTGAATCACAAGAAAAGAAATAGACACCAAAACTGAAAAGTCGGGCAATCGTGCATGATTGATGTATCATTTATAGTCTCAATTATACAAGTTTTATGGACGACAACTCCTTTCCATGCCATCTTGTGGATAAACATTACGGAGCTGCGAAAACCTCTTGTACGTAACTGATCTAGTACTCTCCTTACTACCAATAATGCCCCTTATGAATATTGGGAAAGCTTTTTAAATTGGACATTTGCAGTCGAAGCTGATATTAGTATATTATATTCGTGTTAAAATTATTTTTACTCCAGATTCTATCCGGAATTCTTTATATTTTTATATTTGAATATATTTTGCATAGCTTCTCTTAGATGTGAAGAAATTAAAAATAGGGTAGCTTATCCTAGTTCAACCGGTCTCGTAAAGTCTCTCATAGTTTCTGATACAATACCAGAGAAAAAACCGTTCTTCGCGAACATTTGCTGCATTTTGACGAAGTTTTTGCGAGTTATACATATTTCAGCGAATTTTACCTCTCTACAGACAATCCACATTATTCGATTTCCTGGAGTCGGCACATTTTGCCAAGATTCTCTTCTAAATTTAATGACTAACGACGTTAGCTCTGAAATAAATCCACACTTACATGCAAATTCATCTGTGAAATTTCCAACAAAATAAAATCCATTCATCAAATATTTTTTGTGGTTTCGTGGGTCGAAAAGTGCGCCTCTGAATCCTTACATGGCCATTCCATTAGATGCGAAAGCTTAAATGCTGTTCCCGGTATACAGAGGATTTTTTCCAACGCCTCCGCGTCCGCAAAATAAGCAGTAAAAATATTTTATGGGCAAAGTTTGCATTTCCCAAAGCGTTGCTCTAAAAAAACCCAAAGTGAATTATCTTCTATGTAAAATGCGAGTCTCTTTGGAAGCATTACTATGCTAATGTGTTTTATATGCAGTGTAATCCGGAAAAAAATCTATACATAAATGTAGACTAAAGAGAGAGTTTTCAAGGTTTGAAAGAATTTGCCTCGCCATCAAGGTTTGCGTGGGCATAAATCTCTTAGATGAGACATCTCGACGTTTCGTTGTTTTAGAATGGCAGAAAGGCTGCAATAACGTGCAAAAAATATACATCATCTCGTCAGGTGGTTCCTCTGTCCTAAATAATAAAAATAAATCCACTCCAGCGTTCCTTTTAAGCATTTTTTTTTATACAGGGGTGTTGTGTTTTAGATAGGAGTTATTGGCACGGCCCAAGGGAACAAGCCGAAACAACAAACGATCACCCTTGGAAAAGAGTGAGGACTTTTCGTTTTCTATTAGAAATGTCCATCTTATCGACATAAGAACAACCGGTGAAAACATATTTTGCAGTCAAATATTGCACGATGTATTCAGCAGATTAATAGGGGTTTACAAATTCATTAAATAGGCACAATGTACTTCGTATATAGGCAAAACATACATTTTATATACGAATAATGAAATGGGTGAATTGCTGAATAATTTATTGGCCAGCATCATTAAACTCAATTTCCTGTTGTATGCAAATTTGCAATTGTAGTGTTTTAACCGAAAAATTCTCAAATGTCGACCTTAAGCCCAGCATTAACTATAATATGTAATCTTGGAAAAAGGTTGTTTTGACCTTATCTCAGGACCTTCGGGGAAATGTGTTCAATTACCGCAAAATATTTCATTAAATTGCCCATTTCTCTCCCCTTGCAAGGGCACATATGCCCCTATTTTAGTGAATCAGACCTTAATTTATGTTCTCCTTTACCCAATTTGTTGCAATTCGATTTTTCCTCCAGTAGTACTTAGCTTTAATACCCACCCTTGAAGTGGTGGTTGATAAATGAAATTTGTCAAAACCCTCCCCTTGGTTCACCTGATGCTGAATGTTTTACAAAATTGTAAAGTGTTTGAATCAATTTATCATCGTTGCTACACCGGAAGCCCTTTCGCCTTCGGATATTAGTTAAAGGCTACGAATTCGGGATTCGGCTTTATAATTGATGGATGGAACATGGTAATCATTCGACAAAGGTACGGGATGCGTGCGAATTCTGAAGATTTATGGCTTAAGCCTTTGGATTGATTTATTCTAGTTAGTTATGGCTTGTATATGTATTTGTGGAATTATATTTCTTTCTTATGGGCCTTGAACCGCATGTCAGAATAGATTGGTTGAGGACAAATGACCATAGAATTTGAGAAACAATGAGGAGACGAGGTTTTTATTTAATGCTATCAGGCCGCATTTCATTTTTTAAGTATGCACTTTGAATGTGGAGTATCTATTACACCTGCGCAAGATTTGCTTCAAATAATTGTGTTATTTGATGCCAATGGACGAGACTCCTGGCGACTTTGCTAAAAAGTCCACATCAATGGAAATATTGGAATAAAGACAGACTATTGGTCAGTTTCATGGTTTACGTCAAAATTATCTACCAAGCAACGTTGTCTCTCTATTGATCAAGGTATCTTTACACATCTCTTAATGTCGCAATTCTTTTCAATTAGCATCTGTGCTGACTGAAGCTTCGCAATACCCCTTCAAATTAGTCGAATATTAAGAATTTTGAAATTTCTTCGATTGGAGTTTTGGGTTAATTACCATAAACACCTAACTACCTTAGACATAATACTTCACAGACTGCTACTCAACCCGTTGATTTCAGTAGTCCACAGCCCTCTCACTCACTCTTACTGTGTCAGCAATTATAAAGGGACATAATCAACGGGTCTGACACGGTCCCTTGCTACCGACAATGGTAATCCTCGCACTATCAGACCCTCATCCATCATCCGGTTATTCAAACTGACTAAAAATATATATACCAAGCGTTCCCGTTGTTCGGCTCGGTGGCGTGATAAAGGCGGTTTATGCATGCAAATGTTACAGCTTTACAACGTGGCTACTAAAACTCACCCTCTACTGGACTGGATTTAATTTAGAACCACCATTGTTCTGATATTTGATCTCGTTATTCTTGCCTGTCGAGATTAAGAGCCGCAATATGTATCTGCTATGAGTAATCTGACCAGAATCGCGCATGAGGTTTCATTAAATCATCATCCAGTTAATTACAGTATTTTCTCTGCCAATTTTTGCGCGCAATTTTGAAACAATAATTGGCTCAATTGGACCTCATGCAATGCACCAATTACAGACAAAATGCAAAACAAAATATTCATGGCATTTTGGCGTAACAAATTTGAATGGGAATTAAAGCGGGAAAAACTGAAAAAAATAGTACATTATGTTACTTGGAGTGAAAATGGGAATTTTTGTGCTGAGTCGAGAGATTGAAGGTTGAAGTGAAGCTAGGGCCAGTAATTAGGTGAAGTATAACAAAGTTATTTTGGTTCGAGCGATACATATATTTTTTTTCTTCAAAGCTTATTAATGAATTTGAATGATGCATATACCCAAACAATTATTACACAGTTTTTTTTAATGACACTAGCTTGTTAGAATTATTGGAATATCGTCCTCTTTTAACGTCTAATAGAAGAAATTTTACGAGCAAGTATATCGAATTGAAATTTTGCTTTTAGAGGTCGCCATAAGGTCCATGTGCCCTCGATATAGGCGCCTCGATTTTGTACTTTACCTTCCTGGCATCAACTTATTTCACCATTTTTAGTTTACATCGTAAGCTGTTAAATGGCCAATTCAACGAATTTTGTTATACTGTACCTTGCCCGCAGCTATGCACATGGAGTTTTAGTGAGTGCTAGCAGGAGGCAATTAGGCAATCGATAAGTGCGGGGGAGACAGACTACCGTCGTGGCCTCACAAGCAGTACGTCTTAATCCGAGTATGGATGACGTCACAAAAAAGACTTGTTTTTCAATTAACGCATTTTAAAAGTATCATTTCTACTATGATGTTCATAGATGCAAGGCAACATTCAAATTTATCATGAGATTTGTGCTCGAAGAAAGCATTCAAATTTGCATGTATGCGCATAATTCGCGTCCTCCAAAATTGCGCAGAACTACATCTACTTCTATTCGCGAATTAAGGCGTACTGCTTGCGAGTCAACGACGGTAGCCCGTCATTGATAATGGAAGGGGAAACGGTAGCCCGTCTCCCTCGCACTAATCATTCACCTAATAGCCTCCTGCTTGCACTAACTAAAACTTCATGTGCATACCAGCGAAGAAGGGCCTGTATTATAATAACAAAAAAGTCTCTACTTTAGATGTTTAGAAAAATATGTAATGTTATATGTAATTGTTGCACCAGTCGTTCCTGGACTATGGCAATAGTGTTCGCATTGCCGCTACCACCACGGCATCGGTCAATTCACCGAACTACTTTTAATCCCACGTAGTAAAGCATTTTTTATATGCGTATTCTGGGGTGAATATTGTCGCACTTTAAGTCTGATTAAAAACAACAAACATTTTAGCGTCGATGAACCAAATTCTGGGCCCTAGTAAAATGACGGACATTCCTATTTGCTGAATTAAAATTAATGCGGAGATAGTGGCCTACCTGACACAGAAACCCGAAGCGATATTTCCAGTTTCAGCATAGTTTTGCGGATATAGGCTTTGGCAATTAATATAAATTAGTTTACTTTTTGGTATCAAATTCAGTTAATTTCAACAATTATTTTAATAGAACGTAAAAAGTGTTTTAATCAATGTAGGACACAATGTTTATTGCATTTATTTAGATCAAATCTCGCGAACCCAAATATCAATCTCACAGCGATGACGAACGCAAGTTTTCGAATTTTCATAGCTTATTTTCAATGATACGGAAGATAGGAGTATTGGTTTTCAATTTTCCAGATTTTCCCTTCAGTTGAGAACGATTTTCATTATTCTTTTCCAGTTCCACTAATCTTCTGTTTTTGAATGAAAAAACGTTTTATGTACATGTAATGAGACGCAATCATCTTTACAAAGGGTTTCGGCTCTTTAATCTAACCAGTTTTTTCCGCAGTGGCAACAATTAAGTAACCATTTGATAAAAACGGGGAAAGAAGTAGGTAGATTGATAAACAAAAATTCCCTGAGCAGAGAAGTTTTTCCAAAAGTTCACTCTACTTTCTAGGAAATTTTCCGGTTTATTTTACACTAAAATAGAAGAATTTCTTTTTAAGTTGGTTCTTTTGAAGTCCTGGAAGTTGTTGTAAATAGTCTGACGAGAAAAAATGGTGAACCGAACAAGGAAAACTAATTTCTGTCCTAGTTTTATAATAATTACTTATTGTAAATTAAATTTTAAATATTTAGATATCCGGTTTTTGTAAATTCTCCTCCTTCATTAGATTAATATTACCAATGAAAGTGGGATATTCTCAAGAAAGACAAGGACAATTATCTTTTAAATCTATATCTGGAAGAATATTTATTATATACTGTATATTGTTTGTAAACTTCTTTGATCTTAATAGTAGCTTCTTGTTCTTTGTTATTAATAGAAGCGTAATGGATACAGCCATTTTTTCACGATGCGTATAAACATCAAACGAATTTACCAACAATTTTTAAAAATTGACAACAAATAATTTTCTTTGGCTGTGTTGCCACCTTTTCGACTGCCTAAATCGCCCTCTGTGCGAGAATGTATTTTGAAAGCAAACGTTGCGGTGTTTCCATTTTTAGCTCGTGAGCGTTCTTCCATAATTGATTTGCTCATCATTATGTAGCCTCTTTATGCGAATTTTGAAGGTGGAAATATGATGTAATACATTTGGCTAATTTTGACCATTTTACCACGTAGATGCAAAAAAGTGGTTTATTCAGTATAACATGTTTTTTCATCCAATTAAAATCTCCTTTCTTACAGCGATGAAGGACGCGAATTTTTGATTTACAAAACATTTTTTAGTGCTGTGAAAAGCACAAGTACTGAAACTCCGTTTGATTTTTTTAAATTAAAATCCCGTCCATTAGCTGATTTAATTTAAAACACTAATCCATTGCTTGTCACCGCTTCACGCATTCTATTGTTCTATTGCCTTTTGTGCGACGAACACGAATAAACTTGAGAACAATGAGGCTGCTCAGCCGTTGCCATTGCAGACACCCAATCGAAAAGCGTCAATACTATTCACTAAGTGTTCTCTGATGAGAGATTTTGAAGTCATTCTCCATAAATCATCCATATATCTCTCGCTCGGTGACAAATTGGAGCTTACACAGTTTCCATCGGCATAGAATGAGATTCGCGGCTTGATTAGGGCAAATTAGGTACCTACGGGACGATGTTATCAGATTATTTCCGATTTAGATATTGTCAGGTTCAAATTAGAAGTTGTTTTGCCTGTGATTTAGGTTAGTTGAAGACGATTCTAGAAGATAATTATCCTCCAGCAATGTCCTCACATTTTATATAATTTTATAACAAACTTTAATTGTTTGTAATATATGTGTTTCTAATGTTTCTTATTTTTGGCAGTTCACTACAGACATACAATTTTTGCTTTTAGACTAGAGAAACTTCTTTTAATTAAGTTTTGCCGTTATCGTCATGCGTTCTATTGATTGCCCATGCAGAAAAGTTCATTTCTCCTCAAATATCAATATTGAGAATTTTAAAAGTGACCAGGATATGACTTTTTCTCTCATTATTACAACTCACTATACTTAAGACATTTTTTAAATTCAACAACAGAAAACTACAGGGACTCGGAAGGAAATGGAAGGAATAATGAAAGTCGTTCTTAGCAACGACCCCACTAAGTGTGGAAAGCAAAACAGGCAAGCAAGCAAATAAGGCTCTTAAAACTCTGGAAAAGGTCCTCATGCAAATTGTCATTAATACCTTGCAATTTGAGAGGAAGCCATGCGTAATGCAGAATAATAGCTCTGGAGGCAATTAGCTATTAAGCCTTAATGTTGTACAAGACTTACAATTTAAAAAAGGTTTCGTGTAACATGAAATATTCTATTGGAGTCAATAAAGGATGTGGGAGAGAATTATGAACGCCCTTAAAGAAAGCCGAAAAACTCCTAAAAGAAAGTTAAAATTTTAGTAACGGATATAAAACTCGATATACTCCGGTGATGCTTAAAATTTTTTAGGATTACTTAAGGAAATTGTAGTATGGTTTTTGATCAGATATTTTTTCATCGGAGTAACTAAATATCCCATTTGGTATCGATGTACACGTAAATAGCTTTACAGTTGAAAGAATCGCTTGCTAGCTTTAAAGCTTCATTGTTTTAAATGAAACTAGGAATTTGCCATAATGAAATAGAAAACAAATTCCCAGTTTTCCAGGCACGTAACTTTAAGTGCATTGAACGAAAATGTAAATTCTCTTACGGGCACTGCTTTGAAAACTAAAAATAAAGGTACCAGAAGAGTATTAAAACTGGATTTTAAACCGGCAGTCTATATAAAAAGTAATTACATTTCAAACTGTTCTTCAGCGGCGGCCCTTTATACATTTTTGCTACCTACATCAGTTTTACGTCACGTTTAAAATTTCATTTCACGGCATTTTCGGCGATAATAAATTTGGTAATAAATTTACAAAATGGTTATATGCACGATCGACCTTTCGATAGGTTTAATTGGAAACATATATCCAGACAATAGTCAATATATGGCATACTTCCATGGTCGAGGCAGTAAAGCGCGAAGCCGATTGAAATCTCAATTGAAATAAAATGGAACAAAGGCGGTTATCGGAAGATCAAAGTGGCTTTTTTGATTGCACTTCGCAGCCAGTTGCAGTTTCCTGAGCTTTATAGAATTTCCGCGAAAGGTATTTTTATACACTCACCTGGGGGGATATTCGATTTCCATTGGGCCCTTCATAAAGTCGCTATGTTTATAGCTTCAGCAGCGTCTAGACACGGAAACTTATCAAATATTGGAGATATCTTCCAATATGAGAATTCGAAGGAAAAGCGTCTGGTAATAACCAATTACTTTTCTATGGGAGCTTTTCGTAGTTGGCTCGAAGGACCAATAATTGCCATCATTGAAGTGTCTAGCTTTTGAAATTCTGTGCTAAATTGAAATTAGCAAAACTTGTCACGTATTTTTATTGGCCTCAAACACTATTTAAAGCTGGCATAAGCCAATTTGAATTTATTAAAAACACTTGCGGGCTGTGGGAGAGCTAGAGTTGAATAATAAATGATTGGTTGCCAGTTCAGTCACGTAAAAAGGGGTGGGTTGTCCTGGCTGCGGTTTTAAAAGCTCAAAAGCCACGTTGATAGTTATAAATTTCAATTTTTGTCATTCTGTAATGTCAATAAGTGAAGAGAGGTAAATCTTTCGGTGGTGGTTTGAATTCAACGAGAAATTTCTTATTTATCATAATTGAAGATATTTAGACAATTTTTGATTTTGAATTAATCCAATTCCATCTTGAGTTAATCCAATTTGAAAATAAACCCGAATAAAATAAACGAATCGAATATAAATAAGAATTTCCCTGAATTATCTCAATTCTAATTAATAAAATAGTAAAATTTTTACATACTAAGATACATGCATTTTCATAAATGTTTTTATAAACCGGTTAATTACTCTAGAACTACAAATAAAGGACACAAAAAAATAAAGGAGTTGTATTCCTCATTCTTCTACAGTATTCTCTCATAGAACTTGCAATATTCTATTTTTTTCAATAAATCAGTTTTAAAAAATCGTTGAAGTCATCTAAAAGCATGTCTGGTCATTGTTCTTTTCTAGTTTTATAGCTTCAACATACGTTTATATAATATGCGATTCTCTAATTTTCTACTATTCACAAATCAGGCTCGTACTCAAAAGATTATCTTTTATCATTACCATTTTTAGATGGATGAAGGTTAAGAATTTTCAAACAGCATGGAAGTACAGTCGCTCAACAAAGTATTCGTACAGCGGGAAAAAAATTCTGTGACCCATAATTTTCGACTGATTTTGTTCAAAATTTGTATAATGAAAAATCAATCCTAAACTCAGTTTAGGTGTTCGAGCAAGTTTTGAAAATTAAATTTTTAAAGTGCTTTTCATGGTTTAAAAAAAAATTCCATTTCGAAAACTTCTTGTGCGGTGGAAATTTTTCAGTAGAATTTTAATGATCCTGTAGAGGGGATTTTTCTACGTATATCCTGAAAATTTGATCAAAGTCAGACCACAAATAAGGGAGTTGCAGCTTTTTAAATTCGTCAAAAATGTTTAAATTTTATTATTTTGCGTGAAAATCGTCACTTTTTGGCGAATTTAAAAAGCTACAACTCCCTTATTTGTGGTCTGACTTTGATCAAATTTTCAGGATATACGTAGAAAAATCCCCTCTACAGGATCATTAAAATTCTACTGAAAAATTTCCACCGCACAAGAAGTTTTCGAAATGGAGTTTTTTTTAAGACCATGAAAAGCACTCTAAAAATTTAATTTTCAAAACTTGCTCGAAAACCTAAACTGAATTTAGGATTGATTTTTAATTATACAAATTTTGAACAAAATCAGTCGAAAATTATGGGTCACAGAATTTTTTTCCCGCTGTACGAATACTTTGTTGAGCGACTGTAATTGTTCCCGAACAGGAATTTCACTGTTATTTTCAGTTACTCCTCTGAACAAAACTTACATGTTTGGGGGTTTCGAAAACCAAAAATGAATCTAAAATTCTCCGAACACGCTCTTCATGCAACGCTTTCATTACCCGCGTATATATTATGTTTCTTCAATTGAAATACCACCTAACTCTATGGAAATGCCACATAAGAATTAATTATTGTTTATGTTCGAATTATATTGCTCTCGCTTGATTTAGCATACAGGCAACTACAGATTCTGCACAACATGAAATGATTATGCAGCTCATTTCAAAGATCATAACCTTCTGCAATCGGGTTTTGTCATAGATATCTTTTCGTTTATGTCTCGCCAGAAGAACTTCCTCCTTCCACCGTTTTAATTTACCGCCTTTTTGAAATTTAATGATGGATTCTAATACAACTCCCAGGAAGCGTGGGCGAAATAAGGATTTTATAAGAATTTCGACGCTCCGATGGATTCTAATAACTGGCACCATTATACGGAGATGCAAATATTGGAAGAGGTTCGGGTTAGGAAAGATTTCTAAAAGATTTGCCGGAAATCGTTAAAATGCTCTCATATCGAATTTCAGATTTATGCAAAAAATGTGTGAACCGACAATTAAGCAAGTTTGTTAAATGGCGAGATAAACACTTCTATCTCTCCGCTAATCCAGACCCTCACTTTGGCAATCTGTCTAAGTTTATACAAACACAAAGGGCGAATTTACTTGCTGACCTGTAGGGATAATGGAGCACTGTTTCTAACAGTAATTAATTTAGCCAGCCAATCACTTTTCCCGCTATAGTTCCTTAATCAACGATGTTAGAAAGTTAAAACCTGGGTTAAAACTTTCTATTACTCCTTGAGTGCGACGGAGATTTATATTTAGATAAACTCGGTATTAAGTTCGAGATACACTTGATTATGGGAAATCGCACGATTGGAAATAAATATTGTTAAACAAATTTAACTAAAGTTTGGAAGCTATTTAGTTTATTTTAGTTTTTCCTCGTGCAAGAACTCGAAAAACAATTTTCAACTACATTAAGAAAACGATTCTGGAGAATATCATTAACGACAAACTTGCTTCAACTCAACAATTACAAAGGGCCGAATTCGCCAACTGTTTGAGTTGTATAATGTCTCTGGGAATTGTCGTTATCGCGACATTTCTACTGCTTCCTGAACTTCGATACTCTCTAAAAACTTTAATGTCCCTATTTAAATTTTTCCGCTTCTCCGACTGGGAAATGTTATTCTGTATTTTGAGCTTTTCGGTTCGTAAGTTTTTATCGAAAATTGTATACGTGTTTTGTCGGTGATCCTTGAAAGTAACCGCTGCGCGCAAGCTGAAACTAGTCGCCTGCACCGAACTAGACCCATTATTTCCCGTCATAAATCGGAAAAAGTTACTGTAAAACCTACCCATTTCTTATATCTTTTAATTGTATAAGTACAATTCTGCAAGTTGATGAAAGATAAAACAATGTACCGAAACTTTCCGATGCAAACAAACCATTAGAGTTTCCATTATGCTGGTATACGATCGTATTCCATATTTTAATATCATGAAACTCTATTTACCAACTCCTTTTCTACACGATAAATTTCAGTTCGCAACACTTCACATAATATGCATTTTTCTTCGTATATTTTGATAATGCAAATTGTGTTCAGCAGCTGCGACATAGGAATCGATAGTCATTTCCTGTGTTTTTAAAATTGAGAGAAATTGTATTTCCATTTTGCTTGAGAGCTCTGCGATATTACGTGACATATGCTTTCAAATAATGTTTCGATTTTCCGAGATCTCCGTAATTCACTTTTTGCATTTTCTTGCGTGTTCGTTTGTTCCCTTTTTAATTTAGGTATAAACAATTGCGGATATTTAATTTTCAATTAACTTCAACTTTTATAATCATCTCTAATTCACCTCATATCTGAGTCCATTATTCACAAAGGGGCATCGAAATTGTCAGCGCCAATGCAATTCAGGTAATTTGAATAATTTAAATTCGAAAGTTTTCGACTTTAAGTACGTAAAAGCGGTTTAAGTTTTCAACTTGTCTAACTTCTTAATAGTCGACGTAGTTACAAAGTCCATCCGTCTTAGTTTACAGACAGTGGTGGTATAGATTCTACGAGTACAACTTGAGGAAAGTTGCACGCAGGGGAGAGCGAATAGTTTGCTTAACCGTCGGCAATTTAGCTATAATTCATCCATGGATTTCTCATCGGATTTCAAACTTCATCGTTGTTATTGTAAGGGGATTTGCTTGAATGTTAACTAGTCCATTTATACCTGGGGAGTAGAGGATATATGGGGAACTTGCCATTTCATATGCTTGGAAATACCTTGAAGATCAGCATTGAAATTCTAAAAATTAAAATAGTTCTTGCAACGGTGCCCTTTAAAGTTTATGAAAAGTCGAATCGTGTTCGCCAATCTGGATTAAGATTTTTTTTTCATTTTTCAATTAAATTAGTAATTTCTGTTGATATTATTCAGTTAAAATACTTTTAAATATTTCTCGTTTCGAACGTACAGATTTTGTTTGCATATTTTATTTTAGAGTTTTTTAAGGCCACGATAAAGCGTATCCTTTGCTAGACGTTAGTCGAGGCCTTTGGCAACCGTAAATATTCAGTATTATTTTATGCGTTCTCGTTACGATTTTCAGCAGCCAAAACTAAAAGCTGAAGCGCAAATCCTGTTAACAAATCCGCAATTAAAACGTTATCGAATGGTGCCATTCATATCCTCGATTTTGTATTACCCATTTTATTAATCATGCAACATTAATCAATTAACAATTAACTATAACATTTTATTCCATAAATCACGATCAGCTCTTTCGATATCAGTATCCAATTATGAAATATAAATTTCAAGCCAAAGGGGAACAAAATGCCTATTATCGTTCTGTGTATTGAAATACCGGCAGAACAGAGCTCATTAGTTTAGGTATTCGGTTGCAAAAGATGTTCTTGTTTATTCCAACATGTAGGTTCACCCTTTCGGGGGAACAACTCGTTTATTATATCTGTTTCGAGTACTTGTCAGACAATAATGGAGCTGACGATCCGCGAAGATATCTGTCTGTCTTATCTTGTGGTTTCCGATATGTCAGTAAAGTGAATTGAACTGGATATTGTGTAGAAGTCTACACTAATTGATCCACTCGTGCCTGCTGCACTTATCGATGGAAATAGACCCTCAAATTTGATTTTGCCACGAAGGAAAAAAAATTGTATCTCGAGAAGTCCAACTTCTTGAACAATTTAATTAACAAATCATGGCATGGGTGGGAGTATTTAACTTTGCGTTATTAAAACATGAACGTAGCTGACGTCAAGGGACCGAAGTTTAAATTGGTTAAATTCTTAAACTTAAGAAAGATATTCTGCAGAGACGTCTCGAAAATTAAACTGAAATGTTCGAATTGTGCGGTATAATATCATTACCGTGAGGGCTCTAACGTGATCAATCCGTGGAATTTACTATATTGAAAACGGGGAATTAGTGGAATGTTATTGGAAAGTGGGTGGAAGTCTAAGATTGTTTTATTTTCAAGGAAAATGTCGTATAAGATAAGGTGTTCCTGCAGAAGGAACACTTTCTCAACCAACATGAGGAATTTTACTCACAAACACGGAATGTTCGTGGTGTCCCTGGTCGTATCTCATAAAAGAATATATCTGACTACCGTATTTTGAAGATATCACGTGAACAGGACAGTAAGGCAAAACTGAAAACGAGATTTTAAAAATCCGCGAAAACCTTGGACATGCAATACATTTTTGGAAAATCTAAGGATGTCTCTTGGGAGTTTCCCGGACAAATAGTAGTTGGATTAAGAACCGCTGAAACTGCGAAAATAAAGCCATAAATACCTAAAATTACGGTTGAAGTTGTCAGTAAGGTTCAAATCTTAAATTTAGAGGGATTTTCGAGATAATTTTAAGACTTAGAAAACATTTTCTAGTTTTGAATTAATCGCTATGTGGGGAGTTGTTAAGTTCAAGACCTGACACAAACCGGCTAAAAATTTGACGGCAAATATCAGATTTAAAGGCATTTCTAAAAATTTCAAAAAATCTGTGTAGTTTCTCTTAGTTTGATTTCTTTTGAAAGGAATTTAACATCGAAAATTCGTCTAGAAAGGGCTAAAGTTCCGTCTACGAACCTCAGATTTAGAGTTGTGAAGAGAATATTCTATGGAAATTTTTAGCAAATACGCTCGCACATCATGTGGAATTCTATAGGAATAAGATATTTTGATTGTATGTGTCCAAATTAGTTCGTAGCTTTTTCAGTTGCATGTATAAACCAATTTATCAAACTTCTTATTAGATAGATAACATCTTTGAATGCAGGATACTAGTTAATGCACCCACTTTACGTTTCTAAAGGTAATATAAAACACAAAAGGATTTTTGTAGTGGAGTAATCCATTAAGCGGATCTCATAAATTAAGCTCGTTAATGAAAAATTGATTTGCCCCTTGTTGTTCTCAACTTGCAATTTATGACCTCCATTTTTATTTAAACAAATTATCTCACATTTCGAATGATAAGAGTTTTATGTGAGTAATCCCAAATTCCATCGTTAAAATTAAATTTCGCATTATCCATCATCTGTTATAATTTGTTTCTTTTGTGCGCTTTATATGGGTATATTCGGAGGGAAAAATTGAGTTGGAGAACGCACAAACAGATCACGCGAGATTTCCTAAATGCATCCAGAAAATCACTTTATCCAGTATCCAGCCGAGCTTTTCGCTCTATTTGTTACGGGTTTTAAGTGCGCTCAGGGAGCGTAGCTTTGAAATGAAGTTTATGAGAATTAGAGCTTAATTCAGACACTAAGAAATTTACGTTGCATACAACTTTGTAAAACGAAAGTGAGAAAAAGAGTTTTTGTTTGTTTAAAACTGGAATTGGAATTCTAGTACATATCTCTCAAGGTTTCAACAGTTCAAAAGAGTTTTTCTTTATTTCGTAACATAGCTCAGCATATTTCAAAGCGAATGTTTGTTTTGGAGATAGGTTTATAAGCATTTCTCAATTGACCATCGAACCCGAAAAATAGTAATTAATATCATCAATTGTATAATATAAAGGTTACTACTGCTTGTACTAATCACAAATGTTCTTTCTTTCAGAATGAGACATTCTTAATTTCGCCCTTCTCCGCCCATCCGCCCAGAATGCCGTGACCTTTGGCGCAAGTGGCATGCAACTTCCGAGGCCCATGCGCGGCGGCTTTCGGAAGGCCGCTGGTCTCTTCGGCTGTATGGTGGTGCTCTACTTCGTGGTACAGGCCTTTGTGAGCGGTGCTCCCAAGCCGCGCATGGTCGCCACCCAGGAGAAATACACTGTGGGCAATGACAACAAAGTCTATGAGTATAATCGCCAAATGCCGCTCATTTTCATCGGCGGTGTGCCCAGATCCGGAACTACTTTGATGCGCGCCATGTTGGATGCTCATCCGGATGTGAGGTGAGTTAACATTTATTCATCCAAGAAGTGCGGAAAATCTTTGTTTACACGGATGCTGATTAGAGCTGAGCGAACAATACGTAATGGAGTTGGGTCGAGTGCGGTGACGACATTACTCACTTTTTCGTGTCTTCATTATCGCACGCACGTCATTGTCTTCACGCAATAGTTTTGCGCGTAGAATGTTATTTTCCCACACGTCCGTTAATCGGTCACTTCCAACTCGCATTAGCATGAAGTAATAATAGATTACATTACGAGAATAGTAAACAGCAAGCAAGACGGACGTTTGCGATAGAGTTGAAAGCTAAGTCAGCAATCTCGCCCTGAAAGCTATCCATTTGATTATAAATTTATCGAAGTGTTAATTTGTTATCCTAATCTTCAGTGACCCCGTTTGTTTTGTTTGTTTTCCTATATCCTGCAGAAACACATAAGAGGTTCATTATATTTCAGGAGGTGATAGTGCATTGAAAAATAATGTGGTTCTACATATAAATTATATTCGAAATATGTTTCGTTAGGAAGATATAAGATGTTAAAATTTTATGAAAAAATCCAAATTTTAACGATATCTTCAAAACGGCGTGAGATATGCAAATGAACTTTGATATGTTTTAATAATTGATGTAGACGCATTTATTTATGCAAAGAGGTTAGTTTTCACTTCACTAGCAGTATACGTATGAACACTTCACAGTACATTTTCTAAGGAAAAAATGTATGCCACTGTTTTTACACAAAAAAGATAAATATTTTTTACAATTTTATTTTATTTAGAATAAAAATACTTCCTCGATTCTTTTTAATCTGACGCATAATTTAGTAAAAAAATTGTTTATTTAAAATAATAGTACAAAAATAAAAAACAGTCTACATTCCCGAAATCATCTAAATATTTTGAATAATATTAAATGTGTTTTAAGTATTACACTGGTTTACATAACATCTGTTGTCTGAAATATTTAAACTGTTCCGGTTACTAATGATATGCTCAATTCAAAAATGCAAGTAGAATTTTTTTATCAGATCTTGTTTTCGATTTTAAGGTAATTAAAATTAAGAAAAGAAGTAACAAGTTTTTAGTAAAAAAAAATATTTTAATAAAATAGTATCAATTGTTAGTTTCTAAAAATCTGCGTTTTAAAGCCTTTCTGGTATGTTTAGTGTTAGAAAAATAATGGATCAGAGACCAGCAATAGTTGGACATCAGATGCGTATCCCAAAAACCCTGGTGACGCTCCCCCAATGACACGTAAATCTTGTTGCATACGTTCTCCCTGCTCTTCACCCAGATCACCTAAGTTGTCAGGAAACTTATCAAGGTGAAGATGAAGAAAACGAATTTTTGATACTCATACTACAACCCACATTTTTCAATCGTAATAGTAGATTTTCTACTAGTTGCACGTAATTATCTGATTTTTCATTACCCAAAAAATTTTGCTTCACTAAAACAAAAGCCTTCCCAGCATTTGATTCAATATTAGTCATCGAATCTATGAAATTGGTATCTTGCGTGATTTGCCTAATTTGAGGATCATCAAAAATATCTGCTTTTAACCTCGTCATTGCAAACTGAGGAAATTTTCGGCAAATGTATGAGAAACAGTTCCCATTTTTATCAACACTTTTAACGAACTGTTTCATGATGACCAGTTTTATATGTAATGGTGGCAGTATGATTTTGTCGCGAGATACCAATGAATTCTGAATCACGATTTGTTTACCAGGCATCATATATTCTTTCAAAGACCAATTCCTTCTTACCCAACGATCAACTTTGGCGTTTTGCTATCCTAGAGACATATGAAACATGGAAACTTAGTGTACTCACTTTACTCATCAAGAAAATTGTTAACCGTTTTCAAATCAACAAAAGTAACCCATCGATGTTCATGACACTTTCATTTTTCCAAAATTAATGAAACGTTACAATTTTCCTCCTTCAATTTTGTACTGTGCGCAATGGGTATCCAGTACTTATTTCCATTATGTAACAAAATGCATTTTAGGCTACATTTTGAACTGTCAATAAACAAAAAACATTCATTTGGCTCATATTGCGTCAAACCCATTTAATATCAACAAACTCTTGATATCTAAACAGAATACAATTTTGCCATCTTGTTCAAAAAAAAAACAGCATTAGTCTTTCTCTCATCCTCTATAAAAATCATTTTTGCATCTGGAGCAACTAAGTTTTTTTGTTTTAACCGTGATGCTAACAATTCCGATATTCGTTTAGAGAGATTTAGAACTCTTACAAAATTGTCTAATTCATTTTGCGAAAACGGTTGGGATTTTTCATCTGATAAACCTTCAAAATCAGTATCAATTTCTATTGATGCAGAATCTACGTTTTCTTGTATTTCATGTTCAAATACACTTTCAGTAACGGGAACTGAAGGAATTGGAACTTGAATCGAATATTATATGGGACATTGCACAGATGCAGTATTTGGATCCTGCCATTTAGTTCGATTTCTACTGGCCATACCTTTGATATCTACACAATACAAATAACAATTATCTAGATGATTTTTTGAGTTTTTGTCAAATATTTGGGATTCCATATTTAGGCGCACCCCCTTTTCCGCTTTTCCATAATCTCAAGTATTCTATACGCGATTTACAAACGCAATCAGAAGCTGAGGGTTATCATTCCAAAATATATTGAAATAGGTATTTTTAACGTACTCGGTGATAGTTTTTCTAGAATTTTTAAACACATATTCATCACATGTGTAACAAAAATGGTTTTTATTAATTAAACAACAACTTTTCGATCTACTCATAATGCTAAAACTTTGCTTATGATTGGAACACAGTGATTTTCTCTTAAACCTGCACTTTATAAGCAAATAAAGAAAAATAAACAACAAATGAATATTGAAGAAGCTGGAAATGTACAAAAAAAAGATTCAGAAATTTAAAAACACATGTTATAAACAAGTTTTTTTAGCTACAAAATTTCCAGCAACAGAGAAAAAGTAAAATTTTCTACACCAGTGTTATTTATTTGCTATCAAAATCACAGAAATTTTTCAAATTGGAGGTAATTTTAGTCAAGACATAACTCTGTTCGCCTGTTCATTGATGTCCTAACACGTTGAAATAATTCAGGTGTGTTTCTGATTTGTACGCAAGCGGCCATCACCCTTAATAGCAACTCCTCTTCACTGGCAATCGGCCTTTCATACATTAAACGTTTAACATGACCTTAAAAAAAAAAAAAAAAAAATACAAGAGGATTAAAATCAGGGGATCGCGCCGGCCGATTTTTTGGTCATCCTCGGTCGATCCAGTGATTAGGAAAGACCTGATGCTAAATGCCCTTGCTAAGCAAGCGAAGAAAAATGTACAGGTGCCCCATCCTGTTGAGACAACATTCTTTGTGTAATATTCGGTGACTCATCATTCACAAATAAGATCCATATCCGCAAGTTTGAGTGATGTAAATTGTGCTATTGAAATTTATTTATAAACTTAATTAAACAAATTCAGAGCATACTCAATAAAATATTTATAAAATAATTTTACTTGATGACAATTTTTAGAGTAGCCATATTGCGTAAAATCGTTGGCAACAGCTGGATTCAATTCCATTCTTAACCTTATTACTGCTGAAACTTGTGGATATGCATACTATTTGTGCGTGTAGATTGTTTTCATTCCTGTACTGGCAAATGATGGGTCGGAAGAAAAACAGTCAAGTGAACATTTTTCTTTTAATTGAAATAAAATTTCCGGAAATAATTTTTTTAATGGAAAAACCAGTGTTGTGTCTTTTTTCTGAGAAAGAGTACTGAGATGTGACTGTATGCACGTTATTCTTGAGATTAAAAATAACCCTTTTGCATAAGCAAACGCGTCTACATTACCTATCAAAATATGTCAAATTTCATTTATATATCTCACGCGGTTTTGAAGATATCAACAGAAAATAATTTTTTTCATAAAATTTTAACACCCTATATCTTTCTAATGAAGCATTATTTTAGTTTGGTTTATACGGGGAACTACATTACTTTTCAATATACTATCACCTCCTGAAATAAAGTGAGAAACTTATCGGACACCCTGTATAACATGCGCGCCGTAAGGTGGATGTGACGGTTATGCTCAACTATCAGCCTGTCCCAGCTGAACACCACTACGTAATATAATTACGCACAGTTTAAAGCTCTGTTACACACACTCGTCTGTAATTAATGACTTTCTGGTATAGATTATCTTTACGTTATTTGCGTTTAATGGTGAAAGAGTAGAAAAAGTGGTTTCACGCCACAGTATAGCAGAAAAAAGTTGATGGACATTAAAAAGAAAGAGTTTGAGAGATGGATGGAATTGAATTAACCGACCATAGGTGTGGCCAAGTGTCAGGAGCCACATTTGAAGCAGAAAAGGGAAAAAAGGATTTAATTGAGGAGCGTCGGGGAATTTACGGACGATGTAATTCGTTATGTGGATGGAGTAACGCTGTTTTGTTGCTTTTACGTTGGAAGCGTGCTTTTTTATGTTTTGTTTGTTTGTTTGTTTTTTTTTTGAGAAAGATTTCATCCACAACGCAGCAAATTAAAATATATACACTTTAGCTGTTTCTGCTTTCACTCGGTTTATCATCAGGAATGGGAAACATTTTATTCTACCAAAGTAAGTGGGTGTAACAGTCTGACGTTTAAATAAGGAAAATTCAATATTTACCTACACTAAGTATAATTGTAACACAGGTAAGTTTAATAATAAATAAGATAAACCAACAGTGTTGCCTCGTTTACCATGGGTTTTGCACACACGATGCAAGTTGTGTGGAATTTACTTACGACTTGAAAACGAATGTTTAAATAGTATATAAATTAGACCAAGAGCAGATTATTATTAATTAAATAAATGATCCAACTAACGGTTTATAGAGAAAATTTTCTTTGACACATCGAAAAATATTTCTCAATAAGTTATTTTCTAACCCATTTCTGTTACCATGTTGTAAGAAATAATTTTTTAATCTCACTCTTAGTCAATATTTTTTCTAGTCTTGGTTTCTAAATTATTCCAAAACTTATTCATTCAATTTAATCGAACGCTTACTGAATGCTTCTTTGCCTCTCAGCCTTTTCCATGGGTACGACTTAATGACCTCTTGAAACAATCTGGAGCGAATTGTATGTTTGTTTCCAAATTTCAATCCAATAATTTCTCTAAATTTGAAAGATTTAAGATTTCAGCCAATAATTTTGTAGCGATAGCCTCGTTGCCGGAATTTGATGAGTCGAAAGTTTGTTGCCTCTCTTGAAGAAAATAAGAAATTTTAGCTCTTTTAAAAAATGAAGTCTCCTCATTTAAAAGTGTTTTCGGTACCTGCAGTAACTGCACATGGAAGAAAATTTTTAAGGAGCTTAATTAATGTGAGAGAAGGACCCTGACAAAGCTGTAACTAACTTTGGAAGCAATTTGCTGTCTCACCCGGATGTACCTAATGCTGCTTCCTTTTCATTTGTACATAGACCAAATAAATATTCGGAATGCTAATTCAGTCATTTCTCTAAAGCACCATCCTTAAGAGCGTCAAATGCAGTAAAATGAAATGAAAAATTGTGGTCAACAGCCCTTTCATGAGGAAAAAGACTGGAGCACTCGCATCCTCATCTCGTTAATCCAGGCGATTTTTATTTGCAAGTATTTACGGTTCGGATCCTGCATTTTTCCAGATTTAATTAGTGGCACTAGGATCGCGACAATTTTGAATTCCGGACAGGCAACAAAAAGTTCTGGTATTTGTTCCAGGCAGACACTAGAAATGTCCCAGTTTTTGCCCCCCTCCTCTTTTCGAAAGCGGGATTATAATTCGTCTAGATGCTAAGCTTTCTCATTTTAAGGGGATAATTTAGCATTTAGCTATTATGTAAATTTTAGATGCAGAGGCAAAGAGATGACATTTTTCAGAGCTGTTAAGATTAAGTATGCATGTTAAGTTAGTTTTTTGTAATGGTGGGGAAGTTAAGCTGTCTGGAGGAAAATATTAACCAAGAAGGGACAAAAGGCCAGGTTTGAACCGTATTTTGTGAAAATGTGTAATGTTCACGAAGCTGCTACGTCTTAATATGGATTTGACTACCCCTCCAATAACACTATTTGTCCACAATTCATCCAGAAATTCATCAAAATTTACGAGAATTTGTTTAAACAGAATTATTTACTAAAGACTTTAGCTTTTCTGAAACACATTTGAAAATGCCAACTTAAGACATAGAAAATTGAATAAGGCAAAGTAAATTCGCTTTTAAATATTTAGCAGCCTTAGTTGATGTCAGGCAGATTTCTACGCGATTCTAAACATCCACGTGCCGACTTACTGAATATACCATTACGATCAGATTATGACTAAAGCCGTGTTTGCACTAAATAAGAACCTGGGTTTACGTATCTAGTTACAATATTTAGATTTGATCATCAATTTGTTGCTGTTTACAAGGTCCTGAATCTAGTCTAGTCGTGATTTGGGTCGCGAAGAAAACTGCTGCGAGAATAGATCCGAATAATTAATTGACGATCTCACACACATTTCTGAAATCGGTTAACTGCAACTAAAAGGGCAGAAAGTTCTTTTTGAACCTGACCGTAATTAAATTTCGATTTGAAAAGGGCTTTACTCTTATGGAAATAGAGTAGTGTACCTGTCCCTTGTCAGGAACGGACATCTTTCTGGTTCTCGAGACGACTTGGTTGCTCAGTGGTCGGCATTAAGGTGGAATCAAGGCTAATATCATTGGAGAAGACAGGAAGGTCGTACTAAACTTGCATATCTGAAGCCGAGAACATACAGCCCAGTACTATAATTGCTTCAGAATTTGTCGTAGTTGATGATGGTATTTGTCTTGTTTAGTGTGGCAATGAGTGGGCCCTTGTTCGGCAGAAAAGGGAAGGGAAGACTCGTTAATTCGTCCATCTAGTTGATTGTTTCTCTGTTGATTCTGATAATATGAAATAGGTATTTTGGCGTTTGAAGCTTGTATACTTTATACAATAGATCATTGTGCCAGACGCTCTCCATATGTCTCATTAATGTCCGTAAAAAGACTTTCTGATCTTTGATCAGTTCGATATATTGTTAGCACGTTCGTCAAATCAAAGAGTGGGTGAATAGTCGAGATTCCTTGTAAGCCTATTTATTTGTCCAACAAAACGATTCATTATTCGATTCAATGAATAATAGGCACAAATTAAATCTCTTAAGAATATCGATCAGACACAATGCCAAATATTAAAAATCTTAAAAATGCAGTTATAAATAGGTTTACAAGAACGTAAATCAATAGGTACATCAAATCTAATGCGTTTAAAGTGACTTTCCTAATATTGTGTCGATGTGGTCTATGCATACTGGGTATATACGAATCATCTTTTATTCTAGATTAGTATAATGTTTAGGCCAGGGGCTTTTAGTCACTGCCTAACAGTAACGACTGCCTCACAAGGCACCCGAAGAGGTATCTCCTATTTTGCTGGTGTGAGTTATTAATTCGAAGGACCAGACGCTGATGCGTCAATTGATTGTAAACGGGGTTCAAGGGTTCAGGGAATACAAACTCCGTAGCACGAATTAAGTAATTTACTTTTACTAGATATCACTTTAACTTACACTACGATTTACAACTTTATATACACTTTTTATACATATAGTTACAGAGTCGGTATTGGGTCGCCCGAGATCTGAGAATGATACGTATAAAGGTTGAAGGGTGTCTTGTAAAAGAGTTATGGAGTATAGATTGAGGTAAAGTAGTGAGAGAGGTTTGATGGTATTCCGCTTCAGGGATCGAGCAGTGTCCAAGAAACGGGAGAGAGAGAGAGAGAGAGATTTCGCGAGCACTGGTTTAGAGTTAAGTCATGTGAGAGAGATTTTGAGGGAGTCCGCGTTCAAGGATCGAGAGTGTCCATAAACGGGAAGAAGCTTTCGCGAGTGTTGTCTTTGAGAGAATGAATTTTTGGGAGTCCTAAATTATTTGCGTCCCAGGGATGGTGGGGCTGGAGGGAAATTACCACGAAAAGATCTTAACCAATCCCAACTGACACCGCCCCCTAGTTCTGTGGAAAGTTTTTTCCTAAGAATCTTCACGGTCAAAACCCAGATGTGGCTCTCTGGTTCCCTTGACAGATTTATCTGGTGCCCCCCATAAATCGGGACAACGATAATTTAAGGAACCAGTGCCATCACGGTGGCCGGGTTTAAACACGTGAGGGTAAGTGCTGCATCGCGGGGTGTAATGCAGCAGATGTTTTAGGGATTGTTCCAACGTCTTTAGGGCCTAATTGGTACCCAGCGATAACGCTGATTTATGTTGGGTTTTTTCCCAACATATAAAATTAAGCTATTTCATCATATTGGATGTCAAATTTGGATGAGCATCTAATTTCTTTCAAAATTGATATCGTCTGTTTGATGAAATCTCTATTTCCAAGTACGGTCCTGTGTCAACTATTATACCATTTCAATAGATTAAGTATACCAATTTTATAATAATTGCATTGCAGGCTTAATTGTCGCATAAAGGACTCTAAATGGGCTAAATATGCTTTATAAATGCTAGCCATTTTGAATAACCGAATAGATTATTGTTTAATAATGTGAGAATATCGTTCATTGTTACTAAACCTGCCCATACATAAAGGCCCTCAGTTAACTAGTCTAAACACATACGATATAAGAGGATTGTTAAAAACCATTGGGATACTTTCTCATTTATTTTGATACTTGATTGAAATTTAATATTTTTCTTTCCTCAAATTTTATATCATAAATACTAGTTAAAAACCATCTCGACATTGATCAAACATACTTTATTTCGTATTTTCTACTTATTCACAGTTTACGTTGTGTTTGAACAGAATTATTTTTTTACCGTTTATTAATGCGTTTAGCTGTATAACGCATTTACGGGATTTTTAGATATTATTTTGATGGCAAAATATATTTTTTTAATTGCCACCGAAACGTTTATTTTTATTGGTATTGTTCAGTGCAATAAAATGATCCCAGCTTCATTCCCAGCACATATCACTACACAATATATACGAGAACATTTTAGAGTAGTTCGAATATAATTTTATAAACGTATTTTTTTTTCGTTTATGAATGTGTAACATGTTGTATGATTGTTTTAAATTATTCATAAAATGATAATAGTTCCTTAATACTAAAAATACTTTTAAAGTGAAGATAGGCACCAACTTCACTCATGCCAATCTCAACCCAGATCACGTAAAATTTTAAAAGTGGAAGCGGCGTAAAAATTTTTCTTTCGATAAAAATAACTTTTTTATCCCTAAGGGAATTTTTTCTTTTAACCTTTTTTAGGGATCAATTGTTCACGTCTTGGTGAATTTTATTTAAAATAAGTTCACTAAATTTTAATATTTGATCACCTCAATTAATCGCGTTAGAGACGTCTGATGAAACATTCAGTTTTTACATAATCATTCGAGAAAAGTTGCGGGAACAGTAATAAAACACATTAATAGTGTTTTTATTAGTTTTAGAACGGGCGCCTGTTGTGTTCGAATAAGTGTCTTATAAACGTTTAAAAAATATTTATATCACTAATATAGTTCCATAAAAAATACTTTAGAAATTTATTTTTACGGCTTTTCTTATATTCCTCATGAAAAAAACGTTGTAAAAACTTTTGATTTAATAAGAAACTACCTCGAATATGAACTAACACATAAAATATTTATGTCCTAAAATGGATATCAAAAAATCTTATATTGTCTCGAAATGGAATCAACGACGAAGTGAAGCGTGACTGTGCCCCCTGGGATTTGCTTAATGGATATATTGGATATATAGTTGGCTCGAAAACTCGGAAAAATTCTTAACGTTCCTGTGACATTCGAGGTCGTCTATACCTCGGCTTCAGATTTATGAATAATAAAGGATATAGCCCGGGAAATCTATATCTATCTGCCCAGGCGTGAGCTATACAATAGGAGATCGCGTTTGCCTATACTCATGGAAGAAGGGTTTCAATAAGGTTGCGATTTATCCTGAGCCGCACTAAACGTATTTCCAGATTCAATCCTCTCATCTTTATTTTGTGTTATACATGTATAGCTCTAAAAGCTGAGCACTAGAACGAAGACTGGGAGAAGGAGAAAGACAAAGCCACGAGAGCCGGCTCTATTGTTCCGCAACACAGTTAAATTAAACTTCAAATTTGGCAAGAATTCTTTGGTGTTTTTCTCTCTTTCCTATCAAAATAAAAAACCCATTTCAATTTTACTTCGGCTAATAGCCTAGGAGCTTTTTGCAAATAACCCGGCTGTAAAATAGAAGGAGTCAGGCGAGAAAACTGCATTTAATTTTATTCAAGCATATATATCAAAACTTTGCTCTTTTAATGCGGCTATAAAAAGAGAACAAATGACACTGGTCGATTTATGGTTATGAGACTTTTTGAAAGTTTTTGTTCAATTTTTAAGCCAGGACGAGTAAGGAAAACAAAGTTTTTAAGCCTTGTGTTCGACCAAAAACGTTCGTGTAAGAATTTTGTAAATAAAGATTGAAAGTGATGTGTGAACGAAATTATTTTAGTACGAATGTTGACACCGGGAAAACAGAAAAGGTGGAGAATTCCGTAAATTCAATTTACAGGATCATTTTTATCACCGTTTCACTGCACTTCTAAAGGAAAAACAAGGCAATTTAACCCGAGAGAAATGGATTAACCTACTTTGTTTATGAAAGTTAGTGAATTTCATTTTGTAGTATTTTTTTGTAGAAATTCATACCATCCTCCTGTTCGCTACAAAATCCTCCAAAAACTATATTTCAAAAATGCTCGGTTAATTGTTTATTGTACCTTATACAAAAAATTTAGAAATTTTTTGTAGAACTTACACGTTACACGATTCTAGTATGTGTGTGTGGTTAGAAACATAGGAAGATACCTATTCGAAGGGTTAATTTCTAGTTTTTTTGTCTTTTACATTTTTTCTCCATCGAAGCCAGTGACCTAGTACTCTTCTTCAAAACATTAAAATAGCCATTCTCACTTTCAGATTAACCAATATTTTGCGTATTAGAGATTCTCAATTTTACCATATGGTTTCTCAATTAAAATTAAAACCAGTGGAGTATTATGTTTTCAAAGTATTAAAAAGCGTGAGTGATGTATCACCACCACAATGGGTATATCCTGCATGTGAAGTTGTTATCACGGTAATGAGCACAATACCAAATACAATATGATACGATATATGTATGTACATTCTTAAGTTGGCCTTTTTTGCTCATTCCGAAATTTAAAGTCTATTAAAGTCAAAAAGTAATCCTTAAAGCAAGGGGTTGTTTTCACTGGCCTCATTTATTTCTTTTTTAAGAATAATGGCATCGTTATTGAGTCTCCAGCCAATATTGGATTTTGTTCGCCTTTTTTTTCCATTAAAGACTTAATTAACGAAATTCAAATTGAAACTGAGGAAACTCGTCTGGAAAGCTCATAAGTCTATGTTAATTAATTAAGATGCGAAATTTAAAGTTATGGTGGTTTCAGTAATAAGAAAGTCAAAAATGAAAATCAAAATGTGGCGGGAATTCACCAACCTGAAAATATGATAACAGTCTCTCGATTCTTCATCTACTGCATCAACATTAAAATTCCATGTCAATCATGATCCAATTAAATTCTCGGACCGACATCTAAGATAATATTTGATAACGATTTTGGGGCTGAAAATGAGTCGTGGTGACCTTTTTAACAATTTTTAATTAATTGAATACTGGATGTAATCGATTTTATTTAATCGGGCCGAGAGACAATTTGGAAAACACCGTATAAACGATTTGCATGGCAAGAAGGAGAATTTCGCCTCATCAGAATGTGGATAAATGACACCTAAAAAAAATACTTTCCATTAAGCTTCAATGGCTTAGCAATTCCATTATCCTCCAATTCTTCTTCGTAAGAGGAGCAATTTTGAGGGAGCAGGCAGACATATCGAAACACTCCAGCGAAAAAAAAAAGAAAAAAAAAATTATCATAATAATTTAAGTGATGGCAATACTAAATCCTAATAGTATCCTAAACGTAATTGCTCAGTTCCGCATATAAATTGCTGTTTTTTTTTTAAACAAAAGTCTACAGACATATAAGACAGACACCCCTTAAGAGAATCATTTATTGCATATTTCAAGACAATATGAAAAACGTTGTTTCACTTTCCACGAGGAAAAACCAACATTATCCAAGACAGTGAGAGATGGCATGAATGGGCGCCCTCTAAAAATGGATGAGATTTATCCAGCTTATCGTGGAACGATAATGGAAAAACAATGCCAGTCGTATTATCTGGAATTATGATACGCTCGCGAGACGCCGCTATCTCCCTAGTTAATGTTTACGTACCATTTGCTCCCTAACACAGCGTGGGTGTGGATTGTGTTTTACTGGTAAATTTACGTTTTGTCTTTATTTTGAGCGTAAACACTGTCCTATGTGGATAACAAAATATTTTTAAAAAGCTGCGAAATCTAGTAAAGTTTCTTCCAGTGTTTTTCGTGCGAAGAAGATTTTTTGCACCTGCAACTTCTTTTTCGATGGAGTTCAAATACTCGACCACATAAATCCATTTAGAATCGCCTGAAACTGGCATAAAATTCGCATTACCTAGAAAAGTTCAAACCGGAAAGTTAGTTCTAAAAACAAGTAAAAATTCTAGATTAATTCAATTGGAAATGCCGGTTCGGTGGATATTTGTGAAGGATACTTAGAATGAAATGTAATTAACCAGATAATATAGAAATTAATCTCGCAACTCGAGTATTAATTAAATTCGCTGATCGGCTGGAATCCCAAAATTGAGAAGCCGAAGTAGGAGGGACGAGATAACGACGTTTGGATAATGAAATTATCAATCATGGGTTAGAGGAATTGGGATTCAATTTGAACCCCTTTTTAATTCGTCTACAAAGACAATTTCCGGCCAATTAAGAAGATTTTTTGGTACACACTTTACCATTAAGTTAATGCAAATATTGATATGCAGACACAATAAGAGCGTCATAAGCCCGACGTAGCGTGTTCCAGAACTATTGAAGCTGTAATGGTCCTAAACCACATGTATGGTACATTGTTATTACTTTTCGTCCTACCTTGTTATTCGGAAAGAAAACAGCAATACCACGAGATACCGTTAACCTCAGGGTTTTTGATTTTCTACAAAGATCTTTTGATGGGCAAAAGTAAAGAAATTTTGCTGCATTATTGTTAAAGGAGAGAAATATGAATAATTTGCACGTCTATTTGGTTTTTTTTGTAGTTTACTTTCTTAAGAGACAAGCAGTGAAATGTTGCCCTTTATTGACGCAGTAATAACATTGGTTCCCTATTGATTTAAAAAAGACTGCGGAAAAATAAATAAAAGAATTATAAAACGAATCCGTTTTTCAAACGAGGACGTTTGTATGGGGCTTTGAATTGAATTTTCGAATAATGGGAAGATGGATCTAGCACTTAGGTTTTGTTTTTTTTCTCGTGTAATCGATTTACTAATGTTTGCATGTCGTGTTTTGAGAGTAGGAAGTGTGATTTTGTATAAAGAACGAACACAAGATGGAATATGCTAGAAGTTATTCAACTAAGAATCATATCCGAGAGAAATAAATGTTCCACGAATATTTTAGATGTACTATATGTCGCGTGATGGCAATACTTGCATCTTGAAATTTTCTCTTCTGGAGATTTTAAGAAGAGCGAAATTAAACACAAACCAAAGTTAGAGAGAAATTAGTTGTTTCGCTTCTCCACTTCATTATAACCTGAACTAACGGCAACAGAACACTAATTGAGCCTCTAAGAATATTTTGTTTTAGTCTTAAAGGAAAACTCCGCAGGGATAATGCTTGAAAACAGCAGAAGGGTATGTTTAAGCTACGAGGAAGGCTAAAATACAGATTTAAACAAGATCTCCTAATTACCTGAAGTGGAGATGTATGGTTGATTTGTCCGCGCTTCCCACATCTTCGCTCACCTCTGCTCACACAAACACCTGAGCAGTTGCTGAACCTAATCTGAGAAGGGCCTACCTAAGCTAAGTGATAACAGATTAAAAAAACTTATCTTGGGGCAAGTTGCATGTCTATTGACTTTACAAGAGTTAGTTCAGGTTAGTTGGATTCGCATCTTTATAAAACATAGTAAAGGATTATTAGAACAACCAGATTTTTTATTCACAACATTTCAACGATTGTTGAACCTCGTTTTGAAGTATGAAAATTTGATGACGCTGGAACAAGAACAGTAGCCAAAAGAGCTTTGGAATTAGTCCATCAAAACTCAATTGAGTTTTACGTTCTACCCAGTTCCATAATTCTCAATTGGTCCCTTTCAAATCGCCTTCGAGAAGCCTTTATTTGCTGAATCTTCCTTAAAAACAGAATACATTATTTCACGCAATCCATAGTTTCTTATCCACAGTCATTCGATTTCCAGTAACTACTCCTAAACGTTCTTACGTTTGTGAGGCACATCTTCGATCAATCGGTCAATTCCAATTCCCTATGGCAGAATCAACCTTTTCGTATACAACTGATCCTCGAATTCCTTATAAATTTATAGGGGCCGGTGTTTTTTTTTACCAGCAATGGAAAGGGTCACATGGGTGCCGTCAATTCGAATGGAAAACTGTTCGAATTGGGGTATTTCTAAAAACCGATTGTCCTTATCCATTCGTTTGGGTTAAAAAGCACTTTAGAAGATGGTCTCCAGCTTATACCGTGTTAAAAACTGTTGGATGATGGTAATCAACCAGATTTACTTTCACATTGCGAATAGAAGGAGGGAAGGCACGCTTTGGGTTTACATTTCATCTAAATAAAGGGTCGAATTTAAATTGCAAAAGTAATTTCGTTGAGGGGCAAGAATTTGTTTCACTAATATATTAATTGAGGAAAGCGAGTATTCAACAGCTCTCTGCCGCGGAGCTCCTAAAACAAATAACCGAGTAAAATATCTGCGTAATTTGTGATGATTTCGTTTCGGCCATTTGTTTTAAACGTACCACGCCATTTTCATTATTACTGCGACAATCTTTGGCCTCGAATTTTTAATTGATGACATTTAAAGTATTCCAATAAGAAGAACCCTTTGTCTTTCAAAAGCCAAAGTTCGAATTTAAATTCACTCGCTGTAGTTGTATGCTACTATTCAATTCAGTTTACGAGTATCCTGGTGGCTGCAACAGCTGGACCATTATGTCTAATAAAATTCCCTAAGTTTCATCTCCAAAAATCTTTTGGATCTAAAATGTTTTCTAAATTTACGCCTCGAAAGACTTACAAACGGAAAAATTCGTCGTTGAAAGGAAATTTTTCAAGGATGCACTAGGGAAAAGAGGTCCCATCTTATAAGCTGCCATTTGAACTACTCCGGCTTGAAGCGATGAAGGCGGGTATTAAGGATTCAAAGCGTGAAAAAACAACTGGATTTAATTCGTAAACACCTGAACTTTTCCAGAGCTTTGGGGGTGATTGAGAAAAATGGGCTTCTAACTTCAAGTACGTAGTACTAATGCAGACAGATATGATGTGAAATTCAGCACTCTGTACCTCGAAAGCCCGTCCGTCCTAACTGTTCCACTATTGATGGCAGTGGCGTAGCTTGTTCTTGAAATTGCCTGAAATGCTAAAATAAGGCAGTCTTTTATATGTTTGTTTTTTTTTAAGTTTTGTCGCAACCGTTGAAGCCTTTCGAAAAATACTATTGATTTTACTAAATCATATCTCAAAAAAATAAAGGTACTCTGAAAAAAACATAACAAGTTCTAAAACTTACTGGATGTAGTTTAAAAACGAACCGTTTTCTAATATGCAGTTTGCCCAAATAAAAGGGGAAATGCGAATAGAAACAAATTTTTGAGCATTTTTTTCTTACTTAAAATAATTGAAAAACATCTCTAGAGTTTTCTCGTAAAACTTTAAAGCTGATTTAGAGTTTCCTGTATTATATCTTGCTAAAAGTGCGATGGCGTCAGGTCGGCCAGAGCGTGCAAGTAGTGGAGTCGTTCGGACCAGAAGAATACAGCCATCCACTTCCCCCTCTTGGGGAATATGTGAAGATTAACATTTTGTTGATATAAAAGGACCTGTCAAGGGAAAATCTGGTTGAAAGGTGTTTCGGAGGCCATTCGCAATACGGCAATGAAAGTTTGAATGCGCTTTTCTCGAAATCCGAAAAATCGCACGCGATACGCGATAACTTGAAAACTACTCGACCGATTTCACCCAAGGTTTGCGAGAATGTTATTTAACTCATTGACCTCCCTATGAACATCTAGAATATTTCCTGTTTAATGCTACAAAAAAAATTATTCAATAATAATTTTTAAAGAAAACATTATCTTTTTTTTAAACGTTGTTTTTTTTTTAATTTTCATAATTTTTCAGGTTCATGCAAAGCGTGCTTTTTCAAAAATTTACGACATTTTTTTTGTCGTTAAGTTACAGATGGATTTACTGACCTTCACACTAATCGACAGACTTTTGACATGTAAATTTTAGGCTGCCAATTTTCACGAATAATAAGTTCCAAAAAAAAATACTTGGTAGTTATTGTAGCCAACAATAACTGCATAAAATTGCAACTCACATGACGCAGGAATTTTCGAGGAAAAATCTTTAAAAAAACACAGCGTTCTATATGCTCCCCCTCCCTCTCCCTCCCTTTCTTGAGGTTTGGCAAGGTAAGACGTCGACAATGGCGGCCATTCAACTAAAACCCTTTCAAGACGACGGTACTTACGTGTAATTACACTAATAGACCTTCAGACATCAATGTCGGATATCTTCAATCTAGGTTAGAAATGGAACTTTCTTCTTACAGTTTACATACCGTCTTCCAGAATTTCATCAAAAACTACAACCCTAAAAGAGGAATATAATTCAGTTGAAAATCTCCCTATAATCATTCCTCATTCTTGACGTTTCCTGACTGCATTTTCAGGCTTTTCTTCCCACATTTTTGGCCTCCGGCATTGTCTTGATAGTGTTTCCACGAGGGCTTATGATACGCGACAGCCTTTGTAAAGTGCACTTAAGAAATTCTCTGTAAAATTCAGAGAGAAAGAATAGGATAAGATAAGTGTCTCATTTTGTGTGCATAAGTTATTTATTTAACTGGAAACATCCTTTGTGTCGGATCGAAATGCGAAGAAAAAAAATTAATAAACGCCAACGAAATTAAAAAAGCGCCCATTCATATCTGGCCAGAGCCAGACGGTTGGTTATTCATTGGAAATGCCTCTGTCAGTCCTCTTTATCCCCTCCTTTGACGTAATTTTAAATGGGAAAGCGAATCCAGCTCAGTCATTGCCTGGTTCTAATTAATTTCATGAGGCTTTCCAAATGGATCGACTCCATGCTGAGTTGGGTCGCGTTCTTAACTCTTTTTTCTTGCCCATCAGCTGCATCTGCAAGATTGATATCTGGTTTCGATTCGTTTGTTAATCGCATCGGCTCATTAATCAAATATTTTATCCCGGAAAGGAGGAAATACATTAAGGAAATTAATTAAGACTTTAGTCGATATTTCTTTCAAGGTTCCATCTTTGACCGAACTCGAAATTTTGTTTATCTTCATAATTTCAAACAACGAGTTTGCAGTGGTTTCGAACTTTCCACTTCAAGCTTAACTTTCGTGTAATAAACCAGAGACGAATTAAAATCAAACTTGAGTCCATCCTCCGAGCGATTCGCTTTATCTACTTGTTCATTTTAAACGCGTTTCGAATTTCTTATGTGTCTCATCGGGTTTTGTAGCGCTGTGCGGGCATTAAGGCGTCTGGGTCGAAAGATATCTACGTTCAATTCCTAATCTTGACCTCTCGGTCCGGCTTAGCTTGGATGTGGATATCTGAGTAATAAAGAAACCAGCACTGGGATGCCACAAAACGAATCTATGTATTCTCTGAAACATTAAGCCAGACATTTCTGTATGCATTACCTGGGAGACAGCCCCATTTCCGTCCAGTAATACATTTGAAATTCATAGGATAAACAGTCAGTGCCATTATTGTAACATTACATTGGCTTTGCATTGCAAATCACGTGTGAGTTCGGCACGAAGTTCGAAACAAGAGGCATTGCCGGTAATCAAATATCGTTGGGATGGATGGAGGTATCATTAAACTATCCAATGATTAAGAGAGAAAATTATTTTGCTCTAAGCTTCAATGGAAATTTAGGCGAAATCAGAATTTGGGCATAACTTGTGATTGTATGACGAACATTTTATTTATGTTGCATAAACATATTTTGGGCATTGTAATCAACCAAATCATGACACGTACGTGCAATTATCGGGGCTTATTTGTTATTATCTGCATAATTTATTTGTATCAGACTAATTAGACTCGGAATTTCAGGGATTTGATTAAAATTGATTGTTAACAATGGATTTTCGCTAATAAACCTGCGATTTCATAATCACAAATCTATGACAGGTAGGAATCTATATAAAAATGTACTTTAATCCTATTTCATTTGCACCAGTTCTCTTTCAACTAGAGTTAATATATAGAGGGTGGCACACCGAAAAGTTTCCATTCAAGTTTTTTTTTGGTTAGCAAACGAATAAATGAAAATGTGCTCGAACACGTGACCCTTGGTTTTTAGGAAAACGCATTTTCTACACATTTGCACCGCCTCTGCTCCAACCCTTGCCAAGAGGTGGCTGCCACCCTTAAAATTTTAAAAGAAAACGGGGAGCGAATGATATCTTATTTTGAAGGGATGGAATTCCCTTTGGAACGGGATATTCCTCGTATCATGTGTCCGATAAATAAAATGAAAAAAAAACGGTATAAATAATGGTATTTTGGAATTTCACTTGATCCCGAGAAAAACGTGCTGTAATATTATCAGGTTGTTTGTGGGAAAAGCTGACGGACTAGGAGCGAAGGAGATATTAAATAGGCCGCAAGATGTTCTGATTTGTCCCCGTTCGATTTTTTTCTTTCGACAGCACTTGAAAGTTCATGCAGCCGTACTCAATTTTTGAGAAAACTTGCGGCAACGAATAATGTACGAGTGCCAACAAGTAACTCCTGAAATACTCCCTAACGTTCGCGAACATTGCGAACAGTGCCCTTATAATTGCGTGGAGGTTAAACGCGAACATTTTTAACGTTTATTTCATTGACATAAGTGTCAGGAAAGATTGTTACTTTTGCATTTCATTTCTTCACTTGTCACGAACTACTCGTTCGATTTCAACGAAGTATGTTCCATAACAAAGGGAATTCAATTTCCTTTAAAATAAGATATCACTCGCCCCTCTTTCCATTTCAGATTTCAAGGGTGACAGTGTCCTATTCATAGGGGTTGGAGCAGAAAGGGTCCAAATATGTAAAATATGTTCCACCGCCAAAAAAAAAAACAGTGTTAACGTGTTCGAGTAGATTTTCATTTAATCGTTTACAAGGAAAAAGCCTAAGTGGAATCTTTTCGATGCGCCACCCTGTACGAAAGCATTTTGGGATATAAATATGTATATTGCCGTCACCAAAACATTAAGTGACGCATATGTCTACCAGCAAACTGTTTAGGGAAATTTAAGATCCACCTTAGCATAAATTTAAATAGAAGTGATATAAACGGGTGTAAGCTACAAGATGTGAAAGTTATATATTTTTGTATCTTTCAGTTCGTAGCTATTTCGTTTTTTTTTTTTTTTAATTTAAAGTGGCAAAGATACACACGTGCTACTCGTTAAATTATACATTTTAAGAGTGGCTACAAGACTATACAGGTAGTCATTTTTCAGTGGTTAAGCCGCATTTTAGTACCCTGAAAGATTTTGTTTCGCTGTGGTTGTAACCCCGTTCCCAGGTAACCCAACACTTATATGTTTGCTCAACAATGGCTTTGCTCTATGACAAATTGATTTAAAATTCTTTTAGATAAAAACACAGAGTAACCCAGATGCGAACTGAAAATTTGAATAAAATAATGTTGCAGGATCAAATTTTTTAATGCATCTACTCAGATTTCAGGCAGTTTCCCGTCATCGATAATAGTATTTCCTTGCAAGCAATTTTGAATCAAAACACGATAGATTGTATTTCCCCTTTCAGAGATAAATTTTGCACTGTAGAAAAGCTTCAATATATTATGTTGCATTTGATTTCATATTTATCCGTTAAAACTTTAATTTCCGAATAAAAATCGATTAGGGCTTCCAATATAGAAGTCTTGAGATTTCAGCCTGAAGCAATTATAGATCTCGCATTGCCTCGTTCGCTTTCAGAGACTAAAAATTTAAAAACTTTCGCAGGACAATATTTGAATCGGGATTCAATTACGGTTTCTTCTGGAGAAACTTGAAATTTATTTTTAAATAAGCGGCACGTTTAAATTGAATTTTTCCTCAAGCTCGGTTTGCAAGAGTTTCGCTTCACCTGTTCCTCTAAAGGTTGCGCTCATCAATTTTCACTGTCTTCAAACGTACGTTGATAAACAGGAAAACCCTTGTTGAGAACGAAAAGAATTTACTTTCTGTTTTTCTTTGGGTAGAGCTAACATTGAAATTGTTTTAGTAAAATACGATTGGAGGTTCATCTTATCTGATGAAAGAGGTTTCGTGATAAAAAAAAATTGTCCAAAAATGGCATTTTCTGGGTCACGTGAACTCCGTAAACGTACTCTGCATCAACCGTAAAGCCTGCTCTGGGAATAATGAACAAAATCCAAATATCCAGGATTGTAGGTTGGATTAGGGTTCGAATGGGTGGTATTCTTCCGCCGTGAGAAAGAGCTAACTGATCTACAAAATATATCTGAATAATTTATTGTTTTTATTGCAGTGAAAGGAAAGTTATGAAAGAATATCCATCAGAAGTAATTTTACGACGGTGCCAGAAACCTGCAAACTGGAGGAACTAAGTCGGTTTTTGATATCATTTTAGTGGGTTGCGCAGCACTATAAAAGTTCCGGAATAATATTATTTTAGAAGTCGCACCGGAATAATTTTGTAACTGGAATGTGTGATATATTTTTCATTTCGTAATGGTAATTTTCAGCACATACTAAATTAAATAGGCCATATTCACGTATGAAACTGCCTCGAGTAATCGTTTTATTGCAGGAAATACCCGGAAATAACGTATAAAAGTGGCTCGCTACGGCAACTTTCAGTTAGACATTAAAGTCTAATTTGTAAAGTTTAATCTAATTGAAGTTGAGTTATAGAAAAATTCGTTTATTATGCTTTTGATCAGTTTTATGTATGGAAAAGAGAAGTATTTAAATCTCAGATAGGTATCCTCTTGAGGCAAAAGAAGGAGATATATGTTGATGAACTGAAATTGGTGTGTTTGTGGGGTATGACAACAAATTTCGAAAGATTATCGGTTTATTGTGTCTGTGGGATATTACATACAAGTTAACTAACTAATTTTGGTGCGTATGAGTTATTTAAGAGGAGCTTGTTCAAGGTGCGGTACCAGAACGAAGGATTGCGTGATATTTTTTTCGGTCTTGCCTGAAGGCCTAATAGTAAATCACCCCTTGCTCTTTGGGTGGAACCTAGACATCTAGACTCTTAAAAGAGACAATAAAATTACTCCAAATTTACATTAAATGTAGACAATTTCATGGAGTAAATATGTGCCAGCATGCTTTTGATAATACTCGCAGAATTAAATGGAACGTTGCATCGTTGCCAAAAAATTACGATTTATCTGCTATTTACCAACTCGTATTATCGGCAAAAGCGTAAAATCGAATATATACTGCGTGATATAGAAAGGAGAACACCCCGTAAAAATGGTTTTATTTAAATAATTTTTGATACGTATGTTTGTATATGGGAATGCAAAGTACGATTTAATTTTCAATCATATTTTTCTACGTATTTACGAGTTACCAGAAATTTTAAGTTTTTTTTGCTTTAAAAATTATAATAAAACATTAAGAATATGATTGCAAAGTATAATTTATTGATGTATAGTGTGCTTAGAAAGTGCTTTTAGATAAATCAAATATACGTAGACGTAGAATGCAACACAATTTTTCATCAATTGAGCGAGGTTGAGAAAGGTTGAATAGTACGTCTACAAAAGGCAGGTCGGTCATTTAGGAAAACCGCCTCTAGATTGAACCGTAGTGTAAACACTATAGGAAGATGTTGTCTGGCATGGTTCCAAGAAGAGCCAACAGGCAGAAGGAGAGGTACTGGACGATCCCGAAGAACTACAGAACGTCAAGATCGCCGCCTTCGAATTGTGGCCTAAGAGATAGATTCGTCTCGTGGAGGACACAAGCGGGTCGGAGGTTTATTGAGTATGGAAAACCCATTGGGATTCGAACCATTTATCACCGGATAAAAAATTTTGGACTGATTTCCTATTGCCCTATTTTGCGTTACCCCTCACCTAAAATTATCGTCAAAATCGACTGCAGTGGTGCAGAGAATGGACACATTGGAATCTGGAATGAGATAATATTGTTTTTAGTGATGAATCCAAATTTCAGTTTGGGTACGCATGATGGTCGAGTAAAAGTAAAAAGAAGGTGATGTGAAAGACGGGATCTTCAGTTTACAACACAGAGGCATGTTCATCAGACTCTTGAGGTAATGGTTTAAGGTGCTCTTGCATTAGAAAGCATGTTACTTTTACTTTTCATTAGAAGTAGTATGTCAGTCTAACAATACATCCAAGAAATCCTGGAACCACATCTTGTGCCTTATCTGCAAATCCTTGTTAATCAATTTTTCTAACAAGGCAATGCACGACCACATGTGGTTAGAGTAACTATGGACTTCTTTCAATAAGATACAATCAATTTGATATTTTGGCCACCTCGATCTTCAGATCTCTCACCGATTTATGTGATATTGTAGGTAGGAAGGATACATAATTTACCCCATCTCCCACAAACCTTAACGGCGCTACGTCATGTTGCCGAGTTAGTCTGGAATGAGATCCCCCAAGAGGACATCAATCACCTCATTAGATTCACGCCTAGACGTGTACAGGAATGTATAAAATACCGCGGAAGATCAATAAATTATGATTTTTTTTTGTTTTTAACAATTAAATTTGTTCGCTTTTTTAATGAAGTATTTATTTTAGCCTAAGAAACATGCGTACCAAAAATTATTTGAAAAATAATTTTTAGAGAGTGTTCTCTTTTCTATGTCATGGAGTATACTTTGGTTAACCTCCTGGTTAATAAACCTGAACAACACGTACTTACCCATTCTCGAGCAAGAGCTCAATCTCAGGCATATAGAAAAAAGGTGAGCACCAACAAATGCCACATGCAACGATCAACAACACAGGAAATCAACTATTAAAAAAATCAGTTTGTATTGGGCCCAACGATCAAACATCAACCACTAATGTCCAAAAAACGTTGCGGAATGATGATCCTGTCCAAGACACTTTCATCCCTCAGCTATTCAGAACAGAAATTTCGCAGAATTTAAATATATATTCACCTCTCATACATTTCGCTTTATCGTTTATTTTTATACTTCTGTAGTTTTCTGTTAATCTTATGTTCTAAATGTAGGATCCGTTTGTCAGATCGCTGCGATATTTTGTAAATATTAATTAATAAGTATAATTATTGCCGTCTGACCAAATCGAGATGCAAATAGGAGGATGTACATTGTAAATTAACTATAATTTAGGCTAGGTTAGGGGAATAAAGAGTGAGGTACCCTGATGATACGCCCATGTGTATGGTCACTGAGTTCATGTGGTTCGCAGCATTACTGGAATTTTCCCAGTAATTATCCTTGGTTGAGAGCCGCATGAAGTAAAAGAAAGTCGAGCATCTCTTTGGTAGAACCAGGAAAGAGGGTCAAAGGACAGTCGACAACGGTTCTGACAAAGGATGGTTTATGATGTTCAGATATGGCTGCCCACATGGCGGATCGGGAATCGGTCTCTGGTTAGGGTACGCCGCTGGTTTATTGCCCCAGAAAGTAGCATTTAAGGTATTGGAGAAACTGGGACGTTCCCTTTTTTTCTCGAGGTGACGACTCGGTGAGGTGTCGGGAGTGTCGCGAAGGAACGCAAGTATCCTCTTAGTTAAGTTAGTAAGTAAGCCCCTAATCGTAACAACTCAGAAATAAAACCCCAGACAAGTTAAGAAAAAGCCTACATAAATGTTAACAATAGTGTCCGTCCGAGCCCTTAGCAAAGGGTGAATAGTATTCTCAATTAGTGTTAAATGAGGATACAAAATGCAATTCCGCCGCTTTAACGGCCTCCACTGGTGTGAGGCGTTATTTCCAATAAATAAAGAAAGAACTTGGGAATTGTTGCAACAACAGGCGTTTACACGGGGTAAGTTTCTCCTTAAGAAAAGGTTGTCATTAGGGTTTTTCGTTAGCTCTGTGTGTTCCTTTATAGGACTTTAAACTCTATTTGCAAGGGAGAAGTTTCAGCTTTGTTACGCGATTGCGGGGTTCTTGGCAAGTTGAAGTAAAGTTTTATCCCCCGAGGAGGCTACAAATAGTTTCGTTCACGAAGAATTTGTCCGAAAGGCGAACTGCGATAAAACTAATAGATGTTAGTTTTCGGGTCGAGCGACGCACAAGCGATTTATTTCTGTGCCACCAGGAAATACCACGATAAAATTTTACGAACAACTCTCTGCAAAGTTCTTTTTCTCCAAATCCCATGTTACAACACTATTTCTCGCCAGCAGTGCCAATTGCAGGTCATTAGTTTTATTTGTTTTTAACGGCCCGACAATTAATGTTTTACGTTTGGTGAGTGGAATTTTTTAGTCGAGGGAAGAAAGTTCGTTCTAAAAGTGTATTATAGTGAAGGCAATCAAGTCTGGAAATTACTTATCGATTTTGCTTATCAGCATAAAATGGGGAATGTAGATGGAATTCACGTTGAACATCAGTAACGTTCGAGCATAAATGCGTTTTCAAGAGGTCAAGTACGAGGACAGTTCGAGAAGTACCCGATTTGACATGTCCATGACGATTCGTCGTTAAAAATTTGCGTATGTTGCCAAGACCCACCCTTAAAAAACTGTCGTTCAGAGGTGCTAGGTTGATTTGTGTTCTTTTTTTTGGAGCCGTTATCAGCGAACGCTTTTAGAAATTTTGTGAACATGGAAAAAATTCACCATCGATACGTGATTCAATACATTCTTTTGAAAGATCTTAATCCATCCAATATCAAAGCAGAGGTAGATTTTATTCTGAAGGAACTCGGTCCTTCGTTAACAACAGTAAAATGTTGAGTGGCAGAGTTTACACGCGGTCGTACGAGCTGCGAAGATGCACTCCGCAGTGGTCGACCCAATGACACTCCAGACCTGACCACTCTACACATTATGATGAAAATCAACAAAACTTTACTGGAAGCCCGTCGGCTAAAATTGCGAGAGTTAACAGACACGAGAGGCATTTCAAAATGTACAGGACATTGCGTTTTGATCGAACAATTTGATATGAGAAAGCTGTACGCAAGACAGGTGCTGCGATTACACACAACTGAACAAAAAACAGCAGTGTGAGGATGTTTCAAAAGAGTGTTTGGCAAAGTTTTGCAGTAATAAAACCGAGTTTTTGCGTTGATTCATAACCAACAATGAAACGTGAATCCATCGTTTCACACCTCAGACGAAAGAGAAGTCTAAAAATCGACTCAGAGGGGAGAATCGGCTGCAAAGCAGGCGAAAGTTGTTCCATCTGCAGGAAAGGTGATGGCTTTAGTCTTTTGAGATGCACGTGGGATAATTTTTATTCACTGTCTTCCTAAAGTAAAAACAATAAATGAAGAATATTTAGAGATTTATTGCAGCGTTTCAGCGAAGAAATTGAGAATGAGCGACCGCATTTGGCGAAAAAGAAAATCTTGTTTTATCAAGACAACGCGTCAGTCCACACTTCCGTCATACCGGTGGCCAAAATCAATCAACTTGAATTTCGAACTTTTCTTCATCCACTTTATTCGCCAGATTTAACTCCATTGGTTTATTTTCTAATTCCACCTTGAATAAATGGCTTGGTGGAAAGAGATTTGTCAATAATAATGGAGTTCAAGGTTGATGCCTATTTTGAAACATTCGAAGCTTCGCGCTATAAACGTGGTACAGAACATGGAGCGAAGTCATAGGACACTGCTGGGAAAAGTCTGTTAATCTCAAATGAACCTATGTTGAGAAATATTGTACTTAGTAGTGATATTTTTCACAATTCTTTTCTTGTTAGGTCTAGCACTTCTATGGTTCTCCACGTAAGTGATGAGGACTAAGCAAATAAAATTATTTTTGATACTTCTGGTGATTATTTATGCTGCTTAAAAAATCAAAACTTCTGTATTGGTGATACATAACGTAAAGGTGTAGATACAGTTCAATAGAGTGACGAGAAAATAATATCACCGAACTTATCCTCTTCGGGATTTTTCCTTACAGGAAGTATCAAAGTTATTCAAAATTAGAGAGTATTTTCTTCACCTTCGGATTTCACAACAAAGGTCATTGCAGGTTACTTACATTTGGGAAGAAATGGGTGACGTTGGATTTTTGATCCCTTTGAAAATTAGTTGCCAGCTACAATTAACAGTACATTAATAATTAGATCTTTAAAAATATGAACTGAGATTGTTAATATGCAGGGGACTGTTGACTTCTTGTAACATTGAGGGGGAAGATACTAGAATGCACTTCCAATTAGAGGTAACAGTGCTCTCATCATTTTTCCTTTATTTCAAGAGGTTGCAACACCAGGAGGATTAGCTCGCCAATTCTAGGAAAAATTATGTCTGATCAGATCTGCATGAGATATCGCTTAATTGACTTAAAATTAAAACTCTTCATTTGCAAATTACCGTACATGTTTTTATCACCCCTCCCTCTCAATATCAAAGGGTAAACTTCATTTTCTAGACTTCGCCTCAACTTCCAACCTCCATTGTCTCTGAAAGTGTGCGCACAAGAACTTGTATAAGGTTATGCTTCTTGTGAAGTGCATCTTAAGAAACTTCCTTCGGAGAGCTTCAAAGAAAAGGAACTAAACAAAAACATTTGTCCCATCTTTTAAGTGCTCGCTACTCAGTATAGGTGAGCAGCATTGTCGTTTTTGCTCTGTAGCGAGAAGAAAATAGGATATGAAATATCAATTTCCTCTGATTCAGACTTTGTTGTGCTCTCGCGTCAAAAGCAGAGGACATAATACCAGGTTGGCGATTATTCAAAAAGGAAATAGAGTATGGAAACTGCAACAAAAGCCATCTCTCTTTGAGAGCCAGTGAGGCGTCTGCGGCAGGTGCAAAGAACCCAAGGTGACAAAGGATCCCTCCGGGGTTTAAGAGCGAACTATCCGAAAAGCATTGACAGCTTCGAAAATGCAATTTCAGGTCTTTCGTAAATATGTATGTGTGACTTGTAAGGAGCATTCCCATTGGAATACTTCCTATTCCTAACACAGCTCGAAAAGTTTGCTTCCGGTTGATTTATTTGCTCATTGTTTAAACAAGACGAATGCGGAAATGAAATTTTAAAGCACTGATTTCCAAGTGATTTAATTAAGGCTCGTAATTGACGTTGAGCTCGTACACGGCTTTAGTTCCCTTTCATTTCGTTCTAACAATGTCCATTCCGTTCGTTACGTCCCAATAATGTTTGTCGGACACAAATTAAATATTTCCCTAGTGGATCCAATATTTTCCTCGATTTTTCCATTTTATCGGCCTCGACGAGCAAACAGACCAAATCATTTTAGAGCTGATTATGGAATAGATCGAATTTTGCCAATTATCAGAACAAGGTTTTTATGGAAAGGTTTTTAAACCTTGTCAGTTGTAATTTTGCGTTCACGTTGATTGTAGACACAAGGGGAGTATGGTTGTTTTTGACAATTAGGACTAAGGGGAAAATCATATAGGGTCTGATTAATATGGACAACTAGGTAAAATTTGGTTAAAAGAATTAAACACTCAGTAGATAATAAATACACCCAAATTAGGCACACATTTTTATCTCTGATTAAATTGTGCTCTCTTGGGTCAAAATTTGTGTCAAGAACTGCTTCTCTCAGAATTGTCAACGGGAATGTTGTTTTGAAGTTGCATTTTGTAAGATTTTCTTTTTATTGTGCTTGAAAGTACTCGATAGATGTTCACAATGTCAGAGAGACAAAAAGCAAAGCTTACAGGCGGCGAGCATAGACACAATAGTTCAGGGAGCTAATGACGCCATAATTTATAAGCAAATTTGGAAGTTCTTAATTCTAGAAAGGAAGAAAATATACAGGGCGAGGTGAAAGGCCAGAATAAAATGAATATCTTTTCAACGAATAATTTAAAATAAACGCTAAAACACGTTAATTGATTATGAATTCTACGAATTTGTTGGCAAGAAAATAAAATTTTCCTTCAACCCCTTAGTTGCAACCCTACCCAACATTTTTTTATGGAAACATATGTCGTGTATGGGCTCGTTGCAAAACTTGTGAAAAATGATTTCTTTTTTTTTTTCTTTTAGTAATGTGATTATTAAGAAAGAAAAAACTCTTAAAAATGAAAAAATTATGAATACCTTTTTAGTCTTATGTACAAGTAATTTAACATGGTAGACGCTGAAAATGTTCATCACCCCTCTACCGGGCTATGATAAACCCCGTTAAAAATTAATATCGATAGGCTTATGCTTTAAAATGGAATTAAAAAATGTATTATTTATCGACACAATAAACTTGGCACGAAAAATATATCAATTTTTCTCGTCTTTAGAAGCACATCTCGATATGTTGAATCCTACTTTGCTTTTTCATTTATTTTATCAATGTAAAATAAAAACTCATACAAAATCAAGTTATTTTTTTATTTTTTAAATAAAAAAAAAGTTTATTTTATCCTAATAATCACATAACTAAAAGAAAAAAAAAGTTTATTTTATCCTAATAATCACATAACTAAAAGAAAAAAAAAGTGCGGTAAGATTCCATTTTTCAACGAGCCCACACACGACAATGGGTTTCCATTAAAAAGGAATGTTGGCCAGGATTACAGCTAAAGGGTTATAGGAAAGTATTTTATTTTATTGCTAAAACAAACGCACAACTCAAAATCAACTCATGTGATTCAGCGGTTCTTTTAAGTCAGTAGTTGATAAGATATTAATTTTATTCCGAAGTTTGACCTGGCCCTGTATATTAGTCAGGAAGGAAAGTTTCGAACGGCAAAAAGATAGAAAAAAATTCGATAACACAATTCAAATATTGTAGATAAAAAATATTTGATGCTTTGTAGATAGAAAAAGAGCACATTGATGTGTTGAGTGAAAGACATTTCCGTTACAGCAAGTGAAGGTGAACGTATAAAAAAATATTTAGGGCGAGAAAAATTTAAGAGAGAATCACGAGAAATGAAACGTTGAAAGAAGTAAATATTCAATGAAAGATTCACATTCAACGGTAACAAATTCCTAAATAGATTTAACCCTCTTTTCAAACTACTCTGATTCTACCCGAGTTTCGAAATCAACTTTAAAATGTCGGTTTCCATACACGTATTTATTGTTTTTAGAGTTCAGTTTTAGTTTAGTTCCTCTCTAAGTTCAACTGAGTATTAGATATTTCCAATTAAATCTTCGGATGACTATTCATTGATATCAATCAAAGTATCTAGTAAATTGCTTTGCGAACTTTGAAATTTATAGCTTTCATTCGTAATCGGTAACTGAAATTGGTTTTTGAATGGATGTTCCTCGAAAGTCGTATGGCATCAGACCTGTTTGATGTCTGAAAGAAAAGCGAAAGCCCTGCTAAAATTCCTTTATATATATCTCTCTCTGTTACGAAAGTTAGAAACTTATTGAAAACCTGCCGAAAACTCGCTCTGCCTTTGAAAAGGCATTTCCTTTATCGGACCAAAAAACTTGATAAACTTTTCTCCGGTAATTTCCTCTCTGAGGAAAAATTAAAACGTTGATGTCGCCTCTCAAAAAAAAAAAATAAAAATAATAAAAAAAAACAAGTCCCAGACAAAGTTCGCAATTTTCGAAGATTCCTCCGGTTCTCAGCACCGGCATAATCGAATTTCGGGGGCGCCGTCCTTCGTTTTGAATATAAATTAGGCCCCCCGTTTGGATAAATAATTTTCTTTGCCTCGTTTACGATAATTTTCCATTTCGTCGCCACCAAGGAGGTGTTGCATCGCAAGTACTTGTTGCGCTCCGTGTCTGCTGTGCCCTTAATAACGTACCTCGAAGGAACTTAAAACAGTCTAGCGGTAATGCATAAATAATATTCCGGTGAAAGCGTGATTGTGGTCGGTAATTAATTCCCCGGCGAAGCTCGCTGAATTTTCAAGGAATAATATTTGCCTGACAAACTTCAGTAATTAAGTGCAGAGACTTAAAACACAAGGCTGTTGCGGCACGCACTGAAACTTCAAAGTGTCTCATTAGACGCGTTTCACCGTAATTTCAATTGTAATTAGACGCCCCCTTTTATCAAATGGGATTCACAGTTTCGAAAGTTTCAGTGCTGGTGGCGTGTCACATGAAGTTCAACGCCTGCGACACTTTTCACTTCGAAAGTTCCTCCAAGTGGGACGAAAATCGGTAAACCGAGAAACCTCGACTTGAAGAGAAAAAGTGTTGTCACATGCCATGGCTTATTGGATGTTCCGAGTTTCTTTTGCTTAGAGCTGAATAAACTTGGGGATTTGTCGTGTGGTTGAACCGGACATGATGGAGACGTAAAAAATTGAGTCCAGTGAAAGTCTAATATTACGGCAGCGGGGGAAACGAGCAGAAAAAGGTCCTTATATTCGGTCGCCATTACATCAAGAATTGTGTTATTTTTAATGATTACAAAAACGTGCAAAAAAAAATTATTTTGCAACATGCAGCGTGTCCAGATTAAGGTTTACCACTCGTGTAAAATTTTCATTTCTTGCTCGATTTTTATGATTTTTTTTTTGTTAATTACATATTCAAAGTGCGCATTCGTCTAGTGGGACCGATGACCCTGCACCCACAGCCGTGGCCAATTGCGTACATTGTTACAGGATGAAATTTCAAAAAGTACTATTAGAGCTTTTTTAGGATAGAGATGAAGACAAATTCTCAATTACAATGACCCGAAACCCACCTGTACGAATTTTCATTTTTCTGCTGTGAAGGGATACATAGGTGTATCAAACATGTATGGGATGATTCCAAAATTGAAGTTGTCCTTTCACCAGCAAATAGGGCTTCAGAAAATAAGATTTTTTTCCTTTGATGTTGTTTCGAAGTATCAATATCAACGGTGATGCAGGGTGTTAAAGCTTTGTTTAAAAAATTAAAATTTATTAATAATTGCCAAACCACTTGAGATAATTAACTAAACTTTTGTAGGTGTTAGTGATAGTCGAATTTCATTGGAACTATCACTTCAATAATTTTTACCAGAAAACAGGCTTAAACAATTTTTGAGTTTTGGCTAAATATCTACGTAACAACTGGACTGACTTTAAAAAATGTGATTATCAAAATCAAATATCTTTAATAATAATTTTTTTTTTTTTAAATCACTGGCGTACCAGTTTTCTTCAAAAATATTAAATAACTTTTATACGCGCGCTATTTCTAAACCCAAACGTAATTTTATTTATTCAAGAATTTCCCTCCTACGTACCTATTGACACCTACAAAATTTTGTTTAATTATCTCAAAGGGTTTGGCAATTACTAATAAATTTTCATTTTTTAAAGAAATCTCTTACACACTGTATCTCCGTTGATGTTGATATTTACAAAAGGCGACAAAGGAAAAAAATCTTATTTTTTAAAGCTCTATTGGCTGGTTAAAGGTAACTTCAACTTTAGAATCACCATGTATATATTAAAGGAATTTTCTGGGTTTTGTCTGTAAGATCGCTCAAGACACTGCTTTTTAAAAAAAATATCGTAAAAATATACCCTTTGAATGACTTTTTGGCAGTATCGACTTTACATTACAATCACCGTACTGCATCTCGTTCCATCGTTATACCTCGCTAGCAAATCACCAAAAATGTATTTTTTTGCGAATGTTTTTACAACGGCACATCTAACCAAACGTTCGAATTTTCATCGCTATATTTGCGATTTGTCGTTATAACCTACGTAGTTATTCACAACTTTCACTGTATTTAGATTTAATTTTGTTTTTTTAGTGAGTAGGTGAAATATCATTAATAGAGGGTCCCCATTTATGGAGCTTCATCATAAAGATCTCAGTAGCCATTAAAAGATACGAAGTGGGTTAAATTGGGGCAAAGTTGAGCAATTTCGAGTTCAAGAATATGCCATTTTAAAACATTGTATCTTTTATGGCTGCCAACATCTTCATGGCTGAGCTCCGGAAACGAAATCACCGTATACAGGATGATTCTAAAGTATGTACCGCTGTTTCAGGAGCATATTCTGCATGTTAATATAAAATAACAATTTAAATACTTATTTTCTAAATCACTTTTTAACGATTAATGACAGTTTGGAGATGGACCGAGAATTACATAAATATACGTATACAGGTGAACAGGAGGCCAAAAGTAATCCTTTAGCTCATTTCATGACTAAAAGTTCATATAAGCATAGGTCTGCAAACGCTTCGTTACCTATCTACTGAGTATTCCAATTTCAGACATTTTTCAGTTTTTTTCTTAATAGCTCATACAGTTTTTGAGATATTTAGCTAAAATCTGAAATATACTATACGCTGTATGACCTACATCATTAGGCCAATCAAATGATTTTGATGATCTATAGAATTATATTTTTTCAGGGGTCACGCCCCTTTCTCTTCTTCTGCACGTACTCGCGGTGCACCTCTAGTAAATTTTAAAATACAAAATGACTTCTTTCTTTGTTTAGAAACTCTTTGATCTTTTGCAGTTTTTTCGTATCTGTGTCGGTTATTGGAAAAAAAACGATTATCTGTAATTTCCCAGATTAATATAAAATTTAATATAAATAAGCAATTATTTATTTTAAGTAATACTGTGTTTTTAGAAATTTCGAGAGTTAATTTGAAAGTATCTGTTGAAAATTAGAGGCGAGACGAATCTAAATAATAACTTAAACGATAATAATAACAACGTTAACAAGGAAACTACATTACATTAATTGTTGAAAGTGACCTCCTCCAACCCTTACACATGTATCCGTCCTTCATCTCATTAATATCCATACTGTTTCGAATACCCTCGGAGTATTTCCTATTGTTTCAAAACCATCTTATAATTAATTTCGTAACTCATCAATAGTATTCAATTTTTAATTGAATACTATTATTGAATGCCCTGTAGATAGATGCGAGGCGTTTACGGACCTATGTTTATATGAACTTTTATTCATCAAATAAGCTAAAGAATTAGTCTTTTTCGTATGTACATGACATTTAGGCACATTCTCTAAAAAAAAAAGAGTATGTGTTTCCCCCTGCCCCCGAAATGTTTAGCCACTGATTTTTTTTTTTTTTTAAATGTTTCAAATCAAATTGTGTATGACTACCTACCGAACTTCGGCACCCTGTGACTTCCGGTTCACCAACTAAAGTTAAAAAACCACTTTAACAGGTCCATCTTTAGATTGTCGTAACATTCGTAAGAAATAATTTTAAAAAATTACATTTTATTTTATATCGTTTGTGCAGAATACGCCCCTGAAGCAGCGACCTGTACTATTTAATCACCCTGCATAATGTTACGGAATTTTAAAAGCCTTATTTGTATGTGAATAAGAACCTGCAAAATTTCAACATCTTTAAAACCATTCGGCATTTGAAAGAAACATTTTATCAATTTTCAGCTTTTTCCCAGTACTTTGCATTCTCAATTTCCAATCCCTTAACCGGGTAGATCAAAATTGAAACTGTTTTATGTGCTTTCGACAAACGGATGTCTATCCCCCCATTTCAACCGATAGTTGCTACTGTTACTGTTGCACCTACATTTTCTATTTCATTTCAGATGTGGTCAAGAAACTCGAGTAATCCCCCGTTTATTGCAACTCCGCTTCCATTGGCTTAAATCAGAAAAAGAATCGATGCGTCTAGAACAAGCTGGAATTACCAGCGACGTTCTCAACTCAGCCATAGCAGCCTTCACCATGGAAATCATCGCCAAACATGGCGAACCTGCCGCACGTCTATGCAACAAGGACCCATTACTAATCAAGATGGGTAGCTACGTGCTGGACTTGTTCCCAAACGCCAAGTTCATTTTTATGGTGCGCGATGGACGTGCTACGGCCCACTCCATAATCACGCGCAAAGTGACGATCACCGGGTTCGATTTGACTAGTTATCGGCAGTGCTTGAAAAAGTGGAACAGCGCCGTAGAGGCGATGAACAATCAGTGCCGGGAAATGGGGAGGGACAAGTGTCTGCGGGTACCCTACGAACAGTTAGTTCTGCATCCGAAGGAGTGGATGGAGAAGGTGCTCAAATTCTTGGACATTCCTTGGAACGATTCCGTACTGCACCATGAGGACTTTATTAATAACGGAATTAGTCTTAGCAAGTGAGTTATGTTATTAACTAATGAACTTGTCTCACATCCCACGCAATATTAGAAAACTTACAAAATCGGCAAAGTTTCAAGGGGAAGTCCAAAGGCCTTATTAATGTCTGCACAAAACGCAGCTGAACACTTTAAATTAGTTTTCGGAGGTTATTCGCGTACTTTCAGCCGCGATTGGCTCGATTTTCTCAAGGGAATTAATGGAATATTAATTTAAAATATGTATTCCCAACCCCTGATTCGGGTTAAATTAATTTAGCTCCGACAAGATGATAAATCCATTGAGGACTCTGGGATGTCCTCGCTTCACTAAGTTCTTCAGTTAAACCGAGATTTGTCTTTTCTGGTATTAAATTATCGTAAAATGAAATCCACTTCTATTCTTACCATAAACCTACGCACTCATTGTTAACTTCAAACGAAAGTTTGAAATGGTTTTACCTGAAGAACAAAGCAAACTGAAAGTTAGCGATATGGTTCCAACTTCCAGGGGTAAATTTGTTCCGCGAAACTTTGAGGCCTCTCTAGTTTTCTTTTATGCCGTGGTAAATTCGATGCATTATTTATCTCGTTTTAGCAGAAATTTGAAGCACACTATAACACAAGTATATAAAATAACAAAGACCTGATATTAAATTTTCAGTGTGATGGATGTGGAAAAACAAACGAGAGCAATCTCCAAATTAAGTATGCAAATATACCCTGAAAAAGAATTGCCCCCAATTTTGAAGGATGTAAAGGAAATTTATTTTAAAAATCGCGTAAAAAATTGACCAAAATTGCGGAAAAATTGACTAAAACTGTCTTGAATCAAGCCAAGACCCACAGCAAACATTCCCCTCAACTGACCATAACTTTGAAATGGAGATAGAATTGCTTACGGGATATTAAGATGCATCTAGTAGTTTTCAGGGCTGAGACTTCTGTAATTTGCAAAAAAGTGCACAAAATTACTCTAAATCGGGCTTAGGATTGAGCTGCAACAATGATCCTCTCGTTCTTGTATTACTTTCTCAACTGACACCATAATCGGCTTCATTCGATTTTCTCACTGACTGTTGTGTCTTTTTACATACAACCAACTAGAACCGAAACGGAACCAACCGATTTCCATTGAAAACGATAATGTCAGAGACGTAACTTAAACTTGATTCTTTGAACCAGAACTTTTCCTGGAATGTTTCTCAAAGTTCTATAACACATCACTCAATAAATCTCTGGTCCAAGTAAGAAAAACATTTTTTTTTCTTAAATTTGACTTTATCCATCAACATACTCTCTTTCAAGAGTGATTCATTCATTCCAACGTTCTAACTTTTTGATGCCTTTTTTTAAAGAACGATTTGTCTTTGCTGTCAAAATAGGCTTCAGTTTCGGCAATCACTTCTTCATTTGGGTCAAATTTCTTTCCCTGGAGCGTCTTTTTGATGCCTGTAAAAAACCAGTAGTCGCTGGGGGCCAGATCTGGAAAGTACAGTGGGTGAGAAAACAATTCGAAGCGTAATTCATTTAATTTAACTATAGTTCTCATTGACTTATGGCACGGCGCATTTTCCTGGTGGACCAGCATTTTCCCTTTTGCACATGAGACCGTCTTTTCTTCTTGATTGCTACACTCAATCGATCCAATAAAGCCATGTAATATTCGCTACTGATAGCTTTAACTCTTTCAAGATGATCGGTGAGGAAAATACCATACACGCTCCAAAATACAGATGCCATGGCCCTGCCAGCTAACTTTTGATATTTTAATCGCTTTGGACCACTTTTATGACTGGATGAAATTTTGAGACGTATCGTTTGAAGGTCGATACAATCCAGAAATCATATAAATTTTCCAAGTGCATTGTCATGTATGTGCCAGATCGAAGGCTTATTGAGTGATATGTTACTTTACACGAAACAACTAGAAAAACAACTAAATAAGATATCAAATCAAAGCAGAAGAACCAGAACCATGAGCAGTGGTTCCTTATGAATATCCTATGTTGTCATTAACCGGTTAACACTTCGAAACCAATTCATACCGATGTCAATATTGTTGTAGAATTTCTACGAAAAGCAAACGGTTTCTCTGTCTTATTGATTTTCCGGCAAACTCAACATATTGTCGTTGTTTTGAATTGCGTTCGGGAAAGTCGCCAAATTTTCCAGTGCAGTTAATTAGGAATTAACTGTGAACTGCATGGAAAATTGCGGGAAATTTTAATACAGCGGTAAGTGGTTAATTTTCCTACATTTCCCTTGGTACTAGGTTGAAAATCCAATAAACAGCTATATATACCATGTATGTCATATAGTACAAGGCGAAGGTGATAAAGGCGCTGTAATATGGTTTTAAAAATAAAAATTCAAGTCCACTCAGCCGAAATATCACGAATCCGTAAAGCAATTATCCTCAGACAACCTCAAATTAGTCGTCATGATGAATTCGATAAAGCTCATTTTACACTATGAATTAAGCAACGCTCACACTCAAACGTTCCGATTTAAATGTATAAAGGCGGGACGGTCATTCCTTTGTGAACACACCGAGTACTTTTCAACGTATTGAATTTTAGACTTTGCTTGGGTGAAGCGTGAGTTTGTTGTGGCTACAGTAGGAAATGAGCTTAAGCCTGCACAAATTGTGCTGAAATATACCTTTTATTACAGTTTCTGAGATACAGGAACGCTTGATACATACAATAAGTCAAAAAAGTATTCCTATACCCAGGTAAACCTCATTTATTTGTAATTTTATTAACTTAAAAACAATTTTTTATTTTTTTATTATTATTTTTTTTAATAAACGTTTATTACAATCTGTCATTACAGGACATTTATTAATATTTGATGAATTAGATATACTAATTAGAATCCACATTTGTATAGGAAGTTCGACAATTCGAGCTCCCAATAATTCTATCTTAAAATCTATCCAGAACTTCGAGAGGGTTGAATCTTTTTAGTCTGTTGGTGTATTGTGACGAATCCAACAGATTGACGGCCAAATGATTGGGATGATGGTAAAAAGAAAAAAACAATTTGAATCATAAATGTTTAAGATGTTGCCACAAATCAGGCGTCATCACACAGGATTGTGAAAAATATAACCGTGAAACTGTTTATTTGTACAAGAAAAATAAAGAAAAATGTCTTTAGTTACGCCCCAATAAGTATTGATACACCACCATAAGTATTGATGAAAACCAAACTTTTACGAGCTTAAATAACAATGAAATTTACTCATTAATATTTGATGGGATGCCTTTTAGCATCCATCATAGCTAGTTAACAGCGATTCATTGATTCAACTAAATTATAGATAATATTTTCAGATATTTTGGACCATCAGTCTAAAATAATGTTGTGCAATTGCTCTTTGCTCGAAATTCCTCTTTTCCTTATCTGTCTTTCCAAATGTTCCCATAAATGCTCAATCCGATTGAGATCAGGAGATTGCAATGGCGTTTTTAACAGATGATGTGTATTATACAGGGTGAATTTTTTAAAAGTGCAATTGCCAATATCTTGAAAATTATGCCGGCCTATCTTAGTATGATGGAGGAATATTGTTAAGGGTATGATGAATTCACTACCCACCACCAAATACACCCCAGCCACTCCAAGTAATTTTTTTATACTACGACCATGTTTACAACATATCGTCGAAAAGCATTTTCAATAAGCTTTTCAATGGTACCAAAGTATCTGAAGTTCCCCTCTCATATGTATCCGATAATGCCCAAAATGCAGAATCCATGGATAAAACAACCCATGCGTAGAATTAAATGGGTTTTCCATTAGGAATAAATAATAGAACTGATAATTACAGTCGAATTCGATTGTAAAGAACACGAAGAGCCAGACAATTTGTTTGCTATAGGCGAGCGTTTGTTATATACAATTCTAGTTAATATGTACAGGGTGAGTCAACAAAATTACAAAGTAATTTAATGAAATCGATTTGAAATTTACTTTCAAACTGAATGTATTACTTCATATGACTATGATATATGCAGATTTTAAAATAATTAGAGACCTGCAGGTTCACTCAAGAAGTGTGGCTTTCAAAAGTTACATTTTTTTAATGGTATACCCTATACTTGATTAGCCTATTGTATTCTAATCATAATTATATATCTTTTTTACATATAGTTGAATATATATATCAGATGTCCCCTAAATATTACAATTTAGGAGATATCGAGAATTAAAAAAAAAATGGTTATTTTCAAGCACTTATCTATAGACACATACCATCTTTATTTTGTATGAGATAGCACTATGAACACTAATTCGTTATAACCGATAGGAGTTGCAAATCCTTCGTCGAAAAGCGGTAACTAAAACCAATCGTTTGTTATAAAAGTGTTTTATATATCAGAACAAGAATGACACGTTATTAAATAGACACCTTGTATATTCCTGGCATTAAGTTAGTTAAAGGCGACCGTTCGTTATAACTCAGGTTCACTGTAACCAAGTTATAGTGTAGTAATTCAAAGTTTTATTGTAATTAAATCAAAGCCCAAAATTTGTCGCTCAATATTAGTAATTTCTTATAATGGGTGTTCGTTAATTTCCATGCAAGCTTATATACGATATTCACGTTCCCGTTGCACATTGTTATCAAAGAACTAGTAACAATGTTAAACATAAAAAGTAAAGCTATTTTTTTTATCGGTATTTATGGATGTTTTTCTTCCCAGTGCATCGTCGAATCCTGTTTATTATCTGAGTTTCACTTCGTGCTTCTTCTCGCAAATGTTCTATCGAAACATGGATTAATCAATTGCGGAACGGGTTGAAATCGTTTTTATTTATGGTGCTGAGAAACGTTCTTTTTTATGAACCACACAAATATTTCATCAGAGACATCGTAGAACGAACATTAATCCTTCCAACGTTGGGAAATTACAGAAATTTGAAGAAACTACTTCTGAAACTACGTGTGTTTCTCCAACTTGAGTTAAAGTAAATTGGTGAAGGCTTATTGCTAATAAATGGAATTTGTAAATAGCAAATTTGGCAAAAAACAAACCAAAACATTAGTGTATTTATAATTTCTTAAGCATACCAAAAGACATTTTCCTTTATTTCGCTAGTACAAAGAGGCAGTTTCCTTGTGACATTTTCCATAAACCAGTGTAATGACGCCTTACTTGTGCCAATATCTCAAATATTTATCATTTAAATTGTTTTTAAGTTACGAAAATTGCAAATAAATGGGATTCGCCTGGGGGCGTAAATATTTTTTTGACCTACTGTACTCTTATAGTTTTGAAAAAATGCTCTGAAGTGAAAGTGCCCAAAAATTAATTTCCACGTGTCCATGACCTCAATCGCGACTTCGGAGTGCAATATTGGACCGTTTTAGGACCCATAAAAGTATTTTGGCGATAATTTAACTTCGGACCGAATATTAACAAATTTTCAGGAAATACTTTCTTTTAATGAGGAACAGGGACAACGAAAAAAAAAAGAGAAATTTGTTTATTTACACATAAACATAATTTTTTCAATATTAGCTGCTACACTATTAGCATTAGTCATGTTACAAGTTATGTAAAATGTAATTATACGAAAGCGATTCACAAAATATCGTGAAACGATTGCCATTCTGTACAATCTTATTTTATGATTGGTTTGTATGTCACCCTGTATGTATATTTGCGAAGATTACAGTACGGTAGAACTTTTGCGGGATATTCCACGCACGCAGCATTAGGTACACTGTGTCCAAATAAAGATCCGCCCGGCCAAAATCCAAGAGAGCATTCTTATCTTGGACACACTATATTTAGTGTTAAAACCAGCAGAAAAGGCATACTGGTTTCTTCTATTATCGCTTTGAAGAATAACTCCCCATACACAAGTAATACTCTGGCATAATATTCAATAACGGTTTCGACTTTTTCGACACCAACTCGTATTCCTACGTTGTTAACTTTCTGCTTAAATCCTGATACTTCTTGTGTTGCGCCCCTCAAGTGACCTTAGTAATGGTCATCTGGATTATTACGCGCTTGTACGAGGATCTCCCGAGGTTTCTGGCCATTTCTAAAGTCGTTTTGATCAATAGCAATGCTTTCTCGGCCACTCAACAAAGTAAACAAAAATGAATCCATTTCCCATGTTTTTGCACGTACCAGTCTACAAGACTGGTATGATTAACACGATAAAAAATGAAAGAAGATGAAGTAGCTCCCGAATGCTTGAAAGAAAATTTACTGGGAAATTTGCCATTACCCATCGCTCAGGATGATTAACGATAGAGACTTGCAGACCGAACATGCGTATGGGTTTGGAAATGGAATAATCTTTGCTCGTGTTTATTCTAAGAGTCTGTACTAAGCAATTTGTTAAATGAACCTCGGGGGCTTATTACTTGAACCTACGAATAGCCCCAATTTGGAATAGTCAGCAGTTTAATACAAGGCCGGGTCTAAAAAGACCGAAAACGGAGCGAATTAACTGCTTCCATTAAGGTGGAAGGAGCGCACAAATGAAGTTGTACGAGGCAACAAATTAGCTTTTTGTTGTTTGTCGGTTTTAATCGTGAACCTCAGCGTTAAGATTGCAAAACTTGCCACGATTCTGTTGAAAATTAATTTATTTGTTCAGATGATGAAATTTGTGTTTGTGTGTTCCGTTAGACAAAATGTTTCAGAAAGGGGCTCGCATTTGCTTTATTCTTCCTTATTCAGTTTTGTAATACATGACCGATCTCTCATTTACGTACAGGGTGGCTCAGTGTTATCCAACTAAATTAAAAAATTAAATTCTACTAATGAAAATAAAAAGATTTAATGCTTTAAATTGTAGTTCAGTTTTTCATCAATTCCGAAATGTTGATGTTCAAAAAATTTATAATTTTCTCTGTTCTCTCCGAACTCTTTTTAAGAAATTACTAACTAGATCGTTGCTTATTTCAAAATACATTTTTTTTTCGTCTGTTTCATTGTTTTTAATGTTTTTGTTTTGCTTTTGGTGTAACCTTAAATTACTGGCGAAACGCTTCAAAAACACCTCCGTTGTGTGCTAAACAACTTCGACATCTTCGAAGTACTTAACGCGTCGCAGCTACTATCTGACATGATGTTATTGGTTTATAGGAAGCTCGAATTGGTGCAACTAGCTTGTGTCTTCTCCCAGGAGGATTTTTTATGTTTTAAAGTTCCCCAAAAACAGAAGTCGAGTAGGGTAAAGTCTGGAGATCCCCCAAGCCGGACTACAGGTCTATTTCTTCCGATTCAGCACTCGGCATAATTGTTGTTTAGCCAGTTTCGAACGAGTCGGCTATAATAAGGAGGACATCCATCTAATTCAAACTAGTGACGCTGCCTTACGTTCATCATCAACTCTTACAAAATAACCAGAACCTCTTCCTACAAAAAATGCTAATAATATTCGCCGTTAACTGGATTTGGCAAAATAATGGGACTACAGATCGAGTGTTAATGAGTTGAATCCAAACTTTAACGCTAAAATGATGTTGAAAGCAATATTCTTGAGTGGCGTAAGAATTTTCATTTGGCCATACATGCTCATTGCGCATATTCAACTAACCTCTTCGCATAAATGTAACTTTGCCAGTCCACAAAATAATTCTCAATTGTTGTCTATCATGTTGAACAGTATTAATAAACCATTCGCGAAATCTAATACGTCTTCCAAAGTCTCCGGGTAAAAGTTCTTGTACTCGGCAGGTGTGAAAAGGATGCCTACAGTCTCTCATTAAAGTTCGTCTAATGGTTTCCTGAGGAATGTTTAACACATTAGACGTTTGTCTAGTACTCATACGAGGATCATTGTTGAAATGATGAAAGATAATGTTATCTTGTTGAGGCGCAACAAGAAGCTGATGATTTCTCATAATATTAAACGATCCTGTTTTTTTAAGAACTCTATGAAGTCGTACAAAAACTTGATGACGAAGTTGCATGCCAGTATATTCTTCGTTCGGATATATATAGGACATTTGGATTTTAGAATTTGAATTTTTTTCCAAAAAGAATCATCGCCGAGCAATTTGAAGTACCAATTAAAATTTTTGATTCGTAAATTAAACTGCTAAATAATAAACATTTTTGAAGCAAATTTTTTCTGTCAGATTGGTAAGAATATTATTTTTATTTTGGAGGTGAAAATTTCAATAACGCAAATACTTAAAGGAATTTTACTATCATACTTCACTCACTAAATCACTGGACGAAAAGTTGTGCAAAATAAGCAAAAAATCCTAATAAAAACGAATACAACGTGGACAAATTAGAAATTTTTTGAATATTAATATCTCGGAATTGATAGAGAATTGAACTAAAGTTTGTAAAATTAAATTTGTTTCCTTTCATTTGTAGAATCTAAAATTTAAACTTTGCTGGATAAAACTGGGTCAACCAGTATAACTCAAGAAACAACTTAAGGAGTAACATTTAAGTCATTGAACAGAAATTCTCGAAGTCTACCTTGAAAAAGATTGATTAACATGGTAATTTCGACATAATTTTCTCTTCCAAGATTATGGGGAGAAAATAATTAGGACTACGGGGGAATACCCCATAAGGCGAACTTTCGAAAAATGTCGCAATAAAGTTTTTTTTCATAACTTGATTTGCTCTACGAACAGTCAAAATCAGCCTTTTTCTAAAACACCTTGTACAATGTGTTTTCCATTACAGAGTAGAGCGATCATCAGACCAAGTGATCAAACCAGTAAATTTGGAGGCTTTGACTAAGTGGGTGGGCAACATTCCCGAAGACGTAGTGCGGGACATGGCGGAAATCGCTCCCATGCTTTCTGTCCTGGGATACGATCCCTATTCCAATCCTCCGAACTATGGTAAACCAGACGATCAGGTTTGTGTTATCTCTTCTTATTACCCAACAGTTCTTCTAATTGTATTATTAAATTTAGGTGGCCCAAAAGACAAAAGACATCCAGCGCAACAAGAACGACTGGGATCGAAAAGCCAAAGAAATGTTCAGCATGGGTTGGGACAATGGGGCCGACAAGGACATGGATAAGGATCCTAGCGACAATCCGAACCTGACGTGATGATAAGTGACATTCTCGGGCATTTTAGCATTAAGTTTACATTGGTCGAACTTTTGGGAATTGAATTATTGCGTTTTTTAATAACCTTAAGGGTTATTTTTTTCAGGTTTACTAAGTATTACTTGTGTGGTGCTAGCGGGCGTTCTGTGCAATAAGAACCTTATTGCATAGCAAATGAGGTTCAAGTTGTGAGTTGTGCCCTATTTTCTAGTCCTGCCATTTAGTTAACGAAGTATGTAATTTGGTGTGCAATTGTTTACCTAAAAGATTGTAATTGCTACCATAAAGACTGTTTTAAAAGTTGTAGCGAAATTTAACATTTGCAACAAAGGAAGCAGTTTTTGCAGCCTATAGAAATTAAGCATTGTTTGACTGTTGGTGAAAGAAAAGTTTGACCGCTGTATTTGGACCATATTTGACTTAAATTATATCATCTAGGTATTTATAAATCAAATTTATTAAGTATAATGTTATGTTTAATAAAAAGTATAAGGAAAAATTAGGCTGCTATTTTTCTTTAAGGATTATAGCTTTCACCTGCATTAGCATGATAGAAGCTCAAAAAATGGAAATTCTCAAGGTGGAAGTTGGTTTTTTTTACATTTTTTCTTTACAAAAATAATTCAAGAGAGGAAGAAGTTTTGTAAATTGAAAACCAGAGATTTCAAACTTCGGAAAACAGACGGCTCGTGGTATGCGGCAAAAAATGGGGCTGTAAAAGATACCGCCCTAACCCCGTTATCCCTACATATTTTTGTATATTTAAAGTATATTTCGCAATATCTGCCCCTGTTCACTAGCTATTAGGGCCAATAGAACATGTTCTGGCACCTTTACCAGAGGATTTGTGGAAATCATGCAACTGGCTAATATTAGGTTTTCTTATTTCAACGCTTAGATGGGTGTTGCTCGCTCTAAAACGATGCCAGAACATTGATTATTGGCTCTTAAGATTAGATTTTAAAGCTCCTGATAACTTTTCCAGCAAGACCACTTCCATGCAAATAGAGGTATTGACCAATTCTCTTCTTTAATTTTTGTATTACTAGGAGTACACAATGGCGATTTTAGATGCTAAAAAATGCGAAAATGGCGATGATACTATCAAGCCAAAAAAAAAAAACAAAAAAGTGTAAGAAAACGTTCATTTGAATATTTTAAAAATTGTTTACATAAAAAAAATTATTATCATACATAATATCACATATAGGTAGATTCTAGAAAACAATGTAGAAACATTTCATCAGTCAAACTTGTCTATAAAATATTGATCGTTCAGAATAATAAAGAATAATTTTAAACGTATAATTCCATAAAAAGGAATTATCATAATTATTCCAAACAACCGACGGCCGAAAATTCAGACCCAAAGCATCCTATATTACGGCAAATATTTATTATAGTTGAGCCAAACAAATATAATAATCAAAGCCAGAAGCCATTATCTTCAACAATAACAGAGCAATAAGCATCTTTATGTCTTTTAAGTTTCGAAACTTTGAGGAACTAAAAACGAAAGAATGGATTTGTAACTTATTAAATTCGGATGGCTTCTCGACACATTTTGCGATGAGGCGAAGAGTGTAAAGAAAGAATAGAGCGAAAGATTGAAAAGAAAATCTGCTGCTGCAAAAACGATGTGTAGATTAGAAGTGCAGTGTAGTCTAGAAGAATCGCATTAAGGCACAAATGTTTTTCAGTTCTAATCTGCACACAAACCAAATTAAGCGTTTTTACTGTTCTTTGTATAACAAATTTCTCCTTTAAATGTTTCATTCATCATTCACAATTTAGAGATTTCCACCTCCGTAAATAACGTAGAAACCACATTGAGGTCTCTAGCCTGAATAACTTTACATGATCGAACAAATCTACTTTCCGGTTTCACACATTTCAACAAAAAAAAATTAAGCAATGTCATACAAATACCAAATTAAAATGAGAACTTCAGTGAACATGCTACGTAATCAAACTTCCTCCACCCCATGTTTCCTCAACAACGCCCTAAGCCTCTCAATTTCCAAATCCTGTTCTCGCAATCGCCGTTCCAAAGCTTCCAGATCAGGTGGGGGTACATTTGTAATATTCTCCAAAACTGTGAGTAAAGTTGCTGCGTTAGGTCTCTCACTTGGAGAATGCCTCACTAGAGCGGAAACTAAGTTTGAGAGTGACAATTCAGAAGGAACAGGCAGATCTCTGCGACTGCGAAGTTCTGAAATTTTCTTAGTTCTTTCCATCTCGGTGCTGAAATCCTCGAGGAGCTCAAAGAGAACTATGCCCAATGAATACATGTCACTCTAAAATATATCATTTTATTATAATGTATCGTCAGTGATAAAAGAAACCTGACTTTAGGATCGCAACGCCCTGCCAATTGCTCTGGAGCAGCATACAATGGGGTCCCTCGAGCAAATTCATGACTAGAAGCTTGAAGAGGACACGCAAGACCAAAATCGCCTACTTGAACTAATAAAGAACCCCCCTCATTTGATACAAATATATTGCTAGGTTTAATGTCATGATGGACTATCCCTTTAGAATGAATGTATTTAAGACCTGAAATTCATAGGCTACATGTACGAAAGTCCAATTTTATTTATGCGAAATTACCCCTTAAAATTTGGATAAGTATTTGTTGAATTGCCTTGGTTCTTAGAGCTTCAGCCCCGTTGGACGTTACTGCGACATCAGCATTGAATGACTCATTTCTTCTCCTAAGCCACTGGCCTAAAGTGCCATGGCACAGGGCCATTTGGATATATAAGGTTGCCCAAAGGATTTTGGGTTTAGAGTCATTTTGATGGGTAAGAGCAGGAGACAAAATTATGGGGTTTTCCGTGAGAGAAACGCTCTTAGGGGACCTAATTGTGTCATTCATTATACTACAAATACAGCAAACGCAAGGAACTTACATGTCCGCTTTTGATAATGACTGACTATTTGCATTACTGTTTTCAAATGATATTTCAAAATTGGAACTATTTTCATGAGGCTTTGTGCAAGTTAAAGAACTTTCAGATATGCGGTTTGGCAGAAAAAAATCAGTTTCTACTGCAGTTAATTTAACTTGACCATTTTGTTGCTTAGGAATTTGAACCCTTAAAGAAGATAAATATAAAACAATTAACAAAACTTGTTAGTTCAAAAATATACCTGCCATTGTTATTAGAAGTACTGCTAGTACTTGAGCTAGACCTATCATTACTACCGTTAGTTAGTTCAGGACTAGAAGATGAATCTCTATGTTTTAAGATATTATGGTCTGTATTAGAACTGGTAGGAATCAGTTTGTTGAGTGGTAATGAATCCCATGAAGTATGAGTGATTGCTTTAATATCTGTGGGTGCTCCCAACTCGAGCCAAGCAGCTTTGTACTGGACTATATTAGGATGGTTTAAGATGGCGAAAGTTTTTACTTCGGACAGATATTTTTTCACTGAATCTATTCTTTCGGAGCGGATTGGAATTTTCTTAACTGCATACTCAGTTCCGTCAAGTTTGTGTTTTACGCGAAATACCTTTAAAATATTCCATTTCAAAGAAATCCGATTAGGTCACAAAATCTAGACCTATGATACCTTTCCAAAAGCACCCCCTCCTATTTTTTGATACTCATTAAATTCTCTTCTATATTGTGAGGTATAATATGCTCCCTGTATAATTATGGGAGACGCAGGACTACTCGTAGCGCCTTCGCTGAATAATTGAAACATAGCATGTTCAAACTGAACACGAGCGCCTTCCAGCTCGGTCATTTGCCAACTCTCGTCGATTAGCCCCATTTGGAATAAACGGCGGCATATTTTTTTATAGGCGTGTGCAATCCTCTGAAATTAAATTTTATCCTTGGAATGTCACAATCGTTAAACAGATGAAACTATGGTAGCAGAACCAAGATCATACAGCCTTAAGTTTGGTCAATGCCGACTTCAACGAAATACTGCTGTTACTTAGGGCAAGCAAGAACCATTCCACAAAAACTACAATATCCAGGGTTACGCCACATCAAAATACGATAAGTATAGAATAATGTATAATAATGTAATAGCGCTGTGAGTGTTTAAAAGACACTCAAGTAATTTTTTTTATCCATAGTGGATGTTCTTAGAACGTATCTACTATATAATCGATATATAATAGGTAATGCCTAATTAATATACATATACAAGATTTAGGACATTTATATGTATATTAGAGAAGTAATAGGAGGACAAAATAGAAAGGAAACATTTTCTGCCTTCTAGAATGGAAAATCTTACTATATCACCACGACCGAAATCAATTGAGATGTTCCATAGGGATCTATTTTAGACCCCTTATTATTACACTTCTATTTGGATCGCCTTATGAGTAATTCTGGTAATGAGTCGGTTTGCCAATATGCTGACGACATCTCAATTATTTTTTCATTTTCATCCACAAACTTTTTATCTGTCGGTACAACGACAGTAAATTGAATGACAGACGATTTTTAAGCATCGGAAGCGCGTTTTAAAGTCTATAATAGAGGTTACTCCGAGACTTTATAGGCTTTAATTTAGGCAGTTGGGTATTCTTATTGTTCCACCATTTTGGTGGAACTTTTAATTTTGATAGAACTGATTGCTGAAAATGATGATACCTATTCTTGTTAAATGTTGCCAAAACCAGAGACAGAGAGGGTCTACCTATCCCGCAATATCGTCATTTTTTCTTATTGAGGAGTTCTTTATATTAAGCCATAAAAGAATGTAATTTGCTTTCACAATACATTCAAACAATTTTTGATCATTTTTACAAGGATATTATTTTAACGTCAAAACCAAGATGTTTTTACTGTTTTAACTCTTTGGAGGAGACCAGCGTGTTTACTTCTTTTAAGTTTTCATGATTTTTATTTTATTCTTCTATATTACCACTCATTGTTAATCTGTTTCAAATGCTTCTAGATGTTACTGTGTAATATTGCATCATTTTGTTAACACTAAAGAAAATTATTATTATTTTAAATCTCCAAAACAAAAGAGGCCACATTCTTGACATGTTGCTTCATTTTTTCAGAAAAATTAAACTTCATAAAAGTCCCTAATACACACAGTAAACAAATTTGGGGACCAAATTTAGCCTATTCCCTTTTAAAGTTCAAACATTCACCACGGAGAGATCACAAAAATGGCACTGTACTAGTTCATTTTGAGAGGTTTTTCATGCAAAATTTAGAATATGATGCTAGTTAACCATATACATATGTGTACAACCATAATTTGGCATTGTTAAAATATTAAGAGCAAAAATTGCAAGCTCCAGTAGATTGCTCTAAAATGTTCTAACATGACAATTAACTTTAGCATGTCCAGAAAGACAAGCCTCACAAGAGAAAAACAGTACTTGCAGAAATTTTAACATCCACAAATATGAAAAGATGCTTGAAACTAGGAAAATTTTCAATTTATCTTCACTAGTGCAGGTGTCAAAACATGCTGCACAAAACAAAGCTTTATCTCATTGTTTTGGGCTGAAGCTTTGTGTCGCTTATGGTAAGTATATAATAAATTCTTGAACCCTTTTTGCATATTTACAATGCGGTGTTTTTCTGCGACAACATTATTTTAATACAATACTACCTACCCTTCGGTCTGGTTCATACATAGAAATGAAATTCTTCACAAGTGCTTCAATTAATAAACTAACTCGTGTTGACCTAAAGGGTCTTCTTGCTACTGTGAGCGAAGTAGATCGGCTTGTGTCCTCCTCACTATCACTGGCCTCAGTTTTGGATAAAGGTTCTCCTAATTCCCCAAAGGTTGCCTTGTTAGGATAGGGCATATTTGACATGGATTTAATGCTTCCTACAGGAAATCGTCTCGGCTAATCGCTATTTTAGGACAAGATTTCCAATTAAATAACGGGTCACAAAGTATCGTCGATAACAATAATATTATCAAACACAACTCAATGTTTTTTGGTATTATAAAATGCAAGAAAATTCAAACCAGTTCCTTGTTACCACATCACACATTTTTCGATTAAACTTTAAATATCTACATTGTCTACTTCGACATAACCACTTATTTTAGATTTATAATCGTTAATCGAAAGAAAATAACTAAATATATACAGGATGAGATTTTGTCTCTTTTTAATATACAAATAGTTCCCTATAAAAAAATCAGTTTAGAAACTAAAGCTACGCCACAATATAAAATGATTAAAACGAAAACTTGACAAGACGGGATATTGACACACTGACCTTTAAGTGGGGTATGGCAACGTTGGGCGAAACTTTCTTAGTACTTGTCTCTTTGACGTTAATATAACCTAGAAAAATTGTTGTCACTGTTTTTTTACTTTTAGTTAAATTTTTACAGAAGTGACAGAATAAAAATTGATCTATTGACTCCCTTATATAACAAGAGAAATCCTGCTTGAAGGACATTATCGCAAAACTCAAGTTATGATTTATTATTTCACGTTTTAATTCCCGAACAATGGCACAACTTAAGAGCGATATAAGATACAGGGATTTAGCGCACCTCTGTCGTACATGCTTATCTCGACAGTCTTTGATTCCCCTGGCAAAATGCACCCTGCAGAGTGGTGTGTCAGTTGAAGAGGTTTTGAGGATTTTCATCCCTTCAGTGGTTTGTGCACTCTTTTAGATTATAGTAACATAGTAATAACTTAAATTTAGCCGTCAGTATTACAAGTTGAACTCAGGTTGAGTTTTCTGTTAAGTCTTTTTGATAGGAATTTTGGTAGTAAAGGTGTAGCTAATGACTTTAATGGGCCTTAATTTACTACTCATTATGTTGGAAATTACATTAAAACATTTAAAAGCAATTTTGAAGTTTTGCAAGTGAATGAAAACCCTATTTGTTCATTAGCAAAACAACTAGGTTCATAAGTATAGCAAATGGCCAAAGTTCTTCAAGTGAATAAAATATTAATAGATAACCGAAATGACATGCTACTGCTTAACCTGGCCTATTTTGGATTTTTAAAAATGTTCTTAGTAGATCACCATTCTGAAAATCATTATAAATATCCATAATGCATGTTGAGAAAACTGACAATTTACAAACGCATTATTGTAAATGGTTACTTGATATTTTTTACCAATTTTGATTGATTTCCTAACAACTTACACTTATTTTAGGATATTGATAATACTGACCTGCCCCAGCAAATATGTTCCCTATGTGTTACTCTATTAACAAATTTCCATATTTTCAAAACCACTTGTAATGACAATGAAAAATTTTTCAAAACTTTAGTCCAAGAACATCAAATAAAACCTGACTCACCTACCAATGAAAATGATTCTTATCTTAAATCAGATTGTACATCAATAGATGATGATGATTTGCCCCTAATAAAAAGATTTAAGAAAACTGAAAAGCGAATAAAACAGAAAATGCGAGTAAGACAAAAAAGTAAAAAAAACTTGAAAGTAAGTGGTGGTAATAGTAACTACACTTGCCCACATTGCAATAAATCATTCCCATATAAGTACAAGCTAGTCATGCATGCCAGGGTGCATACTAAAGAAAAACCCTTTAAATGTGACAAATGCAACCTTAAATTTAGTCTTAATGGCAATCTAAAGAGGCACAAAATGATCCACACTGGGGAGAGACCTCACGTTTGCCCTGTTTGTGGAAAAGGTAAAAAGGCAACTTCGTAGCCGCACATTCTTCTGTGTATGGTAGATTTGATCTGTAGGTAGAATTTTCTTGTATGATTGATATTTAAATTTGAAATTATTCAAAAAAATAAAGTTTTTAGGGTTTATTCAAGTGACATCATTACGTATTCATACGCAGAGCCACAAAGTTGATAAAAAGTTGCATAGGTTTACTTGCAAAGTTTGCGAAAGGGTTTTTGTCAGAGATAAAGCGTTTAAAGTGCACATGAAGAAGCTTCATCCCACAACTTTTGAAGGCTCTAATTCAGATATAGAATCATCCAAATTAGAATTCAAATGTAATATTTGCGGCAACACGTTTGCGAAATTAGTTCTTTTGAAGCGGCATGAAACTCGACACGGAGAAAAGAAGTTTTTGTGCAGCGATTGCGGTAAGGGATTCGTGAGGAAAGCCGATCTTCAATCACATATTAAGGTTATTTGATTCAGTGGCACTTCACATCACTTCTGACACTTCTTCGTTAGGTCCATACTGGTGAAAAACCCCATAGTTGTGCTATATGCAACAAGACCTTCGCACACAGCGGATCACTAGTCACTCACAGCTTGCAACATAAAGGACAAAAATTGTTTCAGTGTCGGATATGCACAAAATCGTTTTCTCAGGTGTCGCATCTTAAAGTTCATCAAAGGACACACAGTGGAGAAAGGTGCTTTATACTAAATATAAAAATGTTTAAAAATTAGAGCCATAAATGTTTCAGACCGTATTCGTGCCCATATTGTGAGAAAACTTTTTCCTTGAAATCCAATCTTACAGTTCATATTAGAACTCATACAGGAGAGACGCCGTTTCTGTGCAATGTGTGCGGAAAAGGGTTTTATGATTCGAGTAGTATGAAGAAGCATAAAAACACACATGTTAGTGCCTTGGACAAGTAGGAAAATGTGGATTAGCAACATAAATCCAAGTTGCCAGGTAAAAAACATGTTCCAGAGATATGGAGTTAAATAAAAAACGCAATGTATTTAAAAAACATTGTTTCTCCTATAAAGTAGGAAGAAATAATAAAAAAAACCTTATGCAGTAACGTGAATGTTTTCGTAGTTGTTTCTTAGTATTACCTAAAGTTGGAAACAGGCAATTGAGGTATTATGCAACACCCAGCGCACTTATAAGGGATTCTACTTTTTCAATGTATTTTTCCTTGGCATCGCTTTGGGAAAGCCCCTTTCGCTCGTTCCACGCGTCCCATTTGGCTTTGCCTTTCAGGTCAAGCATCCCTGGACGAGCTAATAACAATAAAAATTAAAATTAGTACCTAATCGTTCATTTGGGAAAGTAGGCCTATTGACTCATTCAGAAAATATCAAGTACGTACTTGAAAATAATAAATTTTCAATATTCTTTAGAAATGAAATATATTTTTTGCATTTGAAATGCATACCTACAGCCGCTTTATTGATTGCCACTAATCATCTACAGTAAGATGAATTTCCGATATGAAATAATCCAGGGGATATTTTCTTTCAAGTACAATAGAATATTTCAGTTGATATTAACTCAAAAATTGAAACATTGTGGGGCCTCTTCTGCTGTGCACAGCAAATCACAAAACTCAATTGTCTTTCTCTGTAAATAATGTGTTAGAAATAATAATTATTATTGAGCTTTGTTCTTCACACTTCACTCAACAAATCAGAAAAAACGTAACGCTTCAATAAGTACGCCTAGCAAATGCTGATTTTGCATCTTTCCTGCGGTTACATAAACAGGATTAGATGCAAAATAATTTTTCTTAACCATACAGAGTCTTAAATAACAGTTTTATTGACCATAGGTAGTAAATTGATCTTTACCAGTATTTACATCACCGACAGTTCCTTGTTTAAAGAGGGCATAAAGTTCCAGGAGATCATTATCTGAAGGTTTTGATTTTAGCTTCTTGACATCCTCGGCAGCCTTGTTAAATCTCTATAAACGAAAAATCATTTAGTCAGTGTAATAACGGTAGTTGATTCTTCATTTATTTATTTTATCACTTGAAATGAATTTTTAGAAATACTTAAATTAGTTGTTAAATGACAAAGTAAAAAAATTATTTCACTTACCTCGTCAAGCGACATGTTAGTTCTGAAACATATGAAAAAGGCATTAGATCGATTGGTTTGAAGCAACTTTATAACTAATTAAATAATCAGTCATTGTAGTCAGATACATAGCATAACGATTAAGTGTTAATAATTGGAGAAATGACTTGAAATTAACGATAATTATTGTAGTTATTGCAGACCTTAAATTAGCAATCTACTATATATGACGTAGGTATTTTAATTTTTTTTAGTTTATTTAATATACTATCCTATTGAGTAATCTGTATTTATGGAATTGATTGTCTATGAAAAATGGCAGATTTACGCGAGGTCCTATTCCATCTATCGTTCTATATTTCATAATTTATCTTGGCAGTATATTTTTAGATCGTTTCTTAGTAAAACCTCTCGTAAATCAATAAAGGAGTAATCCATTATTGATGGTAACGACAAACGTTATCAAAGTTCCTAAGGTACCTGATGTGCTACAGTTAGAATGTTTTATGAGAAGCAATTTAAAGCAGGGGAAAATTGATTGAAGAAATTATACGATTAATAAAGGAGTATATGACTGAAGCAAAAATGTATACTGGATTAGTCGTCATTGGTAATTAAATTGTAGTATCGATTATACCTATATCCAGTTTTTTTTATAATAAACCTTAAAATTTCACCGCTTTTCACGACTAGTATGATTGAATTGGAACGAAAAGAATATTAACTACAGAAACTTCGGAATAGTGAGAAATCAAAAATTGCTAATTTAAATTCATATACTCATAGTCTTCAAATGAAAAATTTTCAGAACTTTTGAGACACTATAGCCTGAAACCCTAATGACTCCTGAGAAAGTATTAAATTTCATAAATTTAAATGTTAAAATTACGCTAAAAACCTACGCCAAGAATCTGTGATATTCACCAATATGACGTGAATACTACACAAGCTTTTTCCCTAAGAGTATGAAGTCTCGATTGTTTTGAGGATTATTTTAGATGTTTGGTCTCTCGAACCTCCCCTGTTCTCTAAAACTATAATCTCATTTGAAATCTATGAATAAATGAATTGTATGAAATAGTTTTTGACCCTTTGGAATAGATATTTCTTGCATTTAAAGGTGAGATTTTGACCTTTCCAAAAAAGGCATCAGCAAGTTCAAGAAAAACCATGAAATTTTGCGGTTTGTATTAAAAATGTCTTGAATTTAAATTCGGATTTCATGTCTTCGCAAAATGATCGTCATGATGTTCCGCTATTGAGCAACTCGGTTTCTCAAAATTTTCTTAAGTTTATTTTTGGTTGCTGTTTCGTGAAATCTATCTGATGGAATTGCGTGAATTACTATTCTTTTTTCATTAAATTTTTCAATTAAAAAATTATAGAGAAAATCCAGGAACTTTAGGGGATTATCATGAGCATTTTAGGGGTATCAAATAACTTATATCTCGTTTCTCAATGGAAATGTGTACCAACTTATATTCATACGAACTTTTTCAGTGAAATAACGTAATCATCAGTTCAATTTAATTATATGAAAGCAAGGTAAATAATGATACGATACTCATATGTGTATACGTTCTACATGTACAAATAATAAATTCGTACATAGATTTGAGAGATACTTAATACTGTTTTGTCTAATGAGATTTTACCTTGATGCTGTATATATTCTAAATTTTAATTTTTGTTAGTAACACTATAGATAAATAAATCGATCATATAGTTATTTATTTACTGGCCCTATAGTTATAAGATGTTTCAAATGATGTATTAAATTATGTGCCGTGGAGTAACTTTTTCCCTTGGCGTCTGTATAATGTAATTTAGGTTTTGCATTTTTTTCGTGGTTTTGCCTTTTTTGGCATTTTTCGTTCCTGTTGTCTAGATTAAAGCAACGATTTCAATTTTGTAGACTTTTATCATTTTTTTCATTTACATCATAATTACATATGTAGTCTATAAAAGAGACCCAAAATCCAAATTCAAAATCTCAAAAACTATAATAACCTTACATAAAATGAACAAAAAATCACCCTCTATAGGAAGTATAGAATGTTCTGGTTTTCTAAAATTGTAGACATTATAATATCAATACCGGTTTTATTAAAATTTACGTAATATTAGGAAAAGAAGAAAGGCAAACCGAACTTATTAAATAGATAACATTTGTAACCTTATAATTAGCGCTGTAGCTACAAAATATCTCTGCAATTGACTATGTTTAAACTAGAAGAAATCTGATTTCGTTTTATAAGGTGTACGTATCAAGCGGGTCATAATCGTATTAATACTTACAGGAGAATATTGTTAAGCTACTGAAAGGCACGTCGTTGACTACTCAGTTCACCGGCCAATGATGAAATGAGTGAACTGGATCTGTATACACGCAGGACTTGGCCCCAAACATGAAAAGCAAGGCCAAATAGCAGGAAGCGATGTTGTCGGATTTGTATTTCAAATGGGAATGTCGGTATATTATACAGGGCGTTCCTGAAATAACTGTACAATACCTGATCAAACATTCTTTAACCAAAAATTGGGCGTTTTAAGCAGATTTGCCTATATCTAAGGTTGTTTTGTCTTGAGGGTACATAGCGCGAAAGTTCTCAAATTAATAAAATTTGTCAAAATAACTTCTAAACGCTTTAATCGATTTTTACTAGTTTCGGAACTAAGAGTTACTACATTAATTGACGTGTTTTGACGTAACCGGGAACCTTTTTTTAATGCATGAATATATTAAAAATGACGCGTGGTTCGTAAATAATAATTTGTATTTCTGCTACTCCATGAACGAAATACTTAAATTTTTTTTCTTCCACTCTCTGACTTTAGTTTCAAACTTTTTTTGTCTCTTGTGAAATTTCCGTCAAACATACAGTTTCTCCAGAAAAAACGTATTTACGATATCTTACAATTCATCATTTTTCTTTTGTAGGAATGAAAATATAAAAAAAATTTTAATTCTACATAACTACCAACTTAGTTTAATTCTCATCATAAATATTCAAAATGTTGCCCGTTTGTCCGAATACAAAAATTAATTCATTTCAAAAAATTAATCTGTACTTTGGGCATCGTGTCGACGGGCTATTTTTAACATTGTTTTTACAACAATGATGAATTGCAAGTTATCATACATAATTTTTTTGTAGAGAAACTGTATGTCTAACGAAAATTTTACAAGAATCAAAAGAGTTTCAATTTACATTCAGCATGTGGTAGGGAAAAAATTAAAGTCTTTAGTACAAGGCGTAACAAAAAACAAATTTTTGTGTATTAACCACGCACCAGTTTTACTATTTTCACATGTTAATAAAATGTCCCGTTTACAAGAAAATACGCCAATGTATGTAGTAATTGTTTCGAAAAAATTATATTAATTTCAGGACTTTGTCGCCCTGTAGTGGTAAAACGTAGCAGCATTGGATATAGGTAAGTTTTCCTAGATCGCCCCGTATCTTTAGTCCAGAGTTTTTTGGTCCAGCGTTGTACACTAATTTTAAGGGCACCATGTGTACGGGGTGTTATTGAATAATACCAATATTCTACAGGGTGATTTTCCAAGAGATGGAAAGTTCTTCTCGTTTAGTTTTCGAGATGCGGGGTATCAAAGTTGAAAAAATAAATCATATATTGTTTGATATATTCGATCTCATCCAGGTAATTTTATGAAATTTTATATCCGGGAATTTTTTAGGATGAGAAATTCAAATTTATCAACGATTCAGTTGTATCTTCTAGAGAGCGTCACAAGTACAATAAAAGTTCGGTACGATGAGAAAAATACATTAAGTCATAGTTTCCAAGATACGGATAGAAGTCCAAATTCCTGGAACACCCTGTAAACCGCACCTTTTTCGCTGTTGTATACACAGAGTCTTAGTGAGTGCAAACAAGAAACAATTAAACGATTGATAAATACGAAGGAGACATGCTATTGTTTCCCCTTCCATTATCAACGATCGGCTACCGTCGTTGACTCGCAAACAATACGCCTTAATTCGCGAATAGAAGTAGATGTAGTTCTGCGCAATTTTGGAGGACGCGAATTATGCGCATACATGCAAATTCGAATGCGTTCTTCAAAACAAATCCCATAATAAAATTTAACGTTGCCTTGCATCTACAAACATCATGGTAGAAATGGTAGTTTTAGAATGCGTTAATTGAAGAACAAGTATTTTTTGTGACATCATCCATCCTCGGATTAAGGCATACTGCTTGCGAGCGAACAATGACAGCCAATCACTGACAATGGAAGGGGAAACGATAGCCTGTCTCCCTCGCACTTGTCAATTGCCTACTTGCTTTTTGCTTACACTAAGACTTCATGTGCATATAGTGAAAAACGGACTCTATACTCCTTGAATCTACCAAATTCTCATGAAAATGCTACTTCAATTACCCTTATTATTGTAAACTGAAAATAATAAAACACAGCGTTTTCACTTCTACATCCCACTTTTAGAATTTTTGCATTATGTAGTTTTTTTCTAATCTTAGCAACCTTTCAATTAGCCAATACTATCTGAACAGAAATAATTGAATTAAATATGTAGTACCTACGTGATTTTAAACTTGTACTGTATGAGTCATTCAATAGTAGACATAAAATAGTTTAATATTGAACTTACAAAGAACGACGATTATACATTGTAACCTTGAATTTGTACAGTGTGTTTCCTAAATGTTAGGCAAACATGTAGGGGGCTATTTTCTGAGTAATTTTAACAATTTTTTGTCCTTTGACGAATTGAGAAAAAATGCTTTGTTTCCTAGATACAAGATGTTAAACGTTTTTCATGAAATTTATTAAAAGCTATAATAATTGTTCAAAATGCTTGTCTCCAGCTTTGATGCATGCTTTTAATATTCCCCTCATTGACAACCGAAATCTTTCAAAAATATCAGAACTATTTGTTATTGAATTACATCCATCAATTGTGCGATATCTCAACTCTTCCATATTTCTTACTGTATTAGTCTAAACTAATGATTTTAAATTACCCCAATGGAAATAGTCCAAAGAATTCAAGTCTGGGGATCTAGGTGGCCATAAATGAGGTTCACCACGACTAATCAAGCGATTTCCATTTGTTACCATTAAAAAATCACTCGCAATTCTACTAAAATGCGCTGACGCTCGATCGTGCATAAACCACATTAAATTTCTGATTGCCAATGGTACATCTTCAAAGAATTCAGGAAGCGATTATTCCAAAAAATTGCGATAAACTGCGCCTGTAAGTCTTTCTGATAGAAATATTCGTCCAATTATCCAATCACTCACAACTGCAACCTAAACGTTTAACGAAAATTGGTGTTGACAATTAACTTCTAGTACTTTATATGGACTTTCTTCGGCCCATATATGATTGTTATCAAAATGTCTTATTTCATTTCTCGAGAAGTTGGCTTCATTGGTAAAAAGAATCAACGACAGTAGTTGCGGAATTTGCACCAATGTGTGCAAAAGCCGTTGACAAAATGCAATCCTCAAGGAAAAAGAGCCTTAATACATTGTATGTGATACGGATGCAACAAATTTTCCTCAAAACGTTTCACACAGTCATATTACTAACATCCACAGCCCTTCTAACTTTTCTAATAGAAGTACCTGGGTTTTCCTCTATTATGTTCTCACTGTCACTGATCTTTCTGCACCTCCATTTTCTTTTAGTATATCTGTTTCACAATGACGTAGATTAATTTTTTCAAACATTTTTCCATTGGGAACATTACGATTCGTAAATTTTCGCTTAACATTTAGGAAATACCCTGTATAAATAAACCACGAAAAATTGTATTTGCTGATTTTGATAATGAAAGTGTTACCCAGCAAATGTCTACTTTGTATGCGTCTAAATTTTACCCCATTTTTGTCCATATTTATTTTAATTAACTTTCCTAGTTTTGTTTTCTTTGTTATTGAATTTAATAAGAAACTGAATTTAATAAAAAACTATAAATTACCTACAAGTTAGCACAATATGAACAAAGAGCTTTGTCATCACGTATTTACATACATATCTGACTAATAGCTGGCGACCTTCATCAATGTCGATTATCTCGGATATAACAATAAAGGTGGCAACGTTGCGTCGGTTCCTATAATTAATGTATTCCTGAAATTAAAAATTTTCAACTTTTTGAGTATTAGCACCGTTCAATGCTTTTCAGGGGCTAAAGATTAAAGTGATGATTTCATGCAAATTGATTGTAATAGTCGCAGAGAAATATAGTACAAGCTATTATGATGGAGAAAGCAGTTTTATGAAACCCATAATATTTGTATAAGAGGTAAAAGCATGCATAGAAAAAACAAGATAAGACATTAATTTTAAACACGCTTGTTCGCGTATTTTCACAAAATAAATTTTTATATAATTTAGGGAAATTTCGGAAAGTCGTGGTCTGTTAAATTACACGTTTCTCAAATATTCCTATGCCTTAAAAGCCAATCAATTATTTTTTGTATATTTAGAAACTATCGGTTGTAACACGAGATTGTCGGCATCTGTTGATTTATGATTGGTATAAAAACAGCTGTATAAGTAGTTGGTTGTAAACCATATAGGTCGAGATAAAAAAAAATATGTTTTTTGGATTTTATGATATTTATGGTTATTGATTACGTGTATTAAATTACTCCCAAATGTTGACTTTTGTCACTAATACGAAAATGAAATACATCTTCAAATTAGATATTTCACTCAAACATAAAAATGATTAAAATTTGTTTTTTTACACACAAACAAATCGAAATAAAAATATGGCATGCAACCGTTTTTAATTATTTTTAAATATTAGCCTGAAATGTGTAATTGTAAAAAAAACACTATAAAAAATGAGAATAAAAAAAATGTTTTCAACATTTAAATATTTTCAAAACAATCCCGTGCAAACAACTGTCCACACAACAATCCTTTATAAACTGCGTATACTGACCTGAACTATAAAGAAAATTTACGGAGTCTAATTTTCAGGTGGGTGACAAAGTACAAATTTTTGATAAGAAAATTCTTTACACATTAAAATCTTTGAATATCAATATAATTTATGAGACATTTCAAATAACCACAGTTAGAAGCATCTCCAAACCGGTGGCAAGATCAAATCAATAGATAATATATACAATAAATTTTTATTTTTTTAACTTTAAGAAATTAATCTTTAAAAAATTTAAATATATAGAAAAAGTTTATGTTAACTTAGTTCCGCAACTCTTAATTGCTCGAAACATAAAGTCTTAAACTTATAACTTTATTTTTGTTATTTTTTTTGCAAAATTTGCATTTCGGGAAAGTTGATAATGGGAAATTTGAAAATTCCTTCAATTTTTTGGTTATCAAACTGAGATACAGTGTGGTCACAGCATTTATATACTCTGATGCACCTAAACTGAACTAGCCATTACTTTTTTGTAACTCACTTCATGTCATTTTTGAATTTAAAAAATTATTTTCCATTCCTCTTTACAGGCAAAAGGCACTCTTAGTAGGAAGTACTAGAAGTTTAACTTCAGGAATGACTGCTGTTAGTGAGAAATATTAAAAATATCTCTTATCGGTAAAAATATGTGGTCGATAAGTTTATTATTAATTAAATAGTGACACATAGTGAACTATAAATAAGTTGTGACTATTTACATTCAAATGTAGGTCAGCACACGGCGCCCTCTACCGGTAAACAAAAAAATGAGTGAATATTTGAGTTTCTTATCAACTTACCCGGTAAGCGAAATTTCGTTAAAATGACGCGTTATTTTTCAAAAATTTATTAAAAAAACCGAAAATGAAATGTTTATATAGATATCCTGTATCTCAAAAACTTAGTAGTCGCGGACCTACGTTAGTGTGAGGTTTCTATCTTGAAATTCTGCAAAAAATAATGACTTAAACTTCGAGCTCAACAAAACCTCGAAGCTATACTGGAAATTCCCATTGAAAATAGTGAGCTGGTTTGTTTTACAACTACCGATATTGGAATACCTGTTAAAATATGAGCTTCAATATTAATTTTAAAATAGAAATATGCCAGTATCTGTATATCGTTACAAAAAATAAAATGATTTGGTTTTGCATATTTTCAATAATTTTTTGTGTAGTTACGTAATATTTCATACATTAATAAGAGAGTTACGGAAACGAGAAATCGGGAAGGGAAGCAGAGCACAATAATGTGATATTGCCAAAATAAAAAAAAACAGCTTCAACCTTAAAAATAATATAAAAGTAAAAAACAAATTGCACATATATCCATTAGATTGTTAGTTAGGTACATCGCCTTCAAACATTCCTTATTTGATATTTTTATTTCAAGTCTTTATTTCGTTGTATGTACATATCGTCACTTGAATACAAATACCAGGTGACTTGAGAAATATGATTATATAGATATGAAAAGTAAGTAAATAAGTAGGTACTATAAGTAAGTAGTACTAAAAACCCCCAAATTCTAGTTGTTTTTTTCTTACATTCAGGTGACGATATACTAGCAAGAGCACAAATGCCCTTTTCGAATAGAATGAACAAGCTGCTCTATAGCTCCTTAACCCTTGTGAATATTCTCTGCACCTCTTTCGCCTTTTCGATTACCTTGAACATTTGGTTTCCTTGGAAAAAGATTAAAACTCATCTTTTTGAATCTAGTAATTCTATTTGACAAAAATGATTGTATTGAATTCTTATTTAGAAAATTAAGTAATGTTCATGAATAAATCAAAATAAAAGATCTAAAACCAAAGGGAATTCATGTTAAAATTTTGAGGTAAGCCTTTGGAATATTTCATAATTACAGTTAATGAAAATTATGATATTATCATAGGATGCAAAAACTGGTTTGTCAGTATTGAATGTATGAAATTCCTTAATCCCCATAGTGATCAAAATGAGCAATTTATCGCCACCTATTGATATACTGTTCCCAATATACATCTAGATTATAGGATTTTGCTAGATTTAGCATCGTTTTTCAAACTCTACTTGAACCATTTCTTGATATCTACCATAATACCGCCCAAGAAATTGTTAAAACATTACATATGTTTCAAGCAATTTTTTAATAATTCACTTTTCTTAATATTTATTTTTGATATTTTCTTTGTAATCAGTAATATAAAATATTATATCCACTTACTTTTATGAATGTCGCCCTTTGTGGCCTATTTCAGTATTCCATATATCTCATGTCCATCTCATACGGAAGGTGGACACTCTTTTTTCTTTGATACATTCAAGCAAACATCGAAACTAATAATATAAATTAAAAAATGAAAATGAAATATGCGAAAAAGAATTTTGTTTTTTTTTTACCTGGTGCGGACCAAACTATTTGTTCTGATCTTGTGGTCATTCGGTTACCTAATAAGATGTCTACAAGACAAGAATAAATAAGGCACTACACAAGTAGGACTTCCCAAAGTTAATAATAATAAAAATATTATTTTATTTTATTTTCAAAATCTGTTCAAGGCTTTCAAAATTTTCATCCATTCGCGTCAGACTTCCGTGCTATTTTCTTGGATAACGATTTACAAGATTAATTTTTTAAGTGAAACCGTACTTTTGCCTAAAATTAGTTCATAAGGAGGATTGACAAAAAAACAACGAAACGAATAGTTTCTTAAAAAAAAATGTTTAAATAGGATAATTTCAAAAGATTTTTGGAAAATTGTAATGTAGATACTTATACTTACGTTTCTGACATGGTGAACTGGTCTTTCTAGATCAATTTCTCTTTATATACTTGAATGTTCTTTGGCAATTTATATATTTCTTTTATCAGTGATTCACACTAGTTTTAATATTATGCAAGCATTTTAAACATGTTCGTTAAATCTCTATAGTCAAAATTATTCATAATTTGTGATTTCAAATAGATATCAATATTAAGATAAATTTCGAAGGAAAAAGTTCACTAGTTTTATAAATTTTCATGTTATAATTTATAGTTTTTTTTTTTAATTTAGACTACCTCAAAAAAACATTAATTTGAACTATGTTAATAACTGATATAAACTAAGCAGATAACAATAAAACAGCATTTTTCAGGAGCAAATTCATTTAGATGGTTTAGGTGAAATATTCTTTTGGATAATACACGCAACAGTAGCAACCAAAAAAATGATCACCAGAACGTCCTTTATAGCGGGTGTTGCATCACCAAAACAAACATAAGAAAACCTATGTAAATTTAAATACCATTTAATATTATCTTTCCTGTTCGTTGAAAGGCAGAATTGTATTAGAACTTTTAGAAGGTTTTTTGATGAGAGACTGGCATTTAAAATATAGAAAATATCCCTTACACCACTTGAGAGATATTAAATTTTTTTTTTCTAAAATGTGCAAACTTATAATGCTTCTCTGATATTTTCCTCAGTTAAACCATAAGTAACCGTCACCTTATTATCTACTACTACATTATCCAAATAAGTTTTGTCAAAACCATTCTATCTTTATTAAAGTTTCTTACAAAATGTCCTACACAATAGTGGAGAAAATAAACGTGGTTAAAAGGTACTACATTGGAAATAGTTGGCATTATTCGAACATTTAATAATTTAGAAATTTAATTAGGAATGTTTATTGATTATTTGCTAATACTATTAAAAAATACATTAATTTATTGTTGGTTAGTTCAATTCAGTGCAATTAAAGAAAATTAAATTTATTAAATTATATATATTAAACTAGCAAGGAAGATAATATTTAATGGTTTTTGAAATCTGCATAGGTTTTCTTATAATCGATCTGGCGATGCAACACTCTGTACATAATGTAAGCAAGTACCCATGCCCGTTGTTAGGTATTTATGAAATCGTTGTTTTGAACTAAATAATAGAATTTGTTATCAATATATTATTATATTAGAATAGATTGTTCATATTATAATTTTTCAGAGGAAAAACTACTATAATTGTTTATTTATCTGTCATTATGCACCTAATCATTTTTGTTACTTCATTCGACTCTCCTTGAACTGAGAAATGATATATAATATTGATAATTGGATAATAAACTTTTTATAAACTAATTTTTCAAAACATATCCGAACATATAGAATTAGAACCGTTTAATCATACTAAAAATTATATTGTCAGAAGTTTTAGATATGGAAATTTCGCTCTGTAGGCCTATAAAATGACACTGCGAAGTCGGTTTCCATACAGAGCTTTTCTCGTGTATCCAAGTGCATTCAAGTGTAATAAAAATGGGTCTAGACGAGGTAAATATGGATTTGGTGTTGTTCTTTTTGAGGGAATTTTTACACCATAATGAGAATATTGCCATATAAAAATAACTATAGTGACTTAAGAAGGTTTTGTCTCGTAGTGATACTTAGTATTGAAAAGAGAGGCCGAAGACCTGCGATTACCACAAGGCCCTTTTTGCTTCCTAATTTACCCCCTTTTTTAATGTTTATTCCAGGAAGAAATTCTGGACTTAACTTTATTCAATCCAAATATTTGTTTTTATGAGCTCTACGCCTCTTGAAAAGTTGTCAGTATGTTTATGACACACTCTGTATATCTTCTAGTTGTGGATTTTGGTGATATGTTCAATTTCACGAAACTACATTTCGGGAATCCCGATAACCTAGAACATCACATTCTTTTTTTGTCTTTTATTACTTCGTTTGCTGCGGTTCCGAATCCAACAGTTATGAAGGGGGCATTTAAAATGATCCCAAACTCGTCAATACATTGTTGAAAAACCCTTCTGTAAGCTCTATAAATAATAATTAAAAAAAAATGTTTGACGACTTTTCTCGCTATAGAGGTTGAAAGCTGAAAATACAACTTTTTTTAATTTTTCATATATTTTTTCATATAGTATATACCCCATAAAAGTATAAAGGGTGGTCCTGATAATTTACTGAAGTCCTTGAATGGCATTTTGAATACATTGTGTGGGAATGTTACCAACGATAGTTTATTATAAATTGAATGATTTCAAATGACTTCTTGCACCGTTCTATGGTTCAAACTATTATTTATGTATGGACTTTTCAATTTTGTAGGATTTCAACGCAGCTGCCAGTAAAGTGCGAGTTTTTACTAAGAGACCCCCAGATTCTGACGCTTTGGAAGTTTACGCCCTGTATAAGCAGGCTACAGTGGGAGATACCAATATTCGTATGTATATTCCCATAGATATTGAACAAGTATTGCAAAACTTATTAAAATATCTGATATTTTTAAAAGATTGAATAAAAATCTGAGTTTCGTATTTTTGGTCGGTCAATAATAAAACAACGCAGGTTTCTCGAAGATTTCCCTTTATAGAAATCAGCACCAAAGCTATGGCTTTGAGTTGTGAACTATAGATTTAACAAATTTATAGAATGTTTTTTATTAAATCCTCGTCCCTCATTTCAAGCTCACAAGTAATAATACATTAGATTTTTCTAATTTGGCATATTTTATATAATTATTAAAAATGCATCATTGTTGTTTTTCGTTTTTTCTAGCCAAACCAACTGGCATTGAAGCTTCGTCCAAATGGAATGCATGGAACGGTAAGAAGGGCATAAAGAGCGAAGAGGCCAAGAAGCTGTATATCGCAAAAGTCGAGGCTTTGGCTCCCAAATATGCTTGAAGCTTTCTTTTGAATACTAATTTATTCTACTACATCCGATCATGTTATTTAATTACCAATATAATTTTGCAAATCTTGAAAGAATATGTAGCTTTTATTATTTAATTAACGTAAACGTTGCAAAGCGGTGACCAATTCCTTGGACTCAAATAGGATGAAAAATCAACATAAACATAAGTAATACTCAAATCTCTTCCCTACAGATCCTACAGTTCATTAGATAAGTTTTGTTCAAATTTGAAGCGACCATTGGTCTTTTAATACAAGATAAGTCATCTTTGATGGCCTTAATTGGTAATAAGAATTGTTAGAAACTTTAGGGCAGGTTCTCCCCAATTTTTGGTCTCACCAACCTAAAATATCCATGCCTGCTGTAAGTCGGACAGTAGCTCGAAATTTGTCAAAGTTTAAACCGGTAGTATGAGGTTTTTAGCCCATTCGGCTTTAGTTTTGTGGTAAACCCATCATTCTCACCATTTCTGCTCAGTACTTAAGTTATGTTTCTTCTTTTATAAAGAGATTTGTATGCGAAACCTCTCTGTAACTTGAATAAGTACTACAGAAACGGTTTTCTATGGCCAATTATTTTCTTCAATTTGTTTTATTTTTAAGCTAATGATCATATCCCATATTGGAGCTAAGTACAGGAGTAGGCATTGATTGTACCACTCCATAGAGCATGATTCTCTGGAAAAGTCCTTTCTCTTATGGAATTATCAGCAGTTAAATATAAAGTATTAATCCTAACACTAAATATCCATTTATTAGTTCTTTTTGATACAATTAAAATACTAATTCCATAGGAGGCATATTGATAGTAGCTGCCAACACAGGAACAGACACTTGCCCTCTTGTAACAAAAACCCTGATCACTTTCAAATTATCCGATTTGAAATCAGGAATGTATTGATCGTTACTGGAATCTTCCCTTATTATTTCTTGCACTCTATTCTCCACTTTGTATGATAAACCAGGAGGCACCAAAGGAATCTAGGACATAGTTGTTTTTAGATTATCGTATGCTATTTATAGGTACTGCAAGACTATTATATAGGGTGGTATACAAAATGTCGCCTAAGCTCTACAGCGCTTTGTCGAGTAGCACTCTCTAGACTTTACCTTAACAAACAATGTAAAGAAAAATAGTCACAAGGAAGTCAGTTAAAGTCATTAAAAATCAGCTTCCAAATTTAAATAACCACACACTTTTTGAAGAAGGTATAATCTTCATATGATTTACAATTTGGAAGATCATCTTATGGCCCTTAACAGTCAACTATAAAGATTTGAATAAATTCGATAGAATGTTTCCTGCAATACGACTTAAAAAAAACTTACAAAAATATAAAAAAGTAAAATCCATCAGTTTTCTGAAAAGTGATGGGATCATATTCGTTTCTTTTTTTTAATGTAATTAAGGCCTTCGTTATGTCTGTTAACATAGAACCGATGTTATCTCCAGTTTTAAAAAAGTTGTAGTGTTTTCAGTAAGAACTGTATTTTGCTCCGATTGACAAAATTACTTTTTATTAACTGAACAGACTATAAAGTAACCCTTTTACTTTTTAGGCATTTTCATCATACTTCATAGACTGTAGAAATTTGATGGGTGCAGCAACAGAAGTTTTTCACCGCCTAGGCGGTAAAAGTAAATAATGTCAAGTGCATAATAGAAATATGTTAAAAGTGACTAAATTTAAGAGATAATTTTCAATATCGTACTTGTACATTATTATTATTACAGTTAATAAAGCTGTTAGCAAATCTCTGTCTTAGAATGTACAACGTACATTCTAAGAATATTTCCACACAAACAAGTTTTTGACCCCCTGAAATCATGCTTCGAGGTTATTTTGTATACACCCCCCAAAGAATAGATAATTATTGGTGTATTTACTTACCGATATAACGTAAGAGGAAAGTATATAAAGTGCAGGATTGCAGTGAAAAGTCAGCGAGAGCCCCACTAGTGGTTTGAGGGGGTTGATGTTTTCGAGGGTAAGGATAACTGTGAATTTCGGTCCTAAACCTAAAACCTATATAGAATTATAAAATTATAATGTTTTTTGAATACAAAAAACACTATTGTACTTGGGCAGATAATTTTATTTGCTCCTTTTCATTGCCAATTCCAGATTGGTCGCTAAGGTTTTGCACAAGGGCTCGAGCAGCTGTTAACCTTAGTCTGATCAGTTCTTGTTGAAAGGTTTGATGGATTTCTACAAATTGTACAAAAAATACTATTTTATGCTATGAGTGTAATCTAAAAAGCAGAGATTGATTATAAAATTTCATTATTTTAAATCTGATATAAACGTAGTCTTAAATTACATTTTGTTTTTTTTATTTATAGTACATTACAACAAGTTAGTACTGGCATTAGCAGCATTATCTTGTTTATATTCCCTTGAATGTACAACGATTAGAATTTTAACAAATTCGCTACTGTTAAGATAAATAATTATTTTGGTAATTAAAATTTAAAAAAGCAAAAAAATCATCAGTTGTTCGTCCGACTTGAATTAATATAAACAATATTTCTGGACAGCAAAATATGTTTCTAAGAGAATTTTATTGATAGCCTGTTTATATTAAATTCGTAGTATTTTATTCATGATATTCTTCTTTCAATCTGACTTGTATACAACAAAAACTATATAATTTAATAATAAAATAAATGAGGCTCAAAAGAAATCGTTTATACAACATATATGCACTCATGCTGTCTTCATCCATCATCCATACAATTTGAAAATATTTCTACCTAGAGCATTCTGCTTTTCTCGTAAACTTTGTTCCAAAAACAATTTGCTACGTTTGGGCAATGGCAGAGGCTTCGACTGCAATACCGGTGAACTCTCCTGCAGTTTTACAGAAAAGTCCGCAGTCCTTTTCAGTATTTTAAAATTTATAGAACCACCTAAAATTAACTTATACAACCTTCGTACAAAAAATTTCATTATGTCGACCTATAGTAATAACAACCATAACATTTTCCTCTTGCCCCAATTGCCCAAAGACAATCACTGAAGGAGCATCTGCCACAGAAGTAAAATCAATGGGATGTCTGCCTTGGTACAACTGAATAGAACCACTTCTGAGCCCTACTGCTATTAGGCAGGTACTTAAGTGGTCCAGAGGTACCAGGCAAAGACACGTTAGTGGATTTGAGGTTTTTGAAGTCCACAGTTTCTGACCCTAAAAACCTTCAATCAGAGAAGGTCGTTTAATACAGGTATATATTAACTAACCCTTTTCGTATAGCAATGCAAGTTGCTGTCCGCAGTCGCAATAATGATAAAATTGTCCCCAGGCATTACGATCATATCCACTATATCTGAGCTTAACTGAATTAGAGATTTTCCCTCTAACCAGTTTTTTCTTAGCAGGCAAATGTGCCCTTCTCTGGTGGCTATAACCACCCTAAATTCCACGTCATAGAGCCCTGTACCCTTAATTATAAAAGGGGTGGCTTGTACATTACACGTATTCGCCTTAAAACCAAAGTTATGATTTACTTAAATTTTTATAATTCTCGATATTATGGCGAATGTATTCTCACTTGATAGATTATAGCAAAATTTTGAGGATCTAATATATATATATTTCCAAATTCTGTGGCAATAATAGGGCAGGCAATTGCACCCTTATCCCTTGATGTCCTCTCGAGGGTGGTCATACACGTGATCATATTTTCTTTCATTGGCATTGAGTGAAAGCATTTACATACAAATTCCTCTACTTTTACTAGAGATGTTAAATTAAGGATGTGTTGAGATCTTTAAAAGCATTGTTCGAAGCATTACTTTACTTGATTTGATAAATCTTTAAATTATTTCCTATACTGAACACTTTAATTTATACCTTGCACTTAAATTGCAGTAAGAGATCTTTTTTAACTCACTGCATAACTTCTCGCTATCGATCTCCTTAGTTTCCACAATTCGAGTCCAAATATCAGATTCCTCTCGAGTGAGGGGGCAAAATGGTACTCTGAACTTGTAAAATGGCTTCTGATTCTTATATAGAAACAACTCAGAACCACAAGCAACTGCTACAACTAAGACATAAGATTAGCACAAAACTTTCATCATACTTGACAAGCAAATCTTACCAGGTATTCTTGGTTCGAGTTGATCTGCATAGAAGCTTATTACAGAGCTGGGAATATTTGCTAATGGTTGATCAGTGGTTAGCAGGGTACCTTTGTACACTTTTAGTCTGCATTTCGTGTCTTTATCGAATTTGAGATCTGTTATTACCAGATGGTAATCGCCAGTACCCGAAATGTCTGCCAGTACTGCGTTCCTGGGTAGGGTTGTTAATGCTGCACATCGGTCTGTATGGGCTTCCAACCATCTTGAAATATTGAGATCACTAAAAAATTTTAGATATTATAATTCCTATTGAATTTAGATTCATTATCAAACTCACGCTCTGCTCATTTTATAAGTAAAGAAGCGTTATGTTTGTATTGTTGTTTGGCATAAAATCCATATTAGAGCAGGCGCTTTCAGGTGGTAAAACACCGAAATTGTGTTCTTGAAAATTCTAAGAATGGATTGTTAATTGCAGAATATCTGGTATACTTTCCCTATCAATTTATCCAATGATTACCGACTATCTTTTTTGATCAATTACTGGCTCTCTAGGCCATTAAACATTAGAATTAGAGATTGCCCGCTGTTTATCACTTTGCTCATCAGATTATTCTCTGTAAATTGATGATACATCTGCTAAGTACTTGAATTTGAATAAAAACAAGCCATTCACAAATTTAAAACTTATTCGCGGTCAGCAAGAAGGTGCTTTCTTTTTGCACCTGCCCAAGTACCTAAATGCGTCTTTGGTACCATCACCGGTGAGTCATACACGGCAAATGAACTGGTTTCTTGGTACCGTCAAAGAGACCTCAATTATTCACTGAAGCATGTTGAGAGCGATGGTGCAAAACCGCACAAGAGCTTCGAATTGAGTACTTAACGAAAAAGGGAAGCTAAGGTGACAATTGTCATAAGTATTGATTTGTGTATTGGTCCAACCGGAAGTTCAGCAGAAAGGCGATGTTTATGAAGAAAAGACAATTGGCTATTGAGTCGAGTTTATACATACTTTGGTATCCGGTATACCTTACCTGGATTCCTTTAGTCTTGTTTAGTCTGGGCAAGAAGGGGCCAATGGGTTATTCCTTTTTAATTGTTAAACTAAATATTTGCCAACTTTCTTTATTATTATTCATTTCGAGATATTTGAAAAGTAGATCAAGAAACGAGAGTCAGAAGAAAGAAGATTCTCGTTTCATAAAGCAAAAACGTGATTATTGGGCCGACCGGTATGAGGATAGCAATTTCCTATAAAATTATAATTTAGAGTTTGCTTAAATTAAGTACTGACAACAATAAAGATAAGGTAAAGATAATTCTTATTATTTTCAATCTTAAATATTCAATTTTTAAGTAACAGGGAGTCAGTGATATGCAATTGTTACGAGGTGGAGATCAAGACTTCCGAGTCTCGATTCATACTCCCTATTTAATTCGCGCACCCAGGACGAACGCCGTGACCAAGAAAGTCTCGGTCTAAAATAAAAATTAAAGATTAGTTTTGTAATATCTCGAGCTCTAATTTTAAAAATCTGAACTCTTCATCCATTTGAGCCTTTCTTTGTCCTGTCTATGGCCAGGAATCAATCTCCTTAAAGAATGTTAACTATCCAAGTATCAAAGTAGGCACAACGAGCAAATAAACCGTTCGTTAAACGAACTTCGGACGGTTCCGAAGAAAAACGAGCTCCCAGCCAACATGGTACCAAGTACTACTTCACTACTTCAGTGCCGCAGTACCATGCGCGAAAAATACTGAAATTGCCGCTGCCGTTAAGTTGTAGTTTTGATGACTGGGTAAATAGCCGAATCGTTTGATTAGGTGATAATAACATGCGTTGTTGATAGTGGACAGAAATGATTGTTGTTACTGCAATCATCAATAGTGTTTGCAGTTAATGCCACGGTGATTTCTTTTGATTTATTGTGACGATGTCTTGACTTTGATATGGAGGAATGTGGGTTTATAATTCTGAAGAGGTAAAAAGACTGTATAGCTGGGATAAACGGATGAATGTTGTCATTACTGACCGTTAAATTCCACCTTCACATAGGTACAGATTACGCTACTTGGCTCAGGTATTTAGGTATGTCTATAGAAAGCACAAGCGGACAATATTACTTTAAATACTCACAAAGTTCTAATACCCAAAATTTCTAACTAGTAACAAATCGGACTCAAAATGATACCTTTTTGAAGACATGAGGGCATTTTCATGTCCTCAATTTACCAAATACAAAATATCGGCCAATCTGATTTTTTTTATTGCAATTAACTCGGATTTATTTCGACGCCCCTGATAGAATACCTACTTTAATGTGTGTTACCTACATTCAAGATTAAATGAAATAATACGTCATTATTACACTACTACAGGTTCTGTCTTGGAGACGTGCGTATCTACCTTAGGATGGGTTTGCATAAATTGTTATAATTTGAACATAACATTGCTAAATAAAAGTTTGGAAACTGGTATTTGTGGTGTACGACGAGAGGAAATAAATAATAGCGAACACCTACACTCAAGAAGATAAAGAGTTTATTTTTGGCATAATTTGAGTTGTATGGCGTATTATAGCCTTGGATGGCTGTTATAATTGCAGATAGTAATAATTCTAATAATGCCAATGTCCGTGACGTGACATAAATACTAATAATACTATGGAGATTTCTCATTAACTGTATTATAACAATAAGAGGGCGACACAAATTCATGAACAAATTTGTAGGACGGTAAATGCAAATTCAAGTTTGGCTTAGGTTAGTACCGAGAAATGGAGTCGTAGTATACGTACTTATTCTCAACTCCCATAACCCATATGTTCGAAGTTTTACATTGTTTCAAAATTCAAATGAACTACCAAGAAATATAGAGTACTAATGTAGTCGAGTATGTAGTAGTACATATGGTCGTTTAACGAATTATGCCAATAGGATTTTCTTTGAAAATACAGGGTATTATTGAATAAGTGTTCGATATTTGAAATGGCGATTTTTCAAGTAGTTTCAAGGTGGAGAATTCTTATAAACATATGTCTTAACTCGTTTAGTTTTCAAGATATGGGGTGTTAATATATTGTTTCATATCTTTCGATCTAGTCCTGCTAATTTTACGAAATTTCGTATTGGCGAGTTTTTTGCGATGAGAAATTCAAATTAATCAACAATTTAGTTGTATATTCTAGAGGGTGCCACAAGAAACCATTAGGACACTTTTAAACAGCTGCACCTTTTTTGTGCCATAATGTATGTTACTTTCGAGTTCAGAAATCCTTTTCTCTTCCTTATCTGCTTACAAAGAGTATATCTTATTGCCGTCGCTAGAACCAACAGTTTCCAACGAAAACGCATCGAAAGCTGATCATGCATGCTAACTATCCCAAAGTACTAAAATAACAAGTCATAATGGTCACTTGTAGCCCCTTCTAGGTGATACCACTAAATCGTTGATAAATATGAAAATTTCATTCTAAAAAGTCCGTGGATACTTTATTTATGTCGTAAAATTAACTGGGAAGAATAGAAAAATATCAAAAAATATGTGATTTATTTTTTCAATTTTGATATCCCGTATCTTGAAAACTAAACGACCTAGAACACATTTTTTAAAGAACTTTCCATCTTAAAACTGCTTGAAAAATCACTCTATGAAATATCAACCCTTTATTCAATAACACCTTGTATATGTATGAGAATAGTAGAATGTGATTTGGAAAAGATAGTGTTTATAGGATACCAGTGAAAGCATCACATTTATATGCAATTACACTTAAAAATTAAATTTTTTATTTCACATTATAGATACATTAACTTCTAATTTCGGTATAATTAATTTGAGGATAAAGAGATTCCGCTAATAAAATTTTAATTGAGAAATTGAGATATTATAGAATAGTTTAAAAATGAATTGCTAGGCTTCAGAGATCCAATCACAGCATCACAATGTCATAAAACTGTCCAGCAGTCGGGACAACTGTGTTTAATGCAATGGGCATGCTGTGTGACACCTCCCTCAGCATTCCTACCACCTTAAATTTTTAGATCAAATTCTTTATTAAAAAACTGTCTTTTAGTGATTTAATATAAAAATATTTATCGAGTTTGAATAGACTAAAATTTTATTTAGGTTGACACGCATCTCTCTGGTTTTCCAGTTAAGATTTCGGAAAAATTAGTTTTTTTTTAAATTGGGATTAAAAAATCATGGAAGGGACATAAATTCGTCTCAGGTAGCGAAAATTCGGAGACTTTATATGGGCCTTTACGAAGATTTCCAGCTCTTATGCGACTTGGCAAAGGACAAAATTTTTTTTCAAATTTTTAGGTTGTCGCGTTCCGGAGATATCAGATGAAATGTGGTGAAACGACCAAAAACGCACCTTAAAGGGAAATATTCCTAGTTATAAGTCACTGAGTATAAAAAAGTTACACGAAATATCTTTAAATGTTTTTTTTTTCCGAGCTTTATACGATCACAGTAGAAACCAATTTTTGTCGAGTTTCTCGTGACTAACCACGAAATAACGTTACGGGTCCTTAAAATTACGTTAATTTTCACGTTGCAAATTTCAATCCCGTTTTACACCCCTTAAAGGGGCACTTTCGAGCAACTGTTAAAAACCGAGAAGGCAGCCCGGGCGAATGCCCTTTTCGATGCTACCGAGTGCGTCTCCCTCGGTCTATAGAAAGAAAGCTGTTACTCCTGAAGCGGAGTTTGCTTTCGAAAAATTTTGATTTTTTTTTTCATTCATTTGTACTAAACCATACATCACCCAAAACTCACGCCCCCGATGAACGTCTACTCTTGGATAAGCTTAAACACGTTTACCGTGCCGATTAACCGATTTTTAAGAAAGTGCATTTTTGAAAATCCGCTATATTTTGACTTTAATGCACCACTGCTGTGGTCACTTTTACGTGGCCGATATCTGAACACGGCGTTGGAAAACATAAAAATTCCTCTTTAAACGGCCGTTAGTCCCAAATACACTACCGCCGACCTTATGGTCCCCCAAAAATTCAAACTATACACAATTTTACGACTATACTGCCAAAAAGAAATCGGTTCAGGTTAATCTTCCCAAGTCACGTTTGGATTGATATAATTTGATAAAATAAAATATTTTAGTGTTGGTCGGTTTTTGTGGCTATGAGGGTGGAAATGGCATTCTATAGCGTGTATGGTGTAAACCAGGAGACAACATGCAAAAAAGCAGCTCCATTTCGCGACAATTTCGACCTCCCAGCAGTGCGGCAAAAATGTAATTTTGATTGCAAAAAGGGAAATTTTTATTTTTTCAATTTTACACGTAAACTTCTAGTTTAGATACTATTAACGTAAGAATTAAGAGAACACGCCAATGGAAATTTTATTTAAAAATTGAGGCATTGAATAACGATTTGTAAAAAAAAATTAAGTCATTTTAGGATTTCAGTGACAACACCACATTTTTTTTTATCGCGCCAGATAATTACATTTTCAACTTTAGGTGTTAGGTAACTCCTTGTCTTCAACATTATTAATTTGATAAAAAAGGAGAATTACGCGAATGGAATTTTTAATGAAAAATTGACGAATTGGAAAACCCGTAGCTAAAGCATTCAAGTCTTTATAAAAGTTCAGTGACAGGGTGAATTTTTTTTGTAATTGCGCACAAAAATGTTTAACCGAATTTTGATCAAAAATGCTATCAATTTGACCTCATTCTCACTCCCCAATACACACCAGGAAACGTAAAAAGTTATGTAACACTAAACTAATTAGAATCGAAAGTAAAGTATCGTCACAACTATTTCATAGGCTATGGGAAAACAATAATTGCCATAACACGATAAGAATTGCATGCGGTCGTGCCCTGATGGGTAAAAGAATTCAGAATTATTGTGGGTGAAGCAATAACTGCCATTTTTTACGCCGCACAACTTTTAATGAATTCATATTAATTGTAAAAACCACAAAGAGTATTATTACAATTATGGGTTTAATTAGGATATAATGCGGAAAGCATTTACAAAATGGTAAAAATTTCTGAAAATTGGTTATATAAAATTAAAATGAGGTTTTTGTCGGTAATTATTGACAAAGGTTTATAACTTTAAAATAGGAAATGATTCTAAATGAACCGTTCACTAGTTAATTTACCTAATAAAGAGTTGAAAGTAATACATTTGTGAATGATGCGATGGGAAGTTCGGTAAGCAATTGAGTGCGAGAAACACACCTTTTTAAGCGTTAGGTACAACATTTTTTCTCAAAGGAACTAAACCCCTAAGAGGAAGAAAGTTAACACCTTTGAGGTGTTAACTTTATCGCCTTTTATAAGTTCAATTTTTAGATGGACACGTACGGTAAAATGATCTTACCGCACGAATGTGAACGTGAAATATCCATATAAGGGTTTGACACCGACATGTATCACTTCGATTAGCGTCGACAAGAAAATAATATTAATATGATTAATAAAAAATTTAACACATTACTACGCAGATTTAATTACTGATACCTAAGTCTATAATTTTGCTGTTTCTTGTAATTTGAACTATCCATATCATTGTTATAACAAACATGAGGCATACTCCCAGCGGAACGATGAATATTTCAGGAAATCACCTCTATCGCTTTTTGAGATATTAATATACATATTTATAAAAAAAAGTTGTTAGTTATTCGGAGACGTAAAAAACTCGATTTTTTTATTAGAAATACAAAAATATGTTTTCGGAATATTAGAATAATCCATACGCGAGGATGGATTTCCCCCATGTGGCCTTTTAACAACTTTTATTGTTTTTGAGATACCTATTGAGGTATCTGTAGAGAAAGAATTATATAGTTTTTGTAAAATTTTGATTCATTCTATTGAGAGTTCGGAGATGTAAAAATACCCGATTCTCTTATGGGACATCTATATATTATAGAGCTTTCAATTGGCCTCTAATACATGGTCGTACAACAATCTCTATCCTTTTTTGTAATATTGAGGTGCGAGTAAGGTTATTAGTTCTTGATAAAATTCGCCTAATTCTACGAAAATATGTGATTTGTTTCGACCCCCTGTATATTGTCGAGATCTTGCGTTTAAAATGAACAATTGCTCTCGACGTATGGCTTTACGATTAGAGATGCTGAAGAATTTTTCACTTTTTCTCGCGTTGAATGGAACTGACAGTAAAACAACTTATTATGTTTAAAAAATTTTTAAATATCTTTTTGGGACTCAGTACGTTATGGGTAATTTTTAAAATGTCAAAAAGTGATACTCATAGTTAATTTTTTTTCTGGGACAAGGTGAAGCACTTCGTTTACATATATATGTATGAATATTTGCAAATTACTTAGTACCACCTGCGAAGGAAAATATGCATAACTGTCCGACGATTACACCTGTAACCGAATTTATTTACACTGCATCACATGGTAGCCAATTAGCTTGTTTAGGTATGTAGCGAATTATCAGCAACTAACCCAGTTTTCTAACTGTTTAAAATGTATTTCATAAAGCTGGTTGCGAAACTGAGATACGCAAGGGTATTTTCGTTTTCGATATCATTCAGTATGCATGTGAAGCACCGATACATTAAAGATTGCACGTTAGTAGAAACATGGTAAAGGTAATAATAATTCCAAAGAAAATTGTTGTTTAAAAAAAAAATTGTTGAAGTGCAATTTGGTGTGTAAGTAACAGTGGAAGGTCACGTGGATTAGCTTAATTTTCTTATTATCAGTACTGAGCTTAGTAGAAAGTGGGCTCGGCTTGTTTGCCTCAAAAATAATAATCGATAATAATATGCAAATTTCGCGTTATATGCCGCGATACAGTAATTATCACGCGTGACACAGCTGCGACAGAAGGTGACATTCCATTATCACCCAAAGGAAAAGTCTTTTGTCATTTTTCATCATCTGAGCACGGCTTAAACTGTAAATTTTTACATCTTATAAAATTCGAAGAAGTTGGTTTTATGGGTGTCTGTCTTTAAATTCGTCGGTTGGGAATTTCGTAACTGCAGGTTCCGGTGCTATGACTGGTTTTGTGGTTATTGGTCTGAAGATCCATTGTCTCATCGATTTGTTCCCTCGATTTGTTCTTATAACGCAATAGTTTTTTCCGATGATTTACTTCCCTTTTTGCAACATTCGTGTGGGAAAATTGCATTTTCTGCATTCTCAAAACTATTGATCGAAGTGATAATGTTGTTCTGAATAACTAATAACTGGGTACGCGCTACACAAACGTTTTCAAATAATATCTGAATAATCATCAAGAAAACCAGTCTGAGTAGCTAAAAAATCGACATATCTTTACTTATTCAGTTATACATACAGTTTTTGTGTTATTATAACTGTTTTCTGCATATAATACAAAATAGACATGTACGTGCCATTGCACGGTGTTCCACTCCATTTAGTAGCTATTAAGATTTCGCGCCGTTGGTACTGATGGCGAAGTGTGGTACTTATTTTTATTGGCATACTTCCGGGCTTTAACTTCTCTATTTCCATTTGACTGCATTCAGCAATTTTTCTCTCATTTCTCTCATGTTCTCTCTGGACTTTTCAAGTTTGGGACTTTTTTTTGCAAGTTTGCTAGTGTCGGTGCTGATTTACATCATGGTGAGTGCAAACGAGAAAGTTTCTCGATTTTGAAAAATATTACATTCCGTGAAAATGGCAAACGGTAAGGCAACATGATCCGCAATTGTTTGTTTAATTGGGTAACGACATCAACAGTGTCGTAAAACATGTCCGTAAATACTGTTAGTCGGCTTATTTGCATTGCATTATAAGCGAAGGTCGTGCTAAAAAAATAAATCGTTTGTTTTGCTTCTCACAGTCGTGAGGTTTGTATTGTTTCGGTTAACGCATGAAAGTCTGCAAAAATGTGTTAAAAAGCAAGAAAAACTGTAGAAAGAAGCCTATAAATATATTATCAAATTCATCGGAGGGATGGAAACAGGAAAATTATTAGTGAGATGGATATTTTTAAAAATTTGATTTTCTTCTCTGTGCAAAAAAAATTAATTTTCATTTACATAAAAAATTTCTTCAATGATGATAAAATCACTTATCTCTTTTTTCTCGTTAATTAAATGTCCTAATTGTTAATAGTTTATTTTTTGGGTTATCTATATCTTGATGCAATTGCTAGGATTTCCGGATATACATACATGTATTCTTCTATTATATTTTCAAGCTCTTCAACGATTTGTATTATTACAATAAGGCATATTTAATTTTCTTTCGATATTGCTATATGCACTCTCTTGAGAGAAATATTTACTCGTCATATATGGCAGAACTTAAATGTAGAATGTAGCTCTAGTGTACATGTATATTTGTGTGACATCTGATGGAATTTAAGCTCACAACAGATATACACTAGAGGTCGGAACTAACGAACACCTGCTGTAACAAACAGCCGGTTAAAAGTAAAAGTCTTATTTGGTATAACTAGTATAGTCTTATCCAGTTATAACAAACTCAGGTGTAATGAACACTCGGTTACAACGTACTGTATTCATTTTTTTTTTGGAGCTCTGAGTTCGATTATAACGAATCGTCGGAAGATGCTGCTGGAAATTTAAGCGACTGGGCCAAAAAACCATCACATTTCCAATTTTGAGAAAATTACCTTAAATGAATATGGCATGACTGATGAACATATGGAAGTTGCTGAATTTGTTAATGGTATTGACATTGTTCAAATAACTGCCAATGATCAAGGTGAAAACGGTTCGAATGATGTCTAGGAAGTTGGCGGGAACGATGAAGTTTTAATACCCGCAGCTCAAGAGACATTTTTTGCTTTGAAAATCGTAACGTACTTTGAACAGATGACTTATCCAGAAAATGAAAACTGTTTAAATTGAAGAGATTTTTCGCAAAACAAAATAACTAAAAGATGATGAAAACTCACAAGGTGTAAAGTCAAACTATATACTTCTGTTTTACCTTAACGTCGATTTTATTTCAAAATGTTGTTGCTTTTTTTCCTCATTTAATCGTATATCTATATACTACATCGAAAAATTATATAATTCGGCATTTGGTTAAAATAGAAATTTTTAATCAACAAGCGCTTTTTCTCGGTCGCCTATAACAAATCTCCACATATAAGGAACGACAAGTGACATCCCTTGAAGGTTCCTTATAGTCGGATTCTACTATACTTTCTATATTTACTTAATTTTTCTTGCATAATTAATTCTCAGAATATTTTATAATTTCTCTCTTAAGTAGTGTCAAAAACATCAGCTACTGACTCTTCTTACGTAGACATTCGTTTGATCACCTTTATGTAGATCAATCGCGAATTCAAATTTACAAAAACCACGAGAAGCGCCTCCTATCCTACGTATCTAAATTACAATATCTGTTACAATAGCCATAATCAGTGAATGTCTATTAACATATTTTTATAACATTACTACAACGTATACTACGATGTCAATTAGGACTAATTGAAACCAAACATTGCGGACACTTGTGCTGGAAACGTTCAATTATGGTGCTTTTACAAAACGGCTCCATCGCATAATTGGCATAAGTAAAATCAGACGAGAGAGCGAAAGTACGCACATTACGGGGTACTCCCGCAAATACTTGTCACATAAAAAGATAAAGTGTAAGCAATTTGAATCAGGTGCAATTATTCTTGTTATGAATTGTCCGGCCGATCCGAAAGAGCCACGCCCATTGACATACTAAAAAAAATGGCAGAGAAAATTGGAAAGTACCTATGGTGCCAGCTATACCTATATTTTACACGTGTCTCACGTGCTTTAAGATTTAATCCTAATTGCGTATTAACGCAATTTTTTTCTTTATAAAAATAATAAGTTCTCTCAGTTGCTTCGATTTACCGTAAAAACTCCTCAACACTTAGCAAAATGAGCTGGGTTAGGTAAATGAGCATTGCAAAACTCCGTCCACACAATGAGGCAATAACACTAGCAATTTCAACAATAAGTGTTCATTGTTTGTAAGGAAAGGGGGAAAGAATTAAGAAAACAAAGGCGATCGGACACAAGGTATTAATACTTTGGACACGTTCACGTTACAGCGAATGGCCTTGCGGAAACAATAACTTAATAAATAATTGAGAATTATCAACAAGCGAATTAGTATGCCTAACATTGCAACATTTCCAAACTAAACCAGGTGTTGCGGTTATGGTCAGCTTTCCTGCCTTCTGTGTTATCTGGCAATTTTTGAGATCCTAAGAGTTAAATCACCAAGTCGTCATCAGTTCAAAGTTCTGCACAAATTCTCCATTAAGAATTTCTTATTGAAATTCTTTAAGCGTTTACACCAAGTAAATCGACACACCAATGTCTGTAACTGTAATTGGTAATCTTCAGCAGAACCAATATGCAATCGTAATATCTCTGTCTTTATACAATCTGTAGAAATAGAAGTCAACAAATTGAGGTTCGAATCCAGTTATCTTTCAAGAGTTTATTGATCTTATGTAAATTGACTTATTTTTAACAAAGCCTCAGAGCGTGCAGTATGAATCATTTATGTACCTACCATCTAAAGGGGGATTTGTTATTAATAATCAAGCTGATAAATTTAATGTGGTAATAAGGACTTTACGATATCAATTTTAATGCTCATATTGCTATGAGCCTGTTATTGTTACGTAGAATGTCTACGTAGAGGTAATGACGAAAGGTACTAAAGAGAATTACTCATTTTATAAGTACTTTTATTTCCGGAGTATTGAATTGTGTTTATCTCTAAGCTTGCTTTATTTGATTTAGCTTCACGTAAAGCTTTTCGTGAATTATCGATGCAGCAAATAATAATGAAATCGGTGGATAAGTTTTTTAGTCAATTTCGTAGTTCTTTTTATCTTTTTGAAGACGCATTTCGAGCATATACCAAGTGCTCTCCACCTAATGGCCAAACTTCATCCACATGTTTTTCTAAGTTTTCATATTACCTAGTCTGTCATATTCTATAGGGTTTCAAAGTTACAATTATTTTTTCTAATTTTACCTACAGCTCTAACAAATTATGAGATATTTAATTCAAAATGTGTTATAAGGATATTAATCATTTACGAGGATAGTCCCAAAAGTGCCCGACCTGACATATAGATTTTTTTGTTAAAAATTTACCTTTATTGCAAAGAACCTAAAGAGCTTGTTTAAAGTTTAAGGGTACTGCATTGATTTGTGTTTGTTTTGGAGCCGTTTTTAGTGAATGCTTTTAAAGCTTTTGTGAACATGGGAAAAATTGAGCATCGATACGTGATTCAACACTTTCATTTAAAAGGTCTTAATCTATCCAACATCAAAAGGCAGCTAGATTCTACTCTGAGGGAATATGATCCTTCATTGAGAAGTGTAAAATTTTAAATGGCAGAGTTTAAACGCGATAATACGAGGTGCCAAGGCAAGCTCTACATTAGTCAACTCCATGACCCTCCAGATCTGACCACTCCAGAAACTGTAATAAAAATCTACAAAATTGTATTGAAAAATAGGCATTTCGAAAAGTACATCGCATATTAACAGGACAATTCAATATGAGAAAATTGTGCGCAAGATGAGTGCTGCGATTACTCACAAGTGAATCAAAAAAGCGAAGTGATGTTCCAAGGGAGTGTTTGGCAAAGTTTCTTAGCGATGAAACTGAGTTTTTGCGCCGATTCATAACCACGAATAAAACGTGAATCCATCATTTCATATCTGAGACGAAAGAACAGTCAAACAATAAGTCAATAGAGTCATAGGGGAGAATGAGCTCAAAAAAAAGGCGAAAACCGTTCCGTCTACAGAAAAGGTCAATTGTATGGTATGCACGTGGGATCATTTTTATTGACAATATCTCTGAAATAGAAACAATAAACGAAGAATATTATATAAATTTATTGCTGCATTTGAACGAAAAAATTAGGAAAAAAATTACCGCATTTGATGAAAAAGACAATCTTGTTTCATCAAGATTACACACCAATCCACACGCCCATTATCGGAAAGGCCAAAATCAATCAACTTAGTTTCGAACTTTTTCTTCACCCAACCTGTTAGCCAGTTTTAACCCTCTCGGATTTTTTTTCTATTTCTAAACTAGAAAAAAATCACTCGGTGGAAAGAGATTTGCCAGTAAAGAAGGGGTGATGTCCATTTTAAAATATTCAAAACTTCTTATTATAAACAGGGTATAGAAGCTATAGAACATCGTTGGGAAGAGTGTGTCAATTTCAAAGGAAACCCTGTTGAGAAATCATGTAATATTTTGGAATTTTCGTTTTCTTTAGTCGTTAAGTCCAATTCTTCTGAGAATATCCTCATAGATTTGCTCCACTGGATTACCAAAATCTACATCAATAAACACTGATAATTTCTATGTGGTCACATACCTTTTAATATTCCCTACACCTATACTAACCATTTACTTCTAAAAACTCGAATTCTCAGTTTAATTCAGAAACTGTTTCACACTCTCTACTTCACTGTATAACTGGCATCGTTTTAAGTTATTTGCAAAATATCAGACCCTGATTTTTTTTTCTATCGATACACTGAAACCGGGATGTTTTGTCTCGTATTTTTCAATAAAATATGGAGGAACGAAAGTCTTGGGAGGGGGCTTGAAACGATATCTGACCACAGGGAAAATATTCTATAGATTCTAATATGTACTTGATCCGTCTAGTAAAGTCATTTGGCCAAATTTAATATTTTTGCAAAAAGAAAGAATAGGTTTAGTCCATTAGGTTAGCCCCCCCCCCTACCCCACCTCCACCACTACCACCACCACCACCACGCCATAATTATTCCAGGGCATACTCTATTAAGCACATCTTGAAAAAATGATATTTCATGTTTAGTAACTCATATTTTAGTCGTTCACTGTCAAAGCATTCAATTAAAGCCAAATGGAACACTGTTTCTAATTATACGTTTGCTCCGTACGGTAGCCTACTCACAATATCTGGTGGGCATCGCGACTATAAGAAACCCAGTAGCAGATTAACATAAAATGCAACGATCTAGAGGAAGTGAAGAACATTGTTTCTTGGAATTTTGTCCACCATTTAAAGTGAATTAGACACTAATCAATGTCGGCGAAATGAGAGGAAGTGTCGTCTCCCCGACATATTACGTTCCGGACCTTCCTCTCAAAAACGAATACCAATTTTCGAGGAATGCCGACTATTGTTTGCTACATCTAGTCTTTCGAGATCGTTGATAAAATGCCGTTTATGAATAAAATATATTACACGGGTTCTTTGGTTTGTTTTACAACGCCCTCATCAGTGAGGAAAATCCACTCCAAGCGCTGCATCATGTTATTGATTGTGTGACTCCGTTTACCCCAAATTTCATTTTAAGCTTAATTCAAGTTCCTTTGGTTATCTGTTCGCTTATTTTGTCTATCAATTAGTCCCATAGTTGTAACTTTTAACGAATTAATTTAATAGCCTGCTCAATATTTCCAACTTAATTTAAAATTTATCACAAAAATTGCACACTCAAATTATTGGAAAATACATTAAAGATATGATACAAAGATACCGCTAAACCAAATAAACTTATCCTCTCTACCACATAATTGTAACGCAAATTACCATTAAATCTTAAATCCCGAGATAATGAAACCCAATAAAATGCCATTTTTTGTGATTACTATAGACGTATTTACGGTACGTATCACCAGATCTGGTATCTCTAATAATAAAAGATAATTTTTTCCAGATAAGAATGGAGACCAAGATATCAACAGTCGCTTGGCAGCAGTCACTCGCGCTGCAGCCCAGCCCCATAATATTTGATATTCCATATCAGACAGTGGATATTTACCCGGTCCTTCAGGATATCCGCTCTAATCAGTCGTTTTTACACTCTCAGAAACTCAAAGATAGCATTTTCGAATCGAAAAAGGCATTTTTGGAGCAGTCTTTGAGCGACGACAAATCCGAGGATGAGTTGATGGAAGTAAAGCCCCTATTGGGGTCCGTGCAGGAATGCAAGAAGTCGGCGCCATGTAAGAAAATCAGCTTCAAGATCAAGAAACAATCCTCATTGCACAGGAGGAATGTGTCTGCCCCTAAAGTTACCAACATACCTTCGAGCTCTGTGGCTGAATTAACCAAAAAGTTCAACGAGATGGTTGAAAGCAGGAGCTTTTGGGAAGAAGAGAAGGTGAAGATGCTCATTCAGCGAGGTGATAGTGTGAGCAGTGAAACTAAAAGACCGTCAGTAGTACATAAAGACAGTGTGAAAGTGTTACGCAAGCCTAGTGTAAAAACAAAACCTAACTTAGAATCTAAGAACCTTGTGATATTAAAAACTAGGAAAACTAGTGTTAAGAAACAGAACAGTGAGAAGCTGAGTACACGTGCCAAATTTACTGAGAAACCTGAGCATCCCCCAAGACCAACCACTTTAAATTTGCACATTTTAGATACATCACCCAATGGAACTTCAGTCAGGGCAGCCATTGAGAAATTCGAGAAACGGTCTTCCTTGTCTTTTCCCCAGAAAACAGACATTCAAAGACCCAAACCGACTGTCCCAGAAAAATCTTCAGCCCTCATTAGGAGCTTGGCCAGCAAAACTGCAACTCTGCCTCGCTCATTTAAATCCATTTCAACTGACACATCACTAACAAACTTGGACTCTGAACATAACAGTGAGATTAAAAAGACTGAACTCAATACTGAATTTGAGGAAGACATAGTGGAAGTCATTAACATCCCTGCAGTACTCCCGCAAAGGCGGTGCGATTCAATGTACGAAACGCTCAACATGAAAAAAGTCCAAAGTTCCCTCAAATCTGTTTCAGTAGATAACATCAGCTCAGAAATAAAGGCTTCATCGGCATTACCAAATTCTTCATTTCTTTGGAGAGATAAATCTCCTTCTTCAACTTCAAGCAGATCATCCATTAGCACAATCTTTCACACTGCTGCAAATACTCCTGAAGAAATGAAGAAACTGCCCCCAGAAATTCCTCCAAAACTTGTTCCCAAACTGACAGTTGAGGTGGCAAAAGTTCAAGTTATAAAAAGAAAGATGCCTCTTCCAGAATCTCCAATATTACCTCCTAGAGGATGTAAATTTCATGAGGATTTAATAGAATATGAAGAAATTTGCGGTTTGGAATCTCATGAGGAAACCTTTAAGGGCTACGATGAGATTACTAAACCAGTGAATGATTTAGTGATGGATGGAGCAAAGAAGGAGAAGATGTACGAGATGATTAAAATTTCAGAAAAGTTCAAAGTCGATGATACGGAGGTAGAACATTATGAGGAAATCACCAAGGACGATGATGGTTATGAACCAATAGGCCATCTGCTGCCCGGAAACAGGAGTTCCAGCCCTGAAACTGAAAATATCTACGAAACCCTCCCGATCGACCCTATTCCAATGAGGAGACAGCTGCCTCCAAGACCCCCACCGTCTACAATAGAATCCACGAAGAGTGACGAGACAGTCTACAACTGCTACGAATCAATATATACAAAGAAGGAGGGCTACTACGAGAGCATTTATGGTAAGTTTGATTCCTTAAAAGTGAAAGTTACAGAATGTAGTTATCACATTTACACAAATTGTGGTACATATACGGTAAACAATAGTAGTTTCCACGTATCTAAATATGTGCAAATATGATTAGCGTTAAGAGAACCTTTGGCAAACTAGCACTTTTTGATTTGATAACAGAGAGAGAAGTGTTGATGTGTATAAATATTAATGCAGTAAATATTTCTATAATGAATATGAAGCTATTAATAGTTCGCTAAAAATATTCTAGAAGTTCCAATTGGTACCGAAAAGTTTTTGATAATTTTATTGGGTACTTAAAGACTTCCAATTATAATCCTATTGTTATTGCAAATTATTTCTAGAGAAAACTACGTTGTTACAGTAGATTTATAATGTGTGATAATTGTCAATTTAGTATCGTATAAATGAGTATCTAAATTATCGACAATGGTAAATTGAATTAATGTTAAATCAGGAAATTCAATAAAATAATGTATATAAAATAAATTTTAATTGGTGTACGATTTGTTCCCTTTTTTTGTTTCATTTACGTGGAATGCATCCAAAGAAATATTTTTATATTTACGATACTTTTAGAGAATTTTTACAATGTTTGGCATTTTTCTGATAGTTGCGTTAGTACACATTTAAAATGCATTATACCTTATTCAAGGTGGTAAAACAGTCATGCTGATAACAAATGTGACTTGTAAGTATGTAAAAAAGGTGTTGTAATCAGACGATTTGTATGTCAATTTTCACGTGCTTAAAGTGAATTGTCCAATTATTGTGAAATCTCTGTTTTTCAGTAACACTTCAATATGTAGAAATGATATTTAATTTTTGATCTCAGTTGTAAAGAAAAAAATGGACTGAAAACATGCTTCTTGAACTCAGTGAACTTACAGATTTTGGGGAAATTACTTTAGCCTGTCAATGCTTTGCACGAGAATCGCACTTGATGGATCTCTAGTTTTTTCTAAAGCCGGTTGCAAACTTTGATTGTTATAGAGATTAATTTTGGCAGTGAATGATATGGAACAATTATTTACATTAGCGACAAGGATACCTGCGATTTGTGGTTTTCGAATTTAATTAATTATGCTTAAAATTGAGTTAAGGCTTTTCCTCCAGTTCAGTTATTTCGACTCTTGAAAATGTACATGTGGAAAAATGGAATTATTTCCCATAAAAAAATCTAAATAATTACGTATTTCAAACTATTAACAATTACGAACTTTCCATTTTTACAGAAGGTGTTAGTTTAGATAGTTATTAATAACTCTGAAATGCTAAAAGTATTATTTATCTCAAATTCGTGTGTTAATGACCCATCAAACTCTTTATATTCCACATTTCTTATCACAAATTATTTCTTAACTTTTATAAACATTTTCTTGATATTTTTAGGTTCTCAACTGACCACAGACAGTGGTTCCAACAGAGACAGCGTGCTCTCTTCAGACCAGAAAACCAACAGTTTGTATGGTCAGCCCATATGGCAGTATAACAGTGAAAACACTTATTACAAACCTCCTAGTGATGTTAGTGATCGAGTTTCGGAACGTAGTGATGAGTGGGAGGATGTTACCGATAACGAGGACATTGAGAATACTTTTATTGTGTAAGTGGATATATTAGTAAGAAATTAATTAAATGAATAGAGGGGGAGCTTTTCGTAATGGTTTCTGAAAATAACCGAAATATATTAAAAACGAGTTGATAACCGGTTAGTAGTTCATACATTTTGTATCTAAGAATATCTGATACGTTTTTTGTTTTTTCAAAGGTTTTGCGATTATTTATTATGAATGGGATTTTTTTATTACGACTAGTATGAAAATGTTTTTGAGTAAAAAAGCATTAACAATACATTAAAATAAAACTGATAAGCTTATAACAATTGAATTCATGCATAATAATATAATATAAAAAGAGTTTGAATAGCGGAAAAAAACTGATAAAACATCTCAAATTCGAAGAAATTTTGAATAAATATAAATATTCGGTATGTTTAGGAAAAACACTTTTTTAAAATAATCTAAAATATACTTTGAATTTAATACAATGAGAACCATGAGCCAAAACAGTGCTTTGTCAGAGTTTTATTTTTAAGTGGTTCGTATTTGTGTCTGTTGGTGTGGCCTACTCAAATATGACCAGATTCCGTACCTGTGTTGAACAAAAAATTATCGTAAAGCTATAATGTTTTGGTGACCGCTAAAGTCCTATAGTTTATTTTATTAGTTTTAGTTTATAAAAGTCATTATAGTCATTTTTTTAAATTTCTATTGGAAAAGGTCTGCTCATGGTACTTGCAATGGAATCTCCGATCAGTGATTAATGTATGCAAAACACGTCTGTTCTAGTTTTCTGGTTGAAGATTCTAGCATAGAGCCCCAGTGGATATCGGTGTATATCGGTGCATATTAGCTACTTTATTAAAATGAATGTGTTAAGTGTATTGCGAGATCCAAAAGATTCTCAAGAACGGAATATTCTCCAATGATTTTTAACTGTGATGATCTGCTCTTATAAGTCGAATGATTAGAAAATCTTATTTTGCTATATTGATATTGAATTGAATAAATAAAAATTTTTATGAGGTGTGAAGAGAAACCCACATTAATCTTCACGTACGAAAGACATTAATTGACGACATAAGCATATGTGTAATGTATTCATTAGCAGGTAGCGCTCTATTTAACCAGTTATCGATTTCTGTTGATGGTATTTATGTTTTTTTGCAGAGTAAGAGAAAAGCACAGGGGCAAAAAAGCAGGTTGGTCAAGACACTTCAGAGAACAACTCTCCAAGAACTTGAAGGAAAGGAATTCTGTTCCTCCAGGTAGGATATAATTGGTAATAAGCTAGATATTTAATAAAGAACAGTCGTATTAAATCAGAAGTAAATATAAATACTAATATAAGTTTAAAAAGAAAAATATTGGAACAAAAAGAATCGTTCAATCGTCGAATTCTTGATAATATGGTGACTGATTATTTTATCTTTCAATAGTTTCAAAACGCATTTTTTTCCATTAAATAGAAAAATGGATCTTTATCTCTTGAATTATATAACAATATTTCAACACTTATAAATGTGTCAGTAATTTATAGAATATGCCATTCACATTTCTATTGATTCGGTACTACGATATTCTTAAATGAAACATATCTGCAAATTTGAATGTAATTTCAATATTAAATAGTATCAATTGGAGATTTATGTTGGTAATTGCCTAGTAATCAACGATTTTCTTGCCACACTTCGACCATTTCCATTTGATTGCTCAATACATACAAAATCGATTTAATACAGGGTGTCCGGTAATCGATGGTGTGTTACAGTTTTATGAAAATTGGACGAATAATGTGTTTTTTCTTTTCGTTACTCAGAATAAACTTTTAAACGTACATATTTTCATTGAAACTGTAACTAATCTTACCACATTTAGCATTAATGCAGTATGCGAATGATTTACTGATGATAGGATATAATATTTAACGATAAATAAACAATCGTCAGGCCAAAGTTGATGTTGGGAAATAATATTAGTGGTCATATTGCCTTGACCAGAGTGATAAGAATCTGTATTTTTTATCATAATAAAAACTATGATTGTATTAATGCTAGAAACACTTTTCGGTAGCAAATTCATATTATTACCTGAAAATTGAGCATTTCTACGGATGAGTTCACTTATCAAATATATCCAATGTCCTTTCTCAGTTATTTTGCAGATTTTACATTGTTTATTTCTTGCTTTCTTCCTAATTAAACATCTCCATTTCACATTTGTGAACTTTTATCAAGTTCTACAGAATGTTTGGTACAGCAATGGAAAGTTTTCAATGAGAGACAGATGAAGTCATTATGAATTTAAACCATATTTATCCTTATAAAAGTATCATCGTTTTTAAAATATCGGTCACGAGTCAAGAGTAGGGAGGGCAAAGTAAACAGGGAAAGTAAGTGCATTACAAATGGAGTGTCTCACTTTGAAAATAAAATTAATTAATATAAGTATTGTTTAATTTACAACTAGCGCTATAAGTTTTAAAATGATTAATACTTATTTAAATTTAATGCCGCTTATTTTCTTATTGCAGTATTTCCTTTTGTTTTCAGTTTTGTGAGCTATAATTTTGTCACAATATTATATCCCACATGAATGAGTGTATAATAGAGAAGTTTTTAAAACATTTTAAACTTTTTGAACTTGCGCTATATTAGAGAAAATTTTATTTAAAATGGAAGAATAAATTGGAATCAAAGTGTTTTAACATGTTCCTTTGTCTACATTATTGTAATGATATTTCATTCATTTAAAAAAAAATTTTAACTTTTAAGGAAATAAAGAAAAATAGTTCCAAAAGCGTTAAGTATTCAATATTGAAAAAATGAAGTTGGTTGTATCAACTTACTTATTCGTCTAAAAATCTAAGAGAGCCGGGATTCCAAAAGCGATGACACTTTGTATAAGAATTAATATGATTATAAACACTGGGAATGAAATGTCCGATCATCCTGAAATATCTCGAAAAATATAGAATTTATAAAAAAAATACTCTACATAAAAATTGAAAAAGTTAAAAAATTCTATTAATCTGCGGCATTCAGAAATATACAAGGTGTATCACACAATTGCAGTGAATTGAAGTTACGTTTTTTCTTATGGAATAGCAAACTTTTTTGACATTTTCTGATTCACCCTAGCTTTCTGAGCACATTCTCTGTAACATGTCCTATGGCTAATTCTAGCAACTCAGCAGCTATTGTGGAACGAAAGAAAAAAAAGGAAATTGCGCTTATATAAATGTACTTATTTTCATTCAAGGAAGTGCTCAGAATGTGTCCCCTAAGCAGTTTGTCGGTGAATTACATGGCAATAAAGTTTCTGAATAACATGTTCCAGCATTGGAACAGCAATGAGATGGCAATCGTGAGTAATTTTTTCTTAACTCATTTAAATCTGCTGATTTCGTGTTATACATCTTAGTTTTTAAGTGGCCCCATAGAAAATAATCAAGGGGCGGCAAGACGGATGATTTAGGTGGCCACTCTGTTTCACCTCCATGTCCTATCCAAACTGCAAAATAAGCTGATTCCTAGATAGATTAGATTAATGAAAAACAAGCTTTATCACCCCATTAATTATCTATCCCAAAACACCCCTAATAATGCCATTTATAGTATCCTAGATCATCAGATTTGTCGCATTTGCACATTTTAAGCATTTAAACCAATAAAAATCATTTTTCTCATACCTGCAATCGTTGCTGAACCCCTACACATAACCATAGAATATATTAAAAGAAAGATATTCCAAATGTGAGGGTGAATCAGAAAAAGTCATAAAAAGTTGGTCATTCCATAAGAAAAAAACATAACTTCGATTCACTGCTAATTTGTGACGCACCTTGTATGTTTCTAAATACCGCAGAATGGTAGAATTTTTAAACTCCTTCAATGTTTATATAAGGTATTTTATAATAAATTGTATATTTTTCGAGATATTTCAGGGTTGCTGGACTTTCCGTAAACAGTGTAGATTCAAAATGCGCCAACTATCTCCTATTGAAAACTTTCTATTGCTTTACCGAACACCATATATATACAGGGCGTCCGACGGTCGATGATACCTTTAGTGGCTTATGTAGAACTGGACGTAGCGCTTTTACAATGAAAATCTATAATAAAGTGATGCGTTTGACCCTTTTTAATTCCTGAGCTCGTTTTGCTTTTTTGGTCGAGAGTAAATTTCTAAACCATATTGAATATGATCGAAATTTGTAACAACTTTCAGTGTTTTTTTTTTTTGTTAAAAATCACACCTTCAGTCGAGTTGACTGCAATTCCGACAGTGGTTTTGATTGATGAATCATCTGTTAATGAAAATCTATAAAACGGACACACATAATTAGTGAGATGACATCTCATACCAGCAACGTTGAGAAATTGAACACAATCCACAATATTTATAAACTTTTCCTGCATATTAACATGAATTATGGTACTATTCAGAACAGCCGTCGTGAATTTTCTAGTAAAAGCGCAAGTTTCTCTATGCGTTTGTTATGCAGTACGTTGCCATTCATCAAGCCAGATGACGAAATGGGAAGACGACGCAAGGTGAGAAATTTCAATTTAAGAAACTTCGTTAGTGTGCAAATCACTTTGCAACTTAATAAAACCAATCGAAAAGATTATGTCTGTTGCAAAATACGAGGATGTCCTAGTTCAAATAAGTAGGAAAGTGATATGATTGCTTGATTCGATACTTCTTCAAGGTACCAACAGATTGGCAATGGCAATTTAATTAAATTAGTGAGCACAAAGCTGGCAGACAATTTTATTTAAACAAAGGTCGCGTCCAAAGTCGGGGCTGATATCATTCCAAACCCACGAAGAATGACGAGGTTCTGCAGAATTCTACATGTTGCCAGTCATCTACATTTTAACAAAGTGCTGGTGAAATGTTCATTGAACAATAAGCTTTAAGTGTGAAAGTGACGCATAACATGATTATGTAACTAGATGTAATAATAGTTGAATATCAATAAGGCTATAGCAAGTGACAACTTAAGCATAGTCGCAATGACATGGAAGACGCTTTCGGATGGGAAAATCTCAATTAATATACGTAACACTTGCTACTGCAATTTGCAGGGCTCTCATGCGTAATCATTAAAAGTAAACGGCAACAATGCGGGTTCCGTCGCTGTTCGGTACCATTTCGGTACCACTCGCTTTTGTAGGAATTAACCACTGTCCTTCCAACAAGGATGCCAGCAATAAACATTCTTTTGTTTATATTATTATTATGAGAAGCTTTTCAGTAACTTGTTCGTTTTTGATAAAAATTTTAAACTAATTAATCAGTGATTGTTCATAATTTTTAATCGAATTGTTAAAACGAAGGCCCATCTTAAACTACATTGTACGGATGCATAGGTGAAGTGAAAGTTTTTCGACTCAGTTCTGCAATGTCGGGTTTTTACAAACCAGTTTTCATCATTGTGGTAGTGATGCATGCGTTGTGTCTTAAAGAAGTTTCTTGTGGTTAAGAATAAGGTTCCAAATATTTGCAAAGGTATCTGTGCGGTTCCGGTGTGTCATAAGTGGTGACCAACGAGTGGATTTACCAATTTCCAAGTTTGAAGAGGGAAGGTCTACAGTAGGTGATTCAGCAATAAATGCAAATAGTGCTTAATAGGTTTAAAAGATATTTCTTTGAAGTATTTGGGAATTGAAGGCATAAGTATATATGTGACACTGCGAATACAACTCTACCAAAAAAAATGTACTAAAAACAAAAATAAGACCATTTTCTAAAATCTGATTTCAATTTTCTCAATTTTAAAATATCAATGTGCAAAATGAACGACCAAAAGTAAAGGTACCGTAAGGTATGTCCTACATGTTGAGGTCGTCAATATTCCTTATACCATAACTGGTTTTTCGATACTTTATCTTAATCTTCAACTTAATTTTGAAATTTAATATTTTTTTAATGGTGATTATCCGACCAAATGAAAATTTTAAATGAGGTAAAAATGTTGATAAATGTTTCATACGCGTATTACAATGGATAGGATATCCTTAACACGAATTGAAACCAACATTCAACTGTTCACCTTCACCTTACGTAATTTGTGGCCAACACTAATTACATCTTTGAGTGTTCTTTTAGAAGTATTTATAATCTTTAAGTAGGTACTTTCTATGCTAGAAAATTTCCAACCTTTACCTGAAGTTAAATGATATTACAGACGTGCCCACAAATGAAATTTCCTTTTAATGTCACCTGTAAGACAAACATGATTTTCAAAATTTGTTGTACCGATATACTGATACTCGGTGACCCCAAAACTATTTCTTCTGTGACCTCAGAACTAAGTTTGTTCATGCATTCATATCTTTCTAAGATTCAATAACAAAATAGTGGAAAATTTTTAAAACAAATATTCCTTGGAGGATAGGAAAATGTTCTCTTATATCTCTAAATTTTTAATTTGCTCTTAATTTTTCTGGTAAAAGCAGAACATCGTTAAAAACAGCTAATATGCTTTATCAAAAAGATAAATAATTTTCTGTAGATCTCTTAATTTTAAGAATATCTTCTGTTAAATTTTTTAATAAACTAGAAAATTTTTTCAAAAGGATCCATATTATTCATTCAAGTAAAGCGCAGTTTTGAAATTCTTCGTTTTCCGACATTTTTCTGGTAGATCATGAAGGAAGCAAAAAGGTATTCAAATGTTTGGTGGAAGAACCAAAAACCTTCTAAGTCGTTAATATAATACTATTTTCTGATAAATATTATAGATAAAAAATGCACTGAGAACAGAACATTACATTAAAAAAAAATCGTAAATTTTCAAATTCCTCATTTTCAGAGAATTTTTCTTCTGCACAATTCGTTTAAGTCTTGAAAGGTTATTTCCTTGCCTTATTAACTGATAGATGATTGGTAGAAAAACGAGGACATGCAATTTGAAAGAAATACTCTATGGAAAAGGAGACCTTGGAGTTCAGAAATTCGTCCTTTTAATAGAATTTTCTCATAGATTTTAAAATAAAAATACCCAATTTTGAAAATGAATACTCCATTAAAGAAGGAATCTTCTATGTCTAGACATTTTTTCTGTTCTCTCGATTTTAAGGCAGACTTCATATTTCGTAGCTGGAGCACAGAACATAATTGAAAATAAATATTCCATGGAATTTTCCAAATTTTCAAAACGTTGAGAAAAAGCTTTCGAAATTCTCTGAGAGATTTACGAGCAGATATCATACGGAGAAAGCAAACAACCGTTGAAAAGATATTCCTTTAAGATAAGGTTTTGGTAAATTAGATGGCAGGAAACCTCAGCAAAACGAGGACAACAAGTAATATTCCACAGAAGAAAAGAAAACCTAGAGGCTCTTGAAAATTTTCTTTTTCCGTCGATTTTCTAATAGACTGGAAATGTTATGGAAAATCTGTTAGCAAAGTGTATAAATATTATTTTGCATAAAACGCCTTAACATTTACCACCTGTTGGAAATATTAAAAACTAAAGTTAATTTTAAATGATTTATTATTATAAGCTACGCACACCTGTCAAATGCCACTAAGTAATTACGTAAACCTTAAAGCATTTCTCCGGTTTTGATTTTATGGTACATCAACGTAGCTGAGAAATAACATAAAAAGTAAAAGTGCCAATTAAATATTCCATAAGCGTTTAACAGTGGCAAGTCAAAGAACTCTTTTGTTCTGCTCTAATATTCGTGCTCGCTAATTAACTAAGAGTTTTTGATTAATACATTAGGAAAAATGTTAGAATTCGTAGTTTTTACACAAAAAAGAGCTTTAGGACATATTTCTATTAAAATCTGAACTCCGTAGAAAAACTTTGTATTCCAACCAGAATATTCAATTAGAGCTTGCGTCATTACTTAAGACCGTAAATACGCGACTAGCATAATACATTGTTATAATTCTTTTCTATGTTCAATAAAGAAACCCGCCTACATGAATGAATCATTAGCTTTTAGTATACACAAAACTGGCCAAATACTGAAAGAAAACTTTTAGAACTATTAGCGAATGCCTTCTATCAGTCTGAGTATCATGAATAATGTTGACACACGAACCAAGCCGTCATAGACGGTCGCTGAGCACTAAATCCCTCAAAAGCATCTACAAGAATGACACCAGCAGATTCTTCACCCCTGTATCAGCCCCTATTCCTCCTCCCCGCTCTGCACCAGCCACAATACGTAAACCTAGGAGAAATGTGGGAGATAGAGTGTTTGTCTCATCCTCCTCAAGAGTGTTGCTGGAATACCCTGATGGTAACAGTGAAATTGTGCAAAGGCTTTTGGATAGCGCCAGCGTAGCTGAGGTGGAGGAAGACGTTGAGAGTCGGATGAGAGCCATCCGGGAGGGAAAGGATATTCCGAAGATAAGAAATCGGATTTTTGAAGAGAGCTTAGAGAGTCAGGAGATATCGTTTTATATAGGTAAAGAAGTGTGTATTGAACCTGTAATTAGGTACTGTATTACTTGAATTTATTGAAAATGTATCTGGGCCTTTGAGTAGACTCATCCAATTTTTGGTTGACTAATTTAAAGTCTTAATGGAATGTTGATTTGCTGAGGCTTAGAAAACGGGTTCTGCTAAGATTATAATCATTCTTAGATACCAACCAGAATTTCGCAGAAACAACACACGATTTCTATGAATAGTGAAAAATCTATCTTCTCTTCTATCATTTACACATCTGTCTTCTTACATTTGTTTTTGTCGGTACTTTTACGGTCAAACACTATTTATCTAAATCTTTCTGACGAATTTATTATTGCTGCAGGCAACGAAGCTGACCATCATTATGAAAGTCTGTACACTGCCAAAGAAGATGAAGACTACGATTACGATTCGTTTGAAAGCGACTCTGAGTCCGAAGCCTCAATGGAGAGGATTAGAATCGTGGTAAGTTTCAACTGAAGAAATTCGTAAAAAATACAGATCTTACTTTTAAGATTAGAAATATTGGAGGAAATTCAAAAAAAGTATTAGGTCAAACTATTAAGTGTAATAGTAGAGAATCGGATACATTTTATTCTAGTTTCTGTCTATTATGATTCACAATATTTTTCAGGATGATAGTGGCATAGACATAGCAAACAGTAGACTGCCTGAAACACCTAATAACCAGAGCTACCGGCTTATGAAATTTGCTGAGAAAAACATGAGGAAGTTCGGTAGAAATTTGACAAAGTCGTTTTCGAAGATGAAAAAACATATTTCAAAGACTGACGATTCCACTGGTAAGTATATTAAATTTCTCATGGCAATAGAAAATAAACTGCTGGCAAAATGAACAGTGACATTAATCTTTACCCGAAATTTGAAATTACAAAAAAATATATTCAGTATTGATTTGCGAGTTGGTTGTGGTGCGCTAAACTGTAAATTTGTGGTCTCTCATTTGAAGAAATTGTTATTTTAATCTTAATTTAACCGTCAATAGCATTGTAATTCATAGGTTTATTTGAGTTTGCCGACAACGAATGTCATAAAATTTTCCTTTCAAATTATAATTTTCAACATTCCGTATTTCTGCCAGTTTATGGGTTAACAGTTAAGCTAAATATTATTTGCAACACTAAATGCACAAGTTCTTTTGTTATAATTATTATAAAATACACATTTTTGCAGCAAAAATTTCTTCTTACTTCCATACAGCCCTGAACCAACCACTCAAAAAAGACCAAGTCAAATCCTCCACTGGTAGCTACGAGAATGTCGAAGCAAGAAATCCCTCCCTAAAACAAATCGTCTATTCTCAACCTGTTATCATAGAAACTCCTTCAACTCCCGAATTGCAACTCTGCGAGGACCAAGACAAATCTAAAACAGTATTACGAAATAAAGGAGGCTTTTTAACGAAATTCAGGCGAAGCATGTCTTTGTCTGCAGAGAGTGCTAGTGAGGTGACTTCAAGCTTGAACAGAGAGAGCAAGACCAAAAGCACCTTTTACCTGACTAACACAATCGATGTGGATAGTCAAAATGACAATTCTGATAAGTCTTTATCGCCGGTTTTGAGGAAATCCAAATCACCTTTGATGAGACCCAAAAGCCCTCCTCCTCCTGCTCCAACAGCACAATCAGGTATTGGGTGCTGTTTGAGATATTTTACAGAATTTTTAACTATCTGAGTAAATCTAGATATTGGGAAGTCTGGTAGGATCAACGCTAAGACTTCATCCTGGTATGCGGACTCCGGCGTCTTTAGAAATAAAGAGTACACCCCTGCCAAGCGACCAAATACTTTTTGGTATGCTGAGGTAGGTCTGTATCAGGCCCAAAAAAACTCAACTCCGAGTACCAGTTCGGCAGAAAACAGCGGAAGTAATTTAAGCACTCCCATTAAAGGTATTTGCCATATCAAGTGTAATTAAGGCAACGTGATCGGTTATATTGTTGAGTTTCAGCAGTAGAAATCTCAAGGCCAGTGATGAAATCTTCGGATTTTATCAACCATGACGATAATGAGAGCTACAACAACATGAAGAATGAAAATCCGTATTATACAGAGAGTGTGAATAGTTTTAGTAGTGTTGAGACCAAGAAGGATGAGTCATTGCTGCAGGATATTCAGTTGAGGCTGCAGGATGAGCCTTTGTATCAGTTCTATGACGCGGCAGTTTTAGAAGTAAGTTCGGGGTTTTATAAAATTAATATTTTATTCCTAATTTTCAAAAAGGTTTTGGTTTGGAAAATTGGCATTAATAAGTCAATTAGAAAACATGGCAAGATAAACTAAAGAAAAGCACCACTTCCCCTATATCTCCACTTTCTATAATGTACTATAGCGCCTCCATTAATATTTTTTGTGTTGTAAAGTGTATTTGTATAATAACAATATTTCCTCTACCAATTTCAGTCGATTAGCTATGGCGATACTTCAGACTTCGATTCCGACAATTACGAAGATGTGCCAGAAAAAAACATCTCCAATGGAGAAATTAAAATTCGACCATCCGCCATGGAGCTGATATCTCCAAAAAGAGACTCTATTTCCTTCACTAAAACCCTTTGGTGCGAAATACCCGAAGTTATAAATTCCGCAGTTTTAAGTAAGATTTGTTTGTTATTTTAATGTATTTTTCGTCTCTAAGTATACCGGAACAATTTCATATTGTACACAGTAAATTGCAACTCTATAGATATTAAAGAGTCCGTAACTGTCCTTAGGTACACTAAGTCCCCATCAAAAAAAGCTGCAAGAAGCCAAATTTGAAATTCTAACATCTGAAGCTTCTTATCTCAACTCGCTCAACGTGCTCAATGACCATTTCATCAAAAGCTTCAGTGCCAGCTCAATCCTCTCCAATGATGAATTCAACATCCTCTTCGGACATGTCGCTGCAGGTAGTAATTTTTACCTTAAATTGATATTGAAATCATTACGATTTTTGTGCTATTTCAGTTCGAAATTCATCAGAAAAACTGCTGCACGATCTCGAAAAGTGTTGGCAAGACAATATTTTACTTCACGGTATTTGCGACATAGTACAAAAGCACGCAGAGGAGAACTTTAACGTTTATATTCCTTATTGTGAGAACCAAATTCACTTTGACGAAGTGTTAAAAAGCCTCAAGTATGTTGCAAATTAACGTTAATATTTCTATTAAAGATTTATTTATTTTTTTAACTTAGGGATCGATTAGGCTTCGCTGCATTTCTAAAGCATTTGGAATTGAGCGAAACGTGTCAGTCATTAAGTTTGTACTCATTTTTGATGTTACCAATGCAACGAATTACTAGATGGCCCCTTTTGGTCGATGCAGTGTTAAAAAGGCTTCCTCAACAAGATTCTGAATATTATGCTTGTCAGTTTACCTTGGCCACTGCAAATAAGGTCAGTAGCAATTACTTATAATTTTCTTTGTAATCGTTTAGTATTTTTATACATAGATTGTCAGTCAATGCAACGAAGCTGCTCGTCAAAGGGAACGCGAATCCGAGATGCTGAAACTAGCAAAGCAACTGGAATTCCCGGATTCAATGCCAAAAATCCCCATAATCAGCCAGGAGAGATGGTTAGTTCGGTGTGGCTCAGTGACACACATGCAATCCAGAAACGAAGATACGAAACTTACATTCGGCAAAAGATTCAGCAAAACTACAGTGAATCTCTTTTTATTCAATGATTTATTCATCGTGGCCAAAGAAAAAGGAGTGAAGAACTACGTGGTTCAACAATATTGTCCGAGGAATTTGCTAGATTTGAATACCTCAGATGTAATGCTTGCGGTTCCCACTAAAGAAGCACAGAACAAGAATTTGATTTTCTTGACAATGTTAGAGAATCAAGATGGGAAAACGGTGGAATATGTGAGTTTTTTATACTAAAATTGTTTGGAAATTGTTATTTTCTTTGGTAGTTGTTGTCCTGTTGTTCAGAGAGTGACAAAGAACGCTGGATAGAAGCGTTAAGTCCTCCGAAGTCTGAAGACCCAGAAGAAACGTTGTATGAATGTTGGGATTGCCCACAAGTTACTGCCATCCACAGTTATCCTGCCATACAGCCCGATGAATTGGCCCTTGGAAAGGGGGATGTTATAAACGTTTCGAGAAAAATGGCAGATGGTAAGTAGGAATAACTAGGATTTTGTATTCATTGTTTTCAGGCTTCGTAAGAAATCCTGCATTCACAATATGTTGAAGTATATTCGTCATATTTAGTATTTTAAGTTACTTTTAAAATCTGGCTCGTCAAATCTTTGTAACTATCTATTATGTAAAATGCGACACTCTGTATTTGACTTAATTATTTACAATGGTTCTTTTATTTGCGAGAAATTAAGGACTTTAGAGATTTTTACGTTTCAAAGAAGTTAATACAGAAATGTACACTATGGGAATTTATAAATGTGTAAAATTTAGATAGACCAATGTATTTTGAACATATATGGAGTAAGTTTTCTCCGATGTTCTCTAAGGGGTCTCGGCAATCAGCAAAGTTATGAAGTCAGATAAGTGGGGAAATAGCTACAGCTTCAAATGACGAATTGAAAGTCACTTTTTTAAAAAAGTTCGGTACTTCCTATGGAGTGATCATAAAAAACTTCAAGTGAACGTGGAAAAATTAGAAGTATGTGTAACGGTGGATTGAGGCTCAACAAAGACTTTTGAGGGTCTAATGCTTTACTGCTATTTGCAATTTACAACACCCTAATATAACTAGATTTTTTATATTTCAGTTTCTTTGATTGATTTTGTCCTACAATTGTCTTTAATAAAAATGAATATGCAAATAATTTCTTTTGATTTCAGGATGGTACCATGGAGAGAGATTACGAGATGGTCAAACTGGATGGTTTCCGGCGAACCACACTGTGGAAATAGCAAATTTCCACGTCCGAGCCCGAAACCTCAAGCAGCGCTACAGGCTGTTAGCCTATTCCGAAAATTACCTGAAATCTAAGTGATACTTGGATTTTAATCAATGCTAAAATTGTTTAATTAAATTGTTAGTCAATTGGCTGTGGAGTTTAAATTAATTAAACGGTTACTTTTAGGCAAAATCCTTTCTTAATTAGTTGATCTTAAAGTTCGTTACAGTTCGATTAAATATCGATTTTTCCCACGACTCCTACGTGCCTCAAAAATTATTAAAAATATGTAAATTTCGACAAAATTTTAATTTAAAAGTGTATAATGTTTTTTTATATATAATTTATGGCCGTGGGAAAATAATGTACACACGTAACTCGAAAGTTTCTTAAACACCAGCATGTTTGCTGTCCTCGCCTGTTCCCCGGGCACATTTCACGCTCGTGCATTAAGAGTTACTTTGCTCGCTTCTTATGTAAATAACTATATTTTTATTAACAGGCAGTGATTGTCTTTATTAAAACTTTATTTTTAACCATTTTATAATATTACTCTGTATATAAAAGATTTACCTATATAAAATAAATTGATCGTTTTTTACATATAAAAATATACATACGAAGGTAGTGTCACTCATTTTTTTAAAATCCATTAATCATAATATTTTAACAAGAATCTCGGAAAGGTAAGTTAACATAAAGAATATTAATCGAGCTAACAATAAATTATCTTTAACATACAAAAAAACTAAAGAAAATACAATAATCTACAGCTTATAACTTAAAGGCTTATTTATACTCGTTGTTAACCACTTTGTCTTTTATCTTGACTTTTTATATTATATCAACTGTTCTTATTAATTAAATAAATACTGAAGATATTAAAATATACTAAAAGTAAAAATGCAACAAAACAGTTTAAAATTGATATGATATGTGTATGTCTTAAATTACCAAGAGCGCTTGAACAATCAGATCGAGTACACTTTTTTTTGTATGAAGACAATTCTAAAATGAGAGAGCATGAAGATATTAACAGAAATATAAAAGTTACAAAAAAAATTGTTCAATAATCAAAACTACTACACATAATGAAGCATTGAACGTTTTTCAAAAATGGTTGAAAGAGTGGCAGTGAAAATCTAGTCATACAGGAACTTGAATATGCTCTCAATGTTTAAAGTATTTTGAAAATTTCTCATATAGCATATTCTATTGTTTTTCAGTGAATTTTAAACAACCTTCAAAAGTTCAAAATGTGTCATATTCCAATATTTTAACATTTTAAGGTTAGTACTGCTTCACCACAGGAGTGATAATATTGCACGTTTCAGAAGATCTTTGTACGATTAAATTTTCAAAACCATTCTATAAATGGTTCTTCAAAAACCTCTAATATTTTATTTAGTACGAAACGCACTATATATTATAACAGTGGCTCACAGAAGAAGAGAGAAGAAAATTAACGCCTCTTATAAGAGTAAGATTTCAGTTCAATTAGAAAAACATATTTTGAAGGTAAAAACGTTCTCCAATTTTGTTCGCCACCATAGATTCGGTGTCAAAACAACGTTTTGATCTAATTATTACTCAAGGGAAAGATGGAAAATGGAAGACATTTAGTTAAACATAAATTATATGAAGATCAACAAATTTTATAGGACTTAAATTCACATAGGAATGTTCTTGTTCTCTGGATTCCTTTTAGAAATGTAGGTATAGGTACTATAAAATAAAATAAAAAATATTTGACTTATGTGGTAAACTAGTGGTCCATTTTGAATAATCAGTATAATAATAATTATTATTCTTGATTGGTTTTACCATTTTATTCTTTTTAGTGTTCTCAACCACGCTAAATTTTGGATAAATAATTTTTAAAACAATTAAGGCCATTTTTCACATAAAAACACTAACCGAATTCAACCAAAACGGTGTCAATACTCCATGAATACGTAATAACTGGTTATAAAAATCGTTAATATGGAAGTAACACTTCGCCAAATATTAACGCTCTGACAATGGTGTTTCCGTGTCTCCATATGTTTTACTCGTAAAAAATATCAAGTTTCCCAACATACTTAAGATATTAATGCCGCATCTTAAAATATTGGACTCACGTTTTTTAAGAATTAAAAAAATACCTATAACTTTATTGATAAAAAAAAAAACAAGTATAACATAATAAAGCAGAGCTTCGTTCTTCCATCTGCAGTTTTCTTTATTCTAATGAATCAAAACTCCATATATACTTCCAGTTTTAGATTTTTTTACGTCATATTATCCTCTACCTATATCTTATTTATTACTACATTTTCACGGAATATTGAAATCGTTTTAAATGCAGAACTATTTATCATTTCCAAGTGGTGCCTATTGAAATCCCAATTAAATCTCAAAAAGGATACCTGCAATAATCATACTAAAATATGAACATGTAAACCTTTTCTCCCTCATTCACGATTTTCAAAACAATCGATTCCACTTTCTGCTTAAATACCTGTCTTACTATAGCCACCTTTTCTGCCCCCCAAATCAAACAACTTTCTCACAAAATACACCTGAATTATCATGGTTCCTGCTATCACAATAATTTGAATTAAAGACCACCTCACAACATATGTATTATTGGCGGACAACAAATTCATGTCCCATGCTTCCCGTCCTCTTGTGTGGTGTTGGAACTGCAACATTAAGTTTATATTGCGCTCCGCATTCATGATTGTCGTCTATAATGAATTTAAATGCGTAAAAAAGTTTATGGGAGAAAAGAAAACATACAGTGAAATTCTCCATGTTCATATTGAGCTCCTCAACATCCTTAGTGTATTGCTCCCATAAGTCATACCTAACCACGGTTATGTAGATGTTGACTAGTTTGCCAGCAAATTTCGAGAACTGGTTATCGATGCATACGGAGTAATATCCGCCAGTGGCGGATTGGTCTTGATATTCGCTGTTGGCTTTCCATTGATATGGGTGCACAATTTCGCCATTGGGATTTCGGACTGCAAAACCTGCCATGCCATCGCCTCCTCTAACAACCTGACAATATTTTAATGTTTTTTGTATTATAAAAGAAAGATAAAGGTGTACTGGATAGTGTGTGCCTATCCAGTTTCAATTTTATATTGATTTGCTTCATAATATTGAAATTTGGCAAACCTCTAAGATTATCTCCCTTTGACATAGTTGTTAAAAAAGATCACAAAATATCAACTTACTCTATATTGAATACGGCTGAAGACATTCAATATCATCAAAATTACTTTTGTTGTATTGTGGGTTAGTTTTGTGTGCATTTACCACAAATTTAAACTCGTTTTAATATGAGACAACTTTGATTAAACTTTGCAAAAATATAACCATATAAAGGTTCTTTTTGTTCAAATGAGAGAATTTTTTGTCTCCTCTTTGAATCCTGTGCAAACCGCGTAGCAATATGTTATTGCGTTTTCAATCATATCTTTAAGATTAGAATAAAAAATTGCATTAAACATTGATTTGGCAGGCTGCTTATTTAGATTAATTCAGAACCAAATAAACTTGGGTATAACTAATATACAGATAAATTCTATGTTTCAATGTCCATTTTAGAGGACATGAACAATAAGTATTTAAAAAGAAAATATTTTCAGGTCTCTATATAGAAATGAAAATAAGCCATAAGAGTTTATTGGCATAACGTGGTGTGCCGCCAGTATGATTTGAACCAGATTTGATTCAATCCAGGTCATGCTAGATACTTAATCATTTCATCTCAGGATGAATATTAAAAACTCAACATACATCTGTATGATGTATCTGTCTTAGTAGATGGGTCTAGATTAGTTGAGCTTAAATACACCTCAATATAATCAATAGCATACGGAAATATGAATACAACTAAATTTAATAAATGAGGTAACCTCTGAAGTGAAAACATATGGACAGGAATCAATTAATACTTGGTAATTCCCATAAAGTCGAAGATCGTACCATCAGAGAGTTCAAACGCAACTTGAATAATTAAATAATAAAATCTACATTACTAATATGATCCCTTTTTCAGTCTCAATATCTTAAGACATTAAAAATACAAAAGTTACACGGGCTATACTTATAAGAGTGCCTTAAATACCACAATTCATTCCTTCTGTAAAACTATGGAATTTCTATTCACACTTACTTACCTGAAAACTAACATAGAAAGTAGCTCCCGGGTTAACATATTGAAAGTAACAGTCCTCTTTTCCAGGGTCTATGTGGACTTTATAGTCCATGGCAACTGCAGGAAGGTTTTCGTACCATGGCACCGTGGGTTCTGTGCCAGAAACAATTCGAAAATCTACACAAAAACACACAAAAATTAAGAAAACAAGAGGTAACGTGGCGAATTTGGGGCCCATGGTAAAAACCAGATTGTTGTGTTGACAAAAGTTGACATTAATTTGTGAGGTTATGTCTCGAAAATTATTTTGTGTGTTTGACTATACAGTAAAACCCAGCGAACTAGATATATGAAAGAGTGTCTATTTCTGCGCATCTCGATTCATAGTATATAAAATCCGAATAAAACGTGATAAAGCTCATTTGCGATACTGCTTGCTTGGTGCGATGGTCAGGCGGAGCCCTGCAACGTTGCGGCTCGCTTTTAAACGGCCGGACACTTAATCGTTATTTAAAGTTGCCATCAAAATTATTTTAAATAATTTTTCTCCTCAAAATTAAATAAGAAAATAAATGCAACTTTTAGTTAGTATAGTAGTTAGTGTAAAATTCTAGAAATAAATAAAAAAAACAATGAACATTTATTGTTAATGGAAATTAAAACAAAACCCAAAATTAAATTAAATGTTTAAATCGGCCCCCTTCTTGTGCAGAACAATAACCGAGTCGATCATAAAAAGTCTGCCGCAGTCGTGCAAGTGTTTCTGGATTAATAGCTTGCATGCAATTTCGAATTTCTATTCGCAACTTATCCAAATTATTAGCCCTATCATCCTCAAATCTATAAATTGTAGATTTGACATAATCCCATAAGAAAAAATCGGCAGGAGTTAAATCAGGGGATCTTGCTAGCTATAGCATGGTTCCCCGTCCACTTATCACTCTGTTTGGGAAATGTCTCTCAAGACATTTTCGAACAGGAGCGATATTGTGGGCAGGATAACCATCTTGCTGAAACCATACATCTCCTAAATTAACTCCTAATTGTTGGATTGCTGGAAAAATTTGTACTTGGAGAAAGTCACGGCATTTCTACCCAATCCAAGTACCCTCAATGAAAAACAGATCAATGGCATGGTCACCTAAAATACCTTTCTGGACACTAAGTTTTTGAGGATATTGGGTTCGCTCTTCGTATATTGGGTTCAAATTTTCCATTGAGCAGTAACGAGTGATGACTGTTTTAGCATGACCTAATAATGAAAATGTCGATTCATCTGTAAAAAGGATGTTTTTGATAAAATTTTCATTATTATTAGCCCTTTCCATTATTGTTTCACAAAAAAAACAGCCGTCTAGATCTTCAGGAAAGATTTGGTTCGTTTTTTTCGTCTTGTACGAAGTGTACCCGTTTTTCCTCAAAATTCTGTGGGCGATTGTATGTGACACATCTACTTGGTTCGCTATTTTACTGAAGGACTGATCAGGATTTTCCTCAACACTGGTATAAACCGTGATTTCCTGCTCTTCTCTTTCATTGTTATGTTGTGGGAGACGTTTATGATGCAGGGGGAAACACATCCAGTCGTCTCGAAATATTTTTTAATACGACGCACTGTGGTAACACTAGGAACGGGCCGATTCTCAAAATGTCCTAAAAAACCAGCGACTACCCCTTCTAAGGATTGCCTTGAATAAAATTGTTTTATGAAGACTTTTTCTTCAATTGTAGAAATTTCCATTTTCATCTATTTCTATACGCTGTTATAGTAAGATACGGAAGATAAATTGAAAGAAATGGAAGTTAATATATTTGGTGTATACATGGTTGCCTAATAGAAGAAAGAGCGGAATTCTACAATTTTAAAATATCCATTTAAACGCTCTTTAGTAAGAAATGACCTCGATTTCAGTTCACTTTGTATTGAATATTTTATGAAAACAAAAATCGCTGTTCGGTTTTGCTTTCTATCCTTGTAAGGAATAAATCGGGTTTCAAATTGAATCTGATTCTCACTTCTTATGAAATGGGAAATATGGACCACTCTGCACCGGACAAAAATGATTTCAGTACTGCACACAAACATTACATTTTTAATTACAATAATTTATTTTTCTTAGGACCACAACTGAACTAAAAACAGTATTTTCATCTTTATACAATTCCGAAACATCTCGCAAAAAGCCAATGTTCACTTACAATTAGCAGCATCCACTTCAGAAGTACCGAAGATTTAATCATGATATACGATACTAAAGTAAGTTTTTAAACAGAATAACATACATAGATCCAGAAAGTAATTGAGTCAAAAAAAGCAAAAATTTCAAAATTTACATGAGCCTTGCTTTTTTTTAGCAGTTTTAATGTCCACGAGACTATCGTCAATAGTTCTCTAATGAAAAACTTTAATTTACCCAAATGAGTAAAATAAGTTATATGGACTGGAAGAAGTTAGAATTAAGAACGAACGACGGAGTGGGGTAAAAACTCAGAGCAAGAAAAAGGAAAAATTATTGATATTTTACATACACTTTATTTATTAAATAGTTTAGTAGACGTGACTTTTATATGCAACAGTAACTTTTACAAAAATGCAAAATGCTATAGAAATAAATTATTAAGTATATCAACATAAGTGTGATACGAAAAAAACGAAACAAGTCATATAAATAAGTAAGAGAGGTACAACGAAAACGAAGTGGTACAAAATAAAACGTGATAAGTATAGTAGTAAACGCGAGAGGAATATTAGGTTTTCACCTATGGACGAAAATATACATGAAATTATGTTAAAATTAATTTATGTACAAAATTGTTGTCAATATTACAAAATGAAGATCATTGTAATAGTGACAAATGGTCTGAATATTACAAATAAAAATCTAATTTTTTGTAACCTAAAAATTAGTAAATTCATTAATTGAAAATATTTTAAAACTGTTCTATAAAAATACAAGAAATAGGAACTAAATGACGTATAAGTATTTCACGCAATATCAAATATTATCCTGCAATAAAAGATATTGCGCTATAAACGCATACAATTTTTTTCATCAATTTGGCATCAACATAATATACAAAGAAAAAAACATCAAAGTTGTGATACTCATCAGAAGCTATAAATATGATTCAATAACAATATTTAATTTCGTAAATCCTTTCTATCTACATTACACCTCAACCCTCCTTTCGTTAAAATTACGCACTACTTTTAGGAACAATATTTATAATTATTATAATATAATCATATGAAAACTGGTCTGCGTCAGTATTCCAATCTTGTTACAAAGTTTCATTAGAGATCGCAAATTTTAAAATATACACTTAGACAATATAAACAAATAGTATTTATTAGTTTAAATTTTATACTTAAAATAACCATACTAAAACGTATATACCAAACAATTGTTTAAAGGCAAACAATCATGCAAATTGGGGATACAAATAATAATAATAAGTGGATGAAATGCAACCCTTCGCGTTTAAATGTCTTTGGTAGATATTTTAATTTTGGAAAATATATAAATGCAAAAGATAATTTTTAGATGCGTTTAAATGCAAAAATGTTTTTTATATTGTTATGTAAATAATTAAATATAAAATAATATTGTCAAAATGGATTTTGATGGAGAAAGGGGAAGAATATCTATTTTGTGGTATGTTGCAAGAATTTTCTTTTATTCCTTCTACATACTGGGAGATTGGTTAGCAATAAAAACTCCGGAAGGTAGAGATACTACACATCAAATGGAGACCATTGATGCAAATATTCCTTACCCGAAACGATTAAAATTTTCGTGTGACATTATCGAAACATAATATTCGTTAAATTGATTTTTCTTTAAATCGCATACGGACACTGCAGTGAAATAAAAATACGTAATTAACGAAAACATGATTATGTTTTCAGGTTTTTGAATTAAATTTTATGTCAGACTTGCAAGGTAAAAAGTTAACTGTAAATGTAGGCGGGATTAGTAATAAATAGTGCTTTTGATGCATAACATGAAAAATATGGAAGCATTTGGGTTATTCATCGGCTAATAAGACATAACTTCATAAATTTTCGAGTTCCTCATGTAAAAGAATTGCAAAGAAACTAATTAGAGTTTTGACTTTCAACACCCTGTATTTAAAAGACTGTCATCTTTTAACGTTTTTAACAATTTAATGTGTAGTGTCTTAATAGTTTCATTCTCCATTGTTAATGAGTTACCTTGAATAACATATTTTACTCAACATGTTGATAAGTGACAAACTCATTAAACAATAAAATAGAATAATAATAATAAGATTAAAAACACTCGGTTTACTTGCCGCTGTAATTCAGAAGGTTTGATTTTGCCAATCTGATCTTTGCATTGTTCTTGCAACACACACATGATAGGTACCTCATCAAGAGCAATGGTTCGCATGGCAAATCCGTACCATTTTAAGTGCATATTTACAATAACCATATTAATACTTTCAATAGTATATACGCTACGACATGTTCAAAAATAGATAAAATAAGAATACCTATACAGGGTGTTTGAAAAAAGTGAGTAGCCTTCTAAGTCCTTTTTAGAAGGTTATTTAGGTCACTCCACGTTTAATGCTCCATTATAGGAATGTAGGACACAGTTATTACTCAACGCTTTTCAAAAACACCCCTAACACCAAACCGACATCCACCACTGCAACAAACACTACCCTCTATACAATTCTATCAACCTAAACAGATCCGCTCTTTTATTTAATAATAATAGTAATTATTCTACTCAGCAACATTTCAAATACTGAAAATGACTAGTGGTCAAATGAGACTCCGTCTTGTCTAACTTTTAATATTATAATCCTACTGGATGGGAATAGGGGTTCGGGAGTTTTGAATCAAAGTCGTCCTTGTCCTTGATAAGGTCAGATCTGCATATTTGACGAACTCCTCTGAGGACGTGGATTGAGAGGAGGCGTGTTGTTTGTGGTGTCCTTTATTGAGTTTGGAAAAGTGGGGGTTGGTACGATGAGAATGATGGTGAGAGTCACATTTGCTGTACCTGAGATAAGGGACATATGCTCTTTTAGTAAATACTCTATCTTTTACTGGTTTGAACTTAAAAGAGGATAATTTCTTGCCTAGCGAAATCTATGTGTATGCTCTAAGGAACGTTTGAAAGTATTAATTTTTCAATACCGAATATAAAATTGTAAAAAATATTAGATTTGACCAGTGTGGAACATAAAGAAGAAAACGTTTTCTCTCCTAAAATTTAAACATGTTATATTAATATTCTCTGATTATTGTTTAAATATTTTTAAGTCGCATAATCCTGAGGAAGCCCCAGAAATACTATAATTAATAATGCATAAATCCTTAGAAATTCCAATCTCTTCTAGAATTTTTGAAGAGATTTATTTATTATTTATTATCACGTGTTACATCTACTACTGAAATATGCACTGAAATATAAGGTGATTGAGAATGAGAGTATTATAATTTGCATTTTATTCGAAAACTTCAACAATTAATTGATTTCCTTGCACTAAAATTTAATACTCACTTTTGCCAATTTGAAAATTTCACCCCTAATCTCTGACACTCTCTAGCATAAGCCATAAGACTTTCGCAGTAGCATTTGCCATGTAGGCAGTTGTACATGTCCATCTTGCAGGCTTTGTAGTATTTGCTGTTGCTAAGCTTGGGTTCGCACGCTGAGAAAATGTCTTCGTTGAGGTACTGACAATACTGAGTTTCCCGGTGTGGTTTCCTGGTCGGTTTCACTTTTTTGGCACATTCGGATTTCTTGCCTGCAGAGAAATATTTATTTATAGAAAACACTGAAGGTTTCATTTACTTGAAATTCTTACCAACACACCATGATGCGCCAAACTCAGTCAAACTCTGCTCGTTCAAAACTCTCCCATTTTTAGTGCGAAGATCATCTTGGACGTCTCCATTGAAGTTTCCACACAAACCGCATAATTTTCCTTTGTAAGTGGGAGGCACAGTAACTTCTAGAAAACTACGACCGTTCCAGACTATCACCACATCATTCTGAAGCCGCACTTCAATAAAATCACGCTCATTTGTCACCTGAAAAGTTATAATTTTCTGTTAGTTGTAGAAAATATAAGAAGCAGTTCTTTTATATAACAAACGCATTAAAACGTTGAAAATTCATTTTGACTTAATTATCATACGTCAGAAGTGCCTTTAAAAGGATGAAAGACTAGAAAGGACTGAAAAGGAACATGCACTGGAAATTATTCGAATCACCAAACAATATTCAAATACATCTATTTGATTTACAAAATCAAGTAATTCGCTTTAATTCTTACCCTGAACTTTCCTTCCTTTTTATACTCTTTTTTGTACGTTACTGGTATTTTCTGACCATTATATTTGACCCTCAGCCTCTGTTGCAAGTTCAACCGAACATCCCCAAAAGTTATAGCCACTCTTTTAGTAATGGTCGAGTCCATATATTTGTTGGTGAGTTCGTTGGCGACTTTAATGGAAAACGTTCCATTCTCACAATCTTCGATGAACTGGTACTTCCCAACGCCCTTAAAGGTGTATATTTTACCATCGAATGTTTTATAATGGGGGTCTCCAAAAGCCATACAAGCTCCTTCATCTATTGAAAAAGTGTTTTAGTACTGTTTTAAGACGTTTCAAGCGCATACTTTCAACACATCTCTTGCAGCATTCTCCGGGAATTTGGATAGTTTTCATTCCTGCTGGGCATCGGTTACAGGTCGTTCTAGCACAGCTAACTATGCCTGAATTGCAATTGCAAGAACTGCAAGCATCCATTGGCCAAGTGTCACCATCCTACCTAACAAATAATGATTAAATAATTTTGTACGGGGTATCCTAGAAATTGAATCTTAAATTAAAAGTATTCAACTGCCAGTATTTTCTAGAAATTGTGTATAATCTGAAATGAATTTTACACCTCACATTGCATAGAAAATTTCAGTGCGAATAATAGTTCCGACATTATTCATACATTTGAATAAGAAATGGTCTATTAAGAACAAGCTTCAGATGTTTTTTGATTAACGAATAATATCTTATTTCTACATGCCTCATAAGGTCTTCCATTATAATGACACTGCGTGATGGCTTCGTCCACTAGCGATTTGATGCAAGTGGGGCAACATAAACCTGGACGGATCTTTTGATTTTCCAGGGCGCAATCCAGTACTGGACAAGTTCTTCTAGTACACACCGAAGTGCTGTTGACACATTTGCAACTAGTGCATTTATCGAGGCCATATTGCTCTTCCTCCCTATAGATATCGCGTCCTACTGGACATCTGTCCTTTGGGATAATTATCGTCCGCGTCCCATTGCACCTTGGACAGCATTCACCTAGGGAACTTTTCCTTTAAATCCCCATTCCAGATTATTGCAATAATTTACCTGAAGCTTTGTACTGCATCCTCTCAATGCACTGTAGCACTGGACACGCTTTCTTGGTGCAGGTCAATTGACCCTTACTGCATCTGCATTTCAGGCAAGGATCGTTTTCTGAGATGACATCTCTGTCTTCGGCGACTACTTGACCACTCATTTTGCAGACTAAAAATGGAAAATTAGCTGACATTTAGCCATACACGGAAAGCAAACGAATCAAGGTAAGTAATAAAAATGTGATAAAATATCAGCCCGCAGAAACAACTTTCATTAACAGGATATGTAATAAAAATGTGCATGTCAACAGAACCACAATCAAACTGTAAAAAAACTAAGAACCTATTGTGCATTGTCTCATTTGCATGCATTGTCTCGAGGGGAGGTGCGCATATTTAAAATTAAAATTGGTCATTAAGAGGAACAAAACTATGGTCGGATGCATACAAAAAATAATTGAAATATTAAACGTTCATTAATAAATATACGCTTTTAATACTTGGTTTATAATATAGGCATGTCGGAATTTTAATTGTGAGGAAAATTCTGGTTAGGTGCACAAAATTGTAAATATACAGCATGACTTATGTAAATCTGCAAGAACTTAGAGGGGAATAAAATATTAAATGTGCAAGAGGCTAAAAAAAAGAAACAGCATGGTTTGATGGTTTTCACAAAACTGATGTGTTCGAATAACAATTTTCTCTTCAGTACAGCGTAAGCCAAATTGTCTCGGACAGAGATGATCTCAAAATCCCGTAGAGATAAAAGAATAGAAGAATGCCTGTACCCTCATCTTGTAAATTTTGTACATATCTAAACGGTTTTTATGTCTACAAGTTTGAGATGATTGCTTGCCTCACCAAACACTAGAAGGTATATCTGCATATATTTCTCATTACATTACTTTCATCAGTTAATATGCCTGGCGATGGTCTGAAACTATCTCGCAATTTCTGCTCTTGGACTGCTCCGGTTACTCTCACTTACTTTCGGACATTTTTGAATATCTAATAGAAGTAGTTAAAGTCTAATCGCCCGATAACCGAATAACCGTTTTCAACCCTACTCAGGAATGCAACACTAGAAGAAGCAAGAAACGAGTGGAGAATGATAATAAAATTGTTTAATATTTTAATTGCAGTTTGTGTCATGTGTGGTGGTAGAAAAAGTACAATGTTTCACTCTTTTAAAAAATAATTTTTTGTAATTCGTAAGAATTACCAAAGAAAGAGGAGCGAAAGTGTCTTTTCAGTGATAGAGAGTGATATTTTCGTTACTGATTGAACAATACATTCATTTGTCGTTCTAGTTAAGGTTATTTTGCATTATAAACGACCTATAACACTTCAAAACCACACTTCTTTAAATAACTTAATTAGAAAAATCACATCAATCTACCTATACCTACCAACACAAAACAAGATTCTAAACAACATTATCCAATATTGCAAATATCTCGATCTGAATATTTCAACATTCCAGCTATATCGCATATTCAGAGGAAACAATAATAAAAAATCATCGAAAGATTGTATACCGTCATTAAGAATTACCAAGAAGTTTTTCTAATCATAAATATTGCATGGGTTTAGCTTGTCCATTACAGCAAACGTGAAGTTACGTCCTTCAGAGGGGGCGAACAATGTGATACTCAAATTGGAATTTTTTCTAAGATTCATGAGTTTCGATTTACTTTTTTTGGCTCCGAGTAAATTATTTTAGACATCTACCTGGACAAGTACTGCAACATTTTCCAGGTTCCGGAGGGATCGGATTGGAACAAGACGTATGGCACTGCAAATCCGATATCGTAATGATTCCTGCTTCGCATCTTATTATTTTGCAGGGATTGGAAGGGTCCAACCATTCTGTGTGGCTGGGATAGGGCATTCCATTATAGGTGCAGCCTGCACAATAAAAAATAATACTTATGCAAAATTCTGGAATATGCTAATATTATTAGATACCTTTGCATATTTTGCAGCACCCTCCATCTACAACCAGGTGGCATTCGTTAATTCGTGGACAATCGTTTTTGCATTCCACGTATCCATTCTGAAACAAACAAAAAAGCATTTAGGATGATTGTTATAGGGCATATACATATTTGATTTGTTGATAATAAAAGACAAACGGAAAATATGACCTCGTATTAATAGTACCTCCTTACTTGGATTGGTAATAATTCATAAACTACCGGAATTTATTGGCTACTACAATGAGAGATTTAATTATTATTCAGTTTGCTACAAATGGCCGGCGATCTGTTTTAATTGGCTATAAACTGAAATTAAGCCTCTGTCTCAGCACGTGTGCACTTGACCATTGTAGTCCAGTTTTAATAATCTCTAGAAATACAAATATTTAAAGGAGACAGGTCATTCATCCTGCTAATTTGCAGGTAACTTAAAAACATGTCTGGTAAATTAATGCTAATTTTATGGTGTGTTAATTTTCATAAAATCCAAACTTGCCAGGCCTGGATTTGCAAGTAATATTTTTGTAGTTCACATATCAAAGGCAATAATAATTAGCCAGTAGATAACAATTGCCAATTATCGCTTTCAGAGACGACTTAGGAGTTATAACATAAACTTAGTTATCAACAAAAATGATCTGTCTGAAAAACTGTACAAATACTACATACTAATAAAGTGCTTGTTGTTAAATATTTGCTGGCAATTAAGAGAAAGAACATAAATAACCGCAGGAATCGCACTATCAAAACAAAATTTATTAATAGATAGGTTTATTAATATTCAACGTAACTCTGTTTATTTTAATTAACAATAAATATAAAACGTAAGTGTTGAACGAATGGACAGCCTGTAATTATTTGTCGTTTATAGCCGGAGTGAAGCGCTCTCGAGATAAATCAATTATTCGAAAGTGTGATTCTTGATTATTTACAACATTGTTGAGTCGTAATTGCACGGATTTTGAGGTCAGGGTGTATTACATTTGTTGTATTAGAGAAAAAAATCAGGTGGCTCGTTTTTCCATTCAAGACAGATCCTGGACGAAGAACGTCCGAAATTAGGGAATATTGGATATTCGCGTTGTTAAACTAAATTGAGTGTAAACTAGACGGAAATTGCACTGGAAAGACACTGCTGGACCAGATTCAGAGACTTGCGTGTCTTCGAATAACGCTAGCCTTGAGAACGAATCCTACGAGAGTCCTGGTAATTAATTCCTGAAATCATGACAAGCGAGAGGCTCTTGCGAGAATATTCAAGAATGTGAGCAAGAACCATCTTCACTTTTCACGTCTCTCTCATGGAAACACGCTATTGATTGATAGCAGTGGACACATTTGCTCTCCTAATTTAATGAGAGAGATTAGTTTAAGCATATGGCCGAGAATGCTATCTCCATTCTCAAGGTCGTTCTCATGAAAGAGGGGTCAAGAATCGTCAACATGAAGGCGTCGACTGGAGGACCTGGTGATTACAATTAGAGGTAATATGTACCGTGCGGTATATAAGATGCGCACACTACCAATTGCAGTCGCTGCAAAATTTGTCTTCTTTGGAGATCTTCTGGCGAAACTTTGCTCTGAATTATTATCTTTAAAATTTTCAAAAAAACTGGCCAAGGACCGAAATTGTGCAATGAAAACCAGTAAACACGGATGCTGAAGTTAAAAATCAGTTTTCTGAAAATTTAGTATTAATCATGATTCGGGTAGGAATTCTGTTTTTCAGATTTACAGATCCCTGTTCCGTAAGAAACTCAGAGAGAGAATGGCCGGATCCCCAAGAAATCTGGCCAAAAGATAAATATGTTCAATGATAAAGCAAGCGCAAACACATGACTACGTTTTCGATTTCTTACCACTGTCCCAGTAAAGAGACCAGAGACGCACGAAGAAGGTAGGTCGAACTATAACCTGGCCAAAAGTTGAAAATTTGCAATAAATACTAGTTAGAACGAGATCTAACCGCGAAACAATTGCCTTGTTATGTACTTAAACAGAGCGAAAATGGTCAGCAAACAAATACATACAGACTAAATAATTAGTGGTCAAATCAACCAACGTAGTATTTTCCATCAGACTTGATTCACCGTTTTTTCATCAATCTAAGCTCTTGATTCTTGACTCAATACTATCATAACGATGCTTCGAGAATCACTTAATTCCCTCATCCAACAGGTGTATCCCCTTGAGTTGGACAAACATCGAACGTTCCTCGAATTAAAACAAAGAAGCGAAAGCCACCGCGTAAAAGAAATCGTACTCTCGCGTACGTACCGAGGCCTTTAGACTATTGAAAATGTTGTTTATCAACCTAAAAAAAAAGACAACATGTTAACCACTTTGGCGAGCCGTTACGGGACATTCTTCGAGCGTTAATTTCAAGACAATGCGCTCCGGGCAAGGTCTTGCGACTCCGGTGTTGTCTTGCCTGGAGTCAAATACTTTACGTTATTGCGTCACAGTATATGAATTTGGCACATAGACGTGCAATAAAACGACAAAAGCTATGGAGAGCAATAGATTACGTTTTTAAACCTGGATTGTTTCAAGAGGGGCATCCAGAGTTTTGAACCTTCAAGAATGTCTTTATAAAAGTTGTTTTCAGAATTTTCTGGTCTGAAAATGAGGCAATAAAAAATTTAACACGTCTATGGTTGCGGTAGTTTAGTCGAGCGCAAGCGAATTCCTCGAGCGCTTTCTGCTGGAATCGATGTGTAATTTTTATTGCGATTTTATTCCTGTATTTAACACGAAAAACAATTTTACGACATAATGGTGAAAACAATATTATTTCGGAAAATCCCGGATTTTTTCTGACACCTGAAATTAATCTTTTCATATCTCACTTCATCAGCGTGATGTAATCGCAAGACATTTATATCGGGATCAAAGAAAGTCTGGAGTTGAGGCGAGTCCACAGGCCAGGTGTTTGGTGTAGGTGGGATGTTTGTGTATTTAAACATCAGAGATAATGAAGAAATCATTTGTCTTAAAGTTGCTATACAATATCTCCTTGAAATACTGAAGCGATGATAAATGGAAACTGAGAAACGTCATTAAAATCGACTTGAATGGTAATCAGACATAAAACGATCCGAATTTTAATAGCAATTTCAAACAGGAATTAAATATGTATTAAAAGTTGCTCACTTTTGCTAGTTTTTCGCGTTCATTTTTATTATTTCAGTCTGCAATAATTAATCCAAATTGAGAGGAAACATAGATGATACAATCAATTAGTGATTTCCGACTTGTGGCTTTATTATACACGTGTATAGTGTTGTGTACAATTAGAAATAAAAATAGCTCAATATATTTAAAAATATTCACTGTAGAAAAAAAATGTTACTGAAGTTTTTTGTATAAAAGTAAACTGATTTCAATTTCATTTATAAATATACCCAATGTTCTATTAAAAAAAGCGTTTTTTTTTTTTAAGTTATCTTTACAAGGCGATATTCAATTGTGTTTCCAGTACCATCATCGTAACCAGCTCAAAAAATACAACTCCTTGCAATGTAAACTAGAGTTCTATCTCTACTAATAGCAAGTTAAAAATGATGCCTGTTTAATTTGGTATTCCCGTATACATTACATTTATTTCATTATTAATGTAGAAGAAATTAGCAAAAATGTTCTTAAGAAAATTTCAAAAGGAGAAGTTTGTCCCTAGGGGCTTCAGGATCAAATCTCCGAAAAATTTGTTTAGATGATAATTCTCCTACATAGAATGGGATAGAAACAGAGCATCAGAAAGCTTTTAGTTTCATTAGAAATTATTTTGTAAGGAATATTGCCGGTGGCGTCTATCTCTTAGTGATAAGTTACTAAAATGATAACTTTACGAGCAAAACAATAAATTTCCTCATTTCCAAATTAACAACGTTGTAAGAAACGAAAACGTTCTAAAGAAATTTGGTATCAAGTCATGGATTAGTATAAAAAATTTAAGTGAAGTAAAGCATTTAATTTTGAAGTCAATTAATTCATAAAAATCTCAAGCCGCTTGACTACCAATCACTAGTATTATACATGTATCTAGAATACCCACTCGTGTGGTTTACACATGCCTACTTTTTAAAATTTAGTGTTAGTGGTGTTATTAAAATGTGTAACCTTGTTACTCTCCTTTAGCGGTTTTGCAGGTTTTTCGCGTTAAAAACCACATACCAAATACCTAGTATCACCATTACACGTCCATTTTTCCTTGAACTTGAGCTTTAGCGAGAAATTTTCCAAAAAGGTGTCCCAGGTAATTTGCTCACTCCTGCATACATCAAACTGGCAAAAAGCTAATATACCATTTTATTCCTTTAAACAAATCAAACCTGTTTTGTGAACCAACGAGAAATACACTTTGGAAATTTTTGGCCAAATATTTATTCAATTAGCAGATGGTTCAAGGAGGAGACTATGTATAGTCAAAATAATATCAGATTTTATGTATATTAGTCCGAGTGAGTGGCAGGTGCTCAGTCATGCTCTTCGTGAGAAGGTACTTTCATTTTACATTTCGTCATCGTCATGATCAACGTTCGGTAGCCACGAATACATGTTTTTACACATGAAGTATCTAACACAGTTACATATCAAAAGTGACCTCTCGTTAACATAAACAATACAAGGTCTTTAGATAGTGTCAATAACCCAGCAACTTTTTTTTAATGCTTGATAATCGCATAATAAAAGTCAAATATTCTTGTTACACATCAGAAATCTGCATTTACACACACAAAGACTATTAAAAAGTTTGCACTTGATAGAGATATTACTTAATTACACTTGCAACGCATTTGCCATTCCAAGTTTTGTATACATGCATATTAAGTTTGCAGGAAAACGTTAAAAACAATTAAACTGGCAATTAAGTTAATATGGATTTAATGGACATTAGTACTGTTGCAATAATTAATCTTTGGAAATAATTTATATTCCCACAGTTCTGATGACCTGTGAAGGAGACTGGTAAATTTCCTCTTGAATTTTTCTTACCTTGCAGATACATGGGAAGCAATGGACAATTTGTGCATCAAAACCAGTGGTGACTGGTTCACCTTCGTTGGGACATGTCTGCCTCTTTCCCGAAGGAAACGGAGCTGTAACAACAAAAATCTTCTTAATATTAACAATTTTTTAACAATGTGGTTAATTTTTATGATTCAAAGATTGACGACTAGTTAAATTTCATATCAAAAACCATACTTCACGAATCAGAATCGTATAGAATTACTGCCAATAAACGAAGTTACAAAACTGAAACGAGCGAAATAATGTTGTGCAAGGCACTTATATTATGTTTCACATGCACAAAATTTTCAGTAAATAGAATTTACAAAATATCTTTTTAATAAATTATTTGGCATTAAATGCTCAACTTTATCCTATTTAACGAGCTCTCCATCTCGTAAAATTTTAAAAATAATATTTGCATGCATATCGTCAATGCATCAAATTTGTAACACCCTGTATACTTCTTGAAAACAACTAAAAAAATTATTTGGAAGTACATGACATCTATAATAGGACTTCTAAAGCATTAAAAAGGGACAAACAAAATTTTGAAAATAAAAAAAGTCTATTCCTTTAATAGTTAAATTCTCTCGTTTCTTTCACACTCTGCCACGAGGGTCAGTTCAAGGTGAAAAGAGATTCCCAGCTAAAGGGTTAAAAAAATGACATTTCCAAGAACCAGTTATATCCGCATTTCATGCATTCCACTACGAAGTGTTTGGCGTTAGTTAAAGGGAATAAGCTACTTAATGAAGAGATAGCTCTGAAGATAAGTAGGTAAATCGGTCACTATAGGTAAGACAGAGTACGCAAACGTTGAGACGAAAGTTAGATAAGGAGGTCAACATTTGAGATATGTGATGGATGCTTAGAGCTAAATACATCACACCATCTATCTATCTTTGTCCCGGAATCCCTGGTCATACGACTCAGAGAGAGAGATTGGATGATTATATTGGAAACCTTTTTCTAGATGTCACTCTTCTTCGTGTCATCATAACCTGAAAACTACTCGTTTTGATTTAAAATTAATTAGAATATTGTTGATGTTACATTATTTATAACTTAAATGGAAGAAATGGATATCGAGCATTTACGATTTTGATCGAATCTTCATTATTGGTGGGTAATAATAAAAATTTGAATTAATATTGCTTTACATCATAATAACTAATGCAATTTAACCCAAAGAAACCAACTAAATTACTTTGAGGGACTGAATAACTGCGCCATTACTTGTTGTGGAAGAGTTTACAAAACACAATAAATAATGGTAACTGAGCCGTGTAGTTGCATTTTCGATTAGTGTTGCGAATGAAGTGTGAAAAATGCTAATCCCCTAATAATGTGTGCCAAAATAAATTATTAAACACGCCCATGTAATCCATAAGCCGTAAATGCGTCCAACTTTAATGCTGTTGAGTAGGTCAGGCTGTTCAGAAGCATAATCTAGCCCGCGATATATTTAACAATATTTAATTTTAATTTTCTAGGACGTAACAATGACACAGAAACTTATAGGCGTGTACTACTAGTAACTTGATATAGTCGTAAGTAAGCGTTTTTGCGAGCAAGTACGCAAATCTTGTTTGGGAATTTGTAATGTCAAATTATTTAGATTGGCGATTGGATTAGCAAAGCCAGTTTCTTACCAATAAGGTGGAAACGAAGAATACGTATAGCAAATGCATGAGTGAAAACACATAAAACCAGAGGGCAGAAGCACCAATTTGTAAAAGACAAATAAACCAAACGTCTTCGTGTGCAATTGAATTTCCATTGTACATTCAAATTTTCTGCTTCTGCCACTGGTGGATAAGTCAACTGTCTGAGGAACTTGTGATGATTTGAATTAAATCGCTATCTTGAAAAAGGTTTTACGTTGGGTTTCCTTGTTGATACCAGCATGTGACGATATTCTATTCTTCGATCAATATAAGTAAGGTAAATTGATGCAAATTCCAAAATCATGTGAACTCATATTCTGGAAATCATTAGATTTTTCTGAATGTCGAACTTGCATATGCTGGAAATATACACGATATTCAAGCGGTTTGTGTTTACTGTATATATTGGGAAAAATCGTCTACTTGGGTGCGTTTTCGAATTTTCTTTCATCTTCTGGAAGTAATTGAGGCTCAAGTGCATCTAAAATGAATTTGCGAAGAAATCATTCTGTTAAACCTGTTAATGTTAATGATAATATCATTTTATTCTCACAGCAGCTCTGCTAATTTTTCATAACTACATATTTCTTTGGAAATGCTGTTTTCCTTCTTTTCTCGTTGTAGGACAAACCGGGATTTTTAATTGAAGCATTGTCCCAACAAATACATGAGATCTACGTCAACATTTGATAACGCTTTCACTGTTGCTAAAACTGCTTTAATAATCACAATCATGGTGAGACTGGCTTAGTTTTTATTTTTCTTTGAGCTAGTAAGACTTTAAAGGTAATTGCTTGAGGATGAAGTGGTTATTCAGATTTCAGATTAATCTTAATTGTTATTTATCATCGTTTCCAAGATTATAGCAACGTAATAAAAAATATCATTTAGTTGAAAAACTTTCGAGTTTACAGGTTGTCTACCAATTAATCATTGGGGTAATGAGCTGCAACAGTGACATTTTGCGATAGGATAATCAGTGTATTTTCAATTTGGGATACTAAGAAATCGAATTATATATTAATCGAATGATGATGCAAATCTTCAATAGAAATGCCGTATTATTACATTTGAATTGATTAAGCAATTGGCAGTAACTTTAATTCTGAAACACGTTCTTTAACCCAACACTTATTATTTCAGGCTTTTTTATTTCCAGAAACTATAAAAACTTTAGAAAATAACGGATAGAGAAAGAAGGGATGAATATCTTTTCATTTTGAAACATCACAATCGTTTAGATATTTTTTTTAAGTAGAAATATTATTTCTGCCTGCTGAATTAAACAAACTTCTTGGTTTAAGATAACTTGAGAAGGAAAAGAAAGTTTTGAAAATAGTTGAAAAAAAATTTTATAATAATGGACAGTAAGGCGAAAATATCCAAATATTCTTAATTTAAGGAAAAAGATAAATGCAATTTTTTATGGTTAAATCTGAAGATAGAACTGTATAAAAATTATCGAGGAAAGTTTTTCCTTATTTTTCCATTTTACTCTGTAATTGTCACGTAGTGGTTCCATGGAACGGAAAAAATGTGGAGCAGTGTATCGCATACTTCCAATTTCAGAAATTATGCATCAGGAACGCTCCTTTAAATTTATTCATTATAACCGTAAATTAATTTATTTCTAAGTTTTCATAGTAAAAATAGTATAATTGCAATAAGGACTACACCCACTGATACTTCTTTACAGGCATACTAGAGAAATTTGATATGAAATAAATGGAACTTAATTCGCAAACCTCCAATAATTATTTCTTGAAAACTCGGCTAATCCATTATAATCAACAAGTAGCCTCTCCAAGCACGCCTATTTGCGGTGGCATTAAGAATATCCCACCTATATAAATAAATTCGATTTAATTGTGTGGGTTTAGTATATTATGTCATTAGTTTTTCCGAGAAAACGAATTTGCTTGTTTAACACAATCAGTTGGTCTTACACGTTTATGAGTCTAAAATTAATTGTCCTTATCGAATTTCACCCATTTCTCAGCTGTTAACAAGACCGAACTGCAAAATGTGTTTTATATTGTAATATGCAGAAATAAGTGTTTTAATTATAGTCGGCCCAATTTCAACTTTTATGTGTTGCAATATCTAACACCTGCAGCCAAACTTGCTACGAAGTTAATTGAAATGGTTTCAATTAAATTGTTCGAATTACTTATTGCAGTTTCAAAATCAAGTGCAATAGTCAAAGACAATTTGACTTTGGATTGTGCGTGGACGAAATAAAACCCAAAGTAGGTACCTTCACTAAACGAGTTTAAAATTAAAGAAAAAATAAGATAACAAGGGTCTAAAGTGATTGATATGAAGTTATAAAACCGATGCAAATCTAAATTTAATTAGCAAACATGCCTTGGAAAAATAAACTTCGTGGAGTACTACGAATTTGAGAATCTGGCAAAAAGAAGGTTAAAAATAGAGTTACACGTAGTTTTTCGAGAGTCTACGTGATAAAACTGAAAGTTCACGGCTGTGATTAAAAACACCTTAACTCAAATAATTTTTCCTAATCAAAATATTTTTAGAAAGCGAACGTTTTGTGTCTGTGAAATGGAACAGTCTGTGTCCATGAGCTATGTTGAGGAAATGTCTTTGTAAAGTGTTGGGTAAACTTTTTAAGGGCGCCGTTGATAGTTGAAACAAAAGTAAAAACGTATTTCAAATATTTTGGATTTTTTCGAATACCCCAGTGACTAGTGAGTAATTACGCAACTTTGACACAGTTCAACTAACTTATTATTTCGTACTGTTTCCAAGATCCCAATGGTGACCGGGAAGTTTAGCATATGTGTACAAGGCGTTTTTTAAGTAGGTGGCCTAACTTCAAAGAATAGTTCTTTGAGTGAAGCCTTGTAAAACGAATCGTTTATATAAACATAGGTAATGGCTTGTTTTTAAGATACAAAGTGTCAAACTTTTCTTTTAATTTTTATATTTTTTCACATTAAGCACAGTGATGGTCACTCAGGTCACCGCATTTAAATGCGTTAGATTTTTTCCTTTGAGCGCATGTAATGTCCTTTGTTTATAGAACTTTGGGCAACGCTCAAGAAGAATTAATCCAACGAATTTTCAGGATTCCTGTTAACACCACTAATGCTTGCGTTGAAGTTGAAAGAGGACATTTTCACCAACTAGTAAGTATTATGTCACTTAGTATTAAACACTTTTTTACTAAAAAAAATTGCGTACCATTTGCTTAAATGTAGATTTAATAGTGTTTTTGAAAATTATTTTTCTTAAATATTCGGCGTTACTCCTATGGACGTCATTAACCAAAGGAGATAAAAAATTTCTCGCTAAAAAGAGTTCTTCCTATTACATTACAAATTGTTACTAAGCGTGAACGTCACATTAGTTTATTTGTATCTTGTTATTTAGCAGTTTTTTTTATATGTAACGATTAAAAAAAAATTTCCGCCCTATATTTTGAAAAAGAAGCATTACCGGAATTACGTTTATATAAACTTTTCGACTTAAAATCACTCAAAAAATCACCCCTTGAGGTTTGACCGTGTACTTAAATAACACTCTGGGTATCTTTTATGTACATACCTACTGATGTTTCTTATCATGTTTCTGTCCCTGTCATTCATTATAAAGTCATTTTAAGTCTCCTAATTAAAAACATTTTTTATCATTTGCTTTCCGTATTCTTGGTGTTTATTCTTTCTTCTGCATCCATTTATCTGCAGATTTAGTATCGGTGAATGTACGCACACACGTATGCCTTTACGTCAAAGAACCGACTAGGACTAAACTGTCGGTCTGCCAGAAGTGTGTAGTCTATGGTGGTCCTTCGAGTTTAGTACGTAGAACTCGGTAAGGAATCTCGAGGAAAATATTTCAATTTTAAATTGCTTTTCAAAGGGCTGCGCCAATCGAAAAATATCCAACTTTGAACAAATCTACAGATTAAAATCTCGCTCTTAGCTTCTGAGACGTTCGAGCCGATATTCAATTTGAACAGCAATGAATCTTACCGTTACATCCAGAGAGTTAAGGTTTATCTCTTCTGGGAATACCAACATCGGAGTGATTTATAACCATCCCGGAAGACCGTATTTCCCTGTGCTTTCCATCTTTCATCCATAAAATTATAGCGAAGCTTGGCATACTATACACCTGACATTTTCATAAGACTGATTACTCATAAATCAATCAAACTAGTTTGATTTTCTTTCAACGGCATAATTGTGATTTAACAACCTCATTTAGCAGTAGGCCATTTCGCAACCTGGTGCGTTCTCGAGATGACTTATTAAACCTGCCTTGAAAAATGAGGCCAATTTTATTATAATATTCTGAAGAATGTCTAGGATATTTGCAGGTGGTCACTCGTTAATCTACGGGCACGTAACGTCAATATTATTCCATTTTTGTGCTCTTCCAATCATACCTAATCGGAATCTTATCTTGTTAGTTTTATGTCTTGAAGTAAGTACTGATTGATAGTGATATAGTAGGAGGCGGCGACAAATATTTAATAGCCATATCGTTAATTAATACATTTAACGAATCAGATTTAATTAGTGATCTTGATTTATAGCCTAATCAATTAGGCATTCATTAAAGCAACCCACCCAAATGATACAGTTGTCGCCTTGTCCAAAGTTGGTGGTTATTGATGCAGCCCGAATAAGTACTGATGAAATTGATAATTATGGAAATCTCGTTCGTGCATTGGGTAATCCTCAATAAGCTCTTATGTGTGAATAAAAAAATTGTTTCAGTTCAAAATTTTACAACGTGTTTGATTATTCCGTTGGGCTAATGAAAAGATGGTTCTGAAACCCTACCAAATTCCTTTACGGCCTTGGCATCAGTACCGCCTACTACACATTGCGTAATCTTTCCGTGTGACCCAAATTGCAAGAAAGGAAATGAAATCACAACCGGTTCGATCTTGAGAAGTGTCAGGCCAGTTTTGCCAATTTCTTGCAAACAGCTGTTCGATGTACAGTTCGCAAGATATGCTAAAGTCTTGTCGCTTCCTCCTATGGTTCTTCATCAGTTTTACTGCTCTGAAGGAAATATTTATGCTGGCGTGGTTAGAATGGTAATTATATGAAATTGTTGCTTATTACTGGCGTCTAATGAATGGAATGTTAATAACTAGGCAGGCTCACGGAATTGCTTGTTTATTATTTTTTTTGGTCGGACGTACCCCTATAATGATGAGAATAATAACCATTGTCTTAAGCGGTAAAAAGCAGAGTAATCAAAAGATTGCGTGCATGTAGAGATGTGTGAGAGAACTGAATTGCTTTTTGTATACCTCTCAAGAGAATTGGTTTTTTTTTTTTAAATAATATATTTTATTAGGTTCTATTTCCGCAAATATAATTCATGTGACAATCAGACCGTTATCTTTACAACCAGCATTATTTATATCACTATCCACATAGACACCTCTTGTTCAATTGACCGCGACCATCGCCTGGTACCTTTCGTTGTAAGTCATGAGAATTACGCATGACCAACTATACGCATTTACTGAGCGAACCAGTCCTGCTATGACAATCCTGACTGATGGCGGTAGAAATGCAATGCATAGAGATCTCGTAAATTTTTAATTAAATTCAAGTATCGCTCGTTAGCAATAAATCCTAACTGTTCCCGCGAACAATCGCCATTATCGTAACTAACGAATCCGAGACGGTACAAATGAACCAAGACATCTAAAGTCGCCTCTGCAGTGAGATGCAGGCTGCACACCTGCAGTAGCAGTACTGCTAGCTGGAACGACCTTGGCCTCGCAAACAACACGCGTCCTGCTGGTTCGACAACGGATCACTTTTTGCATCGTATAGAGGGTGTCCCAGATTCGGGAATATGCGGACAATATCTTTAGATCTAGCGAAAATAGCGGATAAGAGTTTACTGGGTGATTCAATTGTCACTAGCGATATAGCTATTTCACAAACAGTTAACGTGTCGGAATTTTCCTGAAAACTTTCCAAGGGAGGAAGTACTCACTCACAGTCGGTTTTCAAACCTTAAAATTTCATATCTGGAAAGCCGTAAAGCAATTCCCTTAAAAAGTAATTCTAATTACATCTCCTTTAGTTTCTGAGATATGCGATCAATCAGTATCCATACCTGCACTTGTACTCGATTCGCGGGGATATACATAAGTTTCCGTTTTTCATCGTATCTTTCAAATTTATGTGCAGAATACATATATTTCTTTAATAATATGATACAGTGATCTAATGTAACATGTACTTTTAGAATCAAGTTTTTATGAATGATTTATGATTTTTGAAATTTATGATTGATTATTTATGTATCGATGTAAGCGTTTTTATCAAAGGTGAAAAGATCAAATGGTCGATAGCTCTTTTTTCATATTATTTCTCCATATATGTATAGAGAGAGCCAAGCTTAAGTGAGGTTTTCCTTTTAACACGACATGAATCTTAAAAAACTAAGCAAAATCTTTATGTAACATTTTTTCGAAATCTTGGAAAATTAAAAAATGTGCGCATATGAAAGTTTTAATAAGTAATAATATCTTTATTTATTATTCGCTTTAATGAAATTGTCGGTATTGGTTTCGTTCACACAAATTTTATCTCACCTTAACCATGATTCTATACATGCTGTTACGAGAGATTTTCTTCTCAAATTATTTCTGCGGCGTTTTCTATCCGTTCACGGTTAAGTTAATTTCAGTTGAGAACACCAAATTTCTCAAATACCTTCACAGAAAAAAGTCACATGGGTTTAGGTCTGGTTATGTCGCAGATTATCTTATTGGTCTATTGCGATATATCCATCTATCAAAAATTTGGTTATTTAAAAGTCAAGTGCTTAAACTGCTTCAGGTTCATCGTGTATATATTTGCGACGCAATTCTCATATAGTACAGCTGATTCTCATAATGACTTAAAAATGTAAAATATCCGAACCTTTAACGGCCCGAGGCCCTAGCAACTCAAGATTTATCACACCAACGTTGAGCTCATAAATATTTATGCAATTTAGCTAAGAAAAACTTTGTAATTTGTAGGATCACCTTAAACACCCATTTTAACATTAAATTGGAATAACATTAATGCTAGTGGTGGCAATTTATCGTAATTGGATTGTGAAAAATGGAAACATAAACATTGTTTGTTATGTCGTGGCATAATTGGTTAGGGGAATTTCCGTGGCTAAGTGCGCTTTAAGAATTTTGCCACTTTAAGACAAAACCTGAATTAAAAAATTCCTTTTTAGACACCTGGCGCATGTCATACATTCAAATTAGACCTAACAGTGTCTGCCTGAGCATACTTTGTGTTGTCACTTCCGCATCGATGTGGGCCTAATACAATAACAAGAAAAAATTAATCCATGTCATATTGTTTTTGTTACGACCATAATATGGTAATTGGCCATTACCTTTTATGTATGTATATGAGAACAGTCCTGATTAATTTGAATATACATTTTTCTGAATATATAATCTTCCCTTACTTAATGAACAACTGGTCGAATTCGGAAATGTCACACACACGTGAACTATGGAGGAGGATCTGTTGATATATACAGTATGTAAAATTGAAACTCGTACATTTCAAAATCGTCTAATATTTAAATCTTTTTGCTAGTTAAAGATTTATTTAAATTTTGCTGTGTATACTTCGTGAAAAATGGTCAAGAACGATAGGTTTTTGTCAGAAATCCTTGTGTTTAAATATTTGGTAGAAAAACAATCGTTTTTATAACTTTTTGCTAGTCAAACTGAAATTCATACACCATGGATTCTTGCTAATAAATATGTTTTGAGTCATTTATGTAATTCTAAATTTATTTTGTTACACTCTAGTCCAGTTTTAACAAAATTGCAAGTGTAATTTGTAATTAATGTCTTTAGAACAACGAGACGTTACAGGGGTCAAACAAGTTAAACAAAGAGAGAGTTCACCATCATAAACTTGAAAAATCGCAACAGGAATCGAAAAAAATATTAACAGACCTTATACCATAATACAAAGCGTCATTAAACGTTATATTCTTGATCATCAGATGAAAAGTAAAATGAGGAAATCTTCAAGAAGTATTTTTAATAAGCAAGGTGAATGTTGTGGATTCCATGCAAAATTGCGGAAAATTCAATATTGTTTTCTCTGAAGTTGATAGAAATTGAATTAAAGGAGACAGCTAATCCCCAAACAATTACAAATTTATTGCATAAATACAATTTTCATGGTAGAGCGGCACGAAAGAAGTCATACATAATGAAGGCAAATGGAATTCAGTTTGCTTAAGAACGCAAAGACCAAGATGTTTCATTTTTGAAGAAAGTAATATTCGCGACGAAAACTAATTTCACATTTTTGGTTCTGATAAAGTAACTAGAGTATAATAAAAAACCCAACTAAGCATTAAAATTCAACGATTTGCGAAGAACTGTAGAGCATAGTGGTGGCTCCTTAATGGTATGGGATTATATATCCGCCAAAGATCTTAGTAAACTATATTTTACTGATGGTATGAACCAAAAACGTTTATAGTGACATTTTAAAACAAAATCTTGAGCAAAATGCTGAAAAGTTAAGAATAAAGGATCGTATTATTTCTTACTTAGATAGTGATCCCAAACTTAAGGCGGCTAAAATTAAACCCTTGTTGTTAAACAGAGTATCCCATAATTAAGTGCCAACCCTTAAATAGCGTAATCTAAGAGCAAAAATAATATGAAATTGGTAAATAAACATATGTCCTGAAGTGCCCTCTCAGGGAGATGCGATCCTTTGAAGGAGATTCTAATGAGATTATTTTTGCTGAATAACTCATAAACTACATAACATAACTAGCACGTTAAAATTGTGAGAATACCAAAATTTCATACATTCGTGTTAAGTTATTTAGGAGTTATTTAAAAAAAATCTCGTTGGGGCTTCCTTCAAGGGGCCGTATCTTTGTCAGGGGGCTGGCAGATCCGGGCTTTGAGGTAGCCAACCTAATACATTAATATTTTCATCATTTAAAAATTGTTTACCGGCTAGTGTGCTTTGAATCGTTATCCTGCATAAAAACCCGTGTTAATGGCATTTGATATTGTGCATGAAGTAGCATAACTTCCCTCAAAATTTCAACATAAATTCTAGCAATCATGATGTTTTTATTATCCAAAATATAGATCCTACTTCATAATAGGAAAAACATGTCCACAACATAATTTTCGAATTTCCATGTTTTACGGTCTTAAGGGTGTACTCAGGTGGATAGGCAGTTCCCCGGGGACGTCAGATGTAAACTCGGCGTCCAGTATTACCAAATGATACGATCTTACATTCATCCCACTAGGGAATATTACGCCATTTTGTAGGCGGCCAATCTAAATGTGCTTTTGCAAACTCTAATTGTTTTTTTTTTAATGTTTTTTATTCAGCAAGGGTACCTTTCGCGGATTTCTTGCTAATAGATTGGAATCTTGTAGGCGTCGCCTTATGGTTCTTGTTGAAATATTTCCACGCACTGTCTCCTGGAGTCAAAAGAAGAGGCAAATGGATTGGCTTTTGCAACTTGCATCACAATTCTGTCCTCTCTTGTGGTCGTTTTCCGTTGCCGACCACAGTTTCGGGTTTAGGTTGCCAATTTAGAGCATCTCTCACCATTTCCGATGAACAACCCAAAAGATTTTGAGTTTCTGAATAATTTTTGCCCTCATTACGCCATTTTTTATTAAACCTCGCTTTTCTGCAGGAAAATGCTTTTTTCTTCTCATGATCTTTTCGAGAAAAGAAATGTTTATTCATAACTGCGTACATAATTCAAAAATAACAATTTCTTACGAATAACAAAGTAAAACTTGTACAAATTCCAAAAAATTGCGAAAACTGCTATTATTTTGTCCTTTTAAGATTGGGCATCACTACAGTATACTATTGGAGTTATGCTTATTCATATTTTATCAAAATAGTTTTCTGTATGATAATTGAAACGAATGTTGATAAATTTAAATATTGTACTTTATTTGCATTGAGTGAATTTTTAAACGCTAAGTCTGCATTTTCTGCAATTTTACTGAGGTACTGCTATTATTTTGACCACAATTGTATGTTTATTTACCAATTTCGTACTATTTTTACACCTAGATTACGTTGTGTAAGGGTTATCACTTAATTATGGGCCTCCCTGTATAAAAGCCTCAAAGTTATGGAAATCCTTCCACGAAGTCCCGACCCGAATGCGATTGAGCGGTCATGATACCTCTTGAAGGTTGCAAGGAGGAATCGTGGAGTTTCTAACATTCACACCTGGATTTGGCCAAGATTTATTTGAATCTGTATCATACCATGTGGGAGATTCAATTGGTAATAATGAATTGTCAACCAGATATTAATTGCAGTTTGCCAAAATTTTTTATTTTGTTTTATGTTAGTCTACGAGCTGAAGCTTGACAAAATGACTAAAAATGAAGATATTTAGCTTTTTCGCATTGAATATATTATCAAGCGTTTTTCCCTGTACGAACTTTTTCGTTCTTGACTGTTCTTCCTGCATTATACACAGAGAAATTTAACTAGATCTTTAACTAACGGGAAAAAATTAAATATTAGAAAATTTGAAGTTGTACGAGTTTCAGTTCGATATACTGTATTTAAATTGGCGTTCTGGGTTTAAACATGTTAATGAAAAAATTTCATGAATTACTTCATTCTCACAAAACCATCCCAAAAGCTTAATCGTTAATCTCAGAATTGCTTAATTATATCGTCGATTTAGCCGTATCGCCTTATACTACACCAACACTAACGAAGGTTATCGTTTAAAGTCAATGAAAGGCAGGCTCCTTTTTATTTCATTCGCGTAAAACCAGCCACAACAAACGTAGATAAATCTACTAGAGAGGTACTCGCCAACAAGAAAAGCGCAATTCAAAGCACGGCCAGGCAGGAGGAAAAAGCAGTTTGTAGTTCCTGCAGGGGCATTACCATTATTTACACTGTTATTGTGAGCACTCCTGCTGCTGATCGCAATTCAGACAAGTGCGGTTGTCTATTCTTATAGAATAGTTAGAGGTGCATGCCTTTCAACTGTCTTTGGTACGAACACACCTGGTGCCTTTATTTTATGAGGCTTTTAGGTACCGAGGCAGTACAGAATTGCACGCTTGTTAAAAGACGATTGTTTGTTGCTGTTGCCGATTTTTTTTTCACTGTGTGTGATCCAGAATGTTCCTCCTCTCCAGGTTCCATCGGTGCGTATAAATAGCCAAACCGCTTGTGATTACTTACCATGACACAAGAAATTCGGGTTTTTGGTATTATTTGTCGGTACTAACGAGGCCGATGCAAAAAACTAGTCTCACCTTTCTGGAGGCAGCAAATTAAATTGCTCTTGTCCTCTATCTTTCGTCACTTAAGGGCCCGCATCATCCGGTTTTTTTTATTTGATCATTCAAGTACATCTATCTGGTTCAATATTCCTGAAGGGACAAAAGAAGGTTTTCGAGTTTTTTTTTGGTAGTTAAACATTTCACATCTACAAGGATAGTCCCAGGCGTACCCGATCTGACATACGGGGGCAATTTCTGTTAAAAATTCGCCAATATTACTGAAACTCGACCTTAAAAAGCTTACAGTTTTACAATAAAGTATACATACACACCCCACCCGAAATATGAGATGTTATAGAAATCTGGGAGCAAGTTTTGAATTAACCTTATAAAGACAACAAACACAATTGTGTAACAACGTACTATATTAACTTATCGACGTTAATGGTCGAATCACTGAAACATAACAAAACGTTCATTTTACGGACAAAAAAGCACACGTGCTATCTATAAAAAAAGGGGGTTTGCTCGTCTTTGTTTTCACATATTGCTTGGAACACGTTATTGCTACTACTATCTATTGAGTACAAATACGCACAAGTTTTTTATATATTTTTTTACATTTTTACATTACACATACAAGCGTAAAAATAAGCTACAAAACCAAAGAAATACCGTATGAAATGTGCGAAATAATTGTCAAATTAAAAAGTGAAAGAAAATCACTTCAGGAAATGAGCAAAATCGTGTTACAACCAAAATCTAGTTTACAAACAGTAATAAGAAACTATTTTAAAAATAACTCTCTAGAAAATAAACTTAACAGCGGGCAACCGAGTTAAGTGCTACAACAAAGCGCGAAATTGTTAAAATTGCCTGAGAAAAAACCTACAACAGCAATTATTGACTTGGCCTAAAAAATTGCAACTACCACGGCAATAAATGTGCAACCCGAAACAGTCAGAATTGTTTTACTAAATGCTGGGTATAACGGCAGAATTCCACGAAAGAAGTCACTAATTAGTTACATTAACAGAAAGAAAAGGGCTCAGTTTGCAAAAGAATATTTAAAAAGGATGAAACTTTTTGGGACACCGTAGTTTTTACTGACGAAAGGCGATTTTATTGATTTAGATACGATCGCAAACAAAAACTCCTACGAAAAAAATGCGAATTAAATCCGAAAAATATTATTCCAACAGTGAAGCACGGTGGCGGTTGGGCGATGATTTAGGGTTCTATATCCGGATCTGGAGTAACAAATTTAGTCTTTATTGAAAACACCATGGACCGTTTTGGTTATCTGAATATATTGAAAGGCAATTTAATCCCCTCTGTTCGTAAAATGGGTTTAGAAGAGTCAATGGATTTTTCAGCAAGATCGCAACTCCAGACAAACCAGTGGAATTGTTAGAGAGTGGCTACTGTATTATGTCCATCGCAAACTTAATTCTCCACCCCAATCACCTGATACAAACCCCATTGAGAATTTATGGGATTATTTAGATCGCCAAATCAGGAAACACAGAATTTCAATTAAGAACGACCCGAAGAGGGTTTTGCTAGAAAAGCGGAACAAAATAGCATCCAACAGAATATTTTAAAAAGTTAGTAAGATCGATACCCAATAGGCTAAAGGTCGAGTTAGAGAAAAAAAACGGTCCAAAAAAAATATTTTTTTATTGCTTTTTTTTACAATTGAAGTTATATGTATGGATACTTTTTTGTCCATAAAATGAACGTTTTATTATATTTTTCAGAAATTTGACCATTAAGGTCGATAGATTTCTATAGTACGATGTTATACAATTATGTCTATTTTGGAATATTTCAAAACTTGATCTTAGTGTTTTTTCATAATATCCCATATTTTGATTGGGATACGGATACTATATTTTACAACTGTATGATTAAAGTTTGGGGGTACTACTTTAATTTGCATTTGATTTGGAATCTCCTTTAGTGAACGCTTTAAGAGCTTTTGTGAACATTGGAAAAATTGGTAACCGACAAGTGACTGAATACTTTCATTTGAAAGGTCTTAGGCCATTCAACATCAAAGCGGAGTAAGATTTTACTCTGGAGAAATTTGATCCTCCTTTACCACCTGTAAAATATTGAGTGACAGACTTTAAACGCGGTTGTACCAGATGACAAGAAGAATTTTCCAGTGGTCGACCCAATGAGATGACCAGTCCAGAAAGTGTGGTGAAATTCCCCAAAGTTATACTGGAAGACAGGCAGTTCAAAAAGTACTGCACATCACAATTTGACCGAAGAATTGGATATGAGAAAGCTGTACGCAAGGTGGATGCCGCGAATACTCACATGTGAAGCAAAAATGCTCCGTTGGGATGTTTTAAGGGAGTGTTTGGCAAAGTTTCGCATGAATAAAGCCGAATTTTTGCGTTAATTCATAACCAGAGACGAAAGATGGGTCTATCTTTCTAAAAGAAAAACAATAAACAGAGAATATTATACTAATTTATTGCAACGTTTGAGTGAAGAAATTAGAAAAGAGCGCCCGCATATAGGAAAAAAGGCAGTCTTGTTTCATTAAGACAACAAACTAGTCCACACTTCCGTCTTCGCCAGGACCAAAATTAATCAACTTGGTTTTGAACTTTTCCTTAGCCACTGTATTCGCCAGATTTAACCCTCTCAGATTATTTTCTATTTCCAAACTTGAGAAATGGCTCGGTCCATGTCGCCATAATGAAGAGGTGGAGTCCGAGATTAATGCTTATTTTGAAACATTCGAAGCTTCTTACTATAAACAGGATATGCAGTGTGGTATATTTAACTGGAATAAATTCGGTATTTACATGGAATTTGATTTTTAGCAAAATTGCTTTAACACGTCAATTTTTATTATAACCGATACACTTTTTGGTAGTATTCTGATGCTACAAATGTTAACTCCTTAAGTAAGGTGACAGCCTTAAAAGTTTAAATGGAAAGGAAGTTCGAGTGATACATAATTTTAAAGATTTTTTTAACCTGACTTTCTTAGACATATTATTTTTTATCATAGAGCAAAATTATACTAAAAATAAATTGTTTTCGTATTTAAATGTTGTATATTTACTTGTAATTTTTTTACGAAATACTTCTGAAATACTGAGTATTCCTTCAATACAAAGTTTAGTTCATATCGTTTAATACAGAAAATAGGTACTTCACGTAAGTTACAAAATTGGGAATACTGCCTTACTTACCTGAATTTCGTAAAATCGAACTTTTAATAATGACTAGATACAGCGACAAAGGCCAAACATAAACTAAGATTGTTCGATTATTCCGACAAAGGTATCCTGTTTTGGCACCAATTAATCAAGGGATTATAAGTAAACTAGGAAAAAAAATTAGAGATCATGATCATGTGAGAAATACCCCAAGGAACAGACCGTAAACACTTGATAAAGATACAAAATTTAATGCACTCTTGGCATTAGAAGAAAACCCGATTACACCATCCCGATAGATAGCTCGTAAAAATTTAATCAGTAAAAAATTCGATTTGATCATATTGAAAAATGCAAATATTCGGCCGTATAAAATGCAAATTCATCAAGAATTGCTTGAGGATGATGACAAGCGACGAACCGAATTTTGCGAAAGGATTATGAATACCGTTGAGTAATTAGAGGTATCTATGGAATGAATTTTGCTTACTGATGAGGCAACTTTTACATTAAATGAACTTGTGAGTAAACAAAATCGTCGGTATTGGTCTGCAATGAATTCTGCTTAAATGAAAGGTCACATGCTGTATCCTGCAAAAATAAATGTTTGGGCGGGTATCATAGAGAACTGAATGCTAGGACCAATATCTTTCGATGAAAATTTAAATGGTCAACGATATTTAGAGTTTCTTAAAGACGAACTAGTTTCTACGTTATCTAATTTGTTTCCTAGTGAAGTAAATCCAGACATGCCGGACGAGTGGATTTGGTTACAATAAGATGGAGCAGCACCAGATTTTGCTCGGACCGTTCGCTTACACCTAAGTGAAACTTTTTCAAATCGATGGATAGGAAGAAGTGGCTCAATAGAACGGCCGCCGATATCTCCCGATCTCACTCCTCTCGATTTCTTTTTATGGGAATACTTGATATTAGAGGAACTCAAAGAACTTATAAGACGTATAAACATTTAAGAAATTAGGCAAGTCACTCCAAATATTTTAGAAAATGTCCCGTTTCGGACTGTCCCAAGAAGTCAACAGAGAACATTAGGAACAGTTGCTAAGTTAGAGGAAATAATAATTTGATTGTTTAAAGTTTGGTTATCTTGAATATCATTTTAGTCTACGATGAAAAGTAATATGTCAGAATAAGTCAGATTGCAGAGATCTTTAAAATTATGTATCACTTCAACCCTTAGCTTCCATTTAAATTTTAAGGGCAACTGCCACCCTAGCTAAGGGGTTGACATGAGGATAATAGCAAAAAGTGTATCGGGTAAAATAAAAATTGACGTGTCGAAGCAATTTTGGTAAAACTTAAATGCCACGTAGATGTCGAATTTATTCCCGTTAAAGCTACCACACTGTATAAGCCCCAAGGACGCGACTGGGAAAACTGTATCGATCTCAAAGGAGACTATGTTGAGAAATAATGTAGTATTTTCCAGTTTTTTTTTTCTTTGGGTGTTACGTCGGGTACTTCTGGGACTATCTTCATACGATAAAGTATGCAATACGGTGTGCCTAAGGCTGTTCAGCATGGGGATCTCGTGACCGATAATAGGTACAGACGACTTTTTCGACTTTTAAAACGCTTTCAGTTACATGATTGATGTTAAAACATGAAAGCAATTTTTCCTATTAATCAATCTTGCGTTGAGGTTCAATCAAAAGCCTGCTGGCACAGTCTCTACTCCCCAAACGCCGCACCGATAGAAATCCAGCTCGTTCGGTTTACATCAACAACGTGACAAAATGCCGTTTACAACTTAATACCGGTGATGTCAAATAAAAGTTTTGAATGACACACTAAACATGAATTAGTCGAAAAGTCGCTGACAGAAAGAAAATCCCAAGAGTCACTTTTGATGGGCTATTCCGAGCGTGGAACGCCACATGGCTTTCCCACATGTTTTTGCTCTCGCTTCCGAAATTACGCGATATTCGTTTTCTTTTTTGAGTCATTCGTCGCATATTTAAATTTTGATTAAAAAATGTAAACGCTACTGGAATTGGCATAATCTCACGATTAATGCCCTTGTTTTGGAGTTTATGATGACGGTTGAAAGCAGCAAAATCAAGTGATTTATCGCTCGTAAAAGTAGATAAACGTGTGAGAGGGAACCTTGACATGGATCAGAGTTCTGATATCGTCAAAGGGGTATGTACCGAGGGTGACTAAATGCGAAATCTACAACAAAAAGAAAGAAAAGTTTTTCCTTCGGACATGAATTTATGGCAGCTTTTAAAATTCATTTACAAGACATTTAAATTATCAGTTGGATCAAACGGCATAAATCTTCTTTATTGTTATGGGTCGGGTTGGCTAATGATAAAGAACAAAACACTTAAAAAGCCGGCCGTAAAACAAATATGTTTTCAATTCGCGGAGGATTGTAGACATTATAAAACCCTTTCCAGTTAACTCAGATTTACCCTTGAACACATTGTGCCGATTATGACAACTCTTAATAGACTTCAACAAAAAGTGAAGGTATTTAGACCTTTAAGCCGTTGTTCTTTTAGGATTTTTTTCAAGAAGCTCTGAATTCCTCAAGAAGACCACCAAAAATGCGCCCATTGTTTAGCAGAAAAGACGCCATCACGAAGGATACTTAAGAATTTATACAATGCCTTTAAAGTGCTTGCACTCAAAACGTTTTTTTTCGCAAATTGTCGGGAATAAAGACAAATAATTCCGTTCGTTTTTATGCTTAGCAAAATTTGTCAAGGCGCGCTGATGTGGGTGTGACATATTTATGGATCCAGACGAAGGTCCCCTTATAGATGTTTGAAGTTTTAAGTATAATTAGAACGGTGTTTTGAAATTTTCAGAATTTATATTATCTTATAAACAAGTGAAGAAGTTCGGTTTTCGCTCCATGCCAAATAGTGATGGGTGTTCCAGACAGTTATTAGTAATCGTTTATTGACAAATAAATGTGCCGAACTCAATGTAAAACTGTGATATCATAAGTCGGTGACGTAATTGTTATTAATCCATCAGTTTTACAGTAACATTATGTAAAATTTGGTATTTGAATTTTACGACGGTAAACTTATTGAGCGTTATGTAAATGATGTGCCGGTCCATCCAAAAACAAGGATAATAAAATTAATTGCGTCTCAACGTAGATAAATCAAACTGATCGAATTCCTGACCACTCTAATATTCAAGCCCTGTTTACGGAGTAGCCGAAACCCGAAAATTTTTATCTACACTGGAATTCCCCAAAAGTATTGGTATTAAATCACCAGCGAAATTTAATTGCCCAAACTGTAAATCAGCGAGTATTACGGTAGCCAGACGTTATAAAAAATAGCCTATATTATCAGATTATTCCTTAAACATTCAAAGGCCATAAATATTAAGATTTAAATTCATTAGGTTGTCAGCTTAAAACATAAAGACCATAAAATCAATTAGATAGAAAAAATTAGCACTTGTATGATGGTAGGGTACAAGTCCCTGTTCGCAGTTTGAGTCAGTACCATTCATGCGCTACAGAAAATTTATAGGAAATCAATTTTTGTGTGTCCGGAAGAACAATCAAATCGCAGCCAGTATGGTTGACTAAAATCAAAGAATTAATAGGTAAATATACCATACTAGTACATTCTAGTTTTGTCACCTTCGCAAAAGGAAAGAGCGAGATTCTTTTTTACACTTTAAGAAATCCCAATATGGACCAATTTTACAGTGTCCAGTTAACGGGTGAAAGAAGTTAGTTAACACCCAACTGGCAAATATAGAGTTCTTTCTCAACCTGAAGCTAAAGGTTACCGACATTTAAATTAACAACGGCCATACGAAACACTTCCGCAACAATTAACACAGACTGTTGATGACCGGCGGTTATCTTTGACTCCATGTTACTTTACAGGTCATTTTACGAAAACATTGAAAAAATAGCCCTTAGAACCGATTTTTCAATGTCCAGTCAGCTGAAATCTTTTTCAAACCTGAATTCGAAGCTTAACTAACAGTCGAAGTGGAAAGAGTTACGCAGAATGATATTGAATAAGTGCCCGATATTTCACAGGGTGATTTTTCAAGTAGTTTTAAGATGGAAAGTTCTTACAAAGATGTGTCCTAGCTCGTTTAGTTTTCTAGATAGGGGGTATCAAAGTTAAAAAATAAATCACATATTCTTGGGCATCTTTTCATCTATTTTAGTTAATTTTATGGAGTTTCGCAAGCAGGAGTTTTTTGGAATGAGAAATTCATATTTATCAACGATTTAGTTGCATCTTCTAGAGGGCGCCACAAGCGACCGTTAGATTGCATTTTATTTTTGTCCGATGCGTTCCCGAAAGAAAATAAATAAGAAAAGAAATCCGTGAAAAAAAAAAGAAAGGTTAATGTAAGCCGAAACTTATAAATTTAATCTATAAGTGCAAAGAAAATTAATGTTTTTTTTTTTTTAATTTTATGTAAATAAAAAGTAAGATGGTAAATTATTTTAGCTCTTTTCGATAAATAGCATACATTTTCGGAAACCGTTGCTTTTAGGGACGGCCATAAGGTGGGACAACAAGGAGGGGACAGAAGGGACAAAAGATTTTTCCGCTTGAAAGTGATATATAGTATAGCGCAAAAAAGTTGCAGCTGTTTAAAATTGTCCTAATGGCCGTTTGTGGCGCCTTTTAAGAGATACAACTAAATAGTGGAAAAAATCATCTTGTGAAATGTCGGGCACTTATGCAATAATACCTCGTATAAAACTCCTTCGCAATTAACAGAAATACTGTAATTAATAGTTAGCGACAGCATTTCTGTATAGTAGACTTGACTGCAAATTATTTCACATGACATTTTAGTGGGACTTTGAAGAACCAGCCTCAGTGTCCTCGACTGAACTTACCGTCCTGAATGCAGATTATTTGACAACAATTTCCCATTTAACGATAAATAAATGATTAAATTATTAAATCTAAGGTCTGAACAAGACATTTCTCTAACAACAATCAGGTTTTGTTCTTATCAAATTCGATTGCGCTTTAACTAACGTTATTCTTTGAGCCTCGACCTTTACATTCAAGCATAAATTTGTCCTGTTCATAATATTATATTGATTTATGTTCGTATAACATTGGCCTATCAATAACATCAAGAAACTTTGAACTAAACATAGTTACGGTTGCAATAATATTTCTCTCAGCATAATAAAGATATCGTAGAAACATAGAATCGTGGTTTTACGAAACACATTTACCTTAATCTTAATGACACTGAGACATTTTACGAAATTATCGTTCTAATATGATCTAAATGTGTTTTACAGCAATCTTATTTCGACAAAACAGAGAGTGACTTTTCTGGGTAACCTGGAAAATATCGTAATTAATGGTGCATTTTTGAACAAACAGATGCACCCAGTAGAAGTTTACCTAATCTATGGTGGTGGGATGATAAAGATGTTAATAAAAGCCACTTTCCGTTAATAGCATACAGAATGGCAAATTATACACATATAGTCCACCTAAAGTTATTTATTAATCATCTACTTGAAATACCTTTTCGGGATGGTATCTTTATCTTTTGATTGAGAATACCAGTGGCGTATTCAGGCTTGAACGACAACTTTATGTACATTAGATGCCATGTAGCGTCACCTCGCCGCCTCCCCATCAATAGTGCTGCGTAAATGTGTTTTTTCTTAAATATTAAAAATTTTTAGTTTTTCCACGAGTGAAGTGTGAAGAACTGTTTGGTTTAAAGACCTAAATTGGTACCTACGCTCCTGTAATCCGAAAACCGAAATGTTAATTGGCAAACAAAAAGAACCCCGAGACGTTTTGTGCGGTTTGTGGTTCTCCCAGGTGGTCAGGCACTTAACATGATGTCTAATGGACAAGAGCCAAACCCGCCTCGGCCTTTCGGCTTATACGCTTTTATTTTGACGGTTTTATTACTGCTCTTTTGAGGGGTTTGTTTATTTGCGGTTACACGGTCATTTGATGCCCGTTCGAAAAGAAAACATTTACTCGCTACTTTATTAAAACACGATCCGTTTACCTTAACTTGTTTACGTTACAACTCTGTGGTCAGAACCCTTTAGGTGCGTGAATGGAGTTCACAACACTTGGTGCTAACAACAAACAAATCTTTATATTTTTCCATCTTCCTGAAGATAGCAACAGACCAAAAAGCAGCGACTTTTTCTATTCACACGTTTGAGTACACGTCGGTTCTGCACGATAAAGTTCATTGTAGATACCTGAAAGATTATCTCTTTCTTGAAATTCTTTAAACAAAAATTAAGCTGAAATGCTCACTCTCGATCCGTACTGCTATTCAATCCGTGGGAAAGAGACGACGCTCGATAATATAAAGTAATTCAATCAAGTGTGGTTCACATTATCAAAATGTTTACATTAGCGAACGTGACTTAAATAATAAACGATTTGTTAAAGAAACGTTTAATACGTATATGCAAGGCGTTTCAAATTCCACCCTCACCATTGAGATCTCGGGAACTAGAGGCGGTACAGGAGTTTAAATGAGGGCAAAACTGTCTAATATAGTTCTTAACCAAATGTTCTTTCAAAAACTTCAATTTTCCTAGTGTTTCTGAATATAACTGTAAGAAAAAATTAAAAATCGGAGATTTTGTTTAATTTTTTTTATCGTTATGTAAAGATATTTGCAATTTAAATTAAACAGATCTAAAATATCCGCATTTGATATTTCTCTCTTTTCAGACAAATCTAAAACTTCGTTAAAAACTTATATAGTTTGCGTCTCAGTCACTACACTTCTAATTTCAATGGAAATGTCCTCATTGTCCTCACTGGTCATGTGTTCCACCTTATTAACATCATTCGTCGGCTTGCTTTCGTTTAATACATTAATACCCGCTAAACTGCAAACAATTCAGCGATTTACTATTTTCAATTAACCAAGACATCCAATGGCGCACTGACAAGAATATCAGCACTGTCTCGTAATTGTTCTCTAATTACGCTTAAGGAAACATCATCTTCATCTTGATCACTGGTACAACAGAGATTGTTCCATTCCATTCCAGACATTTTCGATAGTGTAGTTTGGTGAGTCTTATTACCTTGTGGGCCATGGGTTGAATTAATGGAGTTGCGTTGGACGGTATATATACAGGGTGTCCCGAAATTAAAGCACCATATTTAAACAACGTAAATTAGGTCAAAAAATAACACCAAAACTTTAAATAAAACAATGTCGGAAAATGCTTCCTTAATGAGGTATGCCTCTTTAAAGACGTAACTCTGATGATGGTAATTTTGAAATATTTCCAAAACGGTGCAAGATAACTTTATGAAATTTGGTACGATTTTATACCTTATAAGCCTCAATTGACTGATGTGGCTGAATGGAAATTATTTCGTCAGAGGCGTGCTGCACGGGTAGTGTCGGGGTTAAAAAATGCTAGATTTTTTTTATGTGCCCCATTTTTTAGTTGCTGATGCAAAATTATGAAACCATATACGCTTCCAGAAAAAAAAGACACTCTTGGTTCACGATGCTAGGACGCTTCGTTTTCGAATAAAATGAATTTAAACATTACAATGCATGACAAATACAAATGATGCTTAAAGCGATATTTTATTAAACACATCAAAACGATTAAACAATAATAAAAAACGAACAAGAAATTTAAATGACGCACTTTCAAAGTAAGTTTTCAAATAAGTTCCCGTGCCTCCCAGAGCATAAAAAAACGATCTAGACTGTGTATCCAACAAAACGGAAACTTATTTGAAAACTTACTTTGAAAGTGCGTCATTTAAATTTCTTGTTCGTTTTTTATTATTGTTTAATCGTTTTGATGTGTTTAATAAAATATCGCTTTAAGCATCATTTGTATTTGTCATGCATTGTAATGTTTAAATTCATTTTATTCGAAAACGAAGCGTCCTAGCATCGTGAACCAAGAGTGTCTTTTTTTTCTGGAAGCGTATATGGTTTCATAATTTTGCATCAGCAACTAAAAAATGGGGCACATAAAAAAAATCTAGCATTTTTTAACCCCGACACTACCCGTGCAGCACGCCTCTGACGAAATAATTTCCATTCAGCCACATCAGTCAATTGAGGCTTATAAGGTATAAAATCGTACCAAATTTCATAAAGTTATCTTGCACCGTTTTGGAAATATTTCAAAATTACCATCATCAGAGTTACGTCTTTAAAGAGGCATACCTCATTAAGGAAGCATTTTCCGACATTGTTTTATTTAAAGTTTTGGTGTTATTTTTTGACCTAATTTACGTTGTTTAAATATGGTGCTTTAATTTCGGGACACCCTGTATAATAAAAATTGCCCCATTCTCGCTCGTCAGTTGTTGCTCAGGAGGATGACTTGGTACATTATCTAATAGTAACAACACTATGAATGGAAGCCTTTTTTTTTTTTTTTTAATTTGTTACCTACAAATTATATGAATATGTAAAACATTTGTGATTACAAATTTATTGTCATACTTCAGGGACAAAGCGCTTGTGGAGCCATTTCGGGAATACGGACACTGCTAGTCATTCAAGCGATTTTTGAGCAATTATAATCAACAGGGGCATTAAAATTTTTAAATAAGCGGAGATTTTTTGCTCTTCCTGTTATCGTTGCCTTTATTTTGTGTACCACCAAGAATTGTTTACGTTATCCAGCGTCTGCTGTATGTCAAATCGTACAGTTACTCAATCATTCGCAATCTACACGGCTTTCTGAATCTCTTGGAAGACCTAAAAATCCATTACGATGCTCCCTTCAGCAAAGAATTGTTCTATGCGTTTTGCTTTCTACTCGCAAAATACTGCTATGTTTCTATCGCAACCTTCCTTTTTTTGGATTATGAAAACTAAAACTCATGAAGCGCCCCATTAGAGCAACGGGAACGACTCTACTGCGTTTGAAAACTCTATTTTGTACACACAAAGCGGAGCAATTGCACTGATGCGTGCAAAATTCCCTGTCCACATTTGCCATCGATAAAGAGTCCAGAAGTTAGCAGCTCCATTTACTTGAATCAACAAAACTGTTGGTTTAGGTTTACACAAACACTCTTTTTCTTGAAACTGTTAGCGAAACATAATTAGTAGTAAAAGATGGTTAGGCTTCTTCACAATTCAGGAACATTGCCGGGGAAATTCAGTTTCCCGAAACGTTGGTGCCTCTTCGTGCCGAGAAAATATTCGCTTATTTTTGACAAAATCCCAAAAATTGCTAATTGGCTCATCTCCAAAAAGAAATATCATTTTGGCACAGCATTCCTGGACCTTTAACTGAATGTTAAATCCTTCAAATCTCAGACACTAAAAGTTTACCTGGCGATTTATTACGAAACATAAACCGAAACACTGATGTTATCTCAGCTGAAATATTACAGTTTTGCCAGCAGCACTTCGAAACTAAAACATAAGTATCGCAGGTGTTACTAGAACGCACGTTTTCCATGTTTACTGCTTACTGGTCTTGGATAATTTATGATATATAATTTAATTCCTGCGGCTTATGTTGTAGTTTAGATGGCCAGATTAAAGAAACAATAAATAGAAACTCGCTTAAACTTCTTGAAGACTAAACTTTTCAAGGTTCGCCATTCTAGAAGCTTAGAGATAAAAGGAAGTATATTAATTTGGATCCCGGTTCATGTTTTATGGGTTTCCACATTTTCTGACAGCTGTCCGTTTCTTGGATAATTAATCTTTCCCGGTGCACTTCAGGAAGTTAATCCGCAATACGGTTTAGAATGCATTATTCACTTACTTTTTGCCTTTATCTCGAATAAATCACGGTATAACTACGAACTTGACTAAAGCTCTATTCAGTGTGGGCATATAATGTGTATCCATTTACATGATAAATAGATAAGCTGGCAAGTTGCAAGTAAAAAGATATTTTAGGATATTTCAGAAACGCTATACGGCAGTTAGAGAAGTAATTTGTGCATATTTCTGCATTAAACACTGATTCTCGGAACGAATCATACAATATCCTATTGGCGCGGGGCGTTACTTTTAAGATCAACAGGATAACGAAGCCTTGTGTATTAAGTTATTATTGTCACTCTTCACAGTTTATCCTTCTGCCGTATCTGCTTTGACTGAGATTCCCTCCATTATCATATATTAGTCACAAACATTTTCAATTCAATAATATTGGCGACCAAACTGACCTTGTACATCAAGGAAGTTTCGGAAAAATGATGTCCTACAGATTGTGCAAAATCAACACGTTGTAGTTTCATTGGTTAAGAAAGGGGGCGTAGTAAAACCGCGTTTTACGGCTCTATGCGAAACGCTTAAAAACCTGCACAGAGACTAAAAATTGTAAAAAATTTAAGTGCACAAATACACTTACTACGCCAAAGGATTTCGCAGGGAATAAACTCACTATACGAATTTAGGTAATTTTGTTAAACTAAATTTGTAGATTCGTTGGTTTAGAAATATTGGCGGCATAGTGGAACGGCGTTAAATTGAAAAATTGTATCTGCATAAATTGACCTTCCACTCCAATAAATTTCGAAGAAAATCTGCCGCATTGGAACCACTTTTTTTAAGACTACGAAAGCCGCTTAGAGCCTTGCACAGGTACCAAAACTTTGAGAAAATGTAGCCACACAAATAGTCTTTTTACGCCAATAAATTCCCGGTAAATTATTTCTGTACTGTGTAAATTTAAAGTGCAATTTAACTAAATTTGTATCGATTAAGAAACGGCATTTCATCATAGTGAAAAACGCGGTGCTAAAAACGAAAATTTGAAAGTTTGTGTCTACACAAATTTACCTCCCACGATTTTGATTCTCAGGAGAAATAATCGTCTTTACATTACGGAAAACTAACCTCCAGCACCCTTAAGAATAAACAATACATAGTCCTTATTTGTCTTTTAAGTAAAAACCCCTTAAGCATCCCTTATGAATAGCAGTTCTTCGAGGAAACGTCAAACCTAGAAATGATTGTGATATTTGTTGAGACAAAAGCTTTTGACTGTGAGCTAAAAAAACCGAATATTACATAATTATACGCTACTTTAGTTCTTCAACAGTATACATCATCCGGTTCTAACAAGAGAGGTACAAAAGGCAAAGCAGGCGGTCCGTGGTCATTTAGCCCCCCGCGGATCCGCCCCTGACTGCTTAATGAAGGGGTACGGGTGGTCTTTCACGAAATTGGGTCCGCCAATCGGCAATCGGAGTTCAGACCGGGTTCCGAGTTAATTTTTCGGAGTTATGTGGACGAACCATTTTCGACATATGGGAGGTCAATCTTTATTGATTCAGTTTGAAGAAATTTCTCAGCGATAATAATTAATAGATGGACTCTCTCGGCAGTAGTGCGCATAACATCTTCGTCGCAAAATGCGATCAAAAGAAGAATCAATTAGCTGTGGTTGATTAGCTGCAAACGTAAAACGAAGGAACATGCCTCCAACAATGGGTTTTCCCGATTGAAGGTACCGCTGGCAGCTGTAAAGCGCTAATATGATTCAGTTTGGATTTGTAGGAGTTAACCGTGATGGTGGTATTTATTTACATGAAGTACACAGTGATTGGCTTAACGAAGAATGCAGTCGAATAAGTACATTAACGGACTTTGCCAAGCAACTCTTACTTAACTGAACAGGTCAGCAGAATTTTTGTGGAAACAGTTTTGGATAGCGAAGAAATTCGTTGTTTTCCAGAAAGCAGTTCAGTACTGTTCTTCAATTGGGGTTCTGCCAAATTGTCTAGGACTAGATGATACTCTTCATTTTTCATCCCTGGATGATCCAGTAAAGATGTAAAACCTGAACAGGAAAAGTCTAGAAGATGTCACGTATACTATTATGAGCACTTAGCATTAAGTTTCCTAGCTGGACGAAGAAATAGGGTTTTACTGGAATTGTGGGTGGTTGGATGCTGAGAGTATACAATGTCGAGTAACGTTCATAGGAGGATATCCTCCTTGTGTCATAAATTAAAAACAAATCCGCTTTATTCAACTTCAATAATTGTTCGTTTATTTTGCATTTCTTGCAAGATAAAACATCAAATATCTGGTTTCCGGATTCATATACAAGGTCTTTCAGTACTATGGGACCAAACTGTTAGGGATTGTTCACTGCAACAATAGAACACGTCTGAGTATAAAAACATGTGTCCGCAAGTGTTTCACTTAGGCGCTACGGCTTTTCGATGCTTTAACACATTTATGTGCAAAAATGTGTTTCGTCGAGTTTTAGAACGTGTTTTTTTAATTTGTTTGTACAAAATAATACTACAGAAATTGTTCGAAAGATCGTTCTTCAACTTGAATGCACCTGTTAAGTACTTTTTGCTGAATGTTCATCTTAGCCAAGACTGATAACAAAAATTCTTGATTGTTAGTTTGACTCAGTCACTCTTTAATTTTGCGAATTTTAAATATTTCGCAAAGTAATCGGTCTTTATGGAGAACTACATCAAACAAAAACTGGCAGATATGTATGTGGTATATGAAGCAACAAATTGCAACGCAAAAGCTGTTGCAAGGGTTTTGTTGCAAGTTTATTACAATTTAACGACGACTTACCGAGATTGGCACTTTGGAATCTAATATGCACGATACTGGTATATTAAGAACTGTAAAAACGGTCCATTTTGAAGAAGAGGTTCTTGACCGAATTGCAGATGAACCGTCGATTACCATTTATTAAGTTGGCGTGGTATGAGTGCAACTCACGTTTCCATTTGGTGGATATTACATGAGCAACAACTTTATCCATACCATTTATAAAAAGTCCAACGGTTTACTCTAGCCGATGATCAGCCAAGAGCTCAGCTTTGTCAGTGGTTGCCTCATTAGATTATCTAACAACTAAATTTTTCACGTTTTGTTTTATGAACAGATGAAGCTAGTTTCACACTAGATGGCATATTCAACAATAGGAATAGCTAGGCTAGGGCCGAAGAAAATCTACACGCGATACTTGACGGTAGTCATGAGCACTTAGATGGTGTGTGGGTCGGTATTGTTCATGACTATTTGGCTAGGCCATACCTGCTGCTAAATCGTTTAACGGGGCCTATCTACAGGCGTTTTCTACAAGGCATCTTGTCGGAACTTCTTGGAAGCGCCCATTGAAAAGTTCGACAGAAAATCTGGTTGCAATATGATGATGCGCCTGAACACTTTTCTGTGCGAGCCTGTCAGTATTTGGCTCGTCAGTTCGGACAACATTAGATCGGCAGAGGTGGTTCAGTTCCGTGGCCCCCTAATTCGCCCGATCTAACATCTTCCGAGTTCTTTCTGAGGGGTCATGCAAAGTCGCTGGCTTATGAAACGCCATTGGAAAAAGAGCAAAATTTAATATCACGAGTAACTACGGTGTTTGAAGTCGTTCAAAACGAAAATCAAATTTTTAGTCCAGTCCGTAGAAACTATGTACGTCGTTTAGACAGATACAATGAAGTTCAATAACGACCTTTTGATCAATTATTGTACTGTTATTTTTACAAATAAATTAAGGTGAAACATACTAAAACTCGATGAAAACATTTTCGCACATAACCGTCTTAAAGCATCTAAGGCCGTAACGCCTTAGGAAAACATTTGCGGACACGGATTGTTGTATTGATTAAGCCTAGAAGTTTGGCTCATAGTGCTGAAACTAATAGTGCTAGTATAGGATTCGGTAAGTTCAATTTGCAACTTTTGGTAAAAGAGTTAAATAATTAAAGAGCTCATTAGTATACAGGGTGACTGACTTACAAATAACCTTGGCATTTCAGGCCCCCTCCATGTGAGGCATAATTTGACGCTTTCACGTTCGATTACTTTCCGACAAAATGCGGCATAGAATGTTATCACGAAAAAGAAACGATTTCAAAATTGATCAAGATATAAGATTCAAAACAACGTCCTTTAGAGGAAACAATACCAAAAATGCGTTAATGTGTATGTACATAGGGTCACTCCTTCGAATTAATTTTCGGAAATAACCACACAAAAATTACTTTAGACCATTTATTTTTTTACAAAAAATCTTTCAAGCGTACAAGATCTCATAAACACATAGAGCTGCGAGCGCTACATCGGTTATTTTCTACCACTGAAACGGACCAACAGAAAAATTCACCAACCACAAAAGAAAACACTCTCGAATACAACGAACCACTTTATTCGTCATCCACTTTATACAAAATGGAACACCACTTGAATGAAGTTACCTCTCTCTATCTTTTGACGTGGTGTCGGCACTTAAAGAAGATGTTGTGACCATTTCAGCGGTTTTGTTCTTTGTTTAGATCTTCCTCGAGATAACGCTAATGTTTGAAAAAGGTTGACTCCCATGGAGAATGTTTTAATCGGCTTTTGAATGGAAGCAGGGTGCTCTTAACATTATACAAATACGGATAGGTAAGAAGGTAAGAAAGCTCGAGTGCGTGTTGACATAGAGATAATAAATGTAGAATCGAAACTACCATGGGAAAGTTGGTTTTTGTTTCATCATTGATTTATGATTTCGGGCGTTTATAATTTATTAATAGAGTAGAAGCAATTTCTTGCAGTCAAGCAGAGTATCATTTCATAGCTGCTATATCATTACAGACGTCTGGAATGATCATAAACGTAACCTAACGCATAATTATGCAAATCTTTCTTTGGGTAATTTTGCTCAATGCCATGTCAGGCTGAGGAATTCACGTATAAGAGTTTCAAAGAACTGATATTTGACAGTTCGAAGATGTGACGCTTCACGTAGATTCCTTTCGCGAAGAACTTGAAATTCTCGATTCATGTAGTTATTCGCGGAGATTGCAGGCAATAAACGGGCAAATTTAAATGAATTTTCATGGTTGTTTATTACTGTTGGAATATAGAGTTGCTACTAACATATTCGCGCTTAATTGGTATTCAAACAAGTAAAAGCAGTTAATAGGCCGTATCCTGCTTAACTCAAGACAAAGAGATCATGTAAATATTTACGATCTCAAATGTTTGGACGTAAAGTAAACTGGCAGTTTACAGCCGCCATCGGACTCGGTGAGGCTGTAGGTGATACGGTCCACTACTTAAGTAATTATGCCAAACAACTCAAACAACAACAATAAAAATCAAATGGACACGGGCAGAACGAAATTTTAATTCGGTGGCATTCAAACGCAGGCTAGAACACAACAAACCTTTTAGTGGAGCAATTGTCCGTGTAAACAACCATTATTTTCATTATCACTAGACAACGGTCCGATCAGATAACTCAATTTTATAATTAAATTTTATTTAATGCTATTAACCAGTGGCCGTTTAAAAGAGAACCACGCAGGTTAGACTTTCACTCCATCCTGGCCAGCTGCAAATATGCATGAGAGAACACAGGTGTTCATCAAGCTATGGAAATAATTACTCGCAATTAGTTGTAAACGAGAATATCTTACTCTTCTGAACGCGGTTTAAATATACTTAATGTTGGACCTTGTGTGTTTTCTAATTTTAAGATGGGAGCGAAAAATGTTTTGGCAGGTGCACCAAGTGGTTTAGAGGGCATTTTTCCGTTAATAAATAATAGTTGCTGAAACCGGTTATGTTTTACTCGGATTGGAAAATATTATCATAAAATCAGCGTTTAAGCGTTGACTATAGAGATCCCAAAATTTAGTTCTGGAAGAAATAGACGAAATAGGGCCGAGGAGATACTGTTTCTTCCTCGTCGTTTTGGTGGTGTTCTGTACACTTGACTTTTCGTAGCCCCCCGGTTTCCAAATAGAAAAATCCAATGAAACCATTTCGGGAAAACTCGGCGGCCAACTAAAAAAAGTGTACAAACGACATATATCAGAGATAAAACTGATGGACTGGATTGTAGAACTCTAACTTCCGAATATAGCAATTGCGAGCACGCCCAATGTCGAATTCAGTTTATTTTCCAAATCAAAAGGGGCTAGTGCTTACAAATACGAAAATATCAAATCGAAATGGAAAATTTGCCGATTAACACGTTCCCTGTGTTTACTGGAAGTGACATAGCAAAGTAATCCTGCAGAAAAAATCAACTTTAATAGAAATACAGATCATGTGATATAATTGTGATTCAGGTCGCTCATCGTGACAGTGGTATTGATGGCTGATTCATACACAGTGCGTAAGTAATCGATCTTGGAAAATTCCTGGCAAATAAAAAAAATGTACCAATAGAAATTTATTAGCAATCATATCAATATTTCATACCAATATCTGAGACTATTCGGAATATCACGTTAAGATTGCAATATTCCGTTTACAAAATCTCAACTAACTATTCCGAGTTCACGTAATTCCTCTATAAGACTGGGAAAGTAACCTTCTTACGTTCAGGCCCCTCTGAGTCTATGTACGTTATCCTCGTGCGACTCTCGAAAACACTGTTTGCAATATGAATTATTGCATTTTACGTCTAACGGTGCTCGGAGAGAACCTCATAGTACCCACAGATCTGCGGATGGAACACCTCTATGTCTGCTTTTTGAAATTCAAAGACAGGAGGAGAACCTTGTTATTATTTTTCGACCTTATGAATCCTAAACGCTGCTCTAAATGCTTCTTTCTTCAAATAAGGCGACTCTTCAACTTCAGACTACTCTCAGAGAGTCCGTAATGCGACGAGATCAAATGTTAAAAGCCCCATGATTTAATTTTTCAATTTTATAAGGCAAGAAAATATGCAAGCAGAAACTAAAAATTACAGTAAATGACATCAATACACTTTTGATCTCTATAACGCGAAACGTGATACAGCAGCTAACAGCTGATATGTTTGCAGATGATGCTGTTATGTTGGCTGTTCGAAATGATAATGACGAAAATTGATTGATTGATAAATAATCGACAAAAGATTTTGAATCAATAGAAGATGAAGTATTCGCGTTTTTCGTATAAAAAATCATAAACTTACCCATGCCTGATCCGGATCCATAAGCTATTGTGAAATGAATATTGGTCACCACCACCAAAATTAGACTCCAGCGCTTGAACCACACATCCATGCTTCTGAAACAAACAGCATACTTATCATTATTTATTGAATTATGTTTGCGATTACCAATAAAATGAGTGGAAGATTATAGGTAATTCCCCACTAATTACTTAAACTATATTTATAAAGTAAATACCGATATCGTCTCATACTTCAAATAAAATTAATATACTGGATGGGGTAGCCAAAAGGAAAAAGTTTCTTATTTTTTATTTTACGACAAAAATGCATTCTACATGAAAGTTTTCTTTGGTTTCAAAACCGTTGCGTCAATTGTCATCGTTTCAAATTTCCTTTTCGTTACAGAAAAATTTCGCTTAGTTGTAAATTTTTCTAACTCCCATAAATTAATTCTCGTTTCTATGACAATGGTAATCAAGATTTTTGTTTATTAAGTTTTTATTGTAATAATTGGGCGAAACACGAAAACTACAAATAAAAATTTCTCATACAAATCCAGTTTAACCAAACAATCCGAGAATAGTAAAAATAAGTTTTTGTTCTCTTTTCCGTCGTTATGTTAATTTTAAAATATTAACTATGTCGTAAATTATTTTTTCCATTATCATTTCATTAAATATTTCAGAGTCTTGCGTTTTGTTATTAACTGTAATAGTTGATTTCAAAGTAAAAGGTATTCAAGATAGAGATGATAGATGCCATATATCATCTTATATATCTCAGAACTGCAACATTGCCGTAAAGTTCGGTTTTTTTACAAAGGAATACGTAGTATTACAAATTTATTCACTGGATACAACTTTTAGCTCATCTAACTTTTAGCAAATGGACATAGCACTATTTTGAAAATTCGTATATAGAGTGTTTTTTTGTGAAAAACACCATCAAAACTTTTTGGAGACGGTCCCTGATTTTTTAAACTCTGAATACATTATCTTTCTCATACATAACAGTATACTCTTTCACCATAAAGTGTAAAAAAAAATAAACTGGCATTACAAAGTTAGAGCCAAAACTATTTTTCGACAAAATGTGTAAAACTCCCTGTATAATAACAATACAAAATGCGAGCTATTTTTTAATGCTCATTCAATGTTCCGCGTAGTAATCTTGTTCCATGGTAGAAGCATGTACAATTCCTCATGAGTCACCCTGAATAAAAATGTTCTTCGGTGATTCATAGTGTCTTCAGCTTTTAAGGTCTACAGTTGGGTTTGATCAAATCTCGCTTTCTTTAATACTCACCGTTGATGATCTTTCACAAATCTCTAACGATCTTCAAAATCGGTATCAACGTTCTAGCTATTTTTTCTAGAATACTCTTGACTTGTGCCGTTCTCCCAATCGGTAATTTATCTTCTTTCTTCTCGCAGGCCATTTGCTTCAACGTGATCTTTTCTTCGTTAAGTTTAGATTTATTTTACGTCTTCAATAGGGCCTTTTGTGTATACATGGCGGTATACAAAACACGCAGAATTTTTGAGTTGATTCAGTAAATCGAATCCAGTTCCAATTCCGTTTTAAATCGTCAATAGAACACGAGTGATATTTGTGTTTTTGTTGAGCACCATTGTGACTCATTTAATTCGCGATGCATTTGGCTTGTTCAGTAAATATAATTTGATTTTCTTTGTAAGACTGGTAATGATATTTCTAAATTTATGCGAATAATAAAAAGCACCGGTTAAGATATATATGCTGAGTAACATTGAGTCATTTGATGAAACTTCCTTAAGGCTGCTTTACGACGTTTCATCAGATAACTTGTAGGTAATAAATCTTTCGAAGTAAACAAGAGCAGGTACATAAATAATGGCTAAATATGACCATTACTTTTAATCGTGGGTCAATGAGGCTTAATGATTTATATTTAAGACAAAGAATTTGCATGCATGTTGCGATTAAATGACGAATGTCGATTCTGAGCTCGCTTTCACGCCAACCCTAACGAGCCAAGATCAGTGCTCATTGATTTATTGCTATTTGATAAACCAAAGTGCTGGAGAAAGTCTATTAATTCAACCATTTGCCTTCCTAATATTTCGAGTTGTGTATCACGTTCCCTGATACAATTGTTATTATTTATTTTGTTTTCGCTTTTTTTTTGTGGTTCAATAATACTTAGCTTAATGCAGACTTTAGTTTGTCGGCCAAGATCCATTCGAGTGAATAAAACATTTGTGATTTATTAAGGGCACTCAAAAAAAAAAAATCAAAATGCTGTTAAGACGGATTTATCGGGATTTATTGCAGATTTACTAAAGTAGGAGACTCGTACTTGGCGCAGTTGACTTGCCAGGAAAATGCACTTACATATACAAAATATGTATATACAGTATGTCCCCGGATAGGATTGAAAAGAGGAGAAAGTTCCTTATTTTTCATTTCACGAGGAAAATGCGTTCTTCATGAAAGTTTTTTGTTTGTTCACAAAGAGTTGAATCAACTCCCAACGTTTCAGATTTCATTTTCGTTACAGAGAAATATCGAAAATTAGGGCCGCTTAGCTAAATAAAAATTCTAAGTCTCAAAAGATAATTCTTGTTTTCATGATGACCATAAACAAAGCTTAATTTAAATGATAATGTTGTCAAAAAAGCAACGAATTTACCTGATGGAGGACTATGGAAAACGTAATTCGTCGAGTTATCGAGGAATTTAATAAAAAGTTTCCGTAAATTTACATCTCAAAATTTGATACACAAAAATTTACCAAGAAATCTTAAACTAGTGGTTCCGCATTAGATGTAAAGGAAACTGAGATAGCTCGAGAGAAAGATGACGTCCCGATTCTTATTGTAATGGATTCGATTCAAAGTAATAAAAAAATTTCTTTACGGTGAAGGATATTTCAATTAGAAATAAGTTAAACACATATTCAAAAAATATAAAAACAATTGAAATTTCATCTTTTCAATCCAATTTTTAATCGCGCTTTAGAGCTAGAAGATCAAGCAAGACATTTGGATTTCTGATTGTCCATGGACGCTCAAACCATGAATAACTAGTACTTTTATCAAGACATTATGTTCTTTGATGAAGCCACGTTTTCCATCAATGGTACTGTTTTATTTCCAAATATAAGATACTGGAACCACGACAATACGTATTTTCGAATCGCTGATAATGAGTAATATTCGGCTAAAGTAAACGCATGGTGTGCAGTTTCTTCTATTGGAGTATAAATGTCAAATTTATCACCCTCTTCATTGCTTTGAAAAAAAAAATGATATTTACGAAAATGTTAAACTCTTAGATATTTCGATATACCTACCATCCTTATCTTGAATACACTGTATTTTAAAATTAAATTAACGAGAGAAAAGAAAAAGAAAATTTACTTTTACTATTTTTGGAAAGTAGCTCTAAAAACTTAAAAAAAAAATTCGCTACTTACTACTAGTAATTATTACTTAAAGATAGTTTCAAAATAAAAATCTTTACATTTAGCTCAATATTTGACTTTGAAATACGGTGTATTCAAGATAATAATAGTATAGGTATATCCAAAACTGAAGCTTTTTCGTAAACTTCGTTTTTTTTACAAAGCAATAGATAATGTGACAAGTTAGTAGACTGCGTATAACTATTAACTCATCTAATCTTTAACAATTGTGCATAGCGCTTTTCGAAAGTTCGCATACCAGGTGATTCTTTTGGTGTGGAAAAGAGGTACTAAATTTTCTAAAGACGGTGCTGGATTTTCTTAGCAATCTTACTTATACACTACAGTGTAGTCTCTCATCCAAAAATGATAAAAAGCAAACTGGAATTAGAATGTTCTAGCCAAAACCATTTTTCGGCAAACTGTGTAAAACTCCCTGTCTAACAACAATAAAAATGCCAGCAACTTTTAGTGCTCATTCAATATTCTTCTTAGTAATCTCATTCCATTGTGGAAGCATGTACAGTTCCTCATGACTCACCCTGTATACAGGAATCGAAAGCTATATTCTGACTTGCAATAAAGAGTTATTACCGATAGTAACCACTAAACAGCGAATCTAAGGCCACAATGGAATTTTACATGGGATCATTAATCTACAGTAAACAAAGTATTGAAGACAACAAGGAAATTTCCTACTAAATCCCCATCATCTTGGAATCTTCCTTTAGTGGACAAATCACCTAACACATGCCACTAAACACTCTATAACCACTTACCCGATTTATTGCAACTCTAATGTATAAGGAGGTGTTAAATAGTTTTCAGGAAGTCGTTTTATTGTATTGGGTATTAATTGCAAGTTTATGAACAGTTAACAGGCGTACACTGTATGCACACAATTCTCAACGTGTGCGGTAAGAATTCCGATGAAAAATACAACTGTTTATCATAGATTTGCTTATTTATTGTTTAATATCAAGAACTGTACCTACAACGAAGAGAAATATATCATTGGGAGCGTGAGTAATATCTGATACTCTCGACGGGGTACACCCGCAATAGATTTGTTCACGTTGATACGACCATACCATCGGGGTATTCTAACATGAATTTTGTTACTTCAGCAATTGACCCGAAAATTTTAACAGCACCTTGTTCAAGGCTATTAAGGTCAAAAATGTTTTAAATAAAAAGTAAAAGCAGTTTCTGATTTGGTAAGTGCTACTTTCTTTTTTCGGCAATGGAATGCGAGATTGAACATATTAACAACATTGTTGCATTCAACGCTCAAGTGTGCGTAAGATGCAAAATAGTAGATTGAGGCTTCAACCTTCACCAACCACATATCTATTGAGGTTTCTGTGTCTTTTAACGTTTACGTGGGATAAAACGGAGATTTAAAACTAAATATAGTTTAAAATCAAATGGGACTCGACCATCACACTCCACATTCCTAGTCGTATGACTAATGTGCATAAAATTCGAATACCACATATTCCTTGAAAATTCAGATTAAGTTTAGCAAACACTATTAAAACCGATCGTTTTATTAGGTGTGCAAATTAAAAAGATATTTAAGCGATTCAAGGTGGAATGATAAGTAGCCAAACTAATATTAAAATTTTTTTAAAACCATAAATTATGCATGAGCCTTCTTCGCTACAATGAAGCGATGTGTAATTTTCGGGCTCACCATACCAAAGAATTGGCGTAAATCTCGTAGAGGTTTTTCACCTTATACATACAATATATCGAAACCCTACACCACTTGGTCTGTTAATGTAATGTAGGTATACACTCCATTTGCTAATAAGCATATCTTTGATCTCCTTCTGTATATAAACAGTTTTAAAAATACTGACTAAGTTTGTAATAAGATTAATATGTATGTGTATGCTCGACGTATTATTTCAAACACGTTTTCCGTGCGGAGTGGATTTGATTTCACACTAGAATAGACATCCAAGATAGTGCTTCATATAAATTCAATTCGCCAGCAGGATCATGAATTTACAGGGTAGATAGACTTGTAATAATAATCCAGTTTATGTTAAAAACCGAGGGAACCGTAAATAAAATTGCGAAACGTACACAACTAAAACCCAAACCCATTTTATCGAATATTTTGAAGAGCGGGTCTGGCTCTAGAAAGTTGTTTATGAGATCTCTTTTCTAGTCTAAACAACTCTTTTACCCACAGGTGCGCTTAATAAATTTGCTAATAATAGGTTTTGATTACCATCATAATTATACCGCTGATGATGAAGGTAATTAGGTCTACAGATTATCGATTGTTGAAAAAAAAAAAACGGTATGTATCGGGACCCTGTATCGGAGTGGTACGAGGTAAAACGCAACCACATGGGCTAGAAGTTCGATTAAATGGGAAAGCATTTTTTTTATATTGACCATAAACGTACGCTTCTACCGTTAATCCCTATCCCAAAAATTCCACGCTTACATCGTAACGCTGTTCAGGCTTTCATGTGGTGACGAAAAAATCCAGATCCGTATTTAAAAAAGTCAGATGGTATGGATATTGCTGAGATTGTTGTAAACGGAAAGTTTTTGGTCATGTAGAACGATAGAATTTTCAATATTCTCGTTTGCCAGTATTGCCAATTTTTTTATTTTTTCGTGATATTTTGAAAACTAAGAATATTGCAGCAACGTCGTAAAATTTTACAAAAAATGTTAGCATTTAACAGACTTCATAGTTTCAAAGACGGCAGCGGGTCCGAGGTGAGGGTGCCATTATGGGGATCTTGTTAAGGCCAGCAGAAACAAACTTCCAGGGAAGATGCGAACAAACTGGTAACATTTTCGGGCTTTCAGTTATTTGGAAAAAAACTTATATTTACGATTTTTTCCCCGACTTATGATAAGAGATACATCACAACTAAAACGATTTTTCCATCGACTTTTTTTATAAATTTCAATAAGATACACTTGGTTTCATACTGCGATATTACATTTGTCAAAAATAGTTAAGAAATTTGTCTTCTAGTACGGCCCTGGTAAGTTTGTCTATTTTAGAGTCACTTTGTATAACAATTCGTTCAGTTGAAGCTTATAAAAAATGACAATAGAAAAATAGTTTTTTTTACTATAACTCGGGAAAAAAAAGGAAACGTAACTTTACAGATCAATATGCATCATAAAAAATGACTCCCTTAAATGCGCCAGTTTCCTGCCATCCAACCTAATTTAGGCGGTTGTGAAATTTCCATGCACTCCATCCCTATCTTGTACACACTGTGTAACATACAATGCAGCCAAGATAAGCATGTACCTATAGCACAGTGTGCACATAAAGTATGCAATAAATTCATTTCCTTCGTATGGACTTGACAAAATAAAAAATGGTGGAATACATCGACTTTAGTTGAAAGTTCAACACATTTTGATTACATAATATTAGTTGTGACGTCATTATTCCAGATATGACGTTAATATAAATTTTTTAAAATCGTACCCCTCTTTTTAATAATTTTACGAAAAAGGGCACGCTTTTTACTTAAAGGACATAAACCCTTACTATGTTACATAACAATTTTTTTTATAAATTCACAATAATACATTTTTCCTTGCAGTACCTAACCGTAAAAGATAGACATTCATTAAATGAATCGGGGTATTCTTCTATTGATTTATTTAGTAGGTCTGTTTATTTATTTCCATTGTACAAGTGTTTCTATTCATTTAATACAAAATGTATGAATAATGCTTTAATTTTCGTGTTTTATAAGTTTTGGTTTGACTTCGTAAAGGTTTATTGTTAAATAAAGGTTGTATTACAATGCATTTATTTCTAGCACAAAGAATTGAAATTTTTACGATGATTGGCTTTGGTGATAACAGCGTGAACACAATAGAAACGGGTGTGTTTTATTAAACAAAAAATATCCGAATAGAAAATAGGTTTTTAGGAAGTTATCAAAAAAATTGTTATGTAACCAAATAAAAAAAGTTTATGTCCTGTACATAATAAAGTGCGCACTTTCACATGGTGAATAATCAAAAACAGGGGTTACCATTAAAGAAATTAACATTGAGGTCATATCTGGAACAATGATGACATCACAGTTCATATTATCAAACCAGAATATATGGAATTTTAAACTAAAGTCAACGTATCCAAGCATTTTTTATTATCTAAATTCCAGACCGAGAAAAAAATTTAATCGATACTTTATGTACACACCGTATGTATAATAAGTTAAAATATTAAAATTCAAATATATATATATATATATATATATATTATTTCGCATTCCATATCGATCGTTCTTTATGGTACGGCCTATGAGCTGTACCTTTGCAAAAAAGTAAGTTGTTTTTGTATGTTTTGAAGGTATATTACTTCGCAGATGAGTCAGTTTCGCGTTAGCACTACAACGAGTAAGTTAATCGTTATAGGACAAAGAATAAGTATCGGGATAATCGGGAGTTTTTTTTAAATCAGAGTGGAGAAGTCATGTAGCTAGATCATCCCTCGCACAGGATGGGGCCATGGAAGTAAAAGATTGGGGTAAGATGGGTTTGTGATTTGAATTAAAAAGGAAAATTCTAATTGTTGTTTTTTTGGGGTTTAAAGGTAAGTTTCGGCAAGCCAACGAGGACAACATTGTGGGAAAGACGTTCTTATAGGACGTCACATCTAGTGTGGGGTCGTGAAAATAAAAAATTGGGGTAAGATGGAGTTGTGTTTTACATTAAAAGGGGAGGTTCTGTTCTAGTTTCGAGTATTTACCCATAAGATTACGGATAAATGTATATACTTTACCATATGAAGTTTTTATTCAAATGAAAAGTTTTTTGCTGTGAAGATTTTAAAAAGTTTGACTTGAGCGGTATAATTTATCCGAAGCCCCTTACATTCCTGTTATAAAAATATTAAAAAGTTAATTCAAGTGTATCAACGAATTTATAATAAAAAGTTGTCTTAAAATTGACAAAAAACTTAGCAGAAATGTCATATTATGAGACCAAGACTGTTCTGTTAAATCTTAACGTAAAAAAACTGCAATGGAAATGTTCTTTTACATTTCATCTGTTTCTTAGCATAATCGGAGAACAAATGAAAGAGCAATTCGAACATATCTTTTTTTTTAAATAACTGAAAAGCCAAAAATAATTTTGCAGATTAGTTTACAATGTAAAATTGTTCCCTTGAATGCGCAACTCTTCTCTCGTTTAATCAAGTTTGTATCTTTTACTGTTTACAAATTTCTCATGCTGGAGCCATTTATCTTGGGCACATTACACAGTGATATAGTCTGTAATAGCCAAGAGGTAGTATCATTTTATTGTAAATTTTTCGTCATTTTGAAGCCTTGTATGGAAAAAATGTATAAAAATTAATTTCCAAGTAAAATGTACGAGAATAATCCGAAAAATGGCGGACCTAATTAGTAAAGAAAAAAAAATGTTGAACATTTTTTTCTCAATTCTCATTATTTCCCAACATAGTCTTCTTTGATATGAACACACTTTTCTCAGCGATATTTCGTGACTTCTATACTCTATTTAGAGTAAGAACTTGTGAATGTTTCAAAATAGGCATCAATGTCGGACTCCATCTCTTCATTATTAACAAATCTAACCTAATCTGATAAGACATTTTTTCAAGTTTGAACATAGAAAATAATTCAAGGGGGGTAAGTCTGGCGAATAGGATGGGTGAGGAAAAGTTTGAACTGAAGTTAATTGATTTTGGCCATCGCGATGACGGAAGGGTAGACTGGAGGGTTATCTTAATGAAGTAAAGCTAATTTTCGGCAAATGCGGTCAGTTATTCCTAATAGCTTTGCTCAAACGCTGCAATAAGTTTTTACAATATATTCCGTTTATTGTTTGTCCTTTAAAAGGAAATAGTTAATAAAACTTATCCCACGTGTATCTTAAAAAACTGACGCCATCACCACTTTGAATTGACCACTGCGGAGTTCGTCTTCGCAGTCGGTACGACCACATTTAAACTATACCACCCAATATTTAACAATTGTTAATGAAGGGCCAGATTCCTCAAGAGTAAAATCTAACTATGGTCTGATGTTGGATGGACTAAGACCTTTCAAATGAAAGTTTTTAATCATGTATCGATGATCCATTTCTTTCATGTTCAGGTTAATTCAAAAGCTTTAACTAAAATGGCTCCAAAGTAAACACAAATCAATGTAGCACTCTTAAACTTTAGGTATACACTTTCTAAGGTTAGGTCTTTTTACTAAAGGCAAATTTTCAACAAAAAATCGCCATTTATATGTCAAGTCAGGTACTTCGAGGACTATCTTCGTAATTCAGTTACACGACTTTAAGTTTTCCCAATTTAATGAAACTCCATAAATAACAATACAATTTTCATTTAAATATTTTCTCCTCAAGCTCTCTAATTTAGGTTCACTATTCCTTTTGTGGAGTATTGAAATTTACGAATGTAAATGATATCTGGAACACGACTCGTACGACCGTCGTTTTTTAAATTAAGGTCCTCCAGCATATGAACAAACGAAGAGTTCCCGATGTAATGCGTGACCCCTGTTGCGTTCTTCAATTTTCCAATCGTGTTGGATACTCGAAAATAGTTAACGTCCAAAGTAACTAAAATCTAAGCCCCGTCAACTCATGTAATAGTTAAGATAAATGAACAATTAACAGCTAAAAGATCCAGCCATATGACTGACCTGTTTAATCCAAACAAAGCGTAGGCTCTGATTTAATTGAGGTCATCGGTGTGTTTATAGCAAATTGTAACTTATAACCCAATGCAATGCCCATGTGGTAAATTATTTGTTTTAAGTCCGAACAGGACATCGGCACAAGGAAAACTGCTTGATTATTATTAATTAAAATACGAATTGTTTATTCGAAAACTTCTAGCAAAAAGTACTAAATATCTCATCTAAGACGACTTAGGAACGAATATTCACGTTTTGCATTCTAAACACGCAATAAGTTTTATGTCAAATAACATTAGAATCATTTACAAATTAATACCTCTTGACACGAAATGAATTGCAACATTTATCGTAAGTGACTCATACAATACCATACCCAACTGATGCGATTATAAACGGCATGCATTATGGTAATTCATGTAATATTAAACTGTATACCGACATGAAAAGGAAATATTAATTATTAATGTTTATAGCGCTTTTGTCGATTTTTCCCACCACCAGTCTAGAATACACTACTTTCAAATTCCCTTTAAAACAGTCTTCTTTGTTTAAATAATGGTTGTTTCAAGGCTTGTAATTAATAACAATATTTTCAGTGGACTTTGGCCTTTGTAAAATCTGCACAGTTCACGACTTACACCTCGGAAAATGTTCACTATTGCTACCCAGTTGATCACATAGGTGCTCATGAACCTAACGACGACATGGCACGTGTTATGTCATTCTACTGCTGTAATTGCAGAACGCTAGTTGCAAATCTATTTAAAAAATTCTCGGAATATTCTCAACCTTTCTCGACTTCAAAACAAATTAACAACATATTATCGAGGATACTCATTCGCCTAGACCATCATATGTCCGTTAAGTCCTAAATGGTGGCCCAGAGCTCGTTAACATGCCGTGAGATTATAAAATGTGAATTGGCAACACATTACACGAAAAACATTGAGAGAATAATGATAATAATTATGAGACTGGTCGTCCTTAAATATTAATGTAGATCTGCTTAGGATTCAGAAGTCGTATCAAAATTCGATTGTTTATCTGTTTGCCAATAGCGCCATTCTAGCAGTGCGAACGTGCCAAGCAATATTAACTTTGAGTAGTTACAATTAGATTTCTTAGCACCTGTTTGAAGCTATTGGAGAATAAGAAATTCTAAGTTTTAAGCGCTTTTTTCACCGACTAACCAAAGGAAAAAAAATCGCGATTTTTCACGTACAAGAAAATAATCAGTAGAAACAAATGCATTTTCAAGTTAAAATTTGAAAGTTCCAGTTTAGTAGAGAGAAATAAAAATTACCTAAATCCTACGATGTAAGTCGGGTTAGCTGAGCTGCTCTCTCGCTCGTAAAACCAACATTCTGAATTTTTTTTTATGTACGTAATTTTGCTCTAATAATGATGATAATAATAATAATAATAATAGTATCACAACCGACACTCCTTTCAAATATCAAACAAATCGGTCCCACACTTTTTACGTTTCATAGTTTTCTTTCCTAAGCAAGATATCAATAATCAACGGCAAAAATATGTAGTGATGGTACAGTTTTCCATTTTATTCAATTTTTTCTCTTTTTTGTCGCAATTTTCAGTGGTTTATAAAAAAGAAGAGTTCTATCGTATTTCTCAATGCATTGCCTCTCAGTACTTACGACGTCTGTACAGGGTGTTTCATTAACACATCGACAAATTTTCAGAAGTTGCAGTGCTCGCAAAAATAAATATTTGAATCGAATAAAGTTAGATTCGAAAGCGCTTCGTTTCCAAGATAAAGAGTGTTTAATTTCGTATTTTTTAAAATATTTTTTACATAATTTAAAAACGGTTTGGGATAAAGACATGAAATTAGTGACACGCTATGGTGAGTTAAATGTGCATGTTGTGGAGTAGACAGAATATTTCCACCTACACCAGTGGCCTCCGTGCGACCATTCAAGATTCTACATGTGTAAATGGCTCGGAATTTAACGGAACCATACTCTGGAAGAAGAGTATTATTTTGCGATGAGGTATGTTTCACACATGTTTGTTTTCATGCTATATATTTCTACTAAAAGAAAATGAAATTACTTCGCCCTAAAGAAGAAAAAAAACGACCTAGGAAACCTATACCGGTTGTTCGGTAGGCATAGGAATGAGAAATTATTTTTTGTTTTGGAAACAGCTACTCGAGCAGCTAAACACTAAGAGGCGTTTTTTTAATTAAAAATTGATGGCATATTAAAAAGAATATTCGTATTAAAAGTCAGCGATGTACCATTTTTTCCATTAAAAACATCCCATTAGACTACTACGCAGGAGTATTAAACTACAACATCGTAATCAACTTTCTCGATTCAAGACTATATATCCTCTTGCGTACATATGAACCTACGAATACTCAATATAAATCCAGCAATGATTTGTAACGAATATTTTCGAATAAAACAGCGAAAATGAATCATTTATAATATATCTCATACTTTTGTCAGTCGTTTGGTAATTTCAGTTACAATTACATTCTTGTTAAATTTACTTGAGTGTGTACGTGTTTCAAACTTGAATTTACTAAGAAGTAGTTTATTTATTTAGTTGCAAGAAGAGAATCTAATTGCTATTACCTACACATTGTGTCAAGTGTTCCACTTAGTTAAACTTCCAGTTGCAAGTTTTCCAATTTCTCGAAAAAGGCCCAAAATAGTTTTTCTAGAGACAAGCTTCAAGTTACATGTAAAGCATGACTGAGTAATTTGATTATTTGATTTTCATGCCAAGTTAGAACATTTACTGGAACATCAGATAAAATTCTAACATTTCCGTTATATGTATTAATATACAGGGTATTGCACATTAGTAGACCAATCCGCTAACTTGTGTTGAAGTTGTTAAACAGACATTTCGATATTTCTTGACATACTTTAATGAAAGATTCTAGTGATGCACAGTTCAATGAGGTGCCCTATCCCTATACTTTGGGTTAAAAAAATTTGAAACCAGAATGGGGAAAACGAGGGATTATGAACACGTCCTCCTCCCTAAATTTCTTTTTGGGCACGCCATTGGTGAACGCATTTAATTTTTGAAACAAAATGATCCTTTACCTTAATTTTCTTTCATCTTGTCCAATTTGAATTTACCGCTTATTTTAAAAAATATTTCAGCATTTTGCCTCTCAATACACCGTACCCATTTTACTTTTATATTGGAAACGTATCTATTTCCGTGCAAAAATAATTCTGGTTTCAAATTGTTTTACCCAAATTATAGGAAAAGCCCACCTCACTGAATTGTCCATTACTATAAAAATTCCATTGAAATATATCAAGAAATACTGAAATTTTTGTTTAATAACTTCAACTCTGTATAGTGAGAAAAAAGTGCCATAGAAAAGAGTCGCATAAGAAAAGTCTAATTATTTTCGCTCAAGGAGTCTAGTTAGCGGATTGGCCTACTAATTTGCAACACCCTGTAACATGAATACAGGGAAATTATAATTGCAAATCAAGGTACTTACTGTTGCAAATAGATGTTGCAACAAATAAGTAGGTAGAAACTGAAGTGGTCTAATCTCCAAATCAATTCGGTTGTTTTCTATCTGAGAAATTTGATAAAGTTCGATTTCTGTGAATTGTAAGAAGCTGATTTGACATTTTTTTAAATTGTATTGAAATGTAAATAATTAATTCACAATTTGGCTTCTTTTAGGACTGTACGTTGTTCCTTCCAGTTTTCACCACATAAATAATTTTTGTTAACAGATTTGCGCCTGCGAAGGTCCATCGTGGATCTTGGCATTCGAATTTAATCAGGTGACCTTCAAAACACCCTTTTGCTCAGTTTGACAATAAATTTTGTTCATTTCGAGAAAAACATGAAACTTTGTTAATTTGAAGAAAATTAAATTTAATTACGAGGCATTATAAAATACCCACAAAGCATCTCGGTTGGGATGACGATTAGTTTATTTCATAATGTTGAATAAATTTCACTAAGAATTTTGCAGTTGTTTGTTGGAAAGCCCTAGCAGATTTTCATGTGCATATTGAAAAATCACTATTTTGAATTTTCTCGTGTTCACATAAATTTTATTAGACGTTCACACACGTGGACATCAGGAAAAACACTAAAACTTCAAATTCCTAACGTTGTTTAAATTACTCAATCTCAGTTGTTTGTGCTTCCAAGCAGGTATTGTGCGAAATTTTAGACAGGTTTACATTTTCCACTTGCCTTAATCTTAACCCAGCAGATGATGCCATAACATTTTATACAAGTGCATCCATAAGCATTGCCCGATGTTTACAAACCTTTCTTTTGAGTGACGAAAGAGTAAAACCCACGAAATGGTGCCAATTTCTCCTACAAAACACGGATTTTAGGGGGGATATTGGGTAAACATTCCACTACATCTGCAAACAGCTTGAAATGTTCCTTCTTTTAGCGTGCAAACGGAGATATTTTAAAACTGCAACATTGTAGAAAATCTTAATAATGTACAGTTATGCAAGATAAACGACTTTTTGTTATAAACACCTCAGCAATTATTAGTGCACAATAAAAACCAGCAGCACTTATGTACTTACAGGAGGTTTCTCCTTCTAATTAAATTACATGTAGTCTTTTCTGCATGACTCGCCTATCAAGATGGATAAAAATTGGCTTCCTCAATTAGTCCCTTCCCTTGAAATTCTTATTAAAGCCTCATTGTCACCTAATTGGTATTGATGAGATCGATCCTTGGAAGCATACAGTGTCGATGTCGAGCAATTGTATATTATTCTGCTAAAATTGAATAGTTTATTATCTAACAAGTTTCTCTTTCGAAAGCGGCTCTTTTTACTGTTGGGAGAATGCCAAATAAACTGCATTTCCTATGATTGGGTAATAATAAATATGTTACAAGAACGGCGATGGGATGAAACAACTTTCGCTTTTTCGAAAAACGGTTTTTAAACATAACAAACGCGAGTTCAATTTAGAGCTGAACAAATAAATCGATTATGAGCATATTTTAAAATTCAAGTGCTATAAAGCTCACCTTTTATGCGACAATTAGTGTCCGAAGTACTGATATCTCGTTCGCCTAATTTTCGCCTACAAAATAATTCCAGTTAGAGGTACTCCAATAACCACTCTGATTTAAGTATGTTGGGAAATCCCGACGTTAACTCCCATTTTTAACCACAAACTGGTAATTATGAACTGCTAATATATTTTAATGCGTAATCTGACCGATTTCCTATTAGTTGCAAACAACTGCGGATGAAACTTGAATATTTTAAATCACCATTTAATCTTGTAGACGTTTCTTGCAGACGTTTGCTTCCAGTTTCCCAAATTTACAATTTTCCAACAAGGTTAAACCTATCAACCCAACTGACCTATTTTTAACTTTATGTAGGTACTATGTTAGAGGAAATGCGTTGTTTTCCTACATCTCAGGAAATTTGTCTACTTTCGTCCAAATCAAACCCCTTAATATCCTAAAATTTTCTCTCCCCAAAACTATTTCTGAAGAAAATATCGAGCACTAAATTCCAAAGACGTTCGCGAACCATAAAAGTAACTGAAACTTTTAATACGATAACGGATTTGATAGCTATATAGATATCAGCTACATAAGACCGACTTGTATATTTTATAGCTCCCCAGCCGTATTTTAGGGGAATACGTCAACTCTGAAAGCATTGAGGAGGGAAGTTCAGAAGCTTTTTCTCTGGAACGGAACAGATTGGAACACGTCATGAGAAAATTTGTTTTATTAGAGTTTCCTTTCTGCTCAGCCCTTTTTTACGTTTTCTTATCGACAGTTTGATTTTAGTCTAATGAATGTCGCAGTAAATTTCCAATAATTTTATTGTAACACATAATGTGAATTTATTAAGATATTTCAAGGCAGTTCTAAACTAAATATACTGGAAATATATTCAAATGCTTCGGTATGTAAATAACCCTGTATTATGCTGAATATTTATGGGTGAGTCTCTGAATATATAACAAACTGTATGTTTAAATCTCGTATGAAGCTTTTACTAACTTTATTAGACTATTAATTATGTAATCTGGCATATGTTTATTTAAATATATGTAGAATTTAATTTCTGTCACGAACAGATACCTACTTTCGAAATTTAAATATTTAGTAAATAAGAAATAAATATTCAGATTCTCACCTCTGTAAACAAAATACCAGCAACAACGGTCGGTTTTACGAGTTTTTCAATAGCCAGAATTTCCCGTTAAAGTGGAATTTTCACTTAAATATGTCACATCTCATGGAAACTGAAATAAAACTTCGAATTTACGACATTAAAATTGGTAGGATTCGCCAGGGAATAGCGCAATTCTCATTCTAGCATTAGCACTGTTGCGAAATTCTTTCATTCCTTTATTGGATTTGGTAACGGCAGAAATAGAGAAACTCATTAGACACCACAGCATTTTACAGCAAAAGTAGTAACTTTGCTGGATATTAAGGTAAATAATGGTTCCCGTCTATGTTTTCAGGGTACTCTTCTGAAGAAGTTGCGGCAACTGCATAGATAAAAAGCCGAGAATAATTTATAATATATTATTTCTGGGATGTTTAACTGTTCTCTATGAAGGCAGAAATTTATGCCTACATATGTATGATGTGAAATCTAATAAGATTAAGGCCTATTATGACCCATTCCAGCGTTTAATTAACTCGAGCACCCCAGAGACCGGTTTCAGTCCTATTAGACCGCATCAATTCGATTGATCTTGAGTCAATCAAACACAGGCAAAAATTGACTGTGTATCTTGACTCTGCAGAAAAATGTTTTACCGGCGACATCTGCAATGTTCTTTTCGCTGCATCTCAACCAAATCTTCAATTCTAAAGCCATAGGGCTTAGGGCATAGGGCCGGCCTATAGCTAAGAGTAATGGAGATGAATGTTAACAATCGCAGGAATATGTGTAAGAAGTTCTAGGCATATTCCCGCTTCGCGATAAATCAACTTGAGTACTCCGAAAACTAGTTTTGATCCTGCTAAATTATATAACTAATAAAACATTAAGTTGAAATCGGTCAAAGTTGAGCAAGTTGGAGTGCAGGAATATGCCGTGTCAGAATTTTAATTTGACTTGCAAGCAGACATCTTCATTCAATAGTGATTGCTGTAGTTTTACATATACGGGGCGCAAGTCGATTAAGTTTAAATTTCTACCTTCCAGCTTCGTTCGCCTCGCAACATCCCATTAACCACATAAAATTATGCATTTCCTCACTGGTTTCAGTCTGTGAGAAAAAGGTTCTCCGCCATCACATAATTTCCTACTACTTATTAATTGAAATTCACGAGTTTCTGCAACGTGGCTTCTGCGGCACTATGGATTCTGCATATATGAAACTTTCAGTGGTCAGATGAATTTTAATTTAGGATTTTCCTACTCTTTGAGGGAATATTTTTGGATATTTTCCCAACCCAACGTGTTTTGGTTACCAGCCGTGTACCAATTACCACCATTGATTGGTGTCTTTCTACTTTATCATTATTATTATTTTTTACTTTTGCTTATCATCCCGGGTTCCAGTTAAACCAATACCGCTTTATGAAGAACTTCCGAACATACTAAAATCCATTTGCTACGTTTCTGAAAGGTCCTGAAAACGTTTCCCATTTGCGTCTCACAATTGCAAACGAGTTTTGAATTTTGCCGTGTAGTCTGCTTCATCATCGAGACGCCAATCTTCGGGATTACATCGAAACTGGACACTTGGAAATGAGATTTTAAAGTCACGAGGGGATGTGTCCGAATTGTCAGCTGTCAAAATGCAAAATTACTAAATAATAATGAAATGCATGGAACGGAAACATGTGAATATGGCGACTTTGACAGCAACGGCAGCACTGACAATATGTGTAAATGACGCGCGTCAGTCATTTCTGCCTTTCGTCAAAATCTCAATCTCGCCTCAAAACCGACTTGAAAACGAATGGGAAATCATCATTGAAAAAGATTCAGTTTAGACTCAGTTTCGGTGTTGCTCTTCTTTTTTTCAACTTGACTTTCCATTAACTGAAATGAACTTTTTACCTTTTATATTCCTTTTCATACACTTAATATCTCGCATAAAGTTCGCCATAACAACCTAAATGAAATCATCAAGCGATTGCCCCATTGCATTGTCAGCGACTGCACCCATCGAATTTCGTATTCACTAAAACTCTGTTTACTATGTGATAAATTTAAACGATTTTAATTAAAACGTTAATGGAACGGCTTAAAGATTACGTACATACTGTAATCGTGGAATTAATTAAACGTTTATCTTTGTAGTTGTAGGATGTTGATATTTTAGTTATTTATTGTTTTGTTTGCTTGAGAGATGCACCGATTTTTATGTTGCTACTTGAATTTGAGACTTCGGGAAATTTAGTAAAACAACCCTTTTTTCAGATGTTCCTACACTGAAATTTTCTGAAACGATCTAATTAAGGCTATTTTAGGTGTCATCCACATATTGCGTCTCTGTCTCATAAATTCTTTCTAAACGTGGCCTAATCCTATTTTACCTCATCTCTCACGATGGTATTCGTTCTTCACAGGACCTCGCCTTCTAGTTTTCTTCCTCCATATAGCTTACGCGTTGGAATTCTTATTCTCTCAACATCTGTTAAATTCCTCAGCTCATTATCTCCGTGCAAATGAATTCAATCGTTAATTGGCGGGAGACCACCGGCCACACAAACCGAAGCACAGCATAAAATATTAATTAAAAACCGACAAATTACAATCATTAATAGAATCAGATAAAGGTGGACAGCCCTGAGAAAAAATATGTACGACTGTTTCGTACTAGTGGGCTCATTAATACTAAATGTACGGCAAAAGAGAAGAACGAATCTGTAATTTTCCAATGTTTTTTTTTTATTTACAATGTACAATGTTTACTGGTGGGCGAATAAACATGTTACTAATCAACTTTCATTGATGTTATTAAAATAATAAAATTTTAATTGTTTCAAGAACGATATGCAAATCCATAAACTTATTTTGGCGATAATCAAGGGTCACCTTTAACCCTTTGGTCATTCAGAAAGTTGTTACGAATTATCAAAAATCGTCGAAGTAATTTGTTAATGTCCACGCGTTTGCAGCATTGCACGATTGTTTTGGGTTTAAACAATGAGCTACTATATTCCATGTTTTAATCATGTTAGAGCTAATTCAAAGGCCTCCCTAAATATTTCAGATAAATCGACTTCTGTCTAATGTTGATTTATCATTTTAGCATATGATGGCATAAAACATAATAAACAGATTTTATGCGTGCATTTAATTTAGCTTGTCATATTTACATAATGTAATTCACTTATGTTAATACGGGTTCATTTGTCCTTAGCTGCCAGTTTTTTCTTATCAATTACATTTCTTTAAGGAGTTATACAATTAATTAACAGACGACCACCCGGTCTTAAGGCAGGTTATGCATATATTAGACGGGGACTACGGGGTTTCGAACTGGATTAAGACGTTGCAAAGGCAGATATCTAGGTTGGACAGAAAAGCATCTACTAACTATTCAGGTAAAATTGAAAATTTCATATTTTCTGGAAACATGAAAAGCTCCAGAAACGCGCAATTCGGTGTTTTGGATCACACAATTATCAGCTGTTAACAAAAAAAAATGATTATAAACCAGTTTATGAATTGTTGGAATACTTAAAACTCTCACTTCCGATTTCTGGCGGACAAAAATCTAAATTGCAAGTTTGTGTGGAAACTACATGACTCACAGTTTATTTGATACACTAAGGAGTGAATCATCGTTCTGATATTTTGCACGAATTTCTAATAAACAAAGATATTTTTTATTTACAGGAAAAACAGTTTTCCTTGCTTTCTTTATTAAAATTAAAATTCTCGTTCGATAGTCCATTGAGGAATTGGCCTAAAACAATTCCGAAAGCGTTTCTAAACGAAAAGGCTTCACAAGGCATTTTTGGTGTCCTGAATTTCACACCAAAGGATTTATATAGGGTCCAACTTAATACGACAATGAACTGTAAATAACCTTATTAACCTGAATTCACGTGTCTTAAATTGAAGAGAGCAAATCACGATTAAACTCGAAACGTACGATAATAAATACCGTGCGGGTCTAAATTTCTTTCGATTTTGTGCTCGCAAACAAATCTTAGGTTCATATATTTTTTTTTAAGAATCAATAAATAAGAATAACTAAACACTGTTTATGAGCACAAAGTCAAAAACTAACCAGTTTTCTATCAATGAACCAGCATTTCCATGGTTTACGTATTATTTGCCTATGTTTGTGTTGCATTTTATATCAAATTTATAGCTATTTTTCTCAAAAACGAGTTGATATATTTTGTATCGCAATACACCATTGAATATAGTTTTGAAAAATCTTTAACTTGTGATGTCGTTCGATCCATGTTTTAATTTAAAAAAATGAAATTCTGCCATTTTACACTACCGACGACGTAACCAAGATTTAAAAAAATAGACAAACTAAAAAAATAATTTGTCAAAATATTAACCGCAGGTGTAGAATTTAGAGCACAATATAAGAATCAGCCTTTGGCGTTGGTCATTGAAACTGTATGGAGAACTCTGAAGATCCTCTAGCAAAACTTTGTTATTAATTTACATGAAAAGTAAATAAAGTTAAATCAAAAATGACTAGTAGGAATGACTTGAATTTTTTAATAAAACCCAGACCAAAGCAGAATTGAAGATGTATGGCGCCCAAACCATGGCGCCTAATTTAATTGCCCAATGTTTCGTATTACATAAATACGGGTGAAATAGATAGCTACTATCTACACTAATAATTTATTGAACAATTATTATTATTATTATTGCATAAACCTCGTTTAATGGTTGAAGGACGTCGAAACATGTGCTTTAGGTTAGACCCGTAAAGAGACCTCAAGAGAGGAATCTTCTAATATAAATGATCTTATTTTAATATGTTTCACAGGCAGTGACGCAATCAGTTTTTGAAAGTAATGACGAAATATTTCAATCACTAAGACAAGGCGACTGTAAAATCTTTTAAAATCATTGTAATACCAGGAAAGCCGTCGACAAAAGTTTTATTAAAATGATTGCAAAAGTAATCACTGAAGCCTTAATCGCCACCATATATCACCACCAAACCTAATTTTTATTGTTTAATCTTCCAGATATGATATTCTCTTAAATTTCTCACTTTTGGCCTATTTTCGACAATCCTTAAGCCAAATATTCGACAATCAAAACATCGGCAGGTAATCGATAAAATTTTAATTATTATCGTAATATTAACAGCAGTGATTCATCCGAGAAACTTACGTAGAGACGCTATTAAGGAAGTAAATAGACGCAAAGGAATGAGGATATCAAAATAATGATTACGATAAAATCTTTATAAGATGATAAGCTCCGATTTGATACGTCAAGGTATTTGTGTTTCGTGTTATCAGCTGATATTCAAGGATATATGGAACCAAGCCTTTTGTTGTCTTCTAATCCTTTTTATTGCTTTTTCTACTGCGTCATTTTGGGAGTTTTTGATGCAATTTTGCGCAAGGTTCGTTGTTCTGAAAATGCATTATATTTTACACTTAACAAACATTTAGTTTTCTTTGTTTTTATCAGTTTCGTCGAACTTTGTCCATCTTTATGACAGTTGGGTTTGGCTTGTAACAAAGAGATTAGCTCTTATGGCTGTCTTACAGTATCCCAGGTTCAAATAAGAGTAATGATTTTTAATATTCTAGTTGAGGCACCATTAAGGAGGAAATACATATAGAAAAACTTTTTTTAGCATTTTTTTCCATAAAACGGTAGGAAATCATCTGTAGAATTTTCTAGGAAAACCGTGAAGTTCATTTAGAATTTCCTATATTTTTGTCTTGCTAAAAGTGCGATGGCGTCAGGTCGGCCGGAGCGTGCAAGTAGTGGAGACGCTCGGACCGGAAGAATACAACAATCCACTTCCTCTTCTTCGCCAAGATGTGAAAATTAACATTTTGTCGATATAAAAGGACTTGTCAAGGGAAAATCTGCTTAAAAGGTGTTTAGGAGGCTACTCGCAGAACAGCAATGAAAGTTTGAACGTTTACATTGAAGTTCCGCTCGCTAAATCGCGATAACTCAAAAACTACTAGACTGATTTCGCTCAAATTTTTGAGAGAATGTTCCTTAACTCATTGGCCTTTGCATGAACATCTCGAATATTTCCTGTTTAAGGCTATAAAAAAATTATCAACAATAATTTCTAAAGAAAACATGACCTTTTATTCGAATATTTTTTTTGGAATTTTTATAACTTTTTAGATTCATGCAAAACGTGTATTCGTAGATTAACGAAATTTTTTTGGTGCTTCTGTTACAGATGATTTTTGCGAACTTCAGAGTGTACCGCAGACTTTTGGTATAAGCCACCATCGTTTCCCCATTAATAAGTATTTCAAAAAAATTTACTTGGTATTTATTATAGCCAACGATAATTGTATAAAATTGCAACTCACACGACGCAGTAATTTCCGAAAAAATTTCCCCCCTGAACGAAGGAAGAAAGGTAGATTCCACTGATATAGTAAAGGATCTAAATATTATCGAAATAAAAGTTTTAGTTGGCATTGGTGCACAAATTTTATAATGCTTTTATGTAAATGATCTTAAATGTTTAATATAAAAAGAATGTCGTACTATTAGTTTTATGGCCTATTTCATAGGTAATAAATACATTAATTCCTGAGGAAAATAGAACCGGTTAAAGAACACTCACAAGGAAAGATTCCCACATGATTTCATAAAAATGTATATTTTTTCATTTTTTTATTATTTTTTTGTAATTTCAATTAGATTTAAAATAAATAATTTCCAAAAATCGTCTTCAGTTAATTCATTAAATTCTTATTATACAAATTTTTTGTATTCTGATTCAGCAATTAAAATTTTGAATAAATCACCATAAATATTACACAGAAATAACATTACTTCTTTAATTTGAGTCGAATCGCTAACATCTATTTAATATACATACAAGGTGTCCCGAAAATGAATGTCAAAAATTATATCATGAGGTTATTTAGGTCAATACATTCAGATTTGGATAGAAATTATTTGAACAGACTGTCTAATTTAGATACCATTCAGGATCAAAGTTCTTAAAAAACACATTTTTTTCTATATCTCAAGAATGCTTGAACGGATTTCAATGAAACCTATTGTGCATTTATTCATTACGACAGGAATTATTTTCATGTAACATTCATGTCTCCTTCCAATGTGCAGGTGGCAAGTTCTTAGCAATCTTCGTACCAAAATGGCCAGGACTGTTCATCGGGTAGCTAAATGGTATTAATTCTTTTCTGATAAAACATTAACCCTTTCTCCAATTTTTCTCGTTCTTGGAAATTTCTCTTACAATTAACAGTTCACCCTAAAAAAATATTTTCCTTTCTCATACAGAACACCAATTTGCCATCACTTTTATAATTATCGATATTTATCGATGCGAACACTGATGCCTCTCATGCAAAATTTCATAAAAATGTATCTAAAATTTTTTAAGTTCATTTTGAGATCAATATCCGCATTCTCTAATAAAGAAATAACCAATATGGTTAAAATCATGAGTTTTTCGCATATGAGAAAGTGGACCTCCTGCAAGGACCTAACCACTGGCGCAAATGTTTGGCAATCGGGTTTCCGACGATTCGGAAAGCGCGCCGCATAAAGTGCAAAACAAGATGTTAGATTATCTTTCTATATTCATTTAAAATTTGGAGAAATTTACTAAAATTTGAAAAATTTTTTGTTGCGACTTGTAATAAAAATATGTGACAACCCGTTCATAGAAGAAAAAACTTTGTCAAATTTGATGAACGTGCAGTTCAGATTCTTCATTGAATTATGAGAATATTCGCAGACAACAATGAAAAGCTTTCAATTTCCACTTAAAGAACCCTGCGTTAAATAAAGGAATGTTGAGAATTATCAAAGAAACTGTTTAAATTTCGTTTTGTGAATTTTCTGAGAACTAGAGAGCTAGCAGAAACCTTATGAAGCAGAACTATTAAACGAATTCAATTATGATTGAGCTTGTAAGTAGTCAAATTTTGTCGGTCAAACTCATATAAAACCAGATCAAAATCTTCACATAGAGATAATGAATTTCTCGTAAATAGGAAACGTGGGAAGTATTCTAAGATTTCGCAGTATCGATGAAAAAACTTATGGAATCAAACGTACGGGACTTGGAAATTATGTTCTAAATAATGTCATGTGTCTTGTTTCTCGTGTGTTCAGAATTGAACTTGAGTAATCGGAATAAAATTTTGAAGAAACTTGTCATCTATAACTTCGAGCGAATTCAGAATTCAAAAGCCGAAGGTAACAAGAACAAAGTTTCTGCATAGTAAGTGCAAAAAACTGGAATAAACTGACCGAAATTCGTGTAAAAACCTGAAGTGAATGGAGTGAAATTTTGCAATCTCTTGGATATTTTATCTATAAAAGAAGAAATACGAAGAGTGAATGAAACACGAATATATTTACATCCATAGGAAGACATTAGTGACTCAAACCTTTGAGGTTCCTCCTGTTTTATTTAAAATCCTCCAAAAATATACTCTTTTGTGACAATACTTTAACCAAGTTTTCCCCACACTCTTCATACATTCTATCAGTATTCCCATCAAATAGCTTCAGTTCCCCATAAATATTTTATGAACTTTGAACAAAACCCTAAAGAGAAAACAACATTCCCCCGATAATAAACCGTCTCGCATATACGTACACTAAAATTAGTCTTAATTAATCTGATTAAATTTATTATATATTACCAAAGTTAGTAACAAACAACTATTGCCATGATGTTGTTTGTTGTTACATTACATTCTGTAAACTAGAAGCAAGTTTTGTAATCAGGAAAATTTGATTGAATCTAGAAAAAGCGAGACTAATAAAAGTAATATGTTCCTTCAGTTACAGAAAAATATTATGCAATAATTGCTGCAGATATCTGATGCAGAAGTTACTACATCTGGCAATGTAGACAAGAGTTACGCAATTTTCTACATCATTAATCACAATTACAGAACGGCTTACAATTTGTTAATACGATTCCGATCAATTTCTTAAGGACGCGGCAGAATACTAATGAACGCCTTTATATCGTCCTCTTAAGGAAATCTAGATTGCACTTAATAGACTAGAATTGGTTTACTCTTCTACATTTTTGCCGAATTAGATCTGTTGTATAACAGTATATTGCATTACGAGAAATGTAAAAAGCATGTTGCAAACGCGACGAAACTTTGCCACTCGAATCACGAGAAATTGGAAATTGAGGACTTGGTGGAAAGAGGGGATGATTTTAAAGTCTTTGAGAAAAATTAAAATTAAAAAAAAAATGGAATTGGCGCAAGAACGAGATGAATCAGTTTAAAAATTTTCACAACTTAAGATTTAAACTTTCAAAGGAAGAATATCACAATACATAGAAACATGATAATGATATATCATCAATTACAGCAGTTCTCTTCTTCATCCGTGCTTGAAACGTTCGAAGTTTTCAAAACAACAAAATTACTTTTTAAAATGTCATAAAATGACATGTCAGCTTTTGGTACATGACCACTTATGCCGTTCTTACACCAAATTTGCGAAACGGATGAGCCAAAGTGCTTATGACTTCGTTGCTTATTGAGTGTTCATCTCGTTTGCGGACCAAACGATTACTTATGATTTGTAGTAGACTACGGAAATTATATATCACTTTTGGCCAAATAGTGACTCATCTCTTTTTTACATCGAGATTCTCAATTTCGATACGTAGAATAACATGCATTACTCCCGATCTATGTCCAATGCTTTGTCTGCCACATACAGTTGTTTGATCATAAGCTTATTGAAATCTTAACTTTGCCAATTTCCAGACTTGACCTTTAGTTTGTTTACATTCCAAAATTGTAAATAATGACATGTGGTCGTCGCGGCGATGTTAAGCGATTAGTGCGAATCAGCTGTTCCTTGTCTGTAATGACATTACGTAACAGTGTGAAAGTTCATTACAGGGACTTGACCGTTATTGCTGAATTTCTGCTACACAGACCATTCTGACATTATTACAAAATAAAGGGAAATTTTGGTCAATGCTCAGATATGTATTCCCGGTTATTGGAAGCAAAAAAAATCTGTAGTTAAAATTGAGATGTGTAGTTTCACCATAAACCAGAGTGAGACACAACACTGATGGATGTGGAAATTTTCAGATGCAGTGGGAGAAGGTGTGCATGGTCTTAGTGGTTATTTCAGAATAAACGAAAACTGGAGTATGATTTTAAACATGTACTGTTATGTTACTACAAAATACATAATCATCGATCAGAGGAAACTCGAATAGAAATATAAATACGTAGCGTACACCAACAAAGGAGAAGGAAAAAAACATTTAATAATATTTCACAACATTACATAATAAGTTTCATGATTATAATTAACGAACTAACAAAAGAGCGTGTGTCAGCTCGAAAATCTGTACATTGTGTGTGTACTAATTCGAAAGAAACGCAAAAATCATCTAATTCTTATTGGCAAGCATTTGTTATAAAATTAACCTTTGTTATTCTAATTTTTATTCTTTTTGTTTAGATATTTGATTTTCGAGTGTCAAAAATTAGCTATTTATCTGTATGTGACTTCACACTTATGTACCAGATTAGCGCAATGTTTTTTCATCAACGTTTCCAATTTTAAATTTTTTACACATACATATGTAGTTAGATATTATATTACTACACCACTTTATGCCTGTAAAACTACTTCACTTTAGCACACTCAACAAGTATCTTAATTACCGATATCTGCAATATTTTTCAGACGTCATTTCGTACCTAAATACATAAGTTTTTTTATCTTAGACAAGTTGCATAATGCACAATTTACATATCACAGTACAAGTGGTATTTAACTAGTTCTATACGATTCAAGGAAACTCTCTGTTTTTGCAAATTTTACAGGATATTTCCAAGGTCCGAGGTTAGATAAACGGTTCAGGATGTGATTCTCTGGTTAATGCAACGGTATAAGATAACTTTATTATCATAAAATAATAATGCCCTGTGTTGATTTAGTTTTGAGTATTAATTTTGCCTATAAATTTTATACTTTTTTCTAAAAATTATTCAGCTTTTTGCTGCATCTACGTCTTCGTGATATGATAACAAGAGTCGACTGCTCGTGTGTAAGTATGTGTTTGCGCTTTTTAATAAACTTCATAAGGTTGTACAAAATTTTACATTTATGTTAATTTTGCGACAAACTAATTAATTTTGTGTGACAATATCCTCATTGAAATATTCGAAATTTTGAAATACGCAGATAAATATTTCAGTGACATTTTTAAGAATTTCATGTTGAAAAATGTTTTTAGACAAAGTGGTATTTTCGAGGGCATTTGAATGTACAAATTTTCCAACAGCTTTTTCACTTAAAAAAACTAAACGCGATCAAATGCAATACGTTACTTAAACTAAATTTCCATTTGACACAAATAGAAAAATTTTTTTGGTAATTTTTATGATTCACTATCTCCGGACGAGCTGACCTGACTTCAATGACTAAAAAAGATTTTTAAAACTCTATTCTATATTTTTGAAAAGAATTTGCTTTTTTGTAATTATTCCTCTTTTTATGTTACGAAGGAGAGCTACAAATTTAACCGAAAATACTTTCATAAAAAATAATTAAGTTTTATTTTATTTCATAACATAAAATCAGAAATTTTTTAATATTAGTGCCATTGAATATAATATATTAACATCAGGTATGATTTTCTAAATTTCAATCATTTCAGGAAACGATTTAAATTTACTAAATGCAAAACGTTCAATTAAAGTTGAAATGAGATATTTTTGAACATTTAGTTCGTACAGGTTCCTGCCCAATTATTATCACTTTTTTAATGCATTTTAACAAATAATTTAATCTCGTATCGCACAAAAATGTGGAAAGGTTGTTTCAAAACCGCAACGTGGTACTGAAATCCGTCCTAACATTTTTTCAATTTGTTGAATGTTTTTATGATTTTTTTTCGAAAAGAACCATATGGTGGTAATAGATATTATATACAAGTTTTCACTCAAAATTAAAAAAAAAAGTTAATAATGGTTTTTAAAATCCAAAATAACGCATTAAAAATCCGATGGCTTTACTTCGTAGAAGAGTGTCAATGGAAAGGTGATATTTACTTATATAATTTCTTTAAATGTTTAAATGTACTCAGAAGAGAACAAGAAATAAATCAAAATAACAATTTAAGCAAATATCGGTTTTTCTCGATTGTCTCCGGAACTAGTCGAAGTTTCCTCAATTTTAGAATGTAATTTTGTTCTTGATCAAAATACGCAAGTGGGTCCCAATTCGAGTAAGTAGCAAAAGCGGATAACCCCCTGAAATATACAAGAGTTCTGATATGTTGGAAATGCTTTTAACTGAAGATGGAAATTAAGAGGTTAACCTAATACAGAATATGTAGAGTTTCATCCGCAGTTCTAACATACAGAATTCTTTTCCGAATTTTCGTCGAAACATAAAAATAACACTGTAGTGATTTTTTGTTCTTGTTCATTTTAAGTTTAACATTTCGGCTCCAAAATTAAATTTCTAAAATCTACTTACAGAAGTTTATCCTCAGCTATCTACGCAGGCACACCAAACTAACTAACAAAAAAAAAACAAAAACTGCAACAAAATGTGTTTTTACGAAACCAAAAATGCAGACAACCAAACAGAACTAAAAAGTCGTAGAAAAATAGCAGTCGAAAGTGCGAAAAATCGAATATTCGCGCCAAAAACCGCACCAGCGACCGTCATCAGCCAATGAAAGGCCGCGTTCAACGTAGCAGTGCGTTCGCTACTGACAGACAGAGCAGACGAGAGTTTCTGTTAGTTGGGTAACCCCTCCATCTCTCTCGCTTAAGGATGTCTGCGTTTATCCTTTGAGCGTCGCGACGCCAGGAAAACTCGCGAGGAGTTGCCCCCGCAAGTTTTCCGACCCACGCATCGCCCATTCGCGATTGCTTATCGCGCTTAACGTCTAGAAACTCCACTTTGTTTAGACTAGTTTTCGAGATAAGATTTAAGATTTATCGTTTTTACGTGGGTTTGTCGATGATCGATTTCGAAATGAGGACGAAATTCCGATGCACTCTTGAACCTTGAGGGCGATAGTAACGTCAGCGATGACGATGTGCATTTTTACAATTTTTGGATATCAAAATAATACCGTCTTGTCAGATTTACCAAACATACATCTTTGAGAATATATTAACGAGAGTATTCGGCATTCCCATTTCTGGAGGTGAACCATGGAAATATCGGTAACCGTAGATCGGGATTGGGGCAACAGTGCGCAATGTGGATTTGAAGAATGCACCATTTGAACATTTGAAGAATTCCGATTGCTTTCAGAGGTATTCGTGAAAAACCGTAATAATAGAAAAATGTTTTTTACTTTTTTGTAAAGGTCAAAAATCCTGTTTTCGCAAAAAGTGCCTTAAAAATAACAAAATGTGACGAAAGTAAAGAAAATCACATGAGGTGCCTAAACGATTTACGTTCCCCTCTTAAGAACAGCTCGAAACGCCTTCATATATTTTGCATTGATTTTAAAATCACTCTTCGTTCTATTTTGGTCCTTAAAGCTGTAATAATCATCCTTCGCAACTCACTCCTATAGGTGGGTATAGATTTATAAACGAGGTCTTTCATAGTTCCCCGTAAGTAATAATCTAATAAAAATTTAGTGAACGTGCCGGCCAATATGTGCCTCTATTGACTAAAATGCTTCCACTGAGAGATTTATCAAACCTGGGCAATCAAACAATATTGATGATTTTGCAAGACTCTCCATACTGCCTGATGAGATACATTAATTTCCTCTGCTATACATCTTACAAGAACTATCTTGAACTTAATGGGAAATTAACTTCATTGCAGTCTATTATTTTTGAAAATTTCAACTGTATTAACATTTTGGGGCATTTTCTATGTCCCAAAATCTAGAGAATTTTAAAAATTACTTAATAACCTTAAAAGGTTTCTGAAGTATCTTTAAAAGTTTCGTAACACACAAGGGCTGAAAGTATTACTTAACCAAATGCAGATTTAAAGATTGTTTCGGAGCCAGTGGGTTATTTTTCAGTTTCCAGGTTCTGAATGCTCATAAATCCTCTCAACAATTTTAACATTCGCAAGGGCTACAAACTTCACTAAAAAATATGGTCCACCCAAAAAAAAACGTCACACATTTTGGGAAAAAAATTATTCGTAAATTTGTAGACGACTGAAACTGAAAAGAAACTGAAATTTTGAATGATCAAGGGTGTTTTTTCACGGATTTTAAAATACTGTATCTCTCGATGTTTCTTTCTAAAGAAAACTGAGATCAAAAAAATGTGTAAAAAGTCAAGTGATTTTCCACAAATTTCGTTGTTATTTACAAGAACAATTTAAAATTTATATCTCACAACAGTTCTTCATATTAGGTGTACACAATACTGAACTTAAAATTTCATTAATTTTAATCCCTTTTATAGAGCCATCCATTTCCAGGACATTTAATATGAAATGTTGAGGAAACAGTCAACAAAACTAATAGATATTTTATCATGACCAGTGTTCAATATCTATAATGACCAATAGCGTTGCAACTTGATACGCGCAATATAACTGTTACTGTTACCAATTTATAGAGCAATACTAAAGAGTTCTTGCTTTTAGGTCAATAACGGCATATTTATGGGAGTAATATAGTTTGGTTAAAATGGGCGCCAAAGACCATTCCGAAGCGTCTCTAACTACAAAGCGCAGGTCGTAAATTTACCAAATTTGAAAATGTGTTGTGAACAAAACAAAGGGATGACCGTAAGCGCCAACTTATAAACCGAAATCTGCAATCTATACTGGGAAGATTTGGCTTGAGCTGTAAGGACAAAGTTGTCCTCAAATGTACAAGGGCCATGTTCAGATATTTTCAATTACATAAAGCCGCAAACGTATAATTTACATTACTGTAGACACTTGATTTATTACTCATGTTTAACATATCAAAGACACATTCCTGAAGAAAAAAATCGACAAGTAATGACGTTTATGCTCTATTATTAAAATGCCGATGTTATAGCGATATGCCTGCATTATACATATGCCGATACCCACGGATATTATGTATTCGCGACACAGGTGATTTAATGAGTGAGAATTATAAAAGTGTTGATAGTTATGTGCGTGCCCTTCGAATTTGACATCCAGACATCTGAAATGTTTTCAAGGAGAGATAGAATTAGCTTTCTTCCCTTAGTACGAACGGAAAAAACGTCATGAAAGTTCACAGATTAATGCATAACAGTGATAAGAAAAATAATGATTACAGCGAACAAAAAATTCCGAAATTGTTCTAATAATTGTCCTCCGGACTAATAACAATTTCAAATAACCTTTGGGATGGAGATTTATATAAATTAATAATAAATTATAAATTAAATATCGTATAAACCTAGATAATCTCAGAAGTTCATGATCATGACCTAACAGTCAAAGAAAAAAAAGATGGAAAATATTACATTATTTCTCAACATGACCTCCTTTGAGATTGACACACTTTGCCCAGCAACGTTCTACAAAGAAGGTTGGAATGTCTCAAAATAGGCATCAACTTCGGACTCCACCCCTTCGTTATTGGCAAATCTTTTTCTACCGAGCCATTTTTTTCAAGTTTGGAAATAGAAAATAATCTCAGGGGGCTAAATCTGGCAAATAGGGTGGATGAGGAATGAGTTCCAAAATCAAATTAATCGAGTCTGACCATAGCGATAACGGAAATATGAACTGAAGCGTACCTTGATGAAACAAAATTGTCTTTTTCGCTAAATGCGACGGTTTTTTTCTAATTTCTTCGCTTAAACGTTGCAATAAATTTGTGTAACATTTTTTGACGCTTTCGCCTTTTTTGCAAATGGAACGATTTCCGACTACTTTGGAACCGATTATCCCCTTTGAGTTTACTGTTTTAAGTGCTCTTTCGTCTTAGATGTGAAATAATGGACTCGCGTTCCATCAATGGTTATGAATCGACGCAAAAATATGGCTTTACTGTTACGAAACTTTGCCAAACACACCCTTCAAACACCCCCACGTTGCTCAGTGCTATTTTTGTCCTGGTATGAGTAATCACTGCACCCACTTTGCACACAGCTTTCTCATAGCCAATTGTTCGGCCAAAGTGCGATCTACAGCACTTTTTGAAACTCTCATCTTCGAGTACAGTTTTGTAAAGTTTCACCAGAATTTCTGAAGATGTCAAATCTGGAGTGTCATTGGGTCGACTATTGTAGAGTTCGTCTTAGCAGCTAGTACGATCGTGTTTAAACTCTGCCACTCGATATTTTACAGTTGTCAACTAAGAACGAGACTCCCCCAGAGTAGAATCTAACTCCACTTTAATACTAAATGGACTAAGAAGTTTCAAATGAAAGTATCGAATCACGTATCGATGATCGATTTTTTCCGATCACAAAATCTCTAAAAGCGTTCACTAAAAACAACTCTAAAAGAAACACCAATGAACGTAGCATTTTTTAACATAAGTTTTTTAAGGTTAGGTCTTTGCGATATAGACAAATATTTAGCAAAAAATCGTCATATACAGGGTGTTTCTTAATAAAGTATTAATATTTTAAAATGGGCTTCTATGTGAAAAAATAATGATAGTTTTTTAGATAGGCTGCAAAGTATTAGAAAAAAATTTGAACTTAATGACTATTTCCGAAACCGCTTGAGGTATTATACCTCAATTTGGTATGTAAAGACAGTTTATAAAGAGGCAATTACTACTGCAATAAAAATATTCATTTCAACGCAAACTTATTCAAAACTATTTTAATACCACAAATAAAGCAATGTAAAATTTAACACATTATGGGTTGACATCGTAATGAAATATGAATTACAACTGACAAGAAACAAAAATAAAACGATTTTTACAACAAGTGTTGAAAATGACCCCATTCACTTAGTATGCATGTTTCCGCCCTACTTATCATCAAATAGTGCACTCTTTCTAGTATTCTCGGAATATTTCGTATTCTGTCACATGCTGTAACTATCCTCTCTTTTAATTCTTTTACAGTATTAATGAGCCTATCGTAAACTAACTAAGTTGCAATTCATATTTCATTAGAATGTCAACCCATAACGTGTTAAATTTTCTTTTGTTTTATTTGTCGTATTAAAATACTTTCGAATAAGTTTGCATTGAACTACATATATTTATTGCAGTAATTGCCCCTTTATAAACTGTCTTTACATACTAAATTTAGGTGAAATATCTCAAGCGGTTTCGGAAATATTCATTAAGTTCCATTTTTTTTTCTAAAACTTTACAGCCCTGTATTTTCGCAAAAGAGCATTTTTGAAAAATAGTTTATATCGCAAATTATTATTATTTTTTCGTGTGAAATCTCACCTCAAAATATCTGCACATCATCAAGGAATACCCTGTACGTATCAAGTCGAGTACTTCCGGGAGTATCTTCGTACATAAATATAAAATTTTAAAAAAATCAGCTGAAGATATGGAAACATCGAGTGAAGAAAGACAGAAAAGGAAGAACATGTCGAAGAAACCAGCAGGTAATTGGTGGGTTTCATAGCTAGATATCGGTACCAGTAGTTGCTCTCAGGCTTGAGATAAAGACTATCGTCTCTTTTCTCTGATAAAACCATAAAAGCAAAATTTCATCTAAATAGTTAATGTGTGAAGGTTAAAGATTGAAGTAATATTCCGCTCAGTGGTTTTAAGATGGGGCCAGACCTGGTGAGATTTCTCGAAATTTTCCTTATTTTCAGTTTTCTATTAATAGTAGATCTTTAGTAGAAATATTTTAAAAATTTACACCCAAGTTAGTTCGAGAAAGTATCGTGAGACAGCATAGATTCCCAGAACACCCTGAGCAAAGGAAAATCTAAAGGAACAATTCAAAATTTGAATTCACGTTAATTCGAAAAAATGCTGTAAAGTGGAAAAAATTCGTGGTGAGATCGAAATTAATCACTAAAAATTAGGTCAGGGTAGAACGAAGGCTCATGTTGATGCAATTTCGATTGCTCATCAACGCAATAATTTCACATGAAGAACGGTATATTACTTACGAAGAAATCTCTTATTTCTTTGCTGTTGCGAGTCGCAATAATTTATTCAGACTGTTTTTCAATTGAATTTTCCATCATTCAATACCTATAAATACCAGCATCATAAATTATCACAGCAATTCCCTTATGGGATATTCCGGGATTCTGTTTATAACTATGACCCGTTTAAGAAAACCGATACGAATTATTTATCAAAAGGCTTTAAGGTCTTCTTGATCAAATCAATTTGTTTGCAGTCTGACATCTGCTTTGGACGATTTGGTTTATACACACAAAAATAAGTACGATGCCTTATGTAACCTACATTAAATAACCTTTTTTTTTTATTATGTATTAACAGCTATTAATTTTGTGTTTAATCCGTGGTGGCTTTCGAAGATATATAAAAACCCAATATATCATAATATTTTGGTGAACAATCAAGTAATACTCTTAAATAAATCGTGATGGCTGCGACAATTCCATTACTCTCTTGGTCCTGTATGTTGTTGACGTAACAAACTTTCCATAAAGGGCTTTAAAGAAATATTTCAATGGCTATAAATCTCGAAAAAAAAGGGACTTCAAAAGGAGATAAGTTGACTTCCGTTTCTTTTAACCCAGGAAGGTTAAGTGCTTGGCACCAGGTCTCAGCTTGTTTTGTGAAATTCCAATGTTGGTGGAATTGTCAGGTAAAAATGATTAGAAGAGGTGACTGACAAATGTTATGAATAGAAAGAATTTCAAGTATGCAATTCTGGTCTGTTTCAGACACTCCAAGGAGGTCTAGGGATGTGAAACAATAAGAACAAAAGAGACATTTATTAATGACCAATATTTATTGTAAGAAGATGGGAAGGGAGTTTTATAGCGTGCATGCTGGCGTTGATAGCTTGCACATTTTCACTTCTCATCCGATATACAAAAAATTAAATCATAATAATTTTTGGTAAACCAATATACAAAATACAAGGGTAGATGACAAAATATATTAAATTTCCGATCGTCCCTAAGCGTTTTGCTGATAGAATTTTGCATCATCCTTCATTAGAACGGCTCGAGTTACTTTTGTAATGACGAAACCTCGACGAAAGTTTGCACAAGTCACTCGGAAAAATTAGATATTTTTTAACTTGTTTCAAACAAAATGGTGCAGTGCCATGATGCATTGAGGACGAATTTTTATTATGTACTAAAAATCACTTTTGAATTAGAATTCAACTCGAAATAGCACAATATTCCAATTTTTCTGAGGACAGATGTAACCGGATTACAATAAACTTCTGACACTTTCCGCTGATCGAAAAGAAATCTCCACGTGAATAAGGCCTTGAGTTGTCGGAATTCACAGCTTACACATATTTATTTATTTTCTTACACCTATACGCACTTAAAATTTCATAACCTCAGGAAACTTAGTGTGAATTAACCCCCTAAAAAAGTTTTACCATCATTGAACACCTTCTAATAAGCGGAAAATTTTGGATCAGCATGGGGTCAAAAATTCAGTACTACTTACATACACACTCGGTTCTGCAAAAAAAAACCTGAACGACGAAATACTCTGTTACTTGGAAGCTCTATGGCGGCGTTACACGTAAAATTCCGAAAATTCATAATCACCGAATAAATACATAAGAAAAAATGGGTCACCAAATCGCCAAACAACCGAATATTTGGATCAACTATCTCCATGTCTCTTCTACAGTTATGTTGAATTCCAGTGGCGTGCTCATTCCCTTTATTTATTACGTTAAACTACAGTGGGGTAAATTATTTCTTTCACAAATTTATGGTTTGCTTTTACTTAAAATCGTTAAACTACTTTCAGACTCGTCAGTACTCAAACATTGAATATTACATAACGATGACTTATGCGGTTGTCGCCATCATTTTTCCCCAGCGACAATCCTACATTTTCCAAACAAATTTGCATAATTTTATAAATCATCATTCAGGTTCATTAGGTTTCCACTTTCAATCAATTCCTGCCAAGCGGGGTAGTACGAACGAGCATTAAACAACAATTTATCATTGCAAATTAATTATATGATTTATGGGTTCTTCAATTCTTCCTAGCTACTTTACATATTTATATTGATTAATTGTTTATAGCTATGTATGGGCACTTAAGTCCATGCGTTTATCCCTGTTTCAAGCCCTTAGAATGAAGAGAGAGTACAGAGTCGTCGGAGGTGTACAGTTACAGTTAAAATTTGTATTATCAGAACAAGATTGAGTGCGAACATGAAATGGTATGAAAACTTTCAAACACAATAATTATCTGTGTTATGTATATGCAGATCGTCGATAATGATTTGCACGTCCATGCTGATTAAACAAACAATGCATATTTATGTTATTCTCATTGTAGATAGAAAATCTAAATGTCCCTTCTTTTAAAACGCGATTGGATAGACAAAAGGCAGGGGCGTATCTAATATAATAAGATATGCAAACAATGCCCATTGCTCAGTGCAACAAACAAGTCTAGATTTATGTATAATACATTTATTCCAATCTGAAACCTGATTCCAGCTGAATGGCGCAGTATGGCAATTATTGTGAACAGTTTTAGTTAATTTCAATAAAAAAATAAACTTTAATTACCGCAATTATTATCAACATCCCTCTATTAGTCATTTGATCATTCTCTAATTTTTATCATTGGTATTTGAGTCAACAACAACTTTGAAACTATCGCAAAAGTGTAATAAGTAACAAAATGTAGAAAAATTCCGGTTACATAAATGGTAATTTGTATATTTATTCAATGAAATTATAGGAGACTTCGATTTGAGTGCAATAGGCGCCAGCTAATCAGTGGATGGCTAGTTAACTGGCGTTCTGTCTCTGCGCAACATGTAATTATTGCTTTTAAACGCATGTTAAATCAGTCGGGTTGTGATCTAAAAACGTTACGTGCAGGTGGGATAATTGATCTAATTGAACTCTTTTTGAATAATTTATTGCTTTTACGGTATAAAAAATGGCGCTTGTAAGAATGACAAACCTCGATTTCTCAATGTAACAATAATAGCAAAGTGGTTGTTTAGAATGTTCAGAAATAATATCTGCAAACAACAGCCGATACCGATAACAGGTTATAAGTTCTGATGTAAAGTCCTGTTCGTTTTTTAATGCAACGCCCTATATATTATTAAATAATTTCAACGGTGTTGTCAATAAATTTGCAAAATGAAAATAATTTTTTTGAAATTATTTTTATTGGCTTCACTAGTTACTTTATTCATCGTAGCTAAACCATACATAATACAGAGAAAAATGAGTGACGCTGCTGAGTCGCATTTCGCAAATCTTTCTATTTTTTTGAGATACTGAAAAGCTAATCCAGGTCCAAAAAGTACGAAACTATAAAACCGCTTTGTGCATCGAAAACTCTTTAAGTAAGCCGCACAATGATTCTATGAAATTTTACTTAAAAATCGGATCATATAATATGCTTTCAGATGCATCTATCTATTACCGTTTTGTCACTTGCATTTAATCCATTGCAAAGGTCTGTTTTTCGTTATTTTTTTTTGAATACAGGGCAAACGATAATAGATTAAAAAAAGTAAGGTCAATTTTATTATCTCGCTTTTTGAGCTTACTCCAGTGATTCAAAGAGGATCGGGCTATTTTTGATGTTTCATCAATATCAATATTCAATCAATAGTCTCATCGCCAGGTTTCTTGAACTTTACCATTTTCGATTCTTCGTTGCATTTTCGCTATTGTTTATATTAGCAAAAGAACAAAAACTTCATAGAGTTATTTTCGTAGAATCTAGCGATATACCCAGATGAGAGTAAAAAATGCTTTTTATTGGCGTAAAATACACTCCCGAGCATAAAATTAGGTTCACATTATAATAAGCATTTAACTCAATAGCGTACAGCTTATTCGAATTTTGTTTACCTGCAGCTTAATTTACCAACCTTATGCGGTTTTTTGTCGTGATTACTCGAATGAAAAGGAATTTTTGTGGCACACGTGCATTTATCACAAACAAAATTTTCGCGCGCTTCCATACCGAGCATTCCCTCCTCCAACAGCGATAACCGCTTGTACACGAGGAGCCATGCTTCGAATTAGATTTTAGTTTGTATTCTGCAGAAGATTGTTCTGCTCCTTCAACAGCATTTCGCGAAGCTCTCCGAAATTTCTAGGAGCCTGCACATATCCCCGTAAGCATCTCTTTAGCTCATCCTAAACATGATCTATAGGATTCAAATCGGGACTTCAACCAGGTCAAACAAATCTCGTGATTTCGACCTCATCAAGAAAAGCGGTAACCAAGCAAGCCGTGAGGCCACATGTGAGGCCACGCATTTTCAGACATAAAGTTTGCGTTCTCTCCAAGAATAACCACGAACGATACAACATAGCCTTGAGGAACCTCCGTCACGTATCTGTACGCATTCACAGTCCAATTTTGGATGAAGACCAAAATTCTTCTCCATGCCATAACTAAGCCTCCACCAAATGGAAGCCGATCGGTCATCGCCACTCTCACAGGCCTGTTCGACCTCGTGAGACAGAATCGAGATTCGTCCGAATACAATACACAACTCAAATCCTTTGCTGCCCAAGGCAGGTGTTCTCATGCAAAATTCAACCTTGCAATCCGGTGGTCATGAGAAAAGTGGAGGCCTTGTAGCTCTAGTTCGAGAAGATAATCCAACAGCGTGAAGTCGCCTACCAACGGTCCACTCGTTTCCATTTACATTTCTCATTTCTTGCAGATGAATTCGAAGAGAAACTGCCTTAGCCGGTCGGTTCCTCAAAGCAATAAAAACGAAAGAGCGGTCTTCTCTAGCTGTTGAAGTCTTCCCTCGTCCTCGTTCGGGTCTTTTTTCAGATTTCGAAGGGAAGCCGCCCTAAACTGGAAACCTACCGTGAATTTGCTTGTACAAACATTGAGAAATTTTTCAACTAATCCCTATTTTGTACCCGGGTGTGCTCCATTTGAACAAAATCAATTAATAACTTGAAAACACCCAACTTGACAAAAAATCTGATTATCTGAATAATTGAAATACTTAATTTTCAAACAAGACCGAGAAATTCAAAAACTAAACAAATTACGAACTCGTAATAATTTGTTTAGTTTTTTAGAATCTTCGCCCTGTACCCCGTGAAACTGGCAAATACTGAACGCACTGGGCATTTAGGGGCTGTAATAAAAAAACTGAAGAATTGTCCTTGTCCATGTGGCGATCTTAGTTTTTCCCAGTTACAGAGCTTATTTTTTTCTTTTTACCTCATCGAATTATTGTCAGGCCCTGAAAACTTACGCCGAAATACTGAAAACTGTTGTGAAAACAGATTTGCGAACTATGGACGTATGGATTAAATGTTTTCGAATCTGCTTCTTGTACGAGGAACATTAGCAGCTTGAAATGAGTCGTATTTTTCGCAGTTTCATCGACATTTCGACACATTGTTAGCTGCATTTTGCAAAAGCTTCAGCCTAAACACATGCCCACAATGATCGTCATTGAAGAATCAATACAACTTTCCGCTGAATCAGCGCAACAATCGCCTCACGCGGAAATCGCAACGTGCAATAAAACTTGTCGGGATAATTATATGAATTCCATTTCAATCCCACAGAAATAGTGACAAACACTATCATTGCTTATATAGTTTACCAGATTAAAGGAACGATTGCAGTTGCAAATAAACGCCTATTTACATAGAGTTATAGCGATCGAATGTGAGAGACACATCCACAAACACCGACCCACAATGTACGTAGAGCTTGACAAACTTGTTTTTGAGTTAACGTCATTTGATGATAATCGTGTTGCTTTTCAGTGTAATTGTTGCTGTTCAAGTGTTGTTCAATCAAATTTTATGGCATTGAAACAATTTATCTCAATTTCCTTTATATATGACGTCAATTTGACGCATTTCGATTTAGCTTTTTTACCTGACTGCTGATAGAGCCTGAAAATGTGTATATCTAATAAATGCTAAAATTAATAGAAAAACAGTGACTATCATAACGTAATCTTCATCGGGGACATGAGAGCGAGATTCCAAATTAATGAAGTTTTTTCGTAAAATACCTAATTTGCTTGCTTTTAATGTTTTATTCATGTAATTTCACAGGTGTTAAACCGATGCTGGCAAAAGCATTATTTAAATGTCGTATTGCTAAACACTAATGCGTATCTTCTCGCAAAGTTCCATTTGCGCACATTCAGCGCTAATCGAACCTCAAAAACATTGTCAAAACGTAAGGAAGCTGAATACTAAAAGCTGAAATGTGAGTCATGTTAATTTAATTACGCGCCAATTAACATGATTTACATTTCTCCTCTTGCACGACAAAACGCCGTTTTTGTAGTGACGACTTCTTATCGAAATTCCGATCGGTCGATCGTTATTCTTCGATTAATTGGCTGAAAAAGTGCTGTAGCGAAATCGATGCGAATGCCGCATCATTAATTGCGCTTTTTAAATACGCTAATTACGCGAATACGTAGAAAATGGAACTTGCAATTATCGACCAATAAACGTTAGCCTTTAGCGTTATTGTGCTCGTTTTGTTTATTGAATCAGTTCTTCTGGCATCAAGATGACCATCACTTGATAGGTGTCTTATTGTCTTTGTCTCCTTATCTCGTGACATTTTCTGTTTTTTTTTCTCTCAATTTTCTATCTACTTCTTACTTTAATCTTGTTCCAACATAGTTATCTACATCTAAGGATATGTTGCGGGGAAATGTAATTTTGAAGGGGTGAAATATTAATATGAATCGAAGTAATGAAACTGTTGACGATATTTGAAAATTTAGGACAGCCCTAAGAGTAGATACTTTCAAAACCCATGAAATTTTCTGCAAAGTACAGGGTGATTCACTAACAACAGGACAACCGAGGATTGAAGATACATGTCAAATGGTGACGATTGAAGAAAATATACCTCCTCCGAATGTGGATAGTTTCGGTTACATATAGGGTGTTTACGTTAGTTTAAATTCTTTTTTTACTCTTATTCCAAACATTTGAACGTTTTTAAACGTATATTTTTTTGAAAATAACGAATAAGATACGTTTGCAAGTCCCGTGTTGCTAATAGAGGGCGCGAGTTACGTTCAATTTTACAGAATTTACAGGTAATAACTGTTTACCCTCTATGTCTAACATGAAATTTGATTCAAAATCTGAAATAACAATCTTTCTTCCAGTAAATTATATATTCTTGTTTCACATATCTCGATGCGTTTTAGAAAAAAAAATTACTTAACGAACTACATTTTTAAATTTAAAAATTTATAATAATTTATTGGCAACGCGGAAATTGAAAAACGGTACTGATTCGTCCCCTAAAAAAAACATATCTTTATAAATTTTTAAGTGTTTCACCTAGATATTTTCAGACCGATGGCAGAAAAATGAATTAAAATTTTAACTTTCAACACTCAGTATATTTACATCCGAAACTATCAACTTTCGGATTGGGCATGTTTTCTCCAATCGTGATCGTTTGGCGTGTAACATCTCCAGCTTTCGGTTGCCCCATTGTTAGTGAATCATGTTGTGTATAACTTGTTCGTGTATTTTGAAAGAGTCACAGGTGATTTTTAAATGGTCGGTTTTGACGGTGCCGAAGAAAGTCATAGTAAAAATAGGTGGGGTATCGAAGAACTGCTAACGGTGTCTCAATCTATCACATTTCTCTGTATATTACAGTACAAAATTATGGTCTCAGAATTTATTTCATAAAATTGCGCTACGAAGAAACGTCAAAAGAACTACTACAGGCTCTGCAAAAAATGTGTTTTTTACAGAATCTGCAGTAGTTTTCTAGGGCCACAAATCAAATACCCTCGTACAATATTCCAAAATTGAACATACTATATTAATGTTTTTCCTGTATTCAAATATCTTTCTTACTTTCAGAGATGTTCACCGTCAAATATAAGCTATAAATTTTCTTTATACGTCTCGCAATTCCGGCAGCTTAGATCGTACAGAGCTCGACAGTTAGTAAATGTGTTTCCCCAGAGGTTGAGAAAACTTCTGGTATATTTCAATCCACTTATCAACACCACCTTGAATAGGCTCTATAGTATTTTATGTCAAATTAGAGTTTTACTAAATTCTGAATCGTTGTAATTTTGGATAATTTACACAATGTAGAACTATGTTGTGGGTCAATCCATTTGCCCTCACGGAACAAAAAGTTTTAGCGAATATTACATAAGCAATCGCAATCTTGAACAATAAGCCATATCGCACGTAATGGAATGCCCGAAGGTCTTATTGCTACCATTTAAAAATTAGCATCCCATATCCATTATCTTACATATTAGAAAATAACGTCGTTAAAGTGTCATTTACATATTCCAGCGTTAGTTGGTCGCCCACACTCCAACATACGACAAAAATAATATTTCGAATCGGACGAATTTACATTTCTAACACATGTCACAGCACATTATTTATAATCTTTCAAAAACAATACAAATTGTTATGATTTAAATTATAAATCATTGGGTCAATGTTATTGTCGCACTTTGCGTAACCATCCATAATTTATGTTCTTACGAAGTAGGAAGTTTCGTTGGCGCTCGTTTTGGTATGGTTTTTCATCGTGGGAAATTTATTATGGCTTTCCGGGCGATTTAAGACTTTCTTACATGCGACACACAATTTAAGACCAAATTCCTATTTATTTTATTATGTCTGTTTTGGTTAGTCACACACATTGCTATCTCCCGACGAAAAATAGTAACTTATCACTGGTGACTGGAGACAAGCAGTAAAATGTGCTCATGAAAAACGATACCCTGTGAGTAATACAAACCGCCGCAATTGCAATCGACGTTAAAGTGGTACAAATAACGTACCTTTCAGTAGCGATGACTGCGTATTAAGTAGCATGATACACATTTTTTCCCAGAAGAGCGCAGCTTAGTCTTAGTCAGTTCGGATCAAAAATATGTGCCTCATATTTATCACTATTTTTTTAATCTTTTTCATTATTTTCTTCTGATTAATCAACTAGGATATGCGCAATACTCGTAAAGCGTTTTACTGCCTATCTGATGATGTAAAGAATATTTATATTTTTATACGGTTATTGATAATAATAATTTACATGCTAATCGAAGTTTCGGAGCTATACACCTTGAGAAAACATTTTAAAACTTATTTCGATTGGACGATCTGTTCCAGCAACCCGCGAACAAGTATTTAAGGTAAGACATCCAGTTTCCCGATTTCGAAAGGGCCAAAGGAAAATGCGCGTCCTAGAATGTCGGCCCCCGAGGGGCATGTCATATCCAATAAGTGACGTAAGCGAAAAGTCTAAAAATAAAAAAAAAGAGTAGGTAGACGCCTCTTTTTGCCAATTTCCATATGCGATATAATTGAGGATATTGGCGAATAGTTTGCAATTAATTGACCGCAAGAACAAATTAAATGGACCACCTCGAATGGTTCCATTGCGTGTACAAGATAAGGACGCATTCTAAAGAGATTTCGAAATCTATATAATATACAGGGCGTCGCAGAAGGAAGGGATTAACGCTTAACCATATGTTCCTTGGACAAAAATATATCGTTTCATTGTGATATACCTATATACGAAATTCTCTCCGTCTCGAAATACAGCATCTCAAAGTCTCACTTTTTCTCTAAGTTTTGCAGGTAGGTCGAAATGGGCTATATACATTACATCAAAATTTAGTGTACGATGTTTTTGCTTCTCTGGGCATATTCAACAGGGGTTATTATCAGGGGTTATATTAGAAGGTCAAATGTTAAGTACACCAGAACTTTTTTATTTGCTTAACAAAACGTTTTTTTTTTAATTTCTAGCATTTTTTCAATCTCTAGTTGACTTTTTAATTTGGAGCCTCAATTTTACGAAAAAAAAATGTAGTTTTTTATTTTAATTTCCGAAAAACAAGGTGCAATGAATGTGATCTCGTTGTTGTGTAATTGACACGAACGCCTTCACCAGCTCAGCTTATTGTTGAATCCCAAAGCTTTGAGGAGATGAAAGCATAGATTTCAATAAACAATTAGTTTAATAAGTGCTCAACATGACCACCCCATTCTCGAATACACAGATTCAACGCGTCGAAGAAAATTAAATATCGTTTTTCCTCACGTCATTGGATCATTGCGAATTCTGTCGGCTGCTTTGTAGCTTGTTTTCAAGAAATCGAAATAAAAAATTTTATTTATTTTCATCAAGTTGAGGTTTCGAATCAAAATTGAATAGGAGATATAAAAGTTACGTAACAAATCGAGAATTTCATAAAAAAAAAACAACCGTCGAGTAATCGATCACTGCCCCTGATTGTTTTAGAATATTAACTCCCCGTCCAATGTGCCTCGGACGCAAAAAGATTATAAACCAAATTTCGTTGCAATCCGTATAGCCCTTTTAGAGCTATCTAAAAATTAAAAAAAAAATGCGACATTGAGAGGCTGTATCTCCAGAAGGAGATAATTTGATATATAAGTATGTTACTATGAATCGATATACTTTTGTCCAAGGAATATGTGGTTAAGCGTTAACCCTCTCATTCTGGAACACCCTGCATAAACAAAATTAGATATAAAACAAAAACACTAGAAAATAGAATTTTAATAAAACCACCATAGAACTTAGAGAAATACGGCTTCATAAAAAATGTATGGAATTTATTGTCGTATCTTTCCTCAAACATAGTCAACAAAAAAAAAATAACATGTTTTTATAACAATTTCACAAAAAATTCACTGTTCGCCATTCACACTCATGAGACAACATTAACATTTCTGCCACCACTTATCATCATACCTAGACACGTGTGTCCATTCCTGGAACGTCGCTTGGCATCTTTTAAACATTCCCTAAACATTTAGGCAATAAATCCTCGTATAATGGTTCGAATACTTTGACAAAGAGAGAATAAATATTAAATTTAATTGTTCATATAATTTATATAATCGAATATTTGCCTCACGGACAAAGATTATACATGATCGAAGCAATTAGTTTGCTCACAGTTTCTCTCCGTTTTCCGCATATAAATGCCTAATTAGCCGGTTTCAGGTCTCGGTATAAGAAAAATTTATTTTAATTTGAATTTGGAAAAATCATTAAACCCCCCCAAAAAAGCAGCGGTAGCTCCAAATTAGTGTCAACCCAATGCTCGTATTTATATCTCGAAAATGGCACCATGCTGTGCTGAAACGAAAACATCTCTATGTTGGTAGTCGTAGTAGGTATTAGTAACAATTCTCAGAATCACTTTGCTACAAGATCAGCATAATGGGAATTAATAATAATAACGTCACACATCTCTGGTTTGCGCTCCTTTTACGGACATACAATTTTAATATCAAGGGCATCAGCTTACCTTTAAGTTAATATAAAATGCAGTTTTTTGTACGAAGAAATTTTCACACAACTTCCAGGAAAATCTCAGACAATGCAACGGTTGAAAATTAAAAACAATCTGGCGCCAGCTCTTAATAAGGAACTAACACGACGATCGTCACCTCTTATCAAAAAATTCCAGTACTTCTCGTTTCCTGGCTCCACGTACCAAGGGACATTCCTGCACACTTTCAGTGGTAAGCAGTACCCGCAATTAAGCTTAACGAACGACACATATCGATATCGATTATGGCAATTCCGAGGCAATGTCCAGTTTAAGTTGGAAGCGTGTGTGTCCTTTTTAGGAGCACTCTTCGAATGAATGGAACTTGAATGATTGGTAATAAAGCTTCGGCTATCGCAAACCGGGTTTTAAATTGCACAGTGGCAAAAAGTCCGTTTTTAACTTATGAATGAAGATTTCTTGAAATGGGTGACGAGCTAGATGGAAAATTTATAATGAGGTTTGGAAGTGGAGAGGCTAAGCGGGTAACTCTTTACGAGCTGAAAAAAGTCGACCGTGAATACCTCAGTTAAAGGCCCCCTAACGCTTGGAATGCAACTTAAGACATTTTCATTTAAATAAATACCTTTTCAAAATCGCGAGAATGGAAATCTACCTAAGTATATACGAAACTAAGTTTCGTAAATACTAGATAGAGAGAGAGAGAGAGAGAGAGATAAACACTAGACAATAGGGATAAACTCGAATCATTGCATGGACATCGCATAAAATTGAATATGACATGAAAATTTAATGGATTCTAGGGAAGAAAAGGGGCCAAAAAAGTAAGTGCGGAAAAAATAAAAACCACTTTCGGAACCAATCGAAATTTTCTAAGTTCTAAACTGTAGTTTTGCTGACCATACCATAGCGCACCATATTACCGACTTCGTACTTCCACCAGTTATCGATATTCTAATGGTGAGCAACTAATTTTGATTAAACTCTATAGCAACCATTGTGATTGCTAGTACCATTTATTAACTGAGTTACAAAATTAAGGAGGTAGCTGTATTTCCTTTTCTCACGCATTTCAGATGCTAAAACTGTCATTTTACTTATTTGCAAAAATTACAAAAACATTTTTACTTTAAATTGGCACGAAAAAAATTATAAACATGTTCATTACTATAGTGAATCTCATGGCCATCACAAAATAATGGTGCTCTTGGGCACAGTTTTTTGCGAAAAAAAAAGATGGTGAATTAGAAACCTTTGTCTGAACAAGTTAGTGCTTTAACCAAATCGTTCACCTAGAAATTTACCACGTTTCAAACTCCGTGAGAACAAAAAGCTTAACACCACATTGAATGTGACCATAATTTGTTCACTTCCGTTAATATCAACTTTTTCTTTACGTAGCACCTTGAGACGTTTTTGCTTGATTCTTAATTGGGGATCTAGAAGAGAGTTATGAGGGCTTTTCGAAAAGTACTGTATTTTGTAGAAGACGTGAACAACAAAGTGATACCTACCTGGATGATGCTTTCTCCGTCCAGGTACCGCTTTTGCCATCTTCATAATTCAAACTTATGAACCAAACACAAAATACAATTTGCTGCAATTCCTCCTTGTTCGAACCTAAGATATGAACACAAAAACCATGTTTTTTTTTCTGAATTATCGGCCAATTATCAGTGTCCCGTTCTGTCTAGGATTCGAGGTGCCGCGAGGGCTCATTCAAAAGAGAAATGTAGCTCTTCCCCATAATGTGCAATTTCTGAGAAGTAACGTTCTCATAGGGAGAAATATAGAGCTTCATTCCAAGATGGTAGAGCAGGAATTTCATATTGTAAGAAATATGTGCAAATAGTGCTGATCAGGTCGTGCCTATTTCTTACTATATCTGATGATCCACAATCAGTATACCTCCTCGTCGGAACAGACCGTTCACAAAAATTACCACATGTTCATTTTATATCAACATCATTTCGGAGCATTGAAATCGTATATACAGGGTGTTCCATCAGAAATTTTCCGCCACCTTTATTTTGCAAAACTTTACTATATTTTTGCAAATATGGCAAAACGCAGAGACACATCGATTCGATTGTCGAGGAGAACATGATAGCGTGGATTTTAAATTCATTGAAATAACCCCTTGTGTGGGGTTGCTTGGAATAATCTGTTTTGGAATTTTAAATGGGACCATGGGTGGAGTGACCCCTCTCATTTTGAAGGTAATAAAATTCTCTTTAATATAATGCCTGTTTTTTTTGACCACCAGCTCTGAGAATAATAACGCCCAAAGTATGCAACAGATGCAAAGAAATATTCACAAAATCCCTTTAACTGACCGGAATATACACATTTTTTCTATTATCAACTATTTTATTTTAATTATAATTATTATCAATTGTCAGTTATATTATATACAATTTACTTTATTATATATGCTATTTACATTTGGCTCATAAATTAAAAATTTATTTAATAATTGTTTCTCCCTTTGAGCTGCGTCCAAAAACTTTAAGTCAATTGTGCATTACTATTGTGTTTTTGAAAATGGTTTATTTTACGGCAGAAAGGATTGAACTAATTTTGCTGTATTTGGAGAACACCAATTGCGCTAGTGTAACAGTTAAAATTTTCAACGAACGGTACCCGAAGACAACAGTACTTCTCATGTTTACTAGTGACGTTAATTTTTTTATATGAAAATTTCGAGGAAAAGGGTCCGCATATAATAAAAGGCGACAAACTGAAAATCCGGTCAGATATAAAGCCACCGAAATGGTTGTAGTTGACCAAATTGAAGCAAATAACGTCTCAAGTATACGCAAACTATCAAAAGTTTTAGTTGTTTGAATCCCTGACTGATAGAATTGTAACTAATCTCAATTTAATTTCGTCGATTTGTTTTTCGGACGAATGTACCTTTTCCGTAAATTAATTGATTCATCGCCATAACTGTCAATACTAAAATGATTTCAATCCGAAGCTTTTCAGTGAGAAACACACTCAATAACGTCAAAAGCTGAACATCTGGGTTGGAATTCTCGGTGACCATGTAATCGGGTCATTTTGTTCTCCCAGTAAATCTCAATTATGATTGCGAAGGCTATCGAAAATGATGAAAGTATTTTAGAAAACTAAGTGTAGTTTCAACAAGTACGGTCGCCTTCGCATTTTACAGCAGCAGTGTATTAATTTTTGAAACAAAATTTCCCCAATCACTGGATAGATCGTCGAGGATCAATTGAGTGCCCACTCAGGTTACCTTATTTCGCACCTCTCGTTTTTTTCCTGTGAAGCCACATAAATCAAAAACTTATCTAACCCAACCGGAGCCCCTGGAAAAATTAAGAAGACGGATAGTCGAAAAGTGTCGCCGAATCACCTCTGAAGTCCTTGGAAATGTCCAAAAAAATTAGAGCAACGTTTATTTTACTAAGGGGAGATTGGGGGGGATCATTTTAAACATTTAATTACTTCATTTTATCTAGTTATTTAAATAAGTAATTTGGGCGTTATTTTTCTCAGAGCTGGTGGTCAAAAATAAGAAAATTGATTGTTATGTTGAAAAGAATTTCATTATCCTTAAAATGAGTGGTCGCTCGACCCATGGGCCCATTTGAAATTTCAAGGCTAATTGGACTCCCACAGAGGGGGTTGTTTCAACCAATTTGAGATTCGCGCCATCATGTGTCCCCCTCGAAAATTCAATTGACGTGTCGTAGTGTTTTACGATATTTTTGCAATTACCCGAAATAACTGTGGTGGAAAGTTTCAAATGAAGCACTCTGTATACATTTCTAAAGCAAATATTCACTAGGCTATAAAAGAAAACGAGATAGGAAAACTTTATATATTATATTTTACGTTATGGATGGTTTCTTACCTCTCCCCAATTGAATGACTTCAACAGAGTTAGTCCGAATTTAAAACTGTGCTCGTGTATTCTCAATGTAGTCATACCTACTTCAAAATCTTCTTCATTAATCATTGGTATCCAAGGCTAACTACCTTGAATTTTCTATTGTAGTTAAAGGACCTCCCTGTCCGATCAATTAAGAAGAACCACGCCTTTAACGAATTTGATTTTAAATAAAAATTTTTAATGATACACTGCCATCATTTGTCAACAGTAGGCAATTTGGCTCGATTACGGTTCCTCTAAAGAAGAACCATAAAACACTTTGAAACGAGATCGGTATCTGGAAATACGAGTGGTCAACAAAAAAGATTACATATGTAAATCACCTTTAAGGTATTATTTGACGACAATGATGAATTATTTCTAATAGTGAAGTGATAAGTGTGTATGGTCATTGAATAAAGTAGGAGACATAGCACAATATTTCTGAGATATGATTAAAAGATAAAATGAATTAAGTTACATACGGGACGAAGGATTCTAGAGGATCTATGAATCAACAGGAGCAGGACTACTTCTTTATTTGAAATGAAATGAAAAATTCGACATTATCGTTCCATTAAGACATTGATGTTGCAAATCTGGAGGACAAAATGATGCGAAGCCTTCTCAGTGTAGAGATATTCTTCCTCGTCCTATGGTTTTTGGGTAGTAAGTAAATGACCATCGATGCCATAAAGTAAGCCGAAAACATCGATATGCCTCGTCATTCTAGTAATAAAGATATCTTAATGAATGCCGAACGCCAGAAAAAGTTATTTTACGGTTAAGGAATAATTTAACTACTGCTTTTACGCAATGTTGGACTCTATCCAAACTTAGTTTCGATTTCGAGATGGGGCTGCAGAGGCGGGGCGATGAAATTTTTATGGGATTGTCGTAAAATTTAATGGTTAATACTACTTAGGCAATGAGCTTCTCAAAAATACTTGTAACAATCGATGAATCCAGCTCGCTCATTAAATCAAAAGCATTAATAAAGCCACAATAAACACGAATTTATTTCTCAAAGCAGTTTAAGAAAGAAAAATTAAATAACAATTCCGGTTGTTTTCTCCCTTGCTGGTTTATAGTCAATTATTATCCATTATGTAACGCCTATGTACATTTCAAGACTGGATGATAGCCAAGATAATTTCAATTGCCTTTTCTGAATGCGGATTTATTAGCCATGTCAGAGGGACGTAATGTTTGCGAAATGCATCAGAATGAGCTGGATAATTATCTAAAGCCCTAATTTTAAGGCAATAAATGGAACTGTAAGGGGAGGGATAAGTGCCCATAATTCTGGTTTATATGATGCACATTTATTTATTTGAGAAAAAAATGAATTGAAATAAGATAATAAATATGTAAATAGATATTGTAGTTACTGTAGATGGTTACTGTAAGGCTCTTGGATAAATTATTTGGTATAAACGGGTTCAGGACACAACCAACACTTCGTGTATTAATGGGATTAAGGCACAAAGTGTTACTGTTATCTGAAAAGATTCCGAGCATGTCCTCCAATTTCTTATTACTGAATATTTCAGTCGAACTGCGAATTTTCTTCAAAAATATATTCAATTTTATACTTAGATTCCCTAAGGTTATTTTAAAAGCTTTCTTTGTTCTCTTATACCCTTCGGCTTTCGCCTACAAAAGACAAAGAATCAATAAAGCACCTCTCGCAAAGTTTTAGCTGACCTCGATGATATAATTTCCAGGGAGGAGAATTCTCCAAAATTCTCCAGTTTCCTTGAAACTAAAAAAAGTCATATTTCTGCCTGATATTTTTAATTCAGCTCCACCAATCGGTTTCTGAGTGCCTTTATCCAAGATTTGCCCATGAACCCCGTTGGGTGCTTCCTTGCAAAATGCGACCAAAGCCTAAAAATTGAATTTGATCATCAAATATTAAATTTATCTAATAACGCACTTCTCTGTTATCATCCCAAAGCTTTTCTAATTTGCTAAAATGTGGATATTTGCAACAAGATATCTCAAGTGTCACCTCCATACAGCCATGATAGAAATAATTGTAATCCTGCATGCCACCTGAAGTGCACTCAAAAATCAAATTGTTTAAAAAATATTCAACTCTTTACCGCTGAATGAATACCACAAAGCCCCATTGGTAATCCCTCCTGGAAACTTCGTGTAGGAAACATTGCAGTATTTCCCCATGGACATTTCTCTGTGATTCTTAGCGTATGTTGTGCTTAAATGGATGAAAACATCGTTATCTGGGGTTAAGAAAGACGACTCTTCTTGAGAATCCAAACCTACTCAGTCTAGTTAGAATTATTTTAATAACTGAGCATCAAGCACTTACTGTTTGCTTTAAGACTATCATAAGGATAACTGGCCACAACAGCCCCTCCGTGAAATACCCCAGAAAGCACAAAAGGAATTTCTTCCATCCATTTTATCACTGCATTAGACTCTTTTTGACCATTTATATCATACTCATTGTATAGGTCTGCAAATTAGTTTTTAATTTAATTAAAAAAAAAAAAATTACTTTTTACCAAGAAAACTTCTGTTCAAATCTGTATGCCCTTTACCATTGGACCTTCCACGATTACTATCGCAATCGCCCATCAGCGATCTGCTAAACCCATCAGGATTCATTGAAGGTAAAATATGAATTCTGGTGCTATTTAGCAAGAGAGAAATTGTTTCGTTTGCTTTCTGATACTCAACTCTCAAATACTATAGACAAAAAAACTTATTCCACGAAGATAATTTATCATCCACTCACATGCATAAAGTGCAAAAGCATTTCCCTGCCCACTGGCTCATTACCATGAATATTCCCTATAAGCTTAACATTAGGAACATTGAACATCCTTTCAGGAGTTGCAGTTATTTCCACTACCCACATATCATTACCTTTCAAAAAACTCCATTTTCGTATTTTTTTTACTATATAATTAACTTACCGTCTGTAGTTCGACCAATCGAATACAAATTAGCTCTCATCGGATGCTTTACCGCGGTTTTGAAGCTCTCCAAAACTTCCTGAAGTTCACTATTGGTGTGGTATTTAAATTGCAAGTCACTAAATACATAATTCAAGAAGTTTATGGTAAAAATAAGAAAAATTATAATTTTAGTCATTTCTATTTTCTCGCAAAAGTGTAATCTGGATTGAGTGTTGGTCGGATAACGTACATTTCTAGACTGTTGGAAATATTTTGGCATGCCTAATTTAAGTTTTGTTTATTTAGCTTTGAACCGTGGCAAGGATTCTTGGAAGCAGGTTTTTAATAAGTATTATTAGCTCTCTTATTCGTCCTACATGAAGAACTTTGAATGCACAATTCTCAATTGAAACAGTCATTTAATAACATCGATAGTCTATCACTCACTCTATCAGTTCTCTACAGTATACAGAGATGCGACTAAAGTCACCTTAAAAATGGGTTTTTTCATATTCACATGTAAAAAACTTGATTTATTCCCATCCATCTTGAATGAAAGTTCACCGTTCAAATTATTAATCGTACGCCTATAAGATTTTTGAACTTTTTTCTTCCACGATTGTTCTAAATTAACATACGAAAATCTAATTCGATAATCTCTGAAACCAGTGGCGTTTTAAATTTGGAAATTATCGCAGCATTTATATGAATTTTGATTAAAGTTTGAGATATTTTCGGTGGAATATTTTCACTAACTTTACATTGCTCATAAAATTTCGAAAATCAAAAACAACGTAAGTCCGTATTTAATAAAACCTCTATTGATGGTTGTTCCGAAAATCTGAAACGTATAAATCTATCAAGGACAAACAGTGCCAATGAAAAAGGAACATTTATGTTCAATCACCCTGTGAAGTAAGCTTAGAATAAAACAAGAGTAATAATAGAAATTTTGTTTTATTATTCTTTTAACCAGATGAATTTTTCTAAATTTTAAACCGTAGTTATGCTTGACTTTGTGGGGAGTAGACTCGAAATGTTTGGAATCAACGAAACACCGAAAAGCTTTATACAATGCCAAAAAACCCTACTTATAAACTCCATAAGCAATATTAAAAAAATTCAAAGATGAGAGGCCCGATAAGTTTTCAATTTTTCTGAGGCAAATATTCTCATCAATAAAATAATCAATAAAAAGGAACTTTCCTACAAGAAAACTCATTAAACCCACGGTTCAATCTAAATGAAGGAAGAAAGATAAATTAACTTTCTTGACACAACCTCCAAAAATGTTTTTCGTAATTAAATTAGGAAAATTGCAAGAAATTTAATGAAAACGTTAATTATTAATTTTGTTACACAGCCCCATGATTTTTACTTTAGAAAAGTTTCTGGGACCATCCAAAAAGCTTAATCTTACTTGTGAATTCATAATTTTCGTATCATTACCATATTTAAGAGAGAATTTCTCTAAAATAATTAAAAAAAAAACGACCTTTCGACCTGACTATAGGATCTCAAAAAAGTCCTCCGGAAACTTCAAAAGTCCTATTTTAAAATATTTCATTGTTAAGTTACAGAGATAATTGTAGGACCTTTTTTTCTAATTAATATATAAAAAAAAATCTTTGATATTTGAAGTATCCTCCTTGTTGCAAAACTGCTTTATGCCTCTACCAACAGGAATTTTAGAGTATGTTCCAACGTTATTCCTTCAGTAAAACCCAAACTAACGTCCGACAGCCAGAATGCTGCCACTTTATTTACATAAATAATCTGTTTACAAAACTGATGTAAGTTCACATTGTACGAGATGTTTTTTCTTTATGTTGCAAGTGCAACTGTCGACCAGCACAAACTGCAAGTTTTGCAATAGATGCACTAAAATGTACACGAGATTAACAATAAAGCTCTATATTATGCAATATAACAGCTACAGGGAGCTGAAATCGCGAAATATGATTATCCGGAATGTCCTCTTCTTAAGTGTTGAAATATTAGCGAGTATAGATACAGCTAATGTCTTTTTTCTTAATGTTTAGTTGTGCAGCGGTGGACATTCGCATAAATAAGGACATTAGTAGATGAAATGCAAAACAGTCAGGTATAGTGTGAAAGGGCTATTTCCCCTTCTCGAACTAGTATTCAAAGTCGCTAGTTTGTCCTGGCCTCGACAACTATTTAAAACAAATAACGATAAAATAACAAATAATTTTCTTAATATATGTACAATTACTAATAATTAATCTAACGCACCATCACAGGTCCTTGAAAAAGGATGAAAACTTCTTAGGGATCAACACTAAAAACTAAGATGTCTTGCGGAAGGTTAAGCGGTTCCAACTCAATAATTTCGTTAATAAATAATAGCGGTACGATCTAAATACACTAATAACTTTTAGTGTTAAAAAGAATGAAAGCGTCGAATCTTCTAGATAGAACTGAGTCAATTAAGTTAAAAAGCGTAGTCGAGATAGCTTCAAGGAGGTTTACCATCTATCTACTACAACTTCACCCACTGAAAAATAAAAGCAGATTAAGTATAAACGTTATGAAAATCAGTTAAATTGCAGAGTTAGTTAGAAGTCGGAAAGTTAGTGTAAGAAGAGAATAGATTAGAAAACAATAGAGTTTTAGAGGAGATTATTTTGCACTCCTAGGATCTGGGAGGGGTCACTCCACGCATCGACTCAGAAAGGTCCTTTGGTGAGTCGTTAATGGTTCACATTCGGTGTACCGGTTTTGCTACTGCAAAAATTAAAAACTTTTTAGTCAATTTCAACATATTTAAATAAATAACACAAATTTACGAGTATGTAAGGAGGTGTATACTTACATGTACATCTTCGAGACATGGAACTGAAATTCACACTGATGCAAATTCAATGAAAATGTTAATTTCTGTTAGGCATCACACAATAGAAAAACGTTAGGAGCAAGGAAAAATCATACAGGACATGTCGAAAAAATTATATTTCCTCATAACGGCGTCCTTTAAAGTATTATTTACATAGGATAATTCAATAGCTAAATAGGAGGTCGACTAATTTCATGGAATATTGGGTTAAAATATTACTACACTGTTTAGGTATATAATGAGAATTTTCGGGAAAAGATGTTTAGATAAATAAATATATCTAATTACTTTTAAGGGCTCATAAAACTGTTACAATTGATAAAATAATAGTATAAGTTATAGGTACATATATCTATATTCATATAACTACGTAATTGTATAAATCCTCGAAACTTTGTCTACTTACAAAAGATTCAACAAATTTCTCTAAATTGATTCGAAAAATTATTCTACGTCGAGATTTTCTTTACTTACTAATATCGGACTAATTTATTTTTATAGCAGCATCAAAAGGACAGAACGCTTCCAATTACCAGTTAAAGTCCTTTCTATAAAAACTGGCAAAATCGACAAGTAAGTTGCGATTTCAGACAAAACTTGGTGTTTTTTCTTTGTGTTTTACACACATCTGTTGGTCGAAACTGAAAAATATTGAGCAGAATTGCTAGTCGATGCAAAACTAATGATGCACCACGATGCAATATGTCGAACATCCGCTAGAACAATTTTTTGAAAACAAATTTAGGGCTGATTACAAAATTACCCCTTCGGTTATTTAAAAATTATAGTTTTTTTATACCGGTCAGTTCGAATTACTTCAAAAATGTTCACGAATTTTGAATGTTACTTCAAAATTAATAAAAATGTCTATTCCGATCAGTATAAGTTTCATGCCCAAAAATTACTAGAATTTTCCGTTGCTTTATTTCAAAGTAACCGGATTGTCCTATTCAGGTCGGTTCAGGTTTGATTCTTGTCAAGCTGTTATTCGGGTTATTTTTTAAATTTAGACAAAAATTATGACTCAGTCACTTAAAGATAATCCAAAATTACTGTAGTTTTTTTTGTGGAACACATTTTTGGTCACTTCGTAGTTTTTCTAAATTTCCGTTGGGCTACTTTTAAATGACAGAAAACGTATGTTCGAATTATCCTAAAATTAAAACTCTTTTGTTAAAGTCTATGAAATTCAAAATTAAGAGATTTTCCTATTGACCTAAGTTCGGGTTTATTTAAACGAATCGTACCGTAATTTCGCAGTAAGCTGACTGGTTAGTTCGGGTTTCCTTAAACAATTACATGAGTTTCTATTCAGGTTACTTCTGTTTTGGCCGGCTCAGGTTGTTGTAACATTTTCAGATGAAAATGTGACAGTTACCGTAAGAGTAGCTCGAAAACTATCGACTTAAATTTCGAAACCATCACTTGGATTTTAGAGGTCGTTTGTATTTCAAAATACGTCGCGCACAAATTGTATAAACGTACATTATGAATGAAATATCAGAAATCCTTCACTGGCGTACACTGATAAAGCAACGGTTTTGTAAATTTGCAGTTCACAAAATGTCTTCGAGTAAAGACGTCACTGCAACTTTTGCGAAGACATGGACGAAAAAAAGGGTCTCCGTAAATAATCAATTACTTATTGCAGTAATTGATACACGGAAACAATAATCACTTGATCTAGAAAAATATTCTATGGGACGAATAATGAATTTATTTATAGAACGGAAATTTCTGCATAAAAATGTTTATTAATGAGTATTGGATAAGTACGTAGACAAAAATATCTATAAAATGTAACAAAAACATGCTACAGTAATATAGCAAATGGGGTTCAGTGGTAATACTGTCTTTAGTGTTTTATGATTTGATCGAAGTAGCTACATGCTGAAATTTGGCCAAGTAATTTCCCAATATTCTATTTTTTCAAAACTTATCCTCTGTAAAATATCTGCATAGATTATTGAACACGATTAAGGTAAGACATACTGCCGCTGTATTAGTGTACGTGTATGGGATAAACTCATTTTCGGGCCACATGTTTGCTTGCAGTAATTGTAACGAACTTTATGCGTCCTAACCCCCGTCTTCCTTGCAAATGCGTCTCTGATAACTCCCCCAATTAAATAAAGTTTACTCTTAATTAACACAAACAATATCGAAATATCCCGGACTACTCTGAACAATTTTACCTGTCATTATGTTCAAAATTTCGCATTAAATAACACATTTCCTGACTTTCTGAGGGAGATTATCAATAATCACTATATTTTATCCGGAATCATTGAGAAATCCTTTAGTTCAGTATCAAGAAATAATGTTTAGTTTGAAAAGTACCTAGATAATTTTATACAATTTAAACAATTAAACAAAAAATAACTATTTTAAAAGCGGTGGAGAGGACCTAATAGAGGCAACTGTTAATACAACATAGCGAAACACAAAGAACTAACTCAGTCTTGTTTTTTTTTCCTTTATTAAATCGAAAATGGTTTTAGACATGCACAATCTTCCTTACTATAGCGTGTTTTTTTTTTACTAAAAATCACAACACCTGAGGATAATTACACACTCACGCTGACTTGCCTGTTATACACCGACTGATTTCGAGTCTGAATAATTTCTGTAATTTAGAACGAATTTCTTGCGAAATGGAAACTTCATTTTCAAAGTCCCTGTTTGCCACTTCGACAAGAAACCGTTCGATGCAATAGGTATCTGCTATCTATGTATATATTTGTTATAAAAAATTATTCATTTCCTAAGAAAACTTTGTATAAATAATAATTACATCCTACCTAGCTAGTTAAGTATTCAATGAATAATTTTCTATGAGCTTTATTATTAAAGATACTAACATTAGTTGAAACAAACCGTTAAGCGGGGATTTTAGGGTGTAATACGGGTTCATATATTTTGATTTGGCCGCTGCCTATTAACAATAGTGTTAAAAATTATCTTTGAAAATATATTTAAAAAAAGGGGGTCTTTAATTGGAATGCTAATCTCACTTAATATAACGTTAAAAATAGTTAAAAGGCCCCTTAAAAAATTGCTCTCAACACAAAATGAAATAAATTTATTGAAGATTACAAAAAAAAACAATAATAATAGAGAAAAACTGAAATATAACGGCAAGGAAAAAAAAGGCACTTAAAAGTCAACTTGGTCCGTTTATGTCCCGGGACACTACAGTCGTCTAGGCACCCGTTTACACACTAAACTAGTTCTGTCCTCGTCTGGGGAGGCAGTCTATGGGGTTATATGGAGTCACACTTATATGGGGCTCCACAAAATCAAGCCAAAGAACACAGCCCACATTAGTATAATCCAATGCACAGTATAAATCGGATTCTCACCGTCTGTGATCTTTCTGGCGACGAATTTCAGCGTTTCGTCGAGTAATATTACTGGAATGGAGAATTTCATGACCGTTAACCACTCCTCCAATGTCAATGGACACACTTGGAATACCACCTAGAAATTTGAAAGTCGTTAAAAAAATTATATATATCTAATAATTTTCTAAGTTACTAAATCTTAATAAAGAATTATGTTTTTGTAGAAGCGCAATTTTATCTGATTTCTGGTTACCGTTTGTCGGTTTTGTTATAAAATTTATCTTTTGCAATTATAAATCTCCTGGTTCAGAAAAAATCTCGAATTCCAGTACATCTAAAGCCTACTTACTAAAAAACACAAGGCGCAAGAGGCATACCAAATTATGACCTGAATTTCGATTTGGTACACTTATTGTATCACAAACGTACGAAATTATTCAATATAAAACTGAAGAGGGTTCCTTAGTACAAGGAATGTTAGATGAAATCGTGTTTCAGATGCTATTAAAGACAATTTGGTAAATCGAAATTAAAAGCCCTTCTTCTGAAAATACGTTTTTAATCTACTTAGAAATAGATTGTACAATTAAATCAAAATTTATTTTTCACATGGAAACTCAAAACATTTTTTGTTCAGATGAAATCAACTTTCTTAATTGTAGCAGATCCGAACTGCTACACTTAAAATGAAATACTATCTGATCCTAGATACTACACATTCTATGCGAATTTTTACACCCGCAAAGCCTTCGGTTACCTTCATTCCTAGCTTATTTTTTTAAGGCTAATTCCTGCTCTAAATATTTAAAGTCCCTATTAACTATTCATTGTATTTCAATATCTAACAGACCTCGAAATATTTACTCTTTTACCACAGTTATATCGTAGACTTTCCGCCCAAATATATCTGATAGACAATATTTATCAAATTATACAACGGACAAAATATTAAATTTCTCAGGGAAACGAAATCTATTTAATATGTAAACAGAGTTTTAGTGCACATTATCTATCAGCTTTGCCGACTGTTCACACTTCATTAAAAAATTATCGATTTGCAAACCTTCATTCTTCGCAGAAACATTAAAGTCTTTCACACCAAACGACTCACTCAATACTTACGGAAAGCACGTCCACATAAAGGATGACAAAGTGAAGCGTGAAAGAAAGGGCCATGGAACCAATCAACCACAAGTTGCACCATGGGGGCATGGCAATCAAAGACTGGTTTTCAGACAAACTATAATATGCGTCACATAAAAATAATATAAGAAAATCGCCAAAAACACATCATTTAGGTTCTGTTGGGAAATATCTTAATATACCTCACCTGTTCATGGCGTTTAACATCTCAATGGTTACCAACACAGACAAGGCCATGGTCATTGGGTGGGGATCGGTGAAAACTTTGCAATCAATGCCCTTGAATTCTGGTCCATTTCCATGACATTGCAAGTGGTGGGTCTGAACAAAAGTTCCACCATTAAGAAAATTATTTGAATTCCAAAGCTATGACTTGTTTACCAGTTGGTAGTAACTCATTTGAGGTCCTTCGGGAGAGCTCATAAACCACCAAGCTGCAGCACCGACGGTGGCAGCACCTACGTATCCACCAATAGCCAAATACCTAATATAACATGAAATCATTAGGCACCATTACCTGATATAATTCTCTTTATAGAATTCAAAATAGTCTTTGAATTCCCATATTTTCCATGGATGAACTCACTTTGACCGTAATCGTTCTATCCACCTTTTTTTGTCTTTTTGACCAAAAAAGTTTGAAAAAAATATGTCTATGGTTTAATCTGCATTGAGGAATTACTTTATTGATAAAAAATTTGGATGGTACCTGAAGAATAACCATCCTGAAATAAGAGATTCGTCAGCTTTACGTGGTGGTTTCGTCATAATGTCCAAGTCAGGGGGGTTGAAACCGAGGGCAGTGGCTGGCAAACCGTCCGTTACCAAATTGACCCACAGTAATTGTACGGGGATTAAGGCTTCGGGAAGACCTAAGGCGGCGGTTAAAAAGATGGAGACTACCTGGAAGATTACATCTAGTTTTAGATTCAAATAAACCTGCTTAATTTCAGATGTATTTTGATAGATAAGTTTAAATATGCAAACACGTTTAAACCTGCAAACCACAAATAAATTGATTATTCCTTTGGCACGTTCAAAATCATACTATCAAACCATACTTACTTCACCAATATTGGACGAAATCAAGTAACGGATAAATTGCTTCATGTTGTTGTAAATGGCACGGCCTTCCTCTACTGCAGCTACTATACTTGAGAAGTTGTCATCAGCCAACACCATTTCAGCAGCAGATTTGGCCACAGCAGTACCAGAACCCATGGCGATACCAATTTCGGCCTTCTTTAAGGCTGGAGCATCGTTTACACCATCACCAGTCTGTTTTGATAAGCGGAAATAAATATGTTTAAGTCTTGACCAGTTTTGTACCATATGAGTTAGAGAATAAAACAGAAATTTTAGGTGAAACGGGTTACTACCCTCCCTTTCAACCGTAACCCTATATTTGCATAAAACTTACCATGGCAGAAATTTCGTTCATACTCTGCAAATATTCAACAATCTTAGACTTGTGCGCCGGTTCCACACGGGAGAACAATCGAGCACGAGCACATGCGGCCTTTTGTTCAGCTGGGGATAGGTCATCGAACTCCCTACCAGAATAAGACTTGCCAGTGGTGTCTTCATCTTCACCAAAAACTCCAATACGTCTACAAATTGCTTCAGCGGTGGACTTATTGTCACCAGTGATTACAATTACACGGATTCCAGCGGCACGGCATCGAACAATAGCATCGGTCACTTCCTTACGTGGAGGGTCCAACATGCCCACTACACCAACGAAGGTCAGATTGACCTCATAAGTGTAGAATTTGGTGGAGTCTCCCAAATCCATTTCTTCAGGTTTCATTGGGTTATCAGCAGTGGCCAGGGCCAGGCAACGAAGAGTGTCGCGTCCAGTACCATAAGCCCTGGTGACTTCCAAAATGCGGTTCTTGATGGCACTGGTAAGTGGGACTTTGTTTTGGCCAACGCGTACGTGAGTGCACCTATCCAAAACACCTTCAGGAGCTCCTTTAACAAACAATTTGGGTCCGTTGCCAAGACGTGTGGGTTTAAGAGGGATGCAATAGGATGACATGGACTTGCGATCACGGGAGAATTCTAGGGTGAACTCCTTCTTCCATTTAGTCTCGATGTCCTGTCGGACGCAAATTGCGGTCTGGCGCCTATCTCCGGATTTGGTGATGTTGAATGGATTCATTTTTTCAGCCAATACTATCAAAGCAGTTTCAGTGGCTTCACCAACCTAGAAAATTTATAAATGAAACAAATTAGTCACTTTCATGAAAAATTAAAAAAAGCATTATCGTATACTAAGATCTATAACTTTCGTATAAAACGTATCATATGAAACATCGTTCCCGAAACATTTCACTTTTTGAACCCCGTGAATGCTTTTAATACAATCACTTCACATTATCATGTATTGCACCTAATTTGAGATTGAGAAATACAAGCATAAATAAAACAAACCTTCTCAAAGCATTGTTTAAACTCGTTAAAATCAATGGCAGAATCGTTGCACATGATGCAGATGGTACCCAATTCGTGCAAGGAATCAAACTCGGAGCTCTTCACTTTTTGGCCTTTGAGGAATACTTCTCCAATGGGCTCGTAGGTGGAACCGGTGATTTCGAACTCATTGATACTGCTGTCGTTTCCTTCAACTTTATCGAAGATAAACATGCGAGAGACGGACATCTGGTTTGTTGTCAGTGTTCCAGTTTTATCGGAGCAAATCACAGAAGTACAACCGAGGGTTTCTACAGAAGGCAAAGATCTGACGATGGCGTTCTTCTTGGCCATACGACGGGTACCCAAGGCGAGACAAGTGGTGATGACAGCAGGCAGACCTTCAGGGATAGCTGCTACAGCCAGAGCGACTGCAATTTTGAAGTAATAGACAGCACCCTTAATCCATGATCCACCATGAGCGGGGTCGTTGAAATGACCGATATTAATAGCCCAGACAGCAACACAAATAACAGAAATAACCTTGGACAATTGTTCGCCAAATTCATCGAGTTTTTGTTGCAAGGGAGTCTTGATCTCTTCAGTTTCAGACATCTCAGTTCTGATTTTACCAATGGCAGTGGCTAAACCAGTTCCAATGACGACTCCGCGGGCTTTTCCTGCAGCGACATTGGTACCAGAGAAGAGAATGTTTTTCTTGTCTTGGTTAACAGCACGAGGATCCGGAACAGGGTCAGTATGTTTTATCACAGAGACGGATTCGCCGGTTAAGATGGACTGATCGATTCTCAAGGTAGTCGAGAAGATTTTAGTGATACGAATATCCGCGGGGATTTTGTCGCCCACAGAAATTTCAACGATGTCTCCAGGTACGATTTCTCTAGCTCTAAGTTTTTGTACTCCCGGTTTGTCGCCTCGGATGACTTTACCCATTTCCGGCTCGTATTCTTTGAGTGCTTCAATTGCAGATTCAGCATTGCGTTCCTGCGTAAATTAACATATATTATCCAGAACAAATGACATAATACTTGTAGACTTACCTGCCAGACACCTACTACGGCATTGGCAATGAGGATAAGGAGAATAACAAAAGGTTCCACGAATGCTGTGAACGCTCCGTCATGTTCTTCAAATAACGCTAATACCTGAAATTTTAAATAAAAAAATGTGAATAAAATTGCGACGATTGATGTTATTAAAATAAAAATTTACAATTTATGATGTGCCGATCGAAAGGAATGAACTTTGATCATTTTCTCAAAAAATAGAAATTGACTGAAATACGCATATCCTTAGAAATAAGTGTGCTTTGAGGTATTTCAACATTGCAATAGCAATTTCTTTAACCAAACATATTCTCTTGTTTTTGCTATTGACAGGTATTCATACCAGTAAAATAAATAATTCTCTAGCTTTCTTATTAATAATAGTAATGAATATAAGTATGATCGTTACGGCCATCATCTGATCAGAATCGACAAAACTAGAATGTATAATGGACATATTCTCCTTAAGTTCAAAAACTGGTAGTTTAAAAACTATTCTCTACAAAATTTTAAATTTCATTTCAGTTGGGTTTATACTGTACGTATCTAGTGCCTCAACTTGGGTAAGAGAGTACTATTAGCACTTTAGCATTTCAGGGCAGAAAAACTCGACTATCTTTTAGATGACTCAAAACCTAATTTTAAAAGCAAAGTTGCGGTATTATTTTTAAATCTGAGCTTATTTTCACTTTTATTATGCAATCGTATCCCTATAAACAGACTAGGAGCATAAAAGCCGTTGGACGTGGCTTGGCATACAGCGTAACTACTAATGAGTTCCTGTCGTGAGCTTTATCGCTGCTACTGTTTCAAAATACAGTTTCAATAGAATGCATCGGCTTTGATGTTTTTGAGTACCTAGCGATTTGCTTTAACGATTTTTCTGTGGCTACTCGAAAATAGAAGGTAAAATAATTGGTCACACACTTTGTGAGTCTGTTAAAACTTTGCACACGAAACTACTTGGGTTCTACCTGACGCCTACGCTTTGCAAAATTGTTACCACTTGTTACTGAACTACTTGAAACGTTGCGAAAGAATACTCTAAAAGCCTTCTATAAATAAACGCAAATGTTAATATAATTCACCGATTGAGTCGTTAGCAACCCCGAAAGAAAATTAAATCGGCTAAAGTGCTAATCATTATAAACTTTTTACGATGATTACCAGTTCAAGAAAACAGGAGACTTAAATTAGATACCGTACACTACGACTTCGGGGCTCCTGTAAAAGGTAAATGTAAATGTTTTCGAATAGCCAAGATGTTGGCGTCGGTTTTTCGTCTTATTGAATTTAAAAAAACTACTCTATCCTTGACAGACGATGCTAAAATTACGGTAATGAATTACGACGAGGCTGTTTTCCTCTGACGATTTACTTTTTATAAGTTTAGTCAAGGCTGACCATTTCAAGTGTCACCCATGGACCTCGCGGAAAAAATAGAACAAAAATTTAAAATTAATTTGCCCGGAGATTGGAACGAGCGAAACAAGCACTTCGGGGGTTATGCCAGATTTTAGAACAATGATCGAATTCCTTGTTCGTTCAGCTCCGGGAAATAATGGCCACTTTCCTTATCTATTAAATTTATGAAACTCAGGAAATAGAAATCTCATCGATTCGAAACTGTAATAAAATTTCCCTGAACCTATAAAAGTATTTCCCAACTAATTTGCCAATTTATTTTTATATCTATTTTTAAGATAAATATGAAATACACTAAAATTAAAATCGACCCATGTTTAGAGTATCATAAAATATTATACATTATACAATTTTACCTCATATCCCGAAATTTACATTTTTAAAGATCGTCCTATTTATACAACTTCCAGGACGTTTGAGAATAATTGCACTTGAGTAGTAGCTGTACATGTGTAAAACGTTAAAAAAAGAATTTTGATAAAAATATTTTAAAGTGACTCAAATTGAAGGTTCACTCTGGAAGAGACAGATTTTAAGATGGAAAGCCCGACAGTTCTCGTCTGGAATTACCATCAATAAGTGGTGCTAACCAAGTGATTCACAAGTAAAAAATTCCAGTTTTAAACGATTTGAATTGCCCACAACATATTCACACCTGCAGCGATAAAAAGTAATGTTTTACAAATTTTATTCTCGAACCACCACTTTGGGAGCCAAATATTTACATTAAAAATATTAGACTTAAGGAAAAGTGTATGAATGAGCGTAGTTCCGGATTTTTTTTTAAATTTTATTATGATCAAATGTAGAACCTGGCTTGAATCATGAAATAACGGGATTGCTTATAGAACAAGTATTAATTGATCTTTACCAATATTGACAATTACATAGAAAAGCTTAAAAACAAAAAAAACTATTATTAATTTTATTGATTATTTTCCTTAAATTTCTCATGATAAAAAATCATCCCCCAACGATTGCTAGCCATTAATCGCACCTTCTGCTAACAATTTATAATATCCGATCTTATGAACTGATTCAGTTAGAAAACTAATCCAAACATTTTCATAATGAACTACCTAATTGTCAATACAAATCAGTGAAAGCTATTTACAATAAAATGTTAGTGAAATATTTAATGCAAATAGCTGGATAATCCGGGTCTTGTAAAAACTGACTTGGCACGTTTGTTTGCATAACATGTAAATTTAACTAACTATGTATAAGCGAATACCTACAAATGAGATAATTGCAGCTAATAGTAAAATCTTGACTAGAAGATCGTCGAACTGTTCTAAAACTAGTGTCCATATTGATTTTCCTGAAACAGAAATTAAGTTAAGCAAAATAATCAAAACTGATAAATGAAAGTAATGGTAATCTTATTATCTGTAGGAAAACACTTTCAAAGAAAATTACCAAAACTTTAATATTTTTGTCCAAACAAAACTTCAATAAATATAGTTCATTACGCAAAAGGTCCTACTAGTAATGAGTTAACGTTACCAGACTTCAATGATTTAACCCTTACAAAGTAAGCTAATCATCAATTGACAGGGTACAATATTATTTTCGTATAAGTTTTGAGGTTGTGTGACTCTGGAATTCCTTCAAGTTTTCTAATTTTTACGTAACATAAATTCAAACCCAAAGTTCATCAACTCATATAAAAGTTTCTTTATAAACAAAACGAAGTTTAATATTTTTATTATTTATTAATTCCTCTTCAACATCACTATCCTTATCCTGGGTTAGATATATGCCCTTTTAAATTTATTTACATAATTAAAATTTAAACACAAATCACCTTTCAAGCTTCATTTTCTGTATTTTATGTTCAGGTTTCTACTGCCTTTCGAAGTTTTATAAACAATCAATATGATAGACCTACGTACATCTTCAACATCATATATAAAATGTGTTGTTTTATAATCGAATACGTCGCCTAGAAGCTTTGGCATGTTTTAAAAAACTAAATCTTTATGTCTTTTGGACCAGGAGAAATCCAATAAATCCAGAAGAGACGCGGGGAATAATGGATCTGTTTATATCTCATGAAAATCATACCAAAAGCGGAGGGTACCCTTTCAATTAATGCTTAGTATACATTAGATTGATACAACCAACTTTCATGAATAAGAAACATGGCCCTAAATACCAGCTTATGCAAAGTGTGGACTTTGCGGGGACGAGGAATTTCATTTAATTTCTACCAGATAAGCTTACTTCAACGTTTCCATTAAGGGTCGCTTAATGGATAACAGCAATCGATTTCTGTTCTGCTCAGCTTCATATTCGCAAAAGAAATGTTGCTGTCAATTAATTCCGGTATGCCGGTTCCGACCTCATACGTTTTTAATCGCCAAAGCCTGTAATATTATCTTTGAATAGGGGGAATTTATTTAGCCTCAAATTAGAAACACTTCTGTTCGTAAATGTGACTCAGCAATGAGATGCATATATGCTACACAAACCAGATTAATCAAAATTTTACGTGGACATTTATAGATATCTTTATGGATAAATACTCGGGTAAATATTTACTTTACTTCAATTTTTATTAGTTTCAAGATTTAAAACGAGGTTTTTAATCTACCATCTATTTCTAACAAAGTTTCCGGGTCCAAACAGCAAAAACTATTTTTTGAATATTACAGGTTGGCATGCTTTACAAATGCAAATTAACAATTCTACATTATATTCAAATCTACCGAAATACATAGGCTGGCAAATGATCTTATACTCAGAAAACCCCAGTTAAAGTTATATGTTCCTTTATCTAGCAACAATTACTTACTGATAAAAGGCACAGAAAATACTTATATATTTCCGGACTGATAGCGAATACTTTTCTTGTCAAAATTTGCTAACTATTAATCAAATATCAAACAAATCTAGTTATTTGATCAAAAAGGTAAATGATTTTTTCAAACAAACTGAAACTTACAAAAGGGATTAATACAACAACTGATAAGGGCAATATTAGATCACTTAAGCAATAAAATATTTAATTTATTGTTTAATTAAATTGCGGCCTTGACCTTGATGAGGTCAAATATAAAATTGTGCACATAATACGTTTTGGATAATTGGAGAGTATAGCAGGTCGGTATCGAATCATTTGGGCAATAGAATTAATTTGGTTGAATACACTAGGTTCTGTAGTCAAATAAGCATTACACTGTTCACCATTGGGTCAAGGCTGTTTCGAATTATATAGTGAAACTTATTTTCGCTAGTATAATCCTAAAGGAAAAGAAAAACTCAGAATATAATAGCATTAAAGCGGAAGTTAAATACTACCAATGAAACCCACATTGAAGTAGTATTAATCCCAGAAAAATCACATTTAAAACCCAGAACTAAAAATATAAACGTTAAATTATTGCCTACATAGAATGACGTTATGCCTTGAAGCAACCTTCTTTGGTTTCGTTTGAAATATTCAGCAACGTCAGGTTATGACAGTTACGTCTACACCTTCTTTCTTTGTTGAAAAATACGTGTAAAAGAAGGACAGAAATAATAATGTCTGCTCATCGTTGCAATTAATGTTATTTCTTTTGTGAGCAACACGTACATCATTTTTCAAAAGTGAAATTCCAAAAATTAAAAAAAGACACTCAAACTGATGGGTCAGAGTAACCTTTTTAACAATTGGCATTCTTGAGACCTTCTCAGCGTTTGCTGCCAGGCAAATTAATTATTAATAGTTTGTACTTCAAAAATATAATTCAAAATTTCCATGAAAAGTACTATAAAACGGCAAAAATATGTGTCTACAACCTAAAACACAACAAATAAAGCGAAAGGATAACATAAAGGTACTCCAAAACGTCTAGAATAAATTTCTTACTCTAATTACCTGATTTTAATATTATTTTTTGAAGTTGCATTTTGTCTGAGCTCAGATTTTTTAATCAAAATTCAATGTCGACCTTCAAATTCAATTATGAAACATCTGATTCGTTGCTTATAAACGTTCCAAATATTTAGTTGAATCCAAGCCACACGCGCTCAACTAAATTTCTGAATGGCTTTTTAATTTCTCGAATTTGTCGGTTTATTTTTGGTGTGCAACGTTTCCAAAAAATATTAAAACAGTGATTTAATCTTTATAAAAAAAAATCGTCTCTGTTCTCTATTTATTTGAGAATTATTAATATTGGTTTTTGATCAAACTACTGATTAAGTAAAGCGGGATTAGATTCAAGAATCAATAAGCTACACATTATATTTAATTGGAGGTTTTTTTCCTGCGTATTCACATCTTTGCGAACGCATGATTTTATTTATGGACCAATAAAAAATGCATAAAAAATTTCAGATTATAAGTTACTTTAAGCAATTAATTAAACCGGTATTTTTCCCCGAATTTTTATCGATTTAATCCATAAAGTTTCCAAAATCAATTTATTACCCGAACCAACTTTGATACAAATTTTCTTATCTATTACTCGAATTGCCATAGACCAAACTTTACTTAAGTAAATTACCAACAATGCTATGTGTCTCAAATAGATGAACACTTGTTTCAAGTTGTCTTTGTAGACCGTATCGCCCGGAGCCGGCCTGTGCCCCACTTTCCCAACCTTCCATGAAATTACCTACTTTTTATGTGATATTGAGCATCATATTTCATCATTGAATCAGCAGCACGGTTAGTTGTTTTAGCACAACTGCCTACTTTTTCAAATAGATCTGGAATTAATGCGAATTTGACGGATGCCGACAGCTTGCTATTTCAGTTATTCTAAACAAACAAAGTGTACGATTAAATAATGTGTTTATAAATGAAAGTAACACGACGACAGTCTTCAAATAAAATGTCTAATTGCTGCGAAAATATACTTTTGGCGATGTGAAAAGACACATTCTGTACCTCCAAAATTTTTCGAAAATTACTCTGACTAACAATAAGAGGAATTGATGCTTCATAAAATGAAATTGAAAGTTTTGTGTTCAACTTGCCAAAAGTTATTATTAAGAAGGATTCGGTAATTCATTGATCGATAACGATAGTACGTACTTAATTTTGTGCATTTATTAAGCACTTTAATTAAGTTAAATAAATGATTGATGAGGGTAATTTTTTGGTGTAAAACATTATTATTTGACATATTGATTAATTCTCTTAGTTAGCTGCAAAATCCCCTATTTTCATGGTTTTCATCAAGAAAAGCACACAATAAGGACTTTTCAAAGATCAGAAAATTTCGATAACTTAAAATTAAATTTTAAATTTAGTATTAAAGTTTCTTTTAGATTTTAAGAATAAAATGTTTTCATGTTCTTAACCTAACACTGTCCTTGCCTCTAAATTTACGTCATTAGATACCATGAACAGAATTAAAATAGAGTTAAAATAGGAAAAAAAATTTAATGAGCAGAAATTAAGTTTGGAACTTTGTCAACATAACTAGTCAAAAAACAGACATTTTTTCTGCGCCAGATCCTGACATTACTTTTAGTTTACAACACATTAAGACACATAATCTGGTACTTTTCGTCGAGAGATTTTGTATAATAAGTAAGCAATGTATTCAAGTCTCTTATATATATTCAACGCTTGTATACTCGAACAAACTACACGTTATGAGGGTATGAAAGATATTTTTGAAATTGTCAATTCATCTCAACTAGTAAATAAAAGTGAAGAAAATATATGAAAGTACGTATCCATGTCTATACTGAAGAGTCGCAGTATAAATATTTATTTAGGAGTCAATGAAAGTCGGTTGTAACCTTCTTTTTTCTAAATTATGTTCCATATTACTGCTTATGAAATACTTACCCTCTTCTGCTGGGAGTTCTGAAATATAATTAAAAATAAAATTAATAAAGTTTAAGGCAATATAAGAATATATGGAGAAAAATTCTTTATTAATGTCCAAAACATGATACCCAGTTTGTTAGAAAACCAAACATGATGAAATTCGAGTTAACATTTTGATGTTTTTGAAAAATCCTCAAAACTTAAATTAAAAAAAATATATATACTAAACAGCTTTAAGCCCTTGACCTACCTACAACCAATAGATCAAATATCACCTTAAGAATAAAATTTACCCGTTAAATCGTATAGGTGAAGTATGGAAATAGACTAAAAATATAGGGAACAGTGACTTAGTTTTTTAACTGCCTTTAATTAAGGAAGTATATACTTTTATTTAAAAGATTGTAAAAATATTATCTGTAAGTAAAACATTGTACGCACCCCAGGTAGAATGAAGGAGTATGCCCTTGACCGAATAAGGGCTCTTACATCGCATCAAGCTTCGAATTTCGACCGGGGGCGCAATAGTCTTCTTTCAGCCTTCCACACGTAAATAATTTTATTCGCTCTTTGATCGAATAGTAGCTAACAATTATACTGCCCGGCCAAATAGTTAAAGTCATGCAGAATACCCAATAATTGCTGAATATTCGTTGCAATTCTAGTAAGGAGCCTATAATAATTATGTAACTTACATTCCATCCAATTAAAACATAATATATGTAGCTACTTCAAACAACTTAGTTTTCAATGCGTCATTAATAATTATATCATCAAATAATATTCTTACAAGCATACAGACATCGGGTATAAATATAAAATTTGATAGAGCATACAAAAACTTCATTCATCTTCACTTTTAACTTGCGTTACCTACACTGGACAGATGCAATAGTTTAATGGTATATACAAATATGACAGCCAAGCAAAAAAAGTTCTAAGTATAACAAAGAAGAATTATTCTAATAAAGTTATGTGCAACAATAATAATTGTACCGCTTCATGAATACCCAATTACGTGGCGCAAACCAATGACGTCGGGTGTTTTATTTCAACCTTGGGCTTGCTTTCTGATTTGCATGGTACTGACGTAAATAATCCATGGGATACGTGGAGTTGATGTTCAAGAATGTTGATTTCTCCGGTTAACAGCTGATTGATGAATTATTTGACTTGGGTTTATGTTCATATTAAAATAGGTCTGAAAAGTCAGTGTAGGATCTTCAACGCTCTAACTGATTAATTGCACATCTTTTGAAAACCCTTTGGTGTTTATCCAAAACAGCAATTAATGAGAGCATTTTATGCTCCCGCGTCGACAAGCTACATCAACAGTAATTTATAACTATTCTTTTTGAACTTAACGTTCAAAAGTAAATGTAGGAAGCGCAAATAAACGCGTTCGTATAGGAAACTACATAAAACAAGTCGAACATATTATTTTTCTTCCCGCTAATATGACGTAATGAAGGAGTATTTTTAAATCTCCCTGGAGAAGCTTCCAATTTTCTCGTCATTTCCTAATAGAGTTGAACCCACCGTATACAAGCCAATATGAGTTTTATTGCTCGCAATAAAAATTTCATAATTATTTTATCTATTGCTTATTTGCCAGAGCTAATTAAATATTTAGTTAACCTTAACCAGATTGGTTAATTACGATGAAGGATATCTATCAGATCGGATTGTTAATAGCATGTGTTAAAATTTACCAATATGCATTCAAGGGAAAAAATTGCTTAAGGATCATGAATTTTACTAAAATGGTCACGTGAAAATAAATCAGCGATCATAAAGCTGATAACAGCTCTAGCAATCAACACTCATAGAACAACCTTGTATTTGTTGAGCCCAACATTCTAGGTATTAGTTTACTAATTAAAGTTAAGTGTTGAAAAATGCCGAAATTACAGATTTTTCTTAACTTGAATGTTTTGAAAATGAAAAATTGAAAGATAAGACTTCTCGGACATTTTTAGAATTAAATACATACATTACGTGTATTTAATATTTAAGTCACTCGAATCTGAATAATGAACCACAACAGTTCCTAATATCTTCTTTTAAAACATATACATCAGTTTAAGGCATAAACTGTCATTTGGCACATTCCTTCAGCCAAATTTTCGGGGATAAGAAGTAGAACAAATAGATATTTTAACTTCAAAGAACACCCATTCCAAATAAAACCGCGTTAAATCACATACACCTGACTTGCAGGACAGTCTTTACGATGCCACTTACCGCACACGCCATAAATTTTGAAAATAAAATTAATATCTAGGAGAACAGAGCGAGTGTGGGAGTCAGACGGTTATTCAGTTCAAAAATAATGAGAAATTCGGAGTTTAATAGCGTCGAAGTGTTTATTTAAGAAATGCGGGTGTTTATCTTCGTTTATTATGATCTTTTGATACAGTGCATTTACACAATTAACAAAATAATGCATTGAGGATGGAAAAATCCACTTTAAGAAGAAATGTCAATCGTTGCTAATATAAAAAAGCATTCATTCAGTGACGCACTTGGCCTAATTATACACCTCCGAAGCAATGCCAGTGAAAAAATTTTAATTGTTCTAAATGGTACATACCTACATTGGGCAAGCATGTGCTTTTAAAACTACTTTCGCCAAATGATCTATTTTCGTTGTAGATAAACATAAACTTTAGATTATAATAGTAGGGAACACTTCATAATAAAGATCTAAAATATCTTCACTCGGTATAATACTAAGAATTCCGCAATAAATATTTTTCATTCTAATACAAATTATAACATTATTTCAGTATGTCTGATTACTAAATTCTGTTTCCATGGATAATGAATCAGACAGCTTAATTAAGTTAGGCCAAGCAAATCTTGTGTTTGATTTGAAAAGCATTATAAATCGTCTTGAAAAACTTTATATCTATTAGAGTGTTTAACTGATAAATACCTGTACGTTGATAAAACGGCTCAACCCAATATTATAAAAACAATGGATATAACAAAGGCCATTAATCTCACGTGTATGCCCTTTTATCTAAGCCAACACATTTATATAGGAATATACTACAAAATCATTAAAAATAGGACAAACGTTTAAAAGAGTAGTTATGCACATGAGATAATAAATAAAATATTTTACTAGAAGCCAATATTGAAGAAAAAGTTCTCTGAGGAAATTCGGTTTTCTACTTAAATTGAGACTGGGAACATATTTCGGAAAAAATATTAAGACAAATTACTTACCATTAGGACCATATTTTTCCTGGTTCCGTTTTACTTGATCTATAGATAACCCTCGTTCTGGATCGGCGCTGAAGTACTTTAGCACTTCATCCACTGATTTGGTATGTGCGTCCTCCATTATGACCCCGAATCACGATCCTGAAATTAATATTTCAAGATAAAGAAATCAGTTAGGAATATCTATTAAGATCATTAGTAAAATGAAATATAAATTTAAAAAATAAATTAAAATGACTAACACCGGCATTTTTTCCATAAAAAAATTAAATATATAATAATAAAGTCACAAATTATGTTCCCCTATCATTTGCTGCCTTAAAATATTTAGTAAACAGAATTAACCCTCAGTGGATGGTTCAATAGTAAAATTTATCATCAGAATGGTATTATGGGAATGAAGATATCTTTCCAAAGCACTTGAAGTAATATTTTTATTATTAGTAAGTTAATACATTTGACTGAAAATTATGAAGCAATATTGCAGCGCTTCTTTCTATCATGCTATTTACCTATATTTAATCCTAACTATTTTTATTATGAATGTGGTCATCTATCACATAAACAATACTTTTTTTTGTTACGATTTTTTTATATTTGGTACTATTTTCCAACCATTTACAATATGAGACATGAAGGCTTGATGTTAACACTGGTGACTATATCACCAATGGATAGGCCAAAGTTCAAGGTCAAAGGCCAAGTTCATTAGTAAGCCAAATACATATAGCCTAGTTTAAAAACTGGCCTATGTTACTATATACTCTGGTGGCACAGGTAACTAAGTTCCATGGGGATGTCACACCCCAAAGCAGCTAGTAAATATTTGCTGTTTGCTACTTGTGCAACCATTATTAATATTGTTATTATATAAGCACAAAATATCAACAGTATTTATAAAATTGAAGGATTCAGAATAAGTAATTAATAATTTTAACACCCTGTACTAATGAAGGTATTGTTGTTCTGTCATATGTCTAATTAAAATCAGGATTAAAATAAAATTTTCCAGCTTCAGTAAAATTTTTTACATTTACAACTGGAGCTTTCTCCAGAATGTAAAAGAGTGTATATGGATTCAGTAGAGAAAGATAATATCTACTGAAACTCCAAAAATTTTTAATAGTTATATCTTCTTATGAGAATCCAGCACCATTGTGGATTTCAATGTTTATATATGTGGGGGCCAAAGTTTTAAGTGATAATGAGTATCCCATATTGGTACATTTAACATCAATGGAGCTTGAATTAATGTCTTGTTTATCAGTGATTCCAAACTTTGGGTACATTTATCCTATACTAAAGTTAAAAAATTGACTTGCTCCCACTTTCCTATGTATCAATTATGTAACTCTTACAGCATTAAGGACATGGCTAAACATATAGCAAATAGGCACTTCAACCAGTTATTTATCCACACACCATTTTGCTAGTTTGCATTTATATATGTACATGAGAATCCACAATGAAACCTTCAAAATCAGTCATATGACCTGAAGCAAAACTTCTGGTTTAAATCTGATAATTTAAAATATTTTCACATAAAATTTACTATTTTTTCTAAACAGTATCATTGGAAGGTTAGAAAATAAGAGAATTAATTTTTAACACTAGAATGTTCACTAAATTGTTGATCTCTAAAAAATTTGTCACATTGACTTATTATAACAATAAGTGAAGCTCCTTTAATCATATTTCACATGGTATGCTGTATCTTATGATATGAGAATTAACCTGAGAGATCACTCCTTTATTGAGTCATTTTGATTTTTATGCTCGACTGCTTCTTTATTAAGATATGTAAATTAGGAAAGAAATTGAAAAGTAAAATACAGTATCAAACTTCTCAGTAAAAGTACAAATTTATGCTGCATGCTTAGTTTCAAATATCTGCACAATACTAGTCATTGAAAAAGAAAGCTAGGTTAAACTCCTATGACCTTACTTACAAAAAATAAATGGTCAAGGGTCGTTTAAGATAAAAGACTTAGCTCATGAATTGCACTAATTATTTGCAATTTACAAAATTTGGTCAAGGAGTCAATAACCTAACAAATGCTAATGTAAGCAAAAAAGCATGTTTTACACGTATTCTACTGTAAAAAAGATTAATACGTGTTTAAAGAGAGCACTTACCAATTTTAGTATTCGTTTTCTAACTATATTAAATATATTTCCAATATCCTACTAAGCTAGAATTTAATATCACACTATAACCTGTATTCAAACTTTTATCCTTTCCATTGTCCCAATTATTGGAAATGAATGCTGAAGCTGTTAAGATTTCTCTACAGTCACAAATCTCTACTACGAATTAGACAACTTCTCGTTTATAATTAATTTATAACTAAACGCTTAAAACGCTCAAAAACTATTAAAAAACACAACAAATGCTCACACAAATCGTCGTGTGTTAAATGTAAAATATAACTGTCACTGTCAAACTGCCCAAACAAACTGTCACCTGCCGTGAAGTACAACTATTTTCGCGGCTCTATGTTCAAAATTTCGATTAATTTTAGCTTTTTATCAATCCTAGTAGATTCTCTATTAATAAAGAGATGATAAATAATGTTTATTTAGTAATTTATTGATTATCAGGCCGCAGATCTTTATGACAACGATGCAGATGAAGAATTAAATTTCGTTCAAACCGTACTTCGAATCGCGCAACACGACCCCCTATTGGAGCGTCAGATGCACGCCATCTATGATAAGATGTGGATCCGTTTAATTGGTCCACGGTTTACCACGTGTGCTAATTTAAAAGCTACCGCCGGAAATCGCGGCAAATTTGAAATTTTCCTTAAACGCCAAACATTTCATAACAAAATTCAGGTCTTTTATGACTTCGAGTACAAAAAAATCAAAATGGAATCGTTAACGCCAAATTGCTTTATTTTCAACCGCGTAACAAAGCGAAATTTGGGACCAGTGCCAATAAGTCGAGAGCTACAAGGTTTTAATACAGCACCGTCGTCGTTGTCTCATAATAATAATTATTATAATTTTCGATTTTTGGCAAAGAAATTGCCGACCAGTTGTTGATATCCAATTATTTACCACCAACACGAATATTTAAGAGGTTTAAATAGATATTTGTGGGGATCTGTTACATAAAAATCATTATAATTATAAAATGAGCGAGTGGGTCGCTTAAAATATGTAGTAACGGTTCTCACTCAATTTATTTATGTAGTAATTATTATGTGCTAATAATATGTTTAGCTTACAGAAAAACTAATGTATCTATAGCAACATTTCATACTTCTATAAAAAATTTGAATTAGGAAATTTGAGTCTGAATATTTGAGAATTACTGAAACCTGAAGGAAACTGTTAGCACATATAAACTTTTTATGCACACAAAAAGAAAGAAATAGTTTTGCCGCCATCTAAAGCAAAGGTATATGATTTTTCTACTTCTCACTTTTCCAAAAGCAATTTCACATGAAATTACGTTCAATAGATCACTGGAATCAAAGTCCTTAATTTTAAGCCGATGGTAATCCTTTTATATCCCATAGAGCATAGAGACGCGAAAGGAAAATTCACTGCACTGCACTGGTAACTTACCGATGCAAAATACCCGTGATCCAGTGGCGGTGTGTACTTATCACAAAAGTAAGTTATAAAGTGTCGGATTAACAAAAGAGCGTAATATTTAGGCCCATACGGAAGACCAAACGCAAAACATATATTAATTTAAGGTCTGTTCACTAAACGGGCGCCGGGATTTGAATGCTCTGCCTTTTATAAGTTCGGTGGCTACCTGCACGTAAATGGGCACTTTGCCAAAACAGGGACGCGCGAGTAGCCAAAATTCTGGATAGAAAAAAAACCGAGGACACAACATTATTTGAAAGAAATTAGTATTTAAATTAGAGAGTAAAACCTTAAAACCATACATATATTTATTGCAATAATAAGGATTTTTCGAAAAATAAAAAAATTGGAGATGCCGGGGATCGAACCCGGGGCCTTTCACATGCAAAGCGAACGCTCTACCACTGAGCTACATCCCCACGATGAAAGATATCGACAGACAGTTATATAGATTGAAACATTAAAGAGACATATTATTTCAAAACAATTTTTATAGTCAATTACAATGATATAGACTAATACATTAAATTTAAAATATCCTTTATTCATTAATTTTGAATATAAAAATAATAAACTAAAAACGTCTTATTGATTAAAAATGATAAAATTTTATCTAAAAGGAGCATTGTTAGTTGCCTACTTTTAGAACACATTTATCATTTTATTCCATCATTGCCAACTTGTTATAGAATTATTTACTTGAACGGTGTGCACATATCTTAAGGGTTACTTATAATAGATATTATTTAGTCATTTATATACACATCGTAAACAAACTTATTATGTTAATTTATGATAATTTGTAGTAGATTTATTAGCACCAAATAACAAATCTGTTCAATTAGTTTTATCCACCAAACCGCAAAAAGCATTTAAACTGCAATTAGCATACATTTGGCAATACTAGAGCCTTATGAAAATGTCAGAAATTTGTAAATAGAAACATAACCTATTATTTAGAATTTTATTTGCCACTGACCTCTAGAACTCAACAAAAAATTAATAATTAAATAAAAAATACTATAAGACGTTTAGTGTTAATAGTATTACGAATTAAGAGAGGCCCTATTCGTACGCGAAAAACCTCTTTTGGTAAGTAATCTTGTATTATTCCTCCCATTTAAATACTATTACAATTTTGATTAATTTTCCATGTTAACTTATAATTAAACCTTATTTATTAAATTAATTGTACTGTAATGAATTAAAATAAATGTAATTTGAAAATAACCGCTGAAAGATTAATGCTGAAGTAAAGGTAAACTTAGATGACAAAAAAGATTTTTAGAGAAAGAAGTTCTTGATCTGTTGAAACTTTTATGTATATGAAAAAACAGCTGCATAATGTGGCTTTCAATTTCAATGATATAAATTCAATTTTCACATATAAAACACCAAATAATATACATATATAAATAAAAATATATTTGCCTTTACAGCATAAAAATAAATTGTTATAATAAATTTGTATTTGAAATATTCCTGAGATGATTTCTTTCAATCTGTTAAAAGAATTAATATACATAATATAATAATTCTATATTTGGTAGTGATATTTCAAATGCAAACAATCTTGGTGCCGTCAAGACTAATTTTCAGTGTGGATCAATTATTGAGACTAATGATCTTAATGAAGATCAAAGAAATTTAGAAACTTTTTAAACATTTTTATAAAACCATAACCTGCTGCAATACTGAGGCCTCCTATGCTGCAAAAAGAGTAATCTTCCTATATAATACTATACTCTTTTCAACATTTCTTCACAGGATTTTAATTGGTATAAATGGTGCTTTTTGTTTTAGGAACTGATAATTATCTAACCCAGCTATCTCAAAAATTTACTTCAAAATGTGTGAAGTAAACTCACGAAATTTTAAGTTTCTCTATCCTGAAATTAAGAAGAGGTTGCAAGAATCAAAATTTTGCAGCATTGATACAGAATTTAGTGCCTTGGATCCATTACCTGACAAGAAAGCTAGGTACTTATATAATCCAAAACATATTTACCTAATATGTGCAATAATATTTAGACCTGTTAAAATATTAATTACATTGGGTAAAATTTGTTTTAAGTATCTATCATCGTTCATTTAAATAGTTCTGAGTACATTTCACGGAAATTTTTACTACTGAAGACAGTTTAAAAGATCTCTGACTGTGAGAATTTAAACAATTTTGATAACTGAGTGATTTATATAATTTTTTCCTTCTAATCATGCTTGCCATTTTATTTACATTTCTGGAATTACCAGTATCATTTTTCACACATTTTACTAATTTATCATAATTTATACTGGTTTATTTACAGCATCAATTATTATATTTTAGTATATTTGACACACCATCTGAACGATATTCAAAGTTAAATGCTAACTTAAGTGGAGTAGTTCCATTACAAGTTGGATTAACTGCTTTCAGCTTTGACCCTAAGAAAAATAGTTACTTGGGAAAAGTATACACATTTTACGTCCAACCTGCCAGTTTTCAATATATACATAGAAGCTTTTACATGCAAACAGGCACAATAAATTTCTTGAAACTGTATAATTTTGATTTTAATAAGGTATGTTGCCAAACATAGTAAACCACGTCAAGCAGATAACTTACAAATTGGATTTCAGTTCGTATATGATGGCATTCCTTTTATGAATCGAGATCAAGAACTTCGGCTCAAAGACAAAATGTCCACTGATGAAGTGTCTGACATTAACAATTCATGTAAAAACGTATTAGAGAAAATCATTGACAAAGAGATTAATCAGGTCAAAAATTGGTATGCCAAAGCTCCAGTGGGTGCTACTTTAGTTTTACCGAATGTTTGCACTGAAGGACGCAGTAATGAAGAAATTATATTTTTCGTTCACAAAGCATTTCGAAGCATGTGTAAAAACCTTTGGACCTATGTGGAAAATGGGGAGTTTGTTGTTAAAAAGGTCTCACCAGAGGAGTATCGTAAATTAAACTTCAAGTATCGCTTGGAAGATGAAACAATTGATAATTTACTGGGGTTCTCAAAGGTGTTCAGATTACTTGTGGAATTGCAAAAGCCTATAGTAGGACACAATGTTTTTCAAGACTTACTGCTTATAGTGGGCAACTTTGAAACTACTTTGCCAAAAAAGTATCTTGATTTTAAAGAATTAATATCGAAACTTCTGCCTACTATTTTTGATACTAAGTCCATTTCTTATGAGCTAAAATCCATGCTTCCTAAGGAAAAACAATGGATTGATAACGGTACCTTCACTATCGGCAGAAGTGAAGTGTAAAGTTTATTAAACAATTTCTTGTAGGTTTAAATATTATTTTCGATTACTTTAAAAACGGAGTTGGAAGGATTTTGGCCACCAACTCTCCAGCTATAGAAATGGATAATCCTCAGCTTGGATATGACAACTTTCACAACGCGGGATGGGATTCATTTTGTACTGGCTATGTCTTCATTAGGTTAGCACATTTGAATATTTACCAAAAATATCCATCTTCGAAGCGGTTTGTTCCTAGTGAGCTAATTGCTGGATTAGAGCAGTACAAAAATAGAATTAATATTATTCGAGGGTCCACTTCCTACATTGTAAGTAATTTTTTGATTGTTGATATTATTTATAAAACTTTTTTCAATGTTCGTTTTTATTATGCCGTCGTAAATAAAGTCATGTTTTTTTCATGGTATCTAATAATAATGAATTTTTTCCACTAGTAGTTTTAGAAAACACTATTATTGGGTGTGCTGCAGCACTAAGTTACGTTTTTTTATCGAACAATTGACACGTATGTGGTTCGTTATTTATCTAGTGAAATAATCAGCCAAAATCCGTTATATCCCCATTATTGTTTAATGGTTGCCATGGAAGTGAATGTCGAACGATACATCATCGTTGATATTATGATTCGATACGATATGATTCAATCGAGTTGTCTTTTAATGTTTCAAATTTAATTAATGCTTAATTTAGGTATATTTATTACAGTTTTATAGAACTTAGTTAAATCTAGTAGTGGAAACAGATCGTATATGCACCGCAATTGTCAAATACTTATTAACCGTCACTTCTTAGATGGATTTAGACTTGGCAATCGGACCATAATAATGCTCTTCACAATCTTGATGTATAATATACCATTCATTACTTACTGTTATATTAAATTTATTTTTTGTTTATGTCGCAGAATTTGGATAAAGCTGATCCGGAGTCTAACAGGCCTCCGAAATTAGTCATTGAATCTCTTAAAAATAGACCCGTCAATGTTGCACAGGTAAGATTTGGGCTGTTCAAATGTTTTACGAGGCCTTTTTTCCAATTTAAAAGATTTTTTTAATAATTAAAATTAAACATTGAGCAAACCGAAATAAATGCTCAGTATCTGTCTCTCGACTCTTCTATTTTCTTTCTTCAATTTATTGATCTATACGTAGCAATAAATTGGGATTTACTTAAAATATTTTTGAAACATAAGGAAATAATTTTAGCAAAAAGGCACATGCGTAGATGTCAATTAATAAAACTTAATTAAAGATACGTTTTAATTTAAAACGACCGACACAATGTTCGCTAATAGTTCAAAAATATTTTATTATTTGTGTACAATAATTTAATAGGTAGGTCTAGGCGACTCGTAATTTTGACTCGTACCAAAATTAACATGAGGAGTCCTTACTTCGTCCCCAGACAAAATAAATATGCGCGTTCTCAAATTATATAAGGAAAATGGAAAGCAGCTGCAAACTCGTATCTATTATTTTTTCCTGGCTTCGCAAATTGTCTCTCGCTAAAAATACCAGTTTGTGAAGGTCTTTTCGAAAATAATTTGCCACTTTGCACTCTACAACAAGAGCGATTTAGTAGTTGGTTTTTGTTTTTAATAACAAAGAATTAAAGAAAGATATTATCGAAGAAAAATGAGGAAGTTGCCTTATTTTTTTCTATTTATAAAAACTTCTGTTAAGCCTCCTAGAATATTTGAATTTTAGTAGTAGTTGTATATAGTATCCTGAATTGCAGTGGTTACTAAATTTTGACATCTGATAGAACTGTGATGATAAAAAAAGAGATTTATATATATTGATTGGTACATGTTTTTTTTATAGTTCTTGCAGTTACTGAGATATTTAGTTTACTATTTTCTACCCCATATGCGGAATTTCGTAAGCTTCAACATATACCAAGGATTTGATATCAAATTGAACAAAGATTATTAGAAAATTTTTCTGCCTTGTGCTCTACCTTTCGGCACAAACAAGATAAATTGCCAGACGATAAATCCAAATTATCTTCCAAACCTGATTGTAATAATTTATTTACGGACTTCCAGTTTTTGGCACATATAAAAGAATCGTGAATATGTGTTTCCTGGAACAATACGCGAGAATCGCATTTACTGGAAACAGTACCAAACAATAGAAAAATTAAATGTGCAGTTGAACATTTAATGTCGGGTTCGAATATACAAAAAGTGCAATGTGCAATTTCGCAGAGTTTTAGTTCAGGCATTTTTATCACGTTATTTCTATTTCCTCTTATTTATATTAGATATTATTTCGGGTAATTATTTAACAATGTCGTCATAGGAATCTGATATTGTCATTTGCCAAGACCAAATATTTTCGAATTTTTTAGTAAATTGCGATTATTTTTGTTATTTTTTAGTTAGTCTTGGTTATATTTGTTCAATATGCTTAATATTTTTTTAAGTAAAGATTTTCCCAAACTCCACCCTTCCTTAGCTACGCTAATCTCTCTCGATGCCCAAAAATACTGAAAATCGTCATCACTATCATAGGACCAATTGGAGCAAAATTACTCGTATACCGATTGCTTTTTGATACGTTAACTACTCTTAATTTCACTGTAACGCACATTAGTTTGCTAACGAACGAATCGATTTTTTAATATGTCTATTAATAGTAATTTATCTGTAATATACATTCATTCTGTTAATAGTCTCTTTTCATAATTGCTTATTTGTAATAAAAATATTTTAATTCATTTAACGACTTTCTGAAATTAATAATAATCTATTCCTGAACACTTATTAATCATTGTTAAATTTTTTATATTTATTTTGCGCAGCTCGTATAAAACTTTTTGGAAGAGAATTCAAAGAGCTAGAAAATGCATTTTTGAAAAGAAAAGGAAATGTTAAGGAAAATAGAAAAGTTGTATATGTTGAAAACTAACCATTTCCCGATTCGTAAATGCCGTGCCGATGCAGCTTCCACAAAAATAAGTATTTGAATGGCTAATCGACTTAGTGGACCAACTTATCGTTTACAATGTTTTAATACAAAAGTTTTTCAGTTAATTCTATCAGTATATTTTCGTCCAGCGATCACTTTTACATGACGATTGATATTTTGATATTGATTCAAAATCCTAAACGTGGAATCATAATATTATGGCTTTACATCGTAACTAGCACCCTGCTGTACATATATAATCTTATCTTTTAGGTTACTGCTCTTTTGAGCACATATGGGTTTGTAGAAGTTAAAAGACTCCCATATCAGAAATATCGAGCCCTTATAGCAATCGACAACTATGTAAAGTAAGTAATCTTTCGCAAAATTTTGAAGTATGTTTTACTGCGTCTTCATATTTTAAATGATGGCAAAATTAGATCAACGCAAATCTGTTAAGTTTTAAATAAGTTCAATGAGAAAGAGGTATATTTAGGTTTAAGTTATTCAATATTATTAATTATTCAACAGGTGTGCGCCAGATCAAAGATTGCTCTATTTTTTTGGAGCTAACGTTCAGACGAGTGCAATTTTAGTTATGGCGGGCCAGGATCAAGGTCCATAAATACCCTTACAGCTTCTAATTAATTCATTAATTATTAACGTCGTTAGCCACTTGTTTTATCGCCTCTAAACGGGAAATTCTCTAAAGTTCTGGAAAATTTTCCCGGGCTTTCGAATGCGTCAAATATTTATATTTAAGTGGATTGGAATCGAGACAATTTTCCCACGCTCTACGTAGTTACAGCTTTAAATAAGATCCTCCCGTGTCTTGCGGGATCGTTATTACGACACAATGCCGACGTTTCAAAAGTTACTTTATCATAGTTAGACTGTTACACAACTTAAGTTTGAATATGATTTTCGGTGATTTTCATTGCTGTTTTAAAACATTTTTACTTCTATTGATTTTTAACAAAAGTCGCGAATTTATCCCTGTTAGATAATCTGTCATTTGGTTTTATTGACTAACCTAAAGTTTTTTCTTTTTTTTTTGGTGAATGGAGAATTATATGCTTTAATGTAAATATTTATAGGCGTATTTAAACAATGCATGACATTTACAATTAATTTTTCTAATCGCTGTTTGCGCAGATAAATGCCCCACAGAAAAGTCTACGAAAGAACGTGAAGGTTGCAAAATTTATTGCGAGGTATATTTAGAGCGCTTTACTAGTAATTATACTGTTCATTTAAATTGATCTATTTAAAATTCATACGTACATATAACCCATAATTACCAAAAGTTTTATCATCCTTTGTACAACGGATGTGTGTAAATTCTCAATACCAACCTAAATTAAAACCTATTAATAAGAAAACCTTTAAATATGCTGACACAACTCAACCTGCTATTCAGCCATGACGTAGGTGCACCTCGTGTACTCAGTGTTTTATTTTTTGCTGAAAAATTAATGTGAACTAATTGATCTTGCCAAATTTTTATTTCACGTATGTGCTGCTGGGACTTTACCATTATAGAAACTGTCATTGCACATTTGAAACTTCGAATCGACGCCCAATAAAAAGCCTTTTTTACTTTGGCACTTCAAAAAAGAATTTTAATCAAATAATCAAAACCACTGCCAGCTCTGTGTTTGCTGAACTTGATTAATTTTCATTTAAATATGAATTTATTGCTTGTTTTGCTGATGATTGCCAGATAAATTTCAAGAAGTGCCAACGGTAAGGGCAATTAAGTTGTCTATGTAGGGAATATTGAGTTCATGTAATCTTTAAAAAATGGAAATGCGAGTTGTGTTTTAGAAACATTTGCAGGATTTATGAGTCATTTTCATCGTTGAGAAGATTCTAGTTCTTCTCTCAGGTGTGGGTTTAGCAAATCATAGACCACATACATATTTTAATTTTATGGTGTTATGAATTATTTCCCGTTTATGATTATCTTATGTTAAACCCCGAAGTTGTAAAAAAGTCGGCACAATCATTGCCATGATAATCTTATATTTTAGTGCCAGAAGAATCTTGACGCATTTCAATAGAAATGATTCTGAGTACCGGATTAGTAAATATCACCCTCTGAGACACTCTTCAGGCGTCAAAGTAATTCTTATGTAAGTATTATGATAGTTTTCTGTTATTTTTTCCAATTTTTTTGAAATTATGCTTACAATAAATTATTATAAATATTTCATATTCGGAACAACTATCTTAAAAACAAACCTTAGCGCATTTATTTTAATGGCTTGAAATTTGTATCAACCAAAAAGAACTCATTAACCGTCGCTAATTAAACCTTATAGTGCTACGCTTAATCGAGCACAATTTTGTATTTAACTTTTTTCTATCCCTATATAGGTTCTTTATTATAAAACTCTGTTTATCGTTTGCCTTCTTTTATTAGCCCTTGAATAGGTAGTTGTCCGCCTTTTTTTTTGTAATTTTTCGACAAGACTGTAATTTCTTTATGTTGGTGTTTCTTAATTGAATTGTTTTTTTATCTACCCACTGTTTTTAAACTGTACTTAAACGCAAAATTTTCATATTGTATAGGACTTCTCTAACACCTAGTAACCAAACTTTAAAAATCATAGGCCAATTAAAGCTATTTTAAGATCGAACAATTTTCCTAATAGTTTTCTTTCATTTAATTGAGCAAAGTTCTTATCGTATTTGAATGTATATTTTTGGCCCCATCTCACAATCAGCGATAAATTTAACGGCAAACGTGCCCCAATGTGAGATTCCGCTTTAATTTTAAACCAAATTTTTCGTTTTTGGTACTTAGTACCCCATATTCCAAAGTTCGTATCAACGATAGCTCGAAGATATCTCAGTATATTAATCTGTTCGGAAATACATATACATTATCGCTCATATGTAGAGCAATTAAATAAAAATTTTAAATAAGTATGTTTCCAAATAAATATTTTTTTAGAATTAATAAATTATATCTGTTGTTGATCCAAATATGTGAAGGTACAAATATATTTTCAATATATTTTGTGTGTGCTTATTTTAGGCTATTTTGTTTTTCGTAGGGTTCATACATATACCAGCAACCAATTTGTTTATTTATATTATTGTTTTATATCAAGTTTGTTACTTACAGTATTGACTGAAAATATTTTAAGAGTTGTTAATTTATTACATCAGTTAAAAGAAAAAATCTTTAAAAATTTAACATGATGGACAGCAGTATAAAACTACAAAAAAATTAAATTAAAATAAATCAGTAATGCTGTCATTTCTAAGTTTAAAAATAGAGGAATCTTAGATAAATTTCCGAAGTGTGACCAAAAACAAAAAACTGATAAAGCTATGGACAAAAGAATTAAAATTTAATCCATCTAGAATCCGTACAAGAATTATATATTTCAATATCTTTGAGTACCATAAAACGAAGATTAAGAAGCGCTAGTTTATGTGGAAAAAAATCGATAAAGAAGCCTTTCATCTCGAAGAAAAATAGAAAGACTAGATTGTGCTTCATGAAAGAGCATGTGAACTGGTCAAATCAAAAATGAAAAATTGTCCTTTTCTCAGATGAAAATTGATTTAAACCGTTCAAATCAGATACAGTTTTGTTGGGTCAGAAGAACAGTTAATGAACGGCTTAATCCGAAATATACTAAACTATATATAATAAAAACTCACAAATTAATTAAAGAGTGGTTAACCGTACATAACGTTGATGTAACAATCTGGCTAACTAAAAGCCTCGATCTGAACCCCATGGAAAACTTTTAAGATGAAGTCGACAGAAAAACTAATGAGAAAAGAATAACAACTATATAGTAGATTTGTTTAAAGAAGTTCAAATTACATGGAACCCAGTCTATGAACAACAGATGTTGGGAAGCAATTAAAAATAAGGAATATGCTTCTAGATACTAAATAAAAGAGTAGATTGTAAGGTAAAATATAAATAATGTTTTAGTTGCTCCACTTTTGACACATATGTTTTAGAATTTTTTTTTAACTTACAGCTTAAAAACATTTAACAAATAAACCTTAACATTAACATATTTATTTTTAAGTTGTATTAATAATTAATGTATTAAATTATATCAAGTTCATGTTGTCATATAAAAAAAAATCGAGTTTAAAAAATTGCTCTATATATGAGCGATAGTGTATGCAAAAAGTATCGTCTTTTTATGTTAGGAAAACGGCTATAGCTTGAAATCCGTAAATAAAACACGCAAACCGCAATCGATAGGTTGCTTCGGAATGCATTTTTGAAATTTCGGTATTATTGGCAGCTGCAAACAGTATTTCACCGCATACCAGGTGCAGCCGTGTGTGTGCAATTGTCAGTCAATATTATGCAGCCTATACATATATACAGACTAAAACTTGATACTCGTGGCCTATATCCTACATTTAGTGCACTTCAATGAAAACGGTGTTTTGCTTTGATGCTGTTATTCATGGTTTTATTCAGCGATTAGGGGTTTTTATATCTGTTCTCATGCACCAAGAACGAGTTTTTTTTTTATCTGCGCAAATTGAATATAGACTTAAGCTTGTTCTTGTTCTAGATGATCAAGTTTCTTATTTATATATATATATATATATATATAATTATATAATTATTATATAATTTCTTATAGAAATTATTTAAGAAATTTTTGGTGTATGTCAACTTTCATTCACTACGCTTGGTTTATACCTCTTAATTAATAATTGTGGATTATTGCCAATTGGAAAATTAGGCCAGCATGCTATACTGTATCGAAAGCCTTCTCCAGGTCAAGCAATAACAGTGCAGTATTCATTTCGCGATTGAAATCATGAAATATGTGTTTCATAATATATACGACTTTTGGTGTTATATTGGATTTAGGCCTAAATCCAGACTATTTACCAGACGCAATCTTTAAGGTAATTTTTCGTAGACGAGAAAGATGGTCTTTTAACGACTTTAGACTGAGTATTTTTAAAAGAGAGATATGGGGCGTTAGGAGGAGGACAATTTTAGATCTCTTCCCGACTTTGGAAGAAATATGACTATAGCCTTTTTTCACGAATGTGGAAAATGCTTTAATCTGAATATAGATTTTACTTTGTGTACTAAGTGCATTTTCACCTTTCGAAGAAGAAACTCCTGGACACGGGAGCATAATTCGGATGATGTAAACCATTCCTGATTCATATGCGGCACCTTCGCTCATACGCTCTTCCGTCTTGCCTTCATTGGAGAATACCTCCTTAATTTGTTTTGATAAATTAGCACCTTAATAAATTGATCGTTAATATTTCCCATTCAAAATTAATTTTCATTACTTTCTTTATGTTCCAGAAGCGGTTTAGCTGTCTCCAGTGCTGCAATTTTATGGTTTACCTTTCGATGATAAAACAGTGATATTCGCTCACAGTAAATACATCACAATCACAGAATATATGTTAGTTTTTTTTACACCTAAAATTTACTAAAAATTAGCTTTACTCGTATCTAAACTTCTGTTTTTTCCTCGTACTCCTGGAGCAAACAAATTACCATTTCTTGAGTCATAACCCCCAACGTAAATAATATCAGACATTCTATTAATAGGTAGAGATCTGGCTTCCTTTTACTATGATTTGGAACTTAATTTCTCAGCAATAAATGTAAAATTAGATTCGCGATCTGCACATCGAACATCTGATTGTGATCATAAAACAGGACCGAATTCGATATTTTCGTATATTACAAGACGGTGCAAGCATAGTATATAAGCATATTGTTAAGCTTGCAATATTTGAACTAATGCAACGTACTAACTAGCAATATTATTTAATACGTGAAACATGGAAACTAAATTTTGATCCTGCTTTAACTTTAGTGTAATTGGTTTATATTAATTATACTCTGTATTCGTATATTAAGCCGTCTCTGCTACGTTACGTTAACATTAAAAATGCAAAATGTAATTCCGTTCAAGTGGTTTTAGGTCGAACAATGCCATAAACCTTGCGGTCAAGATTTACGATTTGTTATTTTAATGAAACTGTTATAAAATAAAGTCTATTATATAAGAAACTCAGATATAGGAGTATGAACAGAGGGGTTTGGCTTTAAATGTCGGTAAATTATGTTACTCGCCAGTTTAAAAATAACCATCAGCTAGAACATTAAACAGTGCCATTGCCACTATTTCGTTTATTTTTGCGTGATATTGACTCATTGACTCATAAATATATATTGAAACTTTAAGGTAACATATATGAAAATGTAATGCTATTTTTTGGGCGGTTTGAACTAGATAGTTGTGCACGCAAATTATGTTGCACACGCAGATGTAGGAGAACATGAGTGACGGTCCGGATATTTAAAGTCTGACGCCAACAGTTATTATACCCATTCGTCACAAGAGAAACCACAAAACGTCATAAAAACAGCTACATTGATTGCCCGAATTCAAAATTTGTAATTTTATGGGTAGCGGATTGAAAAAGGCACAGTGAATTTTACATAAAAGTTGTTCCCCTCGATAATGAAATCGACATGTCCTAGCAATTTTTGAAAAATCTATACCGTTTTGACATAATACGAGTGGAAAGTTTCCAAATTGACACCCTGTATATTATTCAACTAACGTTCAATTTTGACGACGTCGTGTTCTTGTTAATGCAATCGAGTATATATAATTACTAATTTTGTTTTGAATACACACGAAATACCCCCGGAAATGTGGAAGCAATAATAGATTTAATTTTACCATCATTTTTTTTTTTAATTAGCTGAAAATGGTTAGAAACCCGAGGGGCACACCTTGAAAAATAAGGAAGATAAAAAATCCAGAACAGCTGCTTTTTGAGATAACACCGATTTGAAATTTTCTATGAGACAAAAAAAAATCAAATGAATATTGTTAAAAAGTATTTCTACTTATAACTTCCTCGTTCTTGAGACTTGGCACAAGTACTAGAGTTGCCCAGAAACAACCTCTATTTTTATTTAGCATTTCCATACCAGAAACTTTTAACAAATTCCACGTTAATTTATTAGTGTCACGACTTTTTTTCCCTATAGTGTCAAATACATGTTTATTCTGACATCGTTCAACAAAATCTTAAACATTTTTCCGCAAAACTTTATATGAAAATGTTCTTTGTCTATTTACATAATGAACTTTCGTACAAAATTAAATAGGTTCTGCATCAAACAAGGCTTATGTATTAATAAGCACCGATATAGAATCAATAAATTAAAAAAGTTTTGTTTGTAAAATATGTGATTTCGTCCAGAGTTCAATATATGATGTTACGAAAATAAACTCAAGTTGACGTCACAAAAATTATTTCTGGATTGAAGCTACTCATCCTATGACAAAAACAGAACTCACGTAAATCCACTTGACGTTCTTTTCAATACTAATTATGCAAGTACATATAATAGTCGCCTCCAGAAGCCTTTTTTCCGGTTAATTTTATTAGGCTATTGAAAAGTCTTTGAGATTATAACATTATGGCCACTGACGTTACGTTATATGTGAGCTATAATTTAGATTGCTAAATGATTCCTAGATATTTTTTTTACCATAACGCAATACCTCCAATCGGACACTGATTTACACAAGAGATCTTTTGCCAAAAAATTGATATATTTTTTTCTCAAGCAGAAAATCCATTAACATTTTTTGTTCATGTCGGTAATTATTTATTTTTGGGTATACCTACGTATTCATTTCAATGTATTTTTGTAAAGCATCAACATTGACAAGGCTGTGTCACTGGGCGAAAAAAAAACACGAAAATCCATCAAAATGTAAAATTTGGGTTCTATAAGCTTGTACATTTCGAAGATTAAACAAGACATAGACGAATCTCCATCATTTCAGTTAAAAAAAATAATTAAAAAAATGTCTAATGTAATTAGAAGAAATTGATGGTTTTTGCACCTATTGCTTTTCATAGAATTTTATTATCATTAGATACAATGTGTCAACTATATTTGACCTTAGAGACAGAACACTGTATACTTAAATACCTCTACGAAGTTTCTCGCTACTTACGTGTTATTTTGAGAATTGGAAATAACATTGCTTTGCCAAAATTCGCTGGTTCAAACTGGATTAAGTGCAGGGGTTTATTTAAAATATTTGTTTAAAATTATTAAAATTGCAATATACGTAGTTCAAGAACCCGTGAATGATCACATATGGGAGCACAGCAACATAAACCGTTTATGCAGCGAAGTAAAAGTTATGTACGAATGTAATATAAAGAATTAAAATAATGAATTTATGATAGTTTCTGCAAAAGTTTTTAAAATTCGAGCAAAGTTTATGTTCGGGTATGTATATTAAAGTATATGCTTTCGTAAGTGTGATTGAATCAAGCGTCCTCTAGGTATTACCGCATACTACCTAGAGAATGTTGGCTTATTTTTTTTTTAACATCTATATACTTTACGTGTTGTTCAAACAAACAATTTCCTAGTTCCGTCTCTGGCATTTTTTAATAGTACATTAGCGGCCAACAAAAGATGTAAGGTCGGAAAATCACGATATTCACTGAAATTGAGGTTTTTGGATCCCAAAACAATACATCATAATATATTATCTCCAAAAATTTGAGAAATTTTCGAAATGATGCCAAAAAAGTTAGTTAACTTGAGCCAATTTGGCAGCAATTAGGCGCTAATCTCCGATTCTTTGCAATTATTTGCATAAATGGCCGAATCCAATAGAATTTCATTTATTAACTGCGACTGTAACTTATAGCTAGATAGCAATTTTGTTTGCATGGGAGGTCAAAAATAACAAAAATATTAATATCTCCTGAAGCATAAGGGATATATGTCAGTTATTACTTAATTTTGGCCTTTCTTGGAAAAAATTAACTGTACATGAATACAAATTTAAATATATTATGGAAATTTATAAACGATTTTATTCTATTTTGGGGACATTTCAGAAATTTTTAGGACTTTTTTCATAGTGCCAGAGATAGACTATTTATGGTGGCACTTAACTAAAACTACAGCCCAGCTTTCAAGTATTTCCGTTTCTTACATATGTATTTTTTAAGTATTGATATCGATCTAACCCTAAATTTATTAACTTCTCGGTGGACCTTTATTTGTTTTACATTTTTCGTACCCCGAAATATAAAACAAATAATCATTTTCGGATCACTCAAAAAAAGGGGAATGCAGTTTTAAGGAAATTGTTGAACATTGAATCTTATATACAATTTAAAATGTTTCATACTTTAGATCGAAATAAACAAGCACCCATACAACCGCTGAAATTGTTATTGCGAATATTAATGGTTCCTTGGATTTTATTGGGATATTAAAGTGATATAAAATAGAGAGTTATAAATCTTTTATATCATACATTAAAAATGTAATTCAGTGTTATAAATTTATTTTTGTGAATAAACGCTTAGCTTTTTCTTACTTAATTTAATTGTCTGAAGTAGTCTCTATATTGAATGAAGTGAGCAATTTATTTTGTACTGCATTTTATACAATTTTAAAAAATCACTTACTATTCAAAATGAAATATTACTTAATGCATTTTCACCAGACACATCCTTCTTCCTACGTATTTCGCCAAATTTGTCAAATATTCCCCTAAAAAAATTTTTTGAAAACATAGTTGGTTAAACTTGTCTGGAAATTGTAGAATAAAAAAATCATTTCATTTTAGTGAAATAAATCAAGTTTATTAATAACATATCAAATATGCAATACAAAATCTATAAAAACAAGGTTTTTAACTTACTGCCACGTCACTTGCTACGACAACATCAGGTAGTTTTGGATTACCCTTTAACTGAGGCTGAAAATCAAGTGGTGCGTAAAACTTACTAGAAATTAATAAGAAATATTCATACCATAACATAAATGCAGGTCGGTATAGTTCGTTCTATAAGCTGGTTCAATTGGTCTTGTCTCAAAGCAGGACCTTCGGTGCTATTTTCTGGAATGGTCAGTAATAGTTTGGGTAAAGGAACACTTCCAGCCAACAATGGATATAAATTGTATTGAAGTTTTTTAGTGGAGAATGGTAATACTGACACAGTTGTCTAAAAAAAAATCAATATCTTTTACCTCAATGCTCTTTAAAGCAAACACTATTACTTTCAGCAATGCTGCCAAGAGATATGAAGACTTGAATGCGACAATATAAGATGAGTCATTGATTTAGACAGTAAATAAATTTAATTCAGGGAAAAGTGCATTATTTTTTTCCTCTTTTTACCTGTCTGTAACCAGAGAACATAAAAGCTTCGCTAGCTTCCATTGCCACATCCAACTGAATCAGATGTGAAGATTGGTTTATTAAATGATATTTAATTATCACAGGAGTTCTGACAAAACCATGGGCTGGAATTGTCATTTCTAAATTCAGTGGAATCCAGTCGCAATGGTGACCGTGCAGGGTCACTTGTGTTGTAGTAGAAGAGCCGTTTTCCCTAAATAAAGAATATAACTCTTAATCTGATAAACGTAAATTGAAAAATACTTAACATAAATCAAAATAATCGCGACGTTTGAAATTAAACCGATCAAAAGATTTTTTACATACATTATACTTTTCTAAACTTAAAGGTACTTTTTTACAAGGTTTTTTTCATGTAATGTAGAACACGGTTTCCGACGAGTATTTACTCAACCCTAAAATTTCGTATACCCAGGAAAAGTATACAAACCTTTTCCACGTTATCCTGTATTCCCCTACAAGAATGTTTTGGTCAGACTGTTTTTCGGATACGGCCAAAAATAATTCAGTGCCCACTTCCTCTTTGTTGAACGTACATCCTGCCAAACTACTTTGAATTTTCGTTTCCACAGACTTGACAGGATATAACTAAAACAAAATAGGGTTGATCCAAAAGTATGCACCTAAGTCAAAAAGGACGTGACAAAGTTTTTATGGAATTATATGCCTTTTAGAAAATTTTAGGGGATAATGCAGTTATTATATTCCTGTATCCGTTGGGTAATAAAATATTGCGAATTCCACTTAGAGAGTCATTCAAACATTGCTTAAACTCGGTTCTGTTAAATCCAACCTTCGCATATCAAACAAAACATAAGGAATTTGTTCATATCAGGCTGCTCATATTGTAACAAAAATGCATTTTTTATGAACATACATGGTATGATTGACCGGCAGGTTGGCCTTTTAGTTTACAAACCACATAGTTAATAGCCGTATTAGCCGACCCTGAACTCTCCGTATTCCAGAAACTGTCAACACTTGAAATTTTGCCTTATGGTTGTATTTTTTTTGAAAAGTCAGAACGTATTAAATGCATTCAGACCTTATTTTCTTCTCAAGAGCCATTAGAATTCTGACATATAATCTCCGTTAAAGTCCGTCTCAAGGTATATTTTATGAACTTTTTCACCGCAACCCAAAAATATACTCACAAATTCAACTGTACTATCCTCTATGCAAATAGGCCAAGGTGACTGAACCTCAACAAGCGGCATAACCCAGAAGTGCTCGCCAGCATAAAATTTCTGTATGGTCTGCATCATCATCGACACAAAGCGAGTATTCACTTCAAAAGGCTGCACAACCGGCAACACTATTTCTTCATTTTTAATGCTTATCACAGGCTTTTCACTGTCTAAAGTATAAGTGATTTGTATGGATATTTTTTTAATTTCCGGTTTGTTTGCACGAAGAAACAAGCTGGTCATAGTTTTGGCATTTGGGTCCATATTTCTTGGGGTTTGGAGCAAAAAGGGAAGTTTCTCTAAACGCATTTCAGGCACTGAAGAAAACTCCACTAAAAACCTGACTTTATACTAAAAAATGTATTACTCTTAGAAATACAACCTTCATTAGACTCATCTGAAGATATTTCAACTCTCAAGTCTTTAATAGCACCAGCTTCCTGGTTAATAATCTTGAGATAAACCTCGTAGCATTCACCCACCAAAGCCGGAGGAGCGTGCTCAAATTTAACACTGATTTTCGAGTCTCTAGGTACGACTGATGCCTTGGAAGCAACTTTGATATTGTTGAAGTCCAAACATGTTAAACTCTTTTTAAAATGCTGCAGTTCTGGAAGTTCCACTTGAGCGCAATTTGGACTAAACTTGAGTCTCGCGCAACAGTTTGAAGGATTGCCGATTGATATATTTACAGAATCAATCTAATAAAGTTTAAATAAAAGTCCGACAGTTTTTTAAGAATATTAAACTATTTACTTCTAATTCGTTGTTTAAATCCCGAGTATTTGGCTCAAAATGCACTAGAAATTTTTTAACTTCATTACAGTAAAATGTTAAAGAATCAGCATTGATCACTGCGTATTCTGAGCTCTGATTTGGAGAATTCACTTTTACTGTAACCTGGGTAAATGTTAATGGAAATGAGCAAGTGCTCCTAAAAATGTTCTAGCTGAATTAAAAGAATTTAATGTTACTTATTTTATACCTAATGAAAATCTCCAAGGAAACCTGTTGATCAACTGCAAATGTTGGTTTCAAAAACCGGGATTTCACATCGATGCACGTTTGAATTTGTGTCAAATCTAGTGAAAAAGTAAGGCAATCGCCCCCGAATACTGGCTGCCATAAAATGATGGCGTTTTGAAGGATATCATGCGCCAATTTAGGATTTCCATATGGAATTTGCTTCTAAAAAACACTCAGTACATAGTAACACTTAGGCAATGGAATCTTACTTTCAAAATACGATTCAAATTCTCATAAATTCGACGCCTGTCTTCTATACTCAAAGTGGCAGAGGCTGCCAAAATTTCAAAGGCTAATTGCATATAATCTTGTATATTTGCCGTCAAATAAGCACATAGAATGGCTTTTTCTAATATGTTTGATATTATTCCCCACCATTTCTCTTCTCTATAGTCTGAGAGCATGTGTGTATACAAACTGGAACAATTGTATAATTTGAGGACATATTAAATTTGAAAGATTTAGAACTAGTTCTTCAATGTCCTGCTAAACTACATGTGAAGGAACTTGCAGTAAAGACCAACTCTCAGTCAAAGTGTCTCTATCAATTAAGGTGTTTCATATATCTGTCCTTACTTCAACTATTGGTTAAGGTTAACTTCAATATAAAAAATACTTTATTTGCCAGTTAGTTGTTAACTGACAACAGGAGCTTCCTAATTAGACATTGAAGGACCAGTCATATAAACTAAAATGAAGATTCCACAACTAAGAAATATATTAATTTCCCTTTTTGGTGTTATTTTGAAAATAATAAAACAAATTAAATAAATACTTACGTTAAAGCCTTTCCATAATCTTTTGAATGATAACATTCGTCTGCCATCTGCAAAACCAAATGTCTCCTTGTTCTAGGACATTTATAAATTTTATACTGCGCGATAGCTAAACCATAGAGAGATATTATGATGCTCTAAAACACACACATCTAAATCATAAAAAACATAACCATCACTATTTCTTTTTACTGAGTGACTAATTTGATTCTCCAAATACTGCAAAGCTTGAATACCACTTGCTTCTAGTGAAGGATCCGGAGGTTCGGTGGAAACTTTCCCAGGCCTCCAGGGTCTCTGGCCATAAAATTCTATTCTATCCAAACCCTCTAGTGGGTCTGGGTGAGGGTATGCAATGATACTCTAAAAAGAATTAATTTTTTCTGTATGAGTATTATATCACTTACAGAGCAAATCTTCTGGCAAGACTGCTTTCTGTCAATAGAAAACTGTGCTGCTGGCTGGTAATAAATGCCTGGATGTTGAGTTTGCACTGCAGGCAGGCCTGATTTGACTGCTTCATCAAATATTTCAGCAAAAATTTCATATCTACACATTGGAAAACCCTCAAATTTCCAAAACAATGAAAAAATATCTTGTGTTCTTACTGTTTGGATAACCAGGCATAATGTTCAAAAACAAGTTCCTGAAACCCAATTCTATTCTTGAACTTATCAACATGTGTTTTGAACTGTGAAATTGCATCTCTAGGAAGATTTAAAGTGAACAATAATTTGCAAATTTTAAAATTTATGAATCCAGCTATGGTGCGAATTTCCATAGCATTTGTATCAACTATGCGTATTTCTAGTAAATTATTGTAGGCTGATAAGTAATGTCTGAAAAATTAAATAATCATATGAAAATTTTGTATAGGAGAGTCATGTTTAACATACTTATGTGACGCATGCATGTCTTGCTTCAATTCGTTTAAAAACGCCATTTTAAATTGATGCCTGACATATAAGTTTTGATGGGAACTTTTATTTAAGTACTCTTTATGCATTTTCACATTTTTGATACAATTATAATAATAATTGTGACAAAAATCACAAAAGGCTTTCTCCAGCCTAATTGTATATCCCTGAAAAATGGTGATATTAGAATTGGTGATACAATTTGATTTAATAAATAAGAAAATCAGATATACATTATTTTTTCTAAATATGTGTACATACATACATGACATATCCTAATGGTGGTTATATAGGAAATTGGATCAAAAATTTTTATAGCATTTTTGACATTACTGCTTTTAATTTTATTTGAAGTTGTTTCATAAATGATCTGTGACATTTGAAATTAGTTTTTGATAAATACTCTCAAATCTTGATTGGTCATCTTTTAATCAAGGATTAAGTGAAAAGTCCTATCATATTGCTTTGTAAACATCTTTTTATTAGGTGAGAGGACTTAAAACTGGTTTTAACTTTAATTTTTTAAAAAAGCAATTTGAATTGAGAATTATTGATCTTTTAAAATCAAACACATGAATTGCACATTAAGTAATTTGAGATTGTCCTAAAGCAGCAAGCTGTAAATACTTCCAACAATGCTTTCCAATATATTAATCTACTTCATCTACCTTCATGTGTACATATTTTCAAAGATAATGACCTGTTTTATATTAAAGTATTTTGCTCTAATTTGGTCTAAAAACTTAATTTTATTTTAACCAAAACTAATCACACATTTTTATTTTTGAAATACTAACCAGTAAATGCTGTCCATGTGGCAATACATACAGTGACTGTGAATTTAACTCGCAGCTAGAACACAAAGCTATAGCTCTCTCTGAAGCCAAAGGATCTTCTGGTAATGGCAAATGGTTCTGAATTAACACTACCACTATAAAAGTTTCCCTTCCATCTAAGGCAGCCCTGGATTATGCTCATTATTAATACTAAAGAATTCAAACCAATAAAACACCTGATACCTCATTGATTGAACTTTGGAGGCACATTCAATCATTTTCTCACTCCATGAATTATCATTCCAATCCAAATCAAAGAACACAACAATGACAGCAGGAATTTCCTGTAGATATTTGTTCAGCCAGTTTTTCTTCAGAATTCCCTTGGGAATATACCAGTCATAGGAGTTGCGTTTCGGTTTGATAACAGGGAATTTATGAGTGTTGCTAATGAGTTTGTAGAGCACTGGGGCTTTGTCAGTTCTATTGTTAAATGTCTCCCAGATTGATTTGTGAATGGCGTTGTTGACAACATCCAGACCAGAAAATCCGACCAAGGCTAAGGGTTTTATTTTGAGTTCTTGGGGGAGATTGAGGGTGTTTTGATAAAGTGATAAATTTGTTTGGATGTTCGACATGTTATGAGGGCGATTGTACAGATGAAGTGAAAAATATTTTGATGTTTCAAACCACTTTTTTACGTTTACGAGTGTTTCAAAGGAATTTTTTCTTATTTGTTATTTTATATTTAAAAATTAAGATTTTTCGTCTTTGACATTTTCTCACTTAACCTAACTTAAAATTATAATTGGGCAATGCAACGCTAATACTTACGTACTAGCCACGGAATAGTGAGGCAACAGCGCATTTTTTGTATCCGCTAACCAGTCCCTGTTTTAATCAGGTATTAACCTTACAGTTTTACTATTGTGCTTACAGATAACCGAATAAACACAATTGATTAATTTAGTTTTTAGTATTAATAGCTACGTTAAAAATGTTTTTTTTCTGTTAGAACAGACCTTCTACTCTATGTATGAAAATTTCAAATGATACAGACTTTCCAGGCTAGAAACGTGCAAAAAAAGATGAGCCTTTGTGGATGGACTTGTAGGACGAGTTTTGATAATAAGAAAAATGAAGACTATTCAATCGAATAGATCGATAACCAAAACGTTTTTTGACACAAGTCTTTACAAAAGATTTATTTAAAGAATTAGTATTTGATTATTTTACCTAATTTAAATTGTCAAGTCTAAAATTTAATTATTTGTGTTGGTGTTTACCCTCAGTAATATTTAATAGAGTTTAATTCCTTATATGTATATCCGAGGTTGACCTCTTGTTTGTAAGATATTATTCTCAAACAGCACAAAAAAAGTATACAGCACAGCTAAAAGGTGTAAAACATGTTGGTAAATATTGATCAAGCTTGATCTTCGACTCGCTAAGCTCCATAGTTCAAAAAAGTTCACAATGAATGTTCAAATTCTTTCCAAAACTTTTAAGAATTTTGTAATTTACAACAAGCATGCTCAAACTACGTAATGACCTTGAAACTACTTGAATAAGGGTAACTGTTTTATTTGATGTTCTCAAATACTAAAAATAGAAAATAGTTTTACTCAAATATGGGCTATATTGTAAACCTTCTAACGTTTACATGATCAATAGGTCGTGAAACTACTCACCATGCAATGTTGCAATTTCGTACCTTCCAGCTTTGAAAGTAACAAAACTGATAAATTTTGCAGTGAATTAACAAATTGACAATGTTAACATTGACACATGAAAGGAATAATAAGTGCGTTGAGAAAGCGACACAAGGCCCTGTACGAGCGAAACTGGAAGAAGTAATTATCTACAGGGTGCTCTAAAAAACTTTACAGCAAAGAACTGTTCAGGTGCCGCTCGTTGTTATGACATTGTGTGAAAAATTAAAAATATATATTTATTATGAAGATGTATTAAGCTACAAGTTTTTACAACTTGAATTCAAAAGTCCAGCAGATTTAATGGCATCAAACCAAAAGTAAAATTATTTGATTCGTGTCCTTCACATTTTATTACTCATTATCATTCTCACCAACGCTTTATTTTCTAAACCAATAATTAAAAATATTTTTTCATCTATTTAATTAACTTATTAATATTGGCATGACAACTAGAAACGACCCAATATCGTTGAAGTATTGCAGGACTGTCCAGATTATTCATTTATCAACTTACATAAATATCCTTATTGAATAAAGAGACATAATTAGCATTCCACCTTTTTGAATATATTAATAATATATCATCTGATGGGAGGGCTTGATTTTACAGAGACATATATGAAAATGAGAATGAAAATTTTGTTTAATGAAATTGGCGAAACGATTTTTTTCCACAAAGATTTCATTATCACTATGACATTTCCCACACAATCAGGACTCAGGACTCTAGATCAATCTCAATAGAATATCCTATTCTAGACCTCAGAATAAAATTCTTGTCGACATTGATTGGTTAAAAAATATAATTTATTAATTTCGTTGGACAGAATTTTTATTTTTCTTTCATATGTTGCCATACACTGTCAGGTTCTAAGCTATTTTAATTGAATAACGGACTTGTGTGTGGAAGTAAACTAGAATAAAAGGTGGTTTCTGTCTCAAATTGGACACGTCTTCCATCTTTTCCTTTGCACTACAACAAAAATCTAAATTGGTATTAAATTACTTAATATTGCTATTGGTTAAACGTATTCGATTAATGATTGACACATTTCAATCTAAACATTACTTAGAACTGCATATACTTTAAACATAACTAACTTTCTTACATCATGCAGGCCACGTATTGACGCAGTGTCGGTTAAACAGGAGTGCGCACCAGAATTTGTTCGATAGATATTTCGATCTTTGCTATAAATTATCTACATTTAAATTAACTTAACGTTTTCATTTACGTCTATCAATAAACACTTAATTAGAATAATCAAGTTTTCCATATTTAACATTTTTTTTCATTTCAACAATTTTGACCTTTATTTTAAGGGAATCTGTGGGTCGTTATAATATGAAACGATTTTTCAACATCCAAGTTCTTGCACCAAATTTCGAATGTTAACTAAAAGGGAAGTTATTATAATTATGATTATTATATAATATATAGGGTGTCCCAGAATATGTGGGCAATCTCTTGGACCCAAATTATAGACGTAGAAATAAGTATACTAGTTAATGCAAACTTTTCTCGAAAAGTTGATATTGAAAAAGTTTCAGGTTGTCGAACTTCCATTTCTAAATTGTTTTTTCTTTTAATATGTTCAATAGTAATTGATGGATTTTATTGAAATTCGGTACATCAATTTGCACCAATTACTTTTCGACATATTAAAACAAACTAATTTATAAATGGAAGTTTGACATCCTGTAACTTTTTTAATATCGACTTCTCGAAAAGAGGTTTCAGGAACTAGTGTACTTATTTTTACGTCTACTATTTCGATTCAAGAGATTGCCTACATATTCTGGGACACCCTGTATAAATTGTTATATTATATGTACATATATGTGTATTATAATTTGGCGCAGGAATTTAGATGTTGATTCTAAACGCCGTTTCATAATATAATGCTACTCAGGCTCCCCTAAAGCAAAGCAAAGATAAAAATTTAAGATATTCAAAAGTAATAAGTGTATTGGCACTAAAGTGAATACTATACTTCCATACGTTTAAATAGTAGTCGCACTCATTTGAGTGTGAGTGTAACGGTCGTTTAAGCTATAATATGAAATGCATGAAAAGCTACTTCTAAACCTGACTATTTCACCGTACAATCAATGAAAGATAAAGTGAACTGAACACCGAACAAAACACTAATTCAGACGAGTACACACCTATGTATAAAATTTCCAAACTTGTATTCGGGTACTGTATAAACACATTAGGGGTTTTTTTGTTTCGGTACGTTCGACGACTTCAGGTATTAAATATTAGAATTTACTGCCTGAATAGTACTTCTGTTGGAAATTAATGCATCTGTTTTGGTCGATTGGCTGAGGATATTAAAACGAAAATAGGATATCGAAAACATACTTGCTCTCAACTTTCACGATTTATTTTTTGGGCATTACGTTGATTTTTTCCCTTATCATTAAAAACTAAGATAGTTCTATATAATCTATCTACTTCTATTGTAAAAATTTGAAAAATTTCGACATTGTAGAACCTAAAGATAAATAAGCTGTTGTTTGTTAAAAGCCCTTAGAATAATTTCGGACTTATAACTAATGAAGCAAACCACCTTTATTTAAAAACCATTAATGTATACATATGTTTAATATTTCAAGTTGGCTGACCTTTTTTATTAGTAACGATTTTTATAGTAGCTATTTTGAAAAAACCTTAAATTGAAAAAATAAAAGCTATATTAGGTGATGATTTTCATTTTTCATGGTTTTTGGTATGAAAACATTTGAACTTAGGCATAGGAAACACTACATGAAATCTGCTTAGAATTTTGCATAGAACCTAAGACGACACTGCTTTTTTATGAGACACTGTCTATAAATAACAGTTAAGGTTTCAAAGAGATCCATCGAAAACCTGTAACTTTTGTATTTGAGATTTATAATATAAAAATTAAAAAAGGGGGACTTTGGGTTGCCTCTTTTTATTCAGGTTAAGAGATATCCAAACTATAAAAAGTATCTGGTTTAGTTACGGGTTGAAGTATCACATAAAAGGCATAAAGAAACGCGAATTTATAGACGAATTCAACTCCGAATAATCTTCAAAAACACGAAGTATCTATTATTGAAAAATTTTGGCAGCGACTGACAATAGGTTTAAAAAAAATGAAACTGCATTTCAGTGCAGATCGGTAACAAGCTTTTCTGGTTGACTACAGATCTGATTTTAAAGTTTTCGGTTAATCGATAACAATTCGGACTAACCCGGTATATGAGCGGACATCCGCTCTAACTGTTAATAACTAGCGCTACCGTACTACCGCTACCAGACCTTAGTACTGGGTACTGATGTTTCTTTCATCTTCTGTCGATTTACTTCATATTGTGATTTACTATCTTGTAAAATTTTTGATAAAAACTAAAACTTTTAACTAAAAAAAGTGCAGTCAGAGGCGAACCTAATAATGTTCGATTAAATAAGGGGTCAAAGTGAAGTAAAAGAGTGGGAAAAGCGAGCACTCGCAGGAAAATTTAATGACTTTAATGACGAATTGTTTGTTTCTTATGACGTCACACAAGCAGCAACGTGCGTCGACTCAGTTCGTGCTTTTCCGTCGAGCAAAAGATATATAACTCAAGAGGCAGACGGCCTCAGAAATGTTGTAGCATCCTTCCCTATAGTCGGCGCGGTTTGTATTCACATTTCGTCGAACGAATAGCGGAATTTGATAGAAATAGAAACGTCGAGAAGTGCGACGGTGCATACCGGCGTAACGTAACCAACAGTAGGTGTTGGTGTGACTCAAACACGCCCAAAATAAGTAATAATTAACAGACCATAATGTGTTCAAATCAGTGATAAACAGTAAAAAAATTGCGAATTCCTTACCGTACGAAGTCACCTCCGCCCCAGTGATCTCGGTGTCCGGAGGTCTGTTTTTTAGGGGTTAAGTTAACCGGTGCCAGCGAAACCTAGTTTTTTAATCTCTCCTGGCGTCCTGACCTGGGAACCTGGATTTGTGCTATACATCTGCCTGTGATTTATTTCGTAAAAACTTTATTGTTATTGTCTGAAAAAGATATTAAAGGTAAGATTATAATTTTATATGGATGTAGTAATTAGTGTATATTAGATAATAAAGTATCTGCTGGCGTTTGCATGGTTCTCTTGACACACCCTCATCCTGAATTTGGATTGGAAATTTGTCTGACCGAAAGTAGGTTATGTCGTTTCGTTCTTGCGGTTCTCTTTTAAGTTTTTATTTAATTTATTGATATTTCTGTTAGAAAATCTAACAAAGTATTAAGTAACAAAAAGACCAGTAACTGTCTGGGCACTTTAAATAATTACGGACTTACATTGTATATTTTATTAAAGAAATCCAAGTTTCGTACTACCTCTTATCAATTGATTTATCATTTACAAATATGGCATCCATTTTTTTATAAACAAAAACAAATGAGTTGAAGTGCTGTAAAGCTGAATGGTTTCCTAGGAAACCAATAAGCTATGAACTAGGCCTTTTTAGCCTTGTAAATTTGACATTTTCCAAGCAGTGTCCATATTTCTTGGATATTTGTATCTGTACTGTACTGGCATGTATGTAGTTATATTTAACACTTAGCACAGATCAGGCACCTTTTCAGTTTTCTCATAATAATAAATGCTACCCAGAAGATTTTCTGATGTAGACCTCTATTGCCCCATTAATTATCTTTTATATCATACAGTTTAGCCACAATAAATAAAACTCATAATAAAAAAATTATTTGCTTCTTTGAGAACTATTCATGGGACAATTCAAAATATTTAATAATATATGCTTATGAAGCCCCATTAAAAAAAATACAACCTTATATGCACATGGAGCAAAAATGTTATACTAGCAATTCAAGTTTAACTCAAAATCTCTAAAACATTGTTTAAACATTTGTCTCATCTATAATAGCTAAGATACATTGCTTTCTTTTAAATAGAAGACTTGCAAAACACCCTATATAGCAAGAATAAATCAAGATAACTATAAAACAGTGATACATAATACCAATATATATAACATATAACATACCAATGTAATTTTTCTTTTGAGACCAGAGTGTGGCATCAGATATCATCTATCTGTTATAGTTTTGCCAATGTCACATAAATTAATTGAAAATGTGCCACCTTGTACAGTCATGATTCACAAATTGATTCAGGTTTAATTGAAATTCTAACTAAACCGAGATTTGAATCATTATTGTTTTTCTATATTGATTTTGGCTAGAAAATAACTTTGACATGTTGGTAAAAATCCATAAATATCTCAGTATGCCTTTTATGTGGAGTTGTTTAATCATGGTGTAAGTTTCATTCTGCTAAATCTGATCCACATGCATTAGGAATACAAGTAAAAAAAAATGTGTTTATAGCAGATAGTTGCTTGGATTGCTATTATTATGACAGTAATGCTTTTCTTATTAACTTATGAACCAAAAAATTTACAAGTCAGATTTAGGTGAACCAAGTTTAAACAGGTTCAACAACTTGATCTTAATGCATACATCTCCTAGTGTGCCAATACCTTGTTCTTCAAACTTAGGGTATTAAAGTGCCTAGTATAATTACAAATCTATATTTGATCTACAAACTCTTTTGTAGAGTCTTGTGTCTCTCACTTTCTTAGAATAATAATTGGTTACAATTCACTTGTAGAAAGTGTCTAATAATTTCAAAAAACACAGATTATTCTCAATTATTATGAGCAATTATTAATAATTCTTAATGGCTACTTTATTATTATTAATGGTTGATTAGTTAGAAAGGAAATACCGCCCATCAAAATAATTGTTACAAGTAAATATTTTATTTTGAATTTGAGATCTTCAAAAAAATCCAATGTTTCAATAAAGTATTTTTTATTTTCAGAGGCTTAAACTGTTTACACTATCAATTTTTTCCCAAGGTCATTTTTACAAGTCTTTCGGGGTCAACTTCGTTTTTTCAAATAAAACATCCAATTTTTTTTGGAGATTCGAGTTCTTTGTTGACAGTAACAATACTTTTATTTGAAACATTTTTTCGTTGAAATTGATAATCCATAATAATGCTAAAAAAAAATCTCTTATCTCGGCAGTGCTACAAGTTCAATTTGGTAAAATCTTTCTTAAAATAGACTAATCCAATTTCCAATTCAAATCAAAATTTTACACTCGAAGACATGTGTTTAGTTTCGTCAAATTTCTCTTAATAGTTACATCTAGAACTTCTCGATATTAATAAACTGTAATTTACCCTTATTGTGCCCCATTAGTACGCTTACACTGTGCTATGTCAGCGTTATGCGCGCTTGTTGAAATATCACACCTCAAATGTTAGAAAATACCACACAATTATTTCAAAATAGGATTAGGTATATGTTTAATGAACAATTTATTTGCATATAAGAATAGGAACCAATTTACACCCTAAAAGTGAAATATGGTTGTCATAAATTTAAAGTGTGGGTGTCAAATGTATGGAAATACCAAAAGGTATAAATACATCTTAGTTGCTGTTAATGATTTTACGAAATAACCTGAACCTGGCTTCCTGCCGAATCAGAGGGCAATTACTGCGGAAGTGGTACAGGTAAATCACTTTTTCTGCAGACTTAGAGTGCCTTTCGAACTCTACTAAATAAAAAAGACGAATACGTTTACATCGCTTTCCTGGAAACAGTAGTTTAACTTTTTTACTTATTTTTTTTTTACTTTTTAAGCTGCCTTGTGGCAAATACTCTATTTTGAGTGTAATTTATTCTTATTGATTTTACCAATGGAAAACCATGCCTCAAATCTCACTATACAGTGCTGAGAAGCTGTTCAATTATTTGTTTATAAAATTTCACAAGTGTCTGTAAAATAGGTAACTAACTAATTTATTTATTTGATGTGGATTTGTGCGTAAATCAGGTTTTAGTCTAAACTTTGATAGAAGTTTTGATGTGTGCTTTATTTAGCAGCATAATGTTTAGGCCGGTTAATAAAACAAAATCATAAGCAGCTTTTTGATTTTTGATTAAGAAAATATTTAGGCCGTGGGCGAGCCCAGGGGCCATATCTTGGACCTAGAAGAAGGACCCATTAATTATAGAATTGTTCACGACTTAATTGGTAAATTGAAGAAGAGATCGCCGAGATATTTTTGTGTACATCGAAATGTGTACGCTTTAGGTATTATAAAGTATTTCGAACGTATTTTCTAAATACTTTGGTGTACAAAAATTCGAAAGTGATCTACCTCTTGATATTTTATTCCACGAGAAAATTTACCAATTATATGGTATAATAAAATTTGGTAAAATAAAATATAGAGGTTGGCCCAGATTTTATTATGAAAACTTCAGAAATAGTCAAGCACAGTTTAATGTGGATGGTTCAGATGAACCTCAGTCCTAATGTTTTTCATTTCTGAGTTATAGGGGGCCAAAAGATTTGTTCTTATCTATCTTGAAATTGTGTCAGCATGGTTGAAAACCCCATTTGGACAAGCGCAGTTCTCATTTTGGATTCGAATCTAAAATATGTGTTGTCCAGAAGCATTTACGAATTATCCGGGTTTCCTACATTCAAACCTAGAGATAGTAAAGATGTTGCTTTTATTTTTTAATTTCTGAATCGTCAAAGCCTTTCAAATCCAATTTAATACACAGAACGCTATCATGAAGTGTTAGAAGTGTAAACAATATTGAGTGGTCAAGTTCAAGAAAAGCATAAATATGGATATTTGATATCAATAATTTAATAAGCAAATAGATACGTATTGGACAAGCTTTCAGACATTTCTAAGGTAATTTTTTTCTGGTGCAGTGAGTCAGGTATGAGATAAAGTGCACAAACCATGGTATAAACTTAAAAAGGACACCCTATTGACCATTCATGGCTTTTGCTTTGATATCTCGTTTTCTCGTATCTGTTGGTTTCACACAAAGTGAAATTACAATTTAATGTTAATATACTTTTTATGGAAATATCTCAATCTCGCAATTCTAACATCATTGTTTCTATAGGAACTTAGGTCTTGGACAAGATGTAAGATGGAATAAGGTGTACCTTAATTTAATTAATATACCTTATTATATTAATAGATATTTGCACAAGTAAACTACAAGGTAATTCCCTTGACATGGAAAAGTTTTTAACATTTATTTATTATCCGGAATTATTTTTTAAAAACGACTCCTGAACGATCATTGCTGTTGTGATTCAACTAAAAATATTCGAAAAATAGTGGTAATTGTATGTAATAATATGCACATAAATAACATTATAATTTAATCACTAGCTTGGTAAGGAATAATAAATAAATTGATTTTTTTAGATGTTTTTGGAAGATTGTTGGGGGGGGGGGGGGGCATATTTGTGTTTTAACTCAAGTTCCAAGGTAGTATTTTTAAGAAATATTAATTACAATAGGTAGTTTATTTGCTATTTTTTTTAACAAGTCATTTATTATTTCTCTATTTAAAATACTGGTACAACCATCATACCAAGTTAGGAAATAGTTTATGCTGATCTTGATTCTGAAATACCTGTATAAAGTGATCTATTTTGCTTCTAATCAAGTCTGTAAACACTGACCTTGTTCCAAATAAAATTGCAAGCCATACATTTAGTTGAATGAAATAAAATAAATACGTTATTGTTTGGCATATTTGCTAGATTGATTACCAGGTGTTGAAAAGAAACATTTCGTTACGCTATTTAATAATGCACACGCATATTGGCAATAAGAATAAAGGAAAACTTAAGGACACTTTTCGGGGTAGCTTTACCTAAAGTACTGGTTAGGTTTAATCATTAATTAGAAGAAAAAATGATGTATTATAAATTCTTAGTTGAAACCAATAGGTGAAGTGACTTTATTACCTGATATATTTTAACGGTTAGTTTTGAATTGTTGTTTCATATTTGCCTAGTGGATATGTGTTTGGGTTCAAAATGGACCCATTAATACGAATTAATCCCGTAACATTTTCCAATAATTTATCATACCTCATTTCTGACCCATATATTGTAGCCATATTTTGAACAGCAAAGGGTTTTGCCACTGGCTTTTGGTTACTACCCTCATTATACTTACCAATTAAGCGACTTTTTCTTTATTGGGTGTAAATATCTGAAAATGTAGCCGTTAATTACCTAATTAATATGTTTTGTATTAATTCCATTCTAATATCATTAAAATAAATTGATTAATTATCTGGTGTACCACATATTCATCTCAAATCACCTATTTTAGCTGCTAGCTCACCAATTAACAACATGTGCGTTACTTCAATTGATGAACATTCTAAATTTCAATTGTTAAAATCCACCTATGTACGTTTACTTGAAGAGTGAGAAGTAACAGCACTAATGCAGAAAATAATTCTTTAGAAAGAATAGATTTGCTTACAGTGAACTCGCACGTGCATTTATTGTATTTAAGATGTTTTGATATGTAAAAATAAATTCGATTGCAATTACTTTTGTCGATAGTTATGGTTCATCATGTTTTTATCTAGATACGATTTGCAGATTATCATATTAATCAGATCCGAAATGAATGCACCTGATTCTGAAATGCTCTTTCTTCTGAAAAAGTCGAATGTGCAATCTCAAATCGACGTAACAAGTTGTGTGAATGAATTATTTATTTTATAGAATAGATGTATAAGAAAGTAAAAATAGTTTAAACAAACTATACAAAATGTATAATATACTACTAACTACTATCTTGATGACCTACATACCTATCTTTGTGATGTAACCTGCTTTTCTTTTGCACTAGCATGACGGATATTTTTTTAATGAAATCTTTTGATTTGACTTGTTAATTGATTCACTTTTAACTTAAAAAATACTTTCTGTTTTACAAATTTCCCAGTGTGGGCATTAATAATTCGCTAATTTCATTCTGAAACGATTACTAAGCTTATATGTATCCTATCTGCAATTAATTACCTAACGTAATAAACGGCTCTCTAATTATATTTAATTTTGTCTTGAAGTGCAACTACTAAAAGGACACTAATGCACGTTTCCATGTCGAAACTGTATAAATAATATGGAATTTATTTGAGTCATAGTGGTTAATTATTTTTTTATTTTAATTTCAGATTTCAAGATGGCTCATCTGGTTACAAGTGTTGTGGATAAATACCATGACATTCTAGATAATAAAAGTGGTAAGTCCTTTTTTCAAATTAATCATTCGTAGCGGTATTATCCCAAAAATTATCCAACCCAAGCACGTACTAAAGTCATATATAAATCCTGGTGACCTCGCTCTCGAATTTACTGCTAATTCTTGAATACATGAAAACCTCTACACCTGCTTGAATTGTCAATGATTTCTTCTTTGAGTTGGCGGTCGTCTGGAAACGATGAACGTTGGGCCAAATACCCACTTTGGGTTAAAAGTCCGTTTTTCTTGCATTTATCCGGTTTTTATTACGTTTTTTTTTATTGTTGTATTAACGCATTATCAGTAGCTAAATATCAGCGGGACCATTTTAGAAGACTTTACTCCTATTTTATTATTTATAAAATCGTATGTAATTTTTTTATGACGTTAGGTATCTAAACTGAAAAAAAAACTATAAAAAAATAAATTGATAACAGTGACTTTATCAATTATCTCTAATCTCCAGTCCGTTCTGTTGACTCATCGATTAGTAATTCTTTCGTTTCTTAGATCCCATTTAGATTTTATATTATGATAATTTTTACACTTCAAATAGATTATAGCTTTTTGGTTACACTATTCTTACAAGCATTTATATTCATTAATTTATATTTATTCATTTAGCCATATCTAGAATATACTCAATTATCTGAAATTTTGTATCAGCTATATTCTTGTTGTACGTAGAAAATGTGACTAATTAATTATTTACTGTAGTATTTACCTGAAATTTACAAACAGTGACTAATAGTTTACCTGTATAAGATAGCAAATTTTATCATTAATCGTAACGGATGATGATTTTCTAAATTGTGCATGTCTTGTTATGAATAATTATTATTGTATTTGAGACCGTTTCGTGTGTTTATAGTGGGTTTCTTTAAATTTCAAACTGCTTTTTTGATAGAGGAATATTGTTTGCATTTGGATAATTATATTGTTTATGATTAGTTTTCACGCAATTGTTTTACAAAGTATTTTTAATGCACCTTTTTATGTCATTGTAAGACATGATTAATACATACGTAATCTCTTGGCAGAGAATATTAAAATATGAAAGTGAAAACGCAGATGATTCGACATATATCGGCTATTGCTCAATTAATCCTTTGTCACGGTTCAGTTTTGGACTCTAGTTGGAATTCCTAACTCTTCACATTGACATATTTTAGAACTTTAATCTATCTACTTACCACCATTTACGTTTACCCACCATCTACACTTTACCATTAGTTATGCCTTAAAAGCCCTTGAGAACATTAATTTAATCAGAGTTTCAAATGCCAAGACTTTAATCTCTAGTGAGTTGTTTGTTTATAAATGATGGTTTTGTCGCATTTTTCAAGACTGCCTTGGCTGTTCCATTGCACAAAGAAAAAGGGTTTCGCCTTCTCAGACAATCATCCTACTCATATACCTCTACGAAAAAAATTGTCGAAAGGGTGTTGGAGACGAAAGGGGTAATCGCTTTTATTGAGAAGTACAGTATTCTGCTCACAACACAGTTTGGTTTCTGGAAAGAGAAAGATACTATTGGGAAATTTTTTCCATTCACGGAGTTCTTGTACTTCAAACTGAATAAAGTCGTTGTGTGTGCAATACAGCATTTCGTATCGAAGTCTGAAACACTACGGGTTTAGGGTTAGAGCATTAGAACGATGTGTCTCTTGTTTGTCAGGTATGAATTAGAAGGTACATTTCATCGGCCCCTCTGTCAGATGCGATAAGCGTAGATTATGAGCCACCGCAGGACTCTAATTTGGATCAATTCTTTTTTTGATACATATCAACAATTTAACGTGGATTAACATCTCTGAAAATATACTGTATTTGTCAGTGCCGTGCTCGTGGGGAGTGCATTGCAATGGTCACCAAGAATTTGGGGCTCATACGTGCGTCGCATGTGGTGAACTGTCTGTTCATGAATTTTAATAAAACAAATATAATGTCATGCAGGTGTGACTTGAATGATACTACCAGTAAGGACGGTTTTATCAATAGAGTGAAGCAGAGTAAGTTCTTGGGATTGTGAGTGAATAATGAATTTCGGACTATATTGAATGCAAAAATTCCCAGGGAGAGTTTTGCGCCACGTGTTCTATCTGACGAATTTGAATACTTTATTACCAGGTATATTTACTTTGCATTGATTGTATTGGTTAGAGGTACGATGTTTGTCCTCAGTATCCCTGTGGGGAAAATACTTTTTGACGGGAAGCATTACTTCTACGAAAATGTATGTCTATACATGAATTATTTTGAGGTGTATTTTTGACTTGGGTCTATAAAGCTAAATATATTGATTGATTAATACACGATTATTGGGTGTCCAAAAAAAAAAGTTTGGAGGTCAGTAATACTAAGATTTGTATTATGACGTTCAGCTGCATCAACTTCCTAAGCGACAATTATCGCAAAATACGAAGTTTTTTAGCTCAATGAAGATTTTTAATATGATTTATAGAAATCCTCTAGTCTTTCCCAAATGTGTAGAAAACGATCGCGCCTATAATGTTTTAACTGTTCAAATAACGGTCAATATTTTGCGGTCAATTGTATCGTTCAATTGGTCATATGCAAGTCATATTAATATAAGTATTCTCGTCAGTATCTTCAGGATGTGTGCCAAGTAACTGATTCAATTATTTGGTAATTATATTACCTAAGAACAGCTTAAGTGACGTATTTTCTAAGTATATGTTTCTAATTAGTTTTATTTCCAAGAATGGTGTTATAGCTAAAAATTCAATAAATTTAGAGCCTAGTCATAGAAATAATTAATTCAAAATTTAGATAATCAGTACTAACTGGTTTGCCCATTAAATTCGAATCTTCCACGAATTTGTCCTAAAATTTAATAAAATCAGTCAATAACAAAATATTTTGTTTTATAGAAAGGAATTTTGGACTTACCAAAATAAATTTTATTTGTTTAAATACTTCTGTCAGCCCTCTCATCTAAGTGCTATTAAAATGTAACTATTAACAATTACCAAATTTAAATATTTATAAACATTAGCACTTTGTATTTATATCAACAATATATAGCAAATTTTATTTGACCCGGATAATTTAGATCACAAGTGAATAAATATTTATGATAAGCGGTAAATAAAAGAATATGTAAAAAATAATTTCTGCGTACTCTTATGATTTCCTCAAAAGTTGAAATTTATGGTAAGTTGTGAGTGAGTTCTGAGTAGTCCTGGAGAGTTCTGGGTAGTAGTGGTAGATAATTTTAGTTTTTGAAAACCATCTACTGTTTTAATGAAACTTTCAAAAATGTTTGCAGAAGGTGGTACATACATATATGTGAGATTCTCAAATAAGCTGAATTTAAAACCGAGTGGTACCTACAGAGCCCTCTTGGTATTTTTGCGTTTAAAACATAATTTACTTAAGTATGCTTGTAAGAGTTTATTTCACAAAGGCAAAAAGTCTTGTTCGTAACTATTGTAAGTTTCGGCATCAGTTATTACAAGTTATAAATAATTCGTGAAAAAATATCGAGCTTCGTTATTAGACAATTCAAATGCCCGCTTCGAATAAGTGTATTTAGATGTTAGTAACAACTATAGTTTTGAGGATTAAATGGATTCGATCGAATCGAGTTCGTTCGAAGTGAGTGAAAGTACTGCAAGCTGTGATATATAGTAACCTCATTGCCATCCAGTTATGCTCCACTAAAAGCTGACATGAAACCTATATCTGATGGTACACCTACGCTAGAACTTATAAAGGACCTATTATTGGAACATGAAGAATATTTAAAACGGAAAAATGTTAACACCAGTATAGAAGCTCTTCACTTTCGCCCCACCAATGTAGATGTAAATCGAAAGAGCGAGGAGCTTCCTCGAAGAAACAAATCACATTGCTACTTTGGTAAGCAAAGCTTAAAGATGCAAGGGTAACAGAAAAAGAAAGATAATTGTGAGAAACGGCAATGATTAAAGGATCGTTTATTTTTAAGATGTGTAATAAAAATCTGTATTACGATACATCACAAGACATTTTGTGTTAGACTCGGGTGCAATAAACATATCATCAGAAAATTTCTTCACGGAAAGAAAAAACGGGGTAGACCATTAAAAATATACACATATTTTGGCAAGACAAAAGTTGCCTTTATCGTTCTCGGCTTCAATGGAGAACCGAAGAATGTCATCTACAGCAAAAGTGTGCTGACCAACCTCATTTCCTCATCTATCGCATACGAGTGGCGGGGATCCGGGTCTAAGAGCTGTATCGTTCACAGAATCTGGCCATATGGAAGTCAAGAAATGAGATAGGACAATATTTGTGAAAGGTAAGCGCTTCAATAATTTGTATAACTATTATAGAATTAATAATATATAATGTGTATTATAAAACACGGGTTGTAAGTCACATAACTGAAGGCAATGTGGTTGCCGTATGTGACAATGTGGGTCATATAAGACAAATTTATCGAATTTAAAATTAATCAGTTAGCAAATTTTTAATGGATATAAATTTTATTGATATTTCATGTGAAACTTGTATTAAAAGAAAACAAACTCGTCTTCATTTTACTAAAGCTGAAGAAGAAACGTGTACAAAATTACCATTGTTTATTATGCAAAAAAGAAAGGAAGAGATCAGAAGTACACATATATAGATACATGTCTTAAACATTACGTCGTTAAAAGTGCAGCTTTGGTCTATGAAAAAATTGTTCCTCCTGTGATAACAGTAAGGAATATTTATCTATAGCGAAATAAAATGAACGAATAAATACTTAAAATAAAAAGGTATAATGTTATTTAATAGCAGCATTACAATGCAGTTACTCCTAAATGGAATAGATTAGCTGAGCGTATGAATCGAACACGGCTTTGGTGTTAACTTTAACATCATTCTGGCGTCTATAGAAACAGAAAACCTGACAAATCCAAAGTCTCATTCACCGTTTCGATGGAAAATGGTTTGCAGTTAAATTTAAAAACAAATAAATAATTTGGCTCAAAACGAAGCTTTAGAATTATGCCCCAATTCGTGGTTAGTCAGTATTATTATATCAACTTAGAGTCAGTAACACGAAGTATGAAGACTACCAGAGCTGTGTGGCAGCGGTTAAGAGTCCAACGAATCATGTAAAATTTGACACTAGCTGTCAATTTTTACGAGAACAGGTAGCGAATAATTCTACTGGACATATTTACATGCAGGTCATCAAAGTAATGACCTACTCGTGAAATCTGTTACAACTAGTTCAGAGAACGAAGGCAGAAGATAAGACTAGAAAAGAAATAGAAGAGTTAATTATAAGTACACTATAGCTGTAGGTTATCCGTTGAAATGTTAAATTTTCAAGTCAATGTTGCAAACTAACGATAAGGAAAATGAATTTGTCATGGTCTGGTTAAGTTCTGGGTTTTGCCTTAACCCACGCAACGGATGATGGACCATCAGTTTGTTAACCCCGCAGAAGATACAGGTACAGAATCATTAATTTTTTGAAGGGATGTGTTGGTATTTTGAACCGAGTTATGTAACAAAAATGTTATTCGTTTCTGATAATATTCAGTTTTGAGCCCATATGGATAGGAAGGATCGTTTATGAGTAAGACGGGCTTCGATTATATTGTCATAAAGTTTCTTTCAAAAGATTAAAGCTGAAGATCAAAATTACAAGCCCACATTAGCTTTGCGCACTCATCAATAGCGTCGCGTATGTTACATTGTAAGTTTGCTACTGATCTTGTGGACGAAAACAGGGATTATGTACGATTATATATTATTATACATACATGGTGTTATACTTATCAGTGAAATACAGAACAAAAATATAGCTCGACATTCCTCCTAGTGGTGGTTACGACGGTATGAGGAACGTTTTCCAACTTTAAAGGGATCTTAATTGTGACTAGAAGGTATCGTTGCTTGGAAATTTCCAAACGAGATTTTTTAATGGAAGTATTAATTCAAAACGGAACTTTGGATGGAGACTATTTTGATATCAATATCCAAAAACAGATGCATTTCTCGAAGGGGGTTAATTAGCATAATCAAATAATTGCTTCTGTTGCAAGGTTTCAAGGTTTAAAAATATTTTTTGACTGAGAATAGTGCAACTGAGGATCTGAATTTCGATATAAAAATGTTGATGAAATTTCTCATAATCTTCAAAAACATCTTTTGGTTTTAATGTCCAAAAACCAGGAGAATCTCGAAAACGGTTTCCAATTGAAATACAGTGGGCGATCGATTATGTGAACCAATGTAAACCAGGGGTGTTCATAAAACTAAATTGTTGACATAATCAAAAGTACCTCATTCGAGATGATTTATCATTTTATTTGCTTTTAACACTAATTAAAAACTTGTGTAATATGGTTTTTTACTTTCTTTGCGGCTAAATTCTTTTGTAATGCCCGATCTCCGTACTTTCGTAGAACTAACAAGTCGTCAACATCGAATACATTTTTTCCCTTAACAAATAGCTGTATTAAATACGTCTACAGCTCCTAACGATCTTATTTCAATTCTTTCTGTGTGATTTTCTACTTGATCCCTATTGCATTCCACATCGTCATCATCGTGTTTGTTGCTCAGCTACTCGATCGTCGTTCCACTGTGAATGCCATCTTTTGACTAATAATAAATATTGTAAATAATAAACCTTGATATGTGTACATTTATTTTTACCTCTCTGTCTTCTTCATTTAATAAGTTTAAAATTTCTTGGATTGGTTTTTTAGATTGATCTTTTTATATTTCTCTCAAAATGCCAACGGAAATATTCTCTTTTAGACCGTCACCACTGTCATTTTAAATGAAATTTAAAATGTTTCCCAAACACTTTCTACTTTCTACTTACCGTGTCAGTTTAAAGTCTATTTTATGTCAGAGAAAAAGATATCATAGCATCTTTAATGGGCAGTTTCCTCAAAAGTTTGAGCAAATTTTCAGATTTCAAAGATACAATTGAAGAATTAGATCTGTAAGCAAGTTTTGTGATGTAGATGACGTTTTGATCCATAGATTGTATCAGTGGTGTAACATTTGGTGGCATATAAAAAGCAATTATTTTTTCAATCATTTGATTGTAAATTTTCAACTAGTGGATGACTGGGACCATTGTCCAATAAGAAAATCGCTTTTTCAGGCAGTCCAACTTGTTTCAAATGTTTCCTGACTTAACAAATCACAAATGTTTTTTTTCCAGAACTGGATATGTATGTACATATGTTAAGTATAATATGTGTATTCTATGTACTTTTACCTGGGGAACAAATTTTTAAAAATTCTCGATACCATTCAAGCTTTTCTGGAATAGCCGCAATAAATTGGTAACGTAACATCTAGAGTTTTTCGTTTTTCCTATTATAGGCATTTCACCTTGTCTTAGAATTTTTCTTTTAGGTTTCTTAAAAATTTTGACTACCTTAAATATTTATTTTCTCCCCGTTTTTAATATAAATTATAGCTTTAGCAATACTACATTTTTTAGATAAATTTGTAACGCTGACACTGTTTTCCAAGCTTTTTACGATGTTATTTTTTTCTGATAACCTTAACACTTTTCATTTCATATTGATACACTGAACATAAACTAAAAATACGTATCTGTTGCTATAAATACAACTGAAATCTGTACAGTGATATATGCGGCTTCCCAGGGCGCAAGGGGAACTCCCGGATGTTTTAGGGAAGTTCCATCTCATAGTCTACCAATATACAAGTAATTTTATATATCATTATTATTATATTTTATATATTTATATTATATTTATATTTCATTTTATTGCATTTTGCTCTGTGGTAACTAAATCGATATAAAAATTGTTCACTCTATCGAATCTAACATGTTTCGCTTTATTATTAATTTAGATAATTATAATATATCATATATACTTTTTGAATTTTTAAAAATGAAGTCTTCCAAATACCCTCTATCAGCTTCAATGTACCTTTGAATTTTAAGTTCAAAATTTTGCATCACCCGGTGAAGTAAAGAGTAAAATCTCAATGTACTCTTGCAGTTTCATGTCGAATCCGCTCTTTTTGCTGCGGAATTGTTGCTACACCACACTAAACAACGACTTTTGGACTGTAGAGCTTTTTGGTAAACAGTTTGCAAGAACTTTCTAACCAATAAAGAACAATCAGAGATAAAATGAAAAAAAATGTTACAGAACTAACTCATTTTGATAATTAATTCAAGTATTAACCTTTAATAACTTTTTCTCTCGTGGACCAAGATCAAGATGGACAATTGCTACGCCGAGTAATGCAAATTTTTGATTTAAAATTCAAAATTGCGTTGAATCTAATAGGGGGCATTTAGAAGACATGATTTGTGGCTATTAAATAGATACCTAAATTAGTAATAATTCCCATAAAAGTAGTTATATATTAGTCCGATACTAGATTTTTTTACTATAACGTTTTGTTGCGTCCACAGGTACATCTCTAAAAACATGAATCTAGCTAATGATCCTTAAATCCTACTTTATATGGCCAACATTGCAACGGGCATTGCCAATTAGTAATACGGAATTATGGTTGTGAAGATATCGAATTAGTGTCTTTAAAACTCGTCTAAGTTTAAAAAAAGAAGCAAGACCTGACGTAATTTTACAGAATGTAAAGAATCCGTTGGATGAAATATAAATATGTAGATAAAAAAATGGGACTTTTAACCTGACACGCATTACATTGTTGGAAAATTAATATTATTTAATTAACGTACAATGTCACTATTAGGATCTACATATGTATAGATATTTGCAAAATTAGTGGAAAGTTTTCGTCCTCTCTCTTCAATTAAAAACAAGAAACCTGCCAAAAAAATATTTTATTGTTGAAAACCTTTCCAGTCAGTGACTTGCAACAAAATATACTTAACTATTATAAGTGTTACGGTCCACTTTCTTCTGAGAGAACATTCCATACAGAAATTACGTAAAACTGGTAAACCCGACTTGTCTTCTACGGTAAGAATTACGTCCGACTCTTACTGGATTACCAAATCTGTATATATACGACCAACTTTTACAGGTTTTCTTTTAGATTTGACATTGAACTCATTGGAGCAAACTTTCGATGCAAGGTTAGTGGAAGTTTATAATAGGCAAAAATTTAGCTCGACTCGTTGAAATTATATTCGGTGAAACACGAAAAAATTCAATTATTGATGTTTATTTTAAATTTGGCTTTAGTCCATGACCTAAAACGCCCCCCTGACCTTGTCTAAATTTTAAGCAAAAGTAAAAAGTAATGCAAAATATTATCTCATTTGTTTTTGTTTGATCCATTGCATTAACGCAACTATTGAGGTCAAGCCATCGTCTCGGTGGGTTATAGTAATCTTAAAGTAACTGTGTATATATAAACAATATCCGTAAATGTGATAGAGCCTAAGGCTGAATTGGTCATCTACCTGGCAGATACGAGCGACTCGAATATGAACAAAGTGGGTCATGTATGTGACTTAAGAAAGTAATAATTCCATGGATGAACAATTAAACAATTATATAATGGTTGCCGATAACTTAAAGCCGCCGAGAAACAAAAAACGAAAGTAACCTCCTTGGAGAGTAAAAATACGCAAATCTATTTTGACTGTATGAAAATTAACCGTAGTGAATCCGTGTAGATTTACGAGCCGATGCTTATTTTTGGAATTTATTTCTTTTTAGCAATATTACAAGTTTCAATAGTATTTGTAGCAATAGGTGGTAACTACTAGTAAGTAGACTAACTAGTCTATGGAGTTTAGTATTGAGAAGAACCTGACGTCCATTCCGAATTTACGACTCGTCCGAGAAAACACCGAAAAGTGTTGTGGCTACTCATTATCGATAACTCAATAGATGCAACGTTACGAAATTTAATGTAGATCTCTGTTTTTGCAAAAGACAATATGCCGGCTTTTGGCGGTCAGAGCATTGATCTTTGTAATTATATACAGTCACTCAAAAAAGTATCCGTACAGCCGGAAAAAAATTCTGTAAACCGTAACTTTTGACTGATTTTGTTCAAATTTTGTATAATGAAAATTCAAACCGAAACTCAATTTGCGTAATTGAGCAACTTTTGAAAATTTAACTTTTAGAGTGCTTTCCAGCGTTTAAAAAAAAACTCCGTTTTGAAAACTTCTTGTGCGGTGAAAATTTCTCAATGTGGTTTTAACATTCTTGCAGAGAGGATTTTTCTTCATATATCCTGAAAATTTGATCAAAATCGAACGACAAATAAGGGAGTTGCAGCCTTTCGAAAACGCCAAAGAGTGACGATTTTCGCGCAAAATGACACAACTTTGACATTTTTGACGACTTTAAAAAGCTGCAACTCCCTTATTTGCGGTTCGATTTTGATCAAATTTTCAGGATATATGAATGTTAGGTTAAGTAAAAGCATTTGTTTAATGATCTTAATGCGTTCGTCCTATGTCACAAATATATCACACTACAGTTGAACCAATCACATTTTGACTCTTGTGTTTTAAATCCGACATCCTGTAATTGTTCCAAGACCTACAGTTCATGCATAAATTCTATTTTAATAAGAGAAATATCCTTTGGGAATTGCTACGACTAAGCACTTCTATAAATGTGGATGAACTTGGCTCTTACCGTTTCAAAGGGCGTTGAAGAATAAGCTGAAAATTAATTATAAGAGAATATTAACACTTATCTAGTATTTATCCAGACTATCAAGAGCACAATGTGAGTTTCCTCCCACGTCGTTCATTACATAATGTAGCAAGCAAAGTAACATTTCTTACAGAAAACCGTTAAAAGAGGATTTGGGAAGCTTTAGTTGGTTTTAACCATTTTTACTATTATTCTTACAAGGTTAAAATTGGTGATAAACTGGATGTGTTCAATACTGACTATGTATTTTCCACTATAATTTTATTCTGACATTGCATATCAATTTGTTAATGTTTTAAAGCACTTAATACGCCATCGCTAATATAGGTACAGTTTATTGTATTTACATTTTGTTAAAACCTATATAAATGCGTGTATAATAGCTTGAACCTTTGAATGGACGACAAACCATGTTTACTACTGAAACAAGCTAAGTTGCTTAATTGGAGGATTGGAAACTAATGGATTTCTTACGTCGAAAGTTAATTTTTCGTCAGTCACAGCTGCAAATTAAGGCAATTTCGTGTTTACGATAGAACGTTTGTTCTTATTATGAATATCCAAAACGCTTTCTCTTATCAAACTACTGAAAAACATTGATACATTTTAGAGATCATAATATTCCTTACGGTTCAGTTTTATCGAAGCTGAAATATTCGGGATGTGGAAATTCAATACTTCTCTAATGTCAAATACAGGGTGGCCGTTTGAAAACGAAACATCCGCAGTTCTGAATACCTTGGAGAATATGAAAAAACGCTCGGATACGTAAAACTTACTTTTGAGGGAGAAACATTTTAGGCTAATCCGAATTTCCCTATTTGTAATTGACTAAGCGGGAGGGTGTTCATCCCCAACATCTTAAATAGGAAAGAAGTCGAATGACACCTTATTTTGAAAGTAATTTAATGTACTTCGTAATTCCTGAGATCAATTAAAGATGTGCAAATTGAATTATTTACGGTCAGTTATTTTAGCTTGCTACATATAGTGGTTTTACTTTCCTGCAATAAATTTAATAGTATTTTCTTTATATTGTTTTTATTATATAAATATTTATATAAAAAGCATCAGGCTGAAAACGCGGTGGTAAATGAGGCAACTAAGGTGGCGGTGTTGGAGATATGTTTTTTCAAGACTCCATTAAGTGCAAGAATGTTAGAGGTGCTACCTGACGTCAAACGTACGAGCGTTCAAGTGATTTTAAAAAAATATAAATTTCATCCGTACACAATACATCTAGTGCAAGAACTTAATGAGGATGATTTTGATAGGCGCTCGCAATTTTACGAAAGTATCTTAAAACGGATTCTAAATGATTAACAATCAAGTTCCTTTTTAATGTCTGTTAACGAACGAATCACGAATCACTCAAACGAATACTCTTTCTTCTTGAAAGATACTGTGATTCGGCACCACTGCCGTTGCAGGTTTGACAATTCTGCAATTATTCACGAGGCCCATACACAATGTCAGCAAAAATCGAATGAGTGAGTGGGAATATTTGGTGACCGTCTGTTAGGCCCATACTTTTTGCATGGTAATTTGAGAAAGAAATGTATCTTGAATTATTGGAAAACGCCATTTTGCCCGGCATTAATGGCAGTAATCGCAATCGATGACTGATACAAGGAAAACCATTTGATATTTCAGTAGGAAGGTGCGGCACCTCATTATGCACTGACTGTTTGTCAATATTTAGATCAAACGTTTCCTGGGCAATCGATCAGAAGGAGGGAGTCCATCAAGTGGCTTCCGCATTCTCCAGACTTAAGTCCATTGGACTTCTTTTTACGACTCACTTAAAAAGCACAATCTACATCATCGAATCAACATCTTTGGACGACTTACGGCAACGGATCATTGAAAAATGAATCAAACCACAGATGATTCAAAATGTTCGCAAGCGATTTCAAGAAAATCTTTTCTATGGTATAGAGGTCGGGAGAGGGCATTTCTAACATTTACTCAATTGATCTGTGGTAACTTTATTCTTGTTTACAAAACGTAAAACGTATTCTCTATCATTGTTCCAAATATTTTTTTGTTATCGTAGTAAAGTGAAACAGATGAAATGACTAAACGTAAACAGCTCAATTTGCACATGTTTGAGAAGCCGCCGTTTTGGTTGTATTCACAGCAGAGACTTGAAATTTCGGGGTTATAAAGTACATTAAATTACCTTAAAAAGGTGGCGTCACTCGACCCCGTTCTCCATTTAAAATTTTGCTAATGCACGCCTCCCCACTTAAGGGGTGCCAGATAGGAGAATCCAAATTAGCCTAAAATGTTCCCCACTCAAGCGTGACTCATTCCTATCCTAGGGTTTTTTTGTAAATTTTCTTAGCTGTTAAAAATTGAGTGTGTTTCATTTCCAATCGGCCACCGTGTATATGTAAGTCTAGCAAATATATGGAAGATATACCCGCATAATTCATTGTTGTCAAGGGAGACACATAATACATATTTCTTTCCCCTGCCGCGCTAAAAGGGCAAAATTACCCGTTCATTAGACCATAGATATCGATCTCCCGCATAACCAACTAATAAAAACTTGAGAACGTGACTCAGTTTGAACTTTTCGGAACTACGTATTTAGGCCTACCACATTTTTTTTCCTGGGAAAGTGTCTTTTCCATACAAAAGTCTGAAGTTTGATTTTAAAAAGGTATGAGCTAACGTGGTGAGATATTTGATATGCAGGTCCTAATTGGAATGGGGCCAAAACATTTGCAAAAATTTCACCACACTACAGAGGTCATTTTCCAAATCCTAAAATGACAATACTGTCGGTTTAGCATGTCAAGCACACACAACACCCAACGCATTAGAGATTTCGTTTTAAATACCGTCGGCACTTACGTGTAGTTATGCACATGGTGAACTAGGAAATAACAGTCAGTTGGACGTACTTATTAAGCAGTGTTTGGTTGGTTTTTGGGACCTACTTTCGCAACTAATTGATTTGTTAAGACTGAAGATGAATTGCAACTACATTATTATAAGGTCTATATTTTGAAATAATTCGTGTCGTAATATCCCCTTAATTGCCTATCCCATATTTATGTTTTTTTTTCTTTTTTTTTCCTATCGTGACTATATGGGATCGTCCAAGTTTTGAAGCATACACGAAATGATGCATGATGTATAGTGACTCCCTAAAATATTCAGACACTTACACTTACAATCTTCTTTTATGTATGATAAAAATAAAAATAAACAATTAGGAAACGGGACTTTGGTTATACGTTTGATATTAGTTTTTGCTTACTAACAATGCAAAAATATATTTAATATTAACTAACAGCATCAAAAAATCAAAAAAAGTATAAAGAACAACACATTTTTGCCATCGCAAACATTTTCGGACACGTTACCAAACAATAAACAAGCGTGGAAGAAATATTAATATTTTCTATGCCCTCCTTCTTTGCCTATAATGGCTTTAAGCCGTTTAGGCATGGTCAGAATAATTTTTTTTATTAAAGTAAGACCAGTTTTCTACCACTCATCTGTTAAAACTTCTTTTTAGCTCATTTTTATTTGTTATTGAATGTTGTCTTACTTGCAAATCCTACTGTTGCCACACATTCTCAATTCGATTAAGATCCGGAAATCGAGCTGAGGTTTTTAGAACTTTTAGATTGTTGTAGAGCATCCATTTTTTAACAATCGTTGCGTTATGTTTGGGATCATTATCTTGATAATACTTAAAACTCCCTTGAATTCCTATATCAGTGGCACTTTTTAACAAATTATTTCGTAAGATGTTTGAGTAAACCATTTTGTTCATTTTCATATTTTTTTGGAATTACTGTCCATTGTTCCATCAATGAACTCTAATTCCCCAACTCTTTTGGCCTAACTGCAGCCTTAGACGCTTACCGATCCGCCACCGTGTTTCACAGTAGGACGTAAATTGCTTGTTTTCAGTCCTTCATTGGGTCTCTTCCATATCATTTGTCGGCCATCGGACCCAAATACGTTGAATTTTGACTCATCGGCAAAAATTACATCCTTCCAATTGTTTTCCGGTAGAAAAATCAGTTTCAATGCAAATTCTTTTCTAAAGTTCTTATTTTTGGTATTTAAGCGGTGCCTTTTTTCTGGGTACCTGACCATTGAAACCATTTGCTTTTATGCATTTCCGCATAGTTTCTTGAGATACTTTTTTACTAGTTTGTCTTTCTAAAGCTATTTTCAGTTTAAGGACACATATTCTGGAATTTTCTTTAATAGCCTTCATGATGTTTCTAACTCTACCTATTTTTGCCCCTCAAAAATTCGTACGAGTATTAGGGGCAATTTTAATAAGTACCATGAACCCCTGTTATAATATTAGATGCAACATAAGACTCTTATGGGCAAAACTATGATCTAAAAATGTCTGAATTTTTTTTGGAGAACCCAAAAACGACCTGTTGGTTAAAATATTTTAGCATTTTTAACAAGCAAAAATTAATATCAAACATATACCGAAGTCCCGTTTCCTAATTGTTTATTTTTATTATTACTATACACATAAGAAGATTATAAATGTAAGTGTCCGAATATTTTAGGGAGTCAATGTATTCCGACATAGCAATAATATAGTGAATTCGTAAATGGCAGTAATAGCAAGATCCTTCAAATATTCTGTGAGATATAGAAACGAGAACACTCCGTAAAAATTATTTAAATAATTTTTGGTATGCCTGTTTAATGTGAGAATACAAAAAACGATTAAATTTTCAGTCATATTTATTAATGTATTTACGAGTTATCGGCAATTTTAGTTTTTATTTTGCTATAAAAATTGCAATAAAATATCAACAATATGACTGCAAAATATCATTTATTGGTGTATAATGTGCTTAGAAAGTTCTTCTAGATTAATCAAACATGCCTAGACGTAGAATGCAGCAAAATTTTCATCAATAGAGTGGGCTCGAAAAAGCTCTTATAGTAGATCTACGAGAGGCTAGTCGGTCATCTAGCGAAGTCGCCACTAGATTGAACCGTAGTATAAACACCATAGTGAGATGTTGTCAGGTATAGTTTCAAGAAACAGACAGGAGAAGGAAGGAAACGGAAAAAGGAAACAGACAGAAAGAGAGATACTGGACGATTCCGACGAACTACAGAACGCTAAGATTACCGATTTTGAATTATGGTCCTAAGGGATAGGTTCATCTCGTCGAGGACGCTAGTGGATCAATAGTTTGCTGAGTATGGAAGGCTCATTGAGATTCGAGCCATTTATCGCATGATAAGAAGTTTTGGACTGATTTCCTACCGTCTCCTTCTAGTGTTACACTTCATTTAAAATCTTCGTCAAAATCGACTGCAATGGTGTAGAGAACCGGATGCATTGCAATCTGGAATGGGATAATATCGTGTTTAGTGACGAATCCAGATACTGTTTGTGTATGCACGATGGTCGGACAAGAGTAACAAAAAGACGGGATGAAAGACGGAATCCTCAGTTTACAATACAGAGGCATGTCCATCAGACTGTTGGGGTAATGGTTTGGAGTACTATTGCATATGATAGCAGGTCACCTTTACTTTTTATTAAAGGCAGTATGAGAGCCCAACGATACATACAATAAGTTCTTGAACCTCATGTCGGGCCTGATCTGGAAACTCTTACTAATCCGATTTTCTAGCAAGACAATGCACGAACACATGTGGCTAAAGTGGGCATGGATTTCTTTCAACAAAATGCAATCAATTTGTTACCTTGACCACCTCGATCTCCGGATCTCTCACTGATTGAACATGTGTGGGATATCGTAGGTAGAAGGTTACATAATTTAGCCCATTCCCCACAAACCTTAGCGGCTCTATGTTATGCTGTCGAGTTAGCCTGGAATGAAACCGCCCAAGAGGATATTAATCACCTCATTAGGTCTATGCTTAGACGTGTTCAGGAATGTATGAGTCGCCGCGGAGACCGATGAATTATTAATTTTTTTTTGTTTTTAACAATTAAACATTTTTATTTTTTAACTAAGTACTTGTTTTAGTATAAGAAACATGCATACTAAAAATTATTTAAATAAAACAATATTTACTGGGCGTTCTTTTTTTCTATGTCACGTCGTATGTCTTTTATTAGATTTTTCGTCCTTCCTGGTGATTATACTTGTTTTAAGTCGCAATATTCATGACTATTGCATTACCACAAATGCATATTACAACTTTTAAGCTAGGTACCAATCGAAATGTTCTTCCTTTTTATTATTAAGTAACTTCCTATGTACTTGAATTGGCATACAATACCTGATTTGTGAATGCTAATTATTCCCAATAAATAATTATTTATAGCTTTTGTTTAGTCATTTCATTCATAGTCCCAGACGGAGACCTCTGAAAGGCTATCGGTCGTGTTAACAACACTTATTTCTGTTTAGTGATGCATATTTCTCGATGTTTAACCTGCATTTTATTAACATAGGTCAGAGATATATTACTGCATCGGTTTTAATTGTCATTTGTACTATTTTACATAACGTTACAAATATAAATGTACCGTGTCAATAGTTGTTGATGCATATATCGGTTATAATTATTGGCATTCTTGTTGTAATAATTTCAGTAAACCTTGGGTTTGATGATTTGCCTGCAAATGGTAGAAGAAATGTATAGAGCCGTTGTGGGGGTAAGAATGTTTTTTTTTTCACGATAACGTGTAGTAAATAAGCGTCAATGAAAAAACGAAAAAAAAATTTTATCGGCACAAACCTGAGGCAATTTCGCCTTCTGATGGACTATTGGTAGCTTCATTATTATCCTTTTTTTGAAATTAAATATTCGGTGACTAGAATTTTTTTATAGTTTGAAGGGGGGAGAATTAAAAAAAAATTATTGCCTCTTCTTCTGTGTAAGTACTCAGTAAAATCGTTTACATTTAAACGAACATCGCTAGAAATATCTTTCAGCAGAACAACTGATATGTTGCTTTGAAATGTGATTCATTTGAATTCAATTGGTTTGCGTTATTAGGCCTCCAAGTAACATTTACTGCATATCTCATGTTACATGTCCTATATATCCTGTATTTCGAATGTGCAGTTTATCTTAGTGTGGTCGCACTCTGTTGATGAAGAAGACGTGATACATGCACCATGAGATTTTCAGCAATTTTACTTGGTATACTGCTTGGTGACATAACGTTGCAAATCATTTGAACTTAAGCAGATATGTTACAATGTATCGCACACCAGGGCAACATTTGGGTAGGTTCATCTGGTATGTGATGCTTTGTGCCACTTCCATTTAAATTCCATTGATTTGCTCTAGTATGTCTCCAAGCAGTATTGTACTATGTATTCTATGTTATATGTCTTATGAATCATGCAGTTTTGCTGTGCGACCGCACTATGGATTTTATCTAACGATTGGTAAGCGTCTGAGTTTGGTACCTGAAATTGGTTTGTTTTTTCCTCATTTTATTTATATGATTGATTAAGACAAACTTACCAATTTGCCAATTTTCTTGGTTCTGAGCGCATACTTTCGCCAGTGGAAAACGTCTTATACTTCAGGTTAAAACTTCATATTCGTCATAGTAATTTTCTTAACAGAGAACTTATTATATATATACCTTATACTTTTAACGTCGAACGAAGGAATTACTGGTAATCTACTTGTAAATAAAAATTACAAGATCAAACCACCGCCCTCTGCATAGAGCCATACTGTTTCAGATTTGTTATACTGTTATATCAATAGATGATTTCGAAAATAATTTAACACAAAATATTATCTAGTTTTTCTCATTTTCACCATTCTTGCATGCTTACCTGTTGTAATAAAAATATAATATTTTTCTTTCTTTCAGATCCCAGAGTAAAAGACTGGCCAATGATGTCTAGTCCTCTGCCCACAATGGCTATCTGCCTGTTCTACGCGTACTTCTCTAAAGTGCTAGGACCAAAAATAATGGAAAATAGGAAACCATTAAATCTTAGGAATCTTCTAATTGTGTACAATTTGATACAAACACTTTTTAGTACCTGGATATTTTACGAGGTAGGTTAACTGCCCGGTTTTATTGATATTTGTTTAATTTTATAATATTCATACATATTTATTAAGTACTACACTTAATTGCAGTGGATTTACGAGATATACAATTAAATATTCATGTTCAACAATCTTTTTTTTTAAGTACCTCATGAGTGGATGGTGGGGTAGCTACAGCTTTAGGTGTCAGCCAGTGGACTATTCCAACAGCTCTATGGCATTAAGGGTAAACTTTTCTAACTAGAGAAAAATTCCCTCTATACATTATTATCATTTAGATGGCAAGGACATGCTGGTGGTACTATATCTCGAAATTCACCGAATTCTTGGATACCCTTTTCTTCATTTTGCGGAAAAAAAGCAGCCACGTGTCAACCCTGCACGTCATCCACCATGGCTGTATGCCCTTTTCTGTGTGGATGGGCTTGAAATTTGCCCCAGGTTAGCACTCTATAGTCATACTTCTGATTCATAACTACAATATAACATTTTCTAGGCGGTCATAGTACCTTCTTCGCATTGCTCAATACGTTTGTACATATTATAATGTATTTCTACTACATGGTGTCCGCGATGGGTCCAAAATACCAAAGATTCATTTGGTGGAAGAAATATCTGACTTCGTTCCAAATGCTACAGTTTGTGGCCATTTTCGCACACCAGTTCCAGCTTTTGTTCACCGAATGCGACTATCCCAAGTCGTTTATGATATGGATCGCCATTCATGGCCTTATGTTCTTGTTCCTGTTCTCAGACTTCTATAAAGTGAATTACAGTAAATTACCCAAGAAGGAAAATCAAGGGGCATGCATGGTAAGATTTTTTTTACATATTAAGCGAATTTTATAGAATAAATTTTATATAAAATCAAGCAATTTTGGGGATTTTGGGAAAAGAAACAATTTTATTACGCAATGATCTGCAAAAACAAAATTTTATAAATATGAGACCTTCTGAAGATATGCGAAAAAACTAACAAATCTATTTTTTCTTAATGGTATTATTACTTATTTTCAAAGTGATTAGTACCTTCGTAAGACACTTTTTTATACTCTTAAAGAAAATAGATTTATTCGTCAGGTATGATTAAAAGATCTTGGTGTGATGTAATTATTTAGAGAAAGCACTTTGCAACAGGCAATGAACTATGAACGTAGAGCATTGATTAAACCATTATCCACACCAATCATCATAAAATTACCTTACAATAGTCAAAATACTAATGACCTATTTTGTGTTTTCGCTGAATTGAAATAAAAACATTCCTACATAAATGAATATAATTCCTTGGCTAAATGCTATTGATTGTTTTAACTAATCACTTTTTTACCCGATAATGGTCGATACATATTCAATCAAAATTTTCCAGCTTCAGGCATATAAATTTCTATTGTCTCGAAAAAGTTTGAATTGAGAAAATCAACCAGCTCGCAATATATTTAAAAGAAAAAAAAATTATTCTCAAGTAAGGATGAAAAACCACATTAAATATAACCGAATATTTCAAAAGTATTAATTTCAATAAATTTTACATTTGTTAGAACATAAAAGTTAAAATTTTTTTCCTAAATCTTGAGTTAAGACTTCTGAGTTTTTGTTGTACGAGTATAGTTTTTCCATTATAATTATCTTCGATACTAATTGATATTCTTCATCAAATCCGTCCATACTTAGAAAAATATGAAATGACGAGGTATGTATTACAATTGAAGCGTGAAAATTAAAAAGGGTGTAAGTGCCATGTGGATCAAATTCCATACAATGTTTGCAAAAGGGTCTGTACGACAAGACTAATACTATAAAAAATGGCTTATATACCTTACGCTTTACGTAGCTATCAAATCGTAAAGTAAAATTTGAGTGAGGGTTCAAAATCGTGTGAGTCTTATTTGTTTAAAGGGTGTAAGTGTTAAGCTATTAAATTGTTAACAGTATTCAGAAAGGATGCAGGTGGTAATGTATAGGTAGGAACTTTAACTACACAAAAAACGAAAAAAGTTTATGGAATGTGTCAGAAAAGAACGACAAAAGTGCAGAATTAGTGGATTGCAATACGCAAATTATAGAGGTGTCATTATTTCATTTAAAAATCCACCTGGACGGGAGGTAAACAGTTCTGATCTCTAAATTCCAACAAAGGCATCTTATTCCGCTTTAGTTGTAAATAACTTGTTCTTGCAAATTACTAACGTTCCAGCAAAAGAATTAACCATTCCGTCAATATTACAAAATTGCTGATCATGATAAGTAGAGTACTTTCCTTTTGGGGATTATTCAAATCATAAACATAAGTCGCAGGAGACATGACGCATGCGATACGCCAGAGGAAAGTCGACGCCAAGCAACAGTTCCTATACTGTTCCTGATGGCAACGGGTAATATGTTTAGGTTTGCCGGAAGACTTTTTCTAACATATTTTCATTGAGCCATAAGCGAATACAAGTACTCGCGGAGAAAAATAAAAAAGGAATTACTACAAACACAGATCAACATGGTAAAGAAACGAAAACAAAAAAAGTATACTCCGTATGTGCTTCAGCAACTTATAAATCACATTAAGAGCTTCCCTCGTGAGGTAAATCACTATAGTCGAAAAAAGTTGAGCAAAGAATTCCTCAAGAAAAAATATACAAATTCAACGATTACTTGTGAGTATTACTTCTGAGTAAATTGGAAAATCCTTTTCAACCACATCTGTGTGGTTGAAAAGGATTTTCCAAGTTCGATGTTCGTGCGACCTAAAACAGATACTTGTTCAACATGTGATCTTTATGAAAATAAGATTAGACAATTCCATTAAGTGATCTACGCAGGAAGAAAGTAGGCGTAAAAATGAAAAATGTATCACCACAAGTCTGGAAAGGCACGACTCACAATGATAACTGATATTATAAAATCACAAGCTGTAAGTAGTCAATTTAATGCTGGTTCCATTGATCTAGAATAAGTTCTTTTCGTTCCGACTCTGACGCATTCGGATATGTTTTGCAGTGGCAGTTATCATGTTTGAATTTCAGAGTTCATTTTTTCGATACAAATGACGGTTTTATGTGCATTTGAGATGAGTCTGTCAGTGGGAGGGTTGAGAACGAGATTATGTCTTGTTTGTGTAAAGTTATTTCTAAATCAAATTTTCGTAAATAAAGGGCTCTGGTAATACGGAGTGATAACTGTATAGGGCAAAACAAGAACAAGATTTTTTTTATGTTACTCATTTACCTAGTCGCCAACGAAATTTACGAAAAAGTGGAACAGAAGTTCCATATAAGTGGTCATTCGTTTCTTACCTGCGACAGAGATCGTGCCCAGATAAAGAAAAAAAGAAGTGGTACGAAAAACTACACCTCCGATAGTATAGGGAAGATGATTGATAGAGGTACAGCATAAGTGACCTTTCAATGCAACTCACCTGCTAAGAAACGATTTTGAAAATTTTCAAGGCATGGTAGAGGAAGATCTCAATATTATTAAATTAAAAATTCTCCAATTGGCTTGGATAAAAATCGAACAAGGACAAGCACATTTTGCATAAACCAAAAAGACCTTTTTTGATTCAGAGGAATGGACCGCTTGCAATGTCTTGAAAAAGGGAAAGAGGTTAACTGACCTTTCACAAAAGCAGATAGCCGAACGCGATTGCATTAATCGTGTTTCAGCCGAAAAGCTAAAAAATCTAAAAGACGTGATAGAGTATATTACTTTGAAATAGCCTATTTTTTATAAGGGTCTCATAGAGAGAACTGAATGGAGGTAAAAAGTTTTTTTAGGCTTAGACCCTTTTTAAAGATTCTGATATATATAACACTTAGAATCTTCTAGTCTACAATGTTTAGGCTAATTTTTTCTTTGTATCGACCAGGTGGAAGAGTAGTTTAATAAGGGGGCAAGTTTTGGTCACAGATATGTGTTTCAATTAGTTCATCATCAGGCCTACAATTAAATCAATAAATACTCAAATTAACATGTAGACTTTATATTTATTTTATTGTAGGTTTGGTGATGCCGAAGTAGGCAAAACACGTGTCACCACATATTGTTTTATGTACAACCCTCTGGAACTGCCGGAAGTTTTTGTATGTCCTTCAAGGCAAAGTGTATTATCCCTTAATTATAAATAGTAACAATTAGTGTGTATAAGAGCCTTTAAAGGCCTTGTACTGCATAAAAAATTCCGTCGCGTGTACTTTAAAGATCCTGTGTACTCATGTTAAGAGATACAATTATTGATCAGTTGCTGTGACCCAGTCAGGGGAGGTTCGACCATAAGATGAATCCTTTGTTGAATGTCAGTTGAATGTGTAACAAATAAAGGAGCCACGGGATTAGGTGAAATACCTGTTAGGACTTTTAAGCGTTTTTTTGAAATATACGTCTGTGCCCCAGCAAATGCAGCATATCTCACTGTTGCTCAGTATTCCTTTTCTAATTGCATGAATATGGATGATGAATCGTTCAAGAAGGGTGAAGCAGATTCAACATGTAATTATCAACTATATCTGTCTCGCCAAGATGGTGGAGACAGCTGTTAGAAGAATTACTAACTATTTATGTAAACATAACTTACCGTTGGGAACACAGTTTGGTTTCTTAGATAACGGCAGCATTTCGGACGTATTGTTTGATCTTTTTGGAGTTATACTTGGGCCTTAATTATTACGAGGTTACCGCGCCAATGTTTTGTGATAGTATTAAAGCACCTGACTATGTTTGTTATGAAACATTGTTTAGGCAGTATAAACGCTATGTATTTAGAGCCAGTAGCCTGGGCTGATTCCAGTCGTACTGCTCAGATTGAGTCAGCCACCACCGGATTAAGGTTTTTGATAGAATCGATATCAGTTTTATAGTATATCTAAGAAACTTTAAAACAGGTAGAAGTGTACCATAAATTTGAACCTTCACAAGTTCTTATTCAGTCAATAATACAGGTTTATTCATCAAAGATGATCTGAAATTGTAGATCCACAATTTTCCTAAATAAAGCATTTGTATTTCAGCCCGTGGATGACAATACTTCCAATGATTCAATGGCCAAATTATCCAACAGTGGCACCCTAAAGAACACTTACATCCAAACCGAATCGTACAAAGAGTGCTACTCCAACGGCAGCACCAAAGGTTTCGTCACACAAACAATCGAAATGCGCAGTGACAAGAAAATCGATTAAAATCTAGGACAATCCTATTATTAAATCAGTAATAATTTATTAATGTATTTTCCGTAAATAAGTGGTACCCATTGATGGCTTACGAAGCAATACTTTTCTAGGGGGTTCTTCTTCGTCTTTTTATTCGGTGGAAGTTTTTACTTAAGGCACAAAACCATCAGTTTTTAGACAAACTTTTGTTAAATAAATTTTATCTTCCAGACTTAGGACTGTGATCTTAATGTTTAACCATATGCCTTTTGTACAGTTGTTACAAGAGAGACTTTGATATTTATCAGTTTTGTTAAGGTAAAGTTAACAGAGCCCAGGAAGGTAAAATTTATGCATATGCCTGTGCATGTTGATTGTCATTGAACTACGTTTTCTTTCGCGAATCTCATCATTGGGAGAATTTGGTTAATATAGCCAAAACTATTTCCGCAATTGTCTCGCTGATAGTGGATTATTTAATGCGCCGCAAAATTTTTGAATTTTCTTTAAATCTTTTAACTGTCTAACATATAAGAAAATAAAAGCTATCAAACCCTAAAAATTGCAATAATTTGAATTTTAAAACTAATTTTTTCAGGTATCGTAGTATTAGCGTTCTCTAGATACTCTATGGTGCTGCAATTAGCGGGTATAGGAGAACGAAACATCTTTAGTTTATTTAAGAAAACGCCTACGTTTCGACTGTTATTCGCATTATCAAGGCTTTAAAAAAAATGTATGCTTTATTAGTGTCAAAATCAGGTTGATTGCGGTTTAATATTTCAAACAGCAAGCCTATTGGACATAAACACATAAACAAGTAATTAAAACTGCTTCGTGTATAATAGCCACTACAAACTACGTACTAAGCACACTCAGAAATAAAGCACAAAAATATCAATGGTGTAAACGTTTGACTTAAAGAGTAAGGGCTTTCAGAGTTCCGATTCTTTACGATCACGTGGGAATTAAAAAAAAATTGATTGGACAAAATTTCATTATTATCATAGGTTTCTATAGAATCAGCACCTATGAACATTCCCGATACACCAATACAACGGCCTCAGTTGTTTTTTTTTCTCAGTAACTTCACATCTTGAAATTGAATGGTGCCTATGTGATTTTTCCCACTCTCTACTGCATTTGAGTCATTCTCGGGGTCCTCCAGACGAAAAACATCGTAACTAATTATTTTGTATTTAAAATTTTACAAGGTTAATTCGTATGTTTATGTCCATTACGTTTACTTATTGTACGCGTACAGTAAACTCGTACTCATAAATGCTGATAAACCTTGACTGTGGCATCAGTAAAGAAAAACCTTTCCTGCAGAATAACATAACGAGCTTTATTATCCTGCACCAGCTAATTGCACCACCGTTATATATTCACTTTTTTTCTATTTAAGTAATTCATATTTTGTGTTGAATCTCAAATTTGAAAACTTGGGGAGTTTATACAGTACGAACAATTCATAGAATATGCAATTTCAATTTTCCACTTGATTTCAATAAATATTTCCATAAAACCTTCATAAAAATTTTAAAACGATCCACTTCAAATTAGAATATTTTGCATTTTATTTTAGATTAACACTTTTCACTCCACATTTACATTCTTAAATTCGGATATTTAATAAATACGAATAGATGCGTATATTAGAGCAATTACCGTTAGAATCTTTTTTTGGTATTTTGGTGATTTGAGATTGAGAGTCAAAGAGACACTTCTTCAAAACACATTCTATTTGGAGACATTTGCAGAAAGAAGTACCCAGTTTCAATAAACGTATATGTTTTGTATACATAGATTTCTTTTTCTTTTCAGCTGAAGGGACCACATTTGTTTCTATTCTTTGCATTTCTCTTTGTTACACCAGTGAAACCATTAGTGCCTACGTTTGCTTGGTGCGTGTGTAATGGTTATACTCAACTTCTTGATTCTCTTTGGAAACTTTCTGTACTATATATTTGGACCATAAACAGAGTTAGTATTTCCTTTTTCTATTGTAAATATTATTTTAAGAACCAAAGTTCACTTTTTATTGCTTTGCGAGCGTTTGAACTAAGGGTGTGTCTGAATAAGACACCAAAACAAATTTGCACCCCTATTGTTTCACCAACTAATTTGAAAACAGACCTAAGTTAGGTACAAGAATAAATTCGAGATGTGACAGTGGAAAATAAATGGAACGAGTAGGTACACATATTCGAGGGATAAGTTGAAAAACTGCCGACAAACTATTCCTCATAATATGACTTTTGTAAATATTTATGCCAGATTTGGTCTCTAGCTTTACATTGTTGGATATTATATTATTGTATTTGTTAGCATTTATTCGATTCTTTTAGGTGAACTATGTTGTGGTTTGGTTAAATTTGAACATCACACATTTTCGGATTCAAGCATCAACCCTAAAAAATTGCCACGAGAGCTTAACCGGACCTCCGATGGCATTAGCGTAATACAATAATGAAAAGTTTGTGCAAGCGAGTTAAGATTCCGACACAGCGCGTAAAAGAGTAGCAGTTTTTGGCTATGTACTATTAAGTTTATATTGTTGGGTTTTATCACATTGTCGCTTTTAGCTTTCAAGAACAAAATTTGTTGTTGGTTGCACTGAACATTTTTTGAACTTTTAATATTATGTGTACGGTATTTTTGTAAATAAATTTTTTAAAAGAATCTCTAAAAGATTATCTTTCAATGTTTTCACCTTAAGAAATAACAAAAGGTACAACAAGTTAGTTTCATTTTTTTTACTCAAAAAAAGCAGTACTAAAATGCAAATTAGGTGGTTCCTTGCGAAAAAACTTATCCCTCCCTTTTCCTATTTTATTCAACTTGTACTCCCTTTGAATCTATACAATTAAATTTTGCAAGTACGCAATAGTTATGTATTGAATTAATTAAATTAATAATGAAAATATAAAAATGTTTTTGAAATTGATAAATATTAAAACTTTGCAACATTTGATCATAGAAAAGTCAAGAGCGTACATAGCAATGTCGATTAAAGTATTAAGAATTGAATTGCTTCGATATCAATGATATTTAGCTTTGCAGTACACGTGCGAAGGGTTACGGTATTAAATAATAAAGTTATAACTCGAATCAAATATTTTCGATTTTTTAGTACGAAGAATAGCATCAATCCTGAAATGGTATTATATGGTTAGATTAAAATAACAAATTTGTTGGCGGGTAAAAACTTGATCGGCAGCCGTCTAATTGCTATTTTAAAAAAAGGGCAAATAAAATGTTTATCATCTTACTTCGAACCTCAGTTATTAGAGCACAAGGCGTCAGGCACAAAGGTTGAAATACTTTGTACAATAAATTACTCGAAAATATGGAATGAAACAAAAATCACCTTCAAAATCTGATAACAAAACTAAATGTAATAAATAATATATCTTAATTCAACATTACCATGGAATTACCTCAACAGTATCCGCGTATATATAAATCTTGCATATACATATGTATATTTTTCTTAATAAACACTTCTATCTACAATGGAATTACCTGAATAGCAACCATCACAACACATGAATTAACCTAAAAACTTACTCAACATTGGATGTCGATGGTTCTGCTTCCAATGAATGAAACTCGCCAGTATTACAAGGAATACTGGGAATTTTAGAACCTTGTTTAGAAAATCCTGTATACTTCGTCGGATTCAAAGGAGGGGGCAAATTGATAGTTGGGGTTGATTCGATTTGATCCAAGAGCGTTTCTTCCCGTTCTTCCTTAGGTAAATCTTCTAAAAACGGCAACATAAAGTCATCCTTCACCTTAACAGCAATCACATCAGGAATTTGTAATGGCACTGTTGAAGGAATTAGAGGTTCTTGGCTGATAGTACATGCAGTCCCCATAGGACTGAAAGGATCTGGAGTGAAGCTTCGAAGAGGAGAGCTGCGTTTTTCAGGGGTTAAAGCCTCTGCCATGCTATTTTCCCCGCTTATATCGGAAAAATCAATGTCGTAGTTAACTTTCGACAACCCAAGAATACTGTTATCTTCAGGTGTTAACCCATCTAAACTCAAATTATCGTTAAAAGGGCTTAAATGTTCCATAGACGGTACTTTCTTCAACGGATCTAATTCCTCATTTTGATGTAATTGTAAAGAAATACAAGGCGTTATATCTAAATTAAGCTTGGCTTTATCTTTGTTTTGGCCTGTACTTTGAATGGCCAAAGCTACATTCGCCATTAGCGAGCCAGTGCTTGGTTTGCAATCTTGAGAAAGGGGAAGAGGAGACTTCCGAGGTTTAACTACCAATGGGGTACTATCGAGCACTGAAACCACCTCAGACGTGATTTGTTCCTGTTTTTAGAAATTATATATTGCTGTTGATTTAGAAAAAAACGTAGGTACCTTCAATTTTTTCATATTTTCCATTAACCTGTTCTTCTCATCTTGAATTGTGACATTGCGCTCCTTCAAAGTTTTTAACACGGCCAAATGTTCGCAAAGTTGATGCATCCCTAGAAGATCAATATTATTTTATTAATGTAAGACACAGAATTAAATGTATACCTTCACAAGCAACTAACGCCGAATCCCAAGCACTGACAGAGGTCACTTTCCCGGTCATATAGGCGTCAAACTCCTGCTCTGCCATGTTCAGCGATTCAGCGGTTAAGTTTTCTATAAAAGATACCGCACAACACTGAAAAGCAAGTTAATGTTAAAATCGGACACTTCCTTAAAAATGTGCGATTTATTTTTAGGACTACCGTTGCTAATTAAAAGTTTATATGGATGCATAGTTGGACGTAAGAGGACGACATGCGGAAAAAAATTAATTATTTACTGACGAATTCAGCTCTATTAATATATTTATCGAGTGATTAGAATAAACGATATATGTGTTATAAATCACAGTTTAACTTACTAAATTTGTGAAATAATAACCGGCTTCTCCTTGCATTAATCTGGATTCTTTACAGAATCGGGTCACATAGAGGATGTTACTTTTGAGCCTGGCCGGATTGGCTTTTAACACGACGAAAATCAAAGCTGGAAGAAATTCATCAGCACTTACGGGCCCACCTAAAAAAAAAGAAAAATATGTTCCAAAAATACTCATGATTTTTTTAAATGCATCAATGAAAATGAGAAATTTCTATTTCTTATTATCACATTTTGCTAAAACAGTGCACCGTAAACCATTGTTAAATATTTATACAAAACGAGACATAAGTTTTCCTTGACAAAAAAACCCTGAAACCGAATTACTACCCACAAAAAATTTGGAATTTGTCCCGGATTAAAATCTGCCTAGCATAATGGCAAATTAATAAAAGAACAAACAAAAGTATACCCTACATTTCGCCAATATTATGTAAGTCAAATAAAAATGTGTTTGCCATAATAAGATAAATACTGTTTTAATATTTTTATTGTGCATTTGAAGCTTTATCTATAAGCTAGAACAAAAACTATAAGGAATTTAAGATTTAATTAAGATTTTATCAAGATTCAGTGAAACAAATTCCGTCTTAAAAAATGGCAACTTACCTTGACAATGTTGTAGAACTTCCACTACACTCCTGCAACACTTAACGACGCATTGCAGCTTTTCTTGGGGAGCTTTGACCGAATCCATGCCCAACAAATCAGTAATTGCAGTGTATACCAAATCTCGTACTTCCAGACTAGTTTCGCTGATACAGCAATCTAAATGATGGGCATTGACCCAATTTAGGTTTCTTATGCGGCCTTGGATCGAAAGATCTTTTTCTTCGTCGTTGGTGAAGGAAGGACAGAAAAGTGTGCTACAAGAAAAATTATTTTGAGATAAGTTCTAGAACTTGCATAGTGAAAATTGACGAAATGAGCATGAAACAAAATTCATTGAGGGAATTGTTTCAGAAGGAAATTTTGTGTTAAAAGGAAAAATCCTAGAAATGTGGTATAGTACACTCCACGCGATATATATTTGGAATATCATTGTAGTAATAACGCATCTTAACGAACTTTTTATATCTACTGAGGGGTGATTACTGCATGTGTGCTACAATTTGAGATAAATTTGATAAATCGTGATTTTTTGCAAATTTTCATTTGCCAAGCGAATGTATCCCAGCTATTGCAGAAAATAGAGTGAATATTCAAGTGGCGATATTTTCGAGATTTTAAATCACAATTCAGTACCGTGCTCGAAAACTCCATATTTATAGCGGTAGCTCGTTCTGATGTACGTTACGTTTTTTAAATAGGTCATCCTGTATATTAATGGTTCATTTGAAAAGTCTCTTATTTGTCTCTTCTAATTATGTAATACGCATAATTTGCAGGACTGGAGTGTAAAACAAATAAGGGCATATTATTGAAATATGCAAGCATATTATTTATTACCTAAAAATGCGTTTTTCAAAATATTTTAATGACCTTGTTCTATGGCAAATAGCACCCAAAAACAAAAGGATAAAAGCAATCAAGTTAAGGTTACTTCGAAACATACTCATTGCCTTTGTTTTTAATTCCAAATGCGGATATGAATCTGATTAAACAGTACTAATGATGCGAATGTATAATTAAGAGTTTAATTCTAAGAAAACTACACATTTTCAATTGAAATAGAAATTATAAAACAACGAATTAGGTATTTACTTTTTATCACATTAATATACTTTTTTGTTGTATTCTTCTAAATTTAAATATTATAGTTTCAATTTTCACACATCTTTAAGACCAAAACACACTCAGTTTTTCTAAATATGGTAAAAGTAAGTGTCCAAAACATCTGTAATTTTGTTTGATTACCATTTTTAAGACAATAAACGAGATAAGTTCTAGATGACCTTCACAAAAATATCACTTATCGCTAAAAAGCAGCACGTGAATTTAAAACAATACCCACCATTTTTTAGATAAAACACAATCAGTTAAGGTCGATATGTGGGTAACGACACCATTAGTCAATTACATCTCCATTTGCAAATGAACTCACCTGTACAAGGCGACCATACTGTATTTCTCAAAGAAATCCTCCAAGTCTCCCTTAATATCAGTGTTTAGCTCCTGATAAACTCTGTTCTCATTTATTCTAGTAGTATAAAAGTTGTAAAACTTTTGAGCTACTTCGGCTAGCTCGTCGATAGGCTTCGAATCCATCAAGATCACTTTATGAAAATGCTGAATGCATTTTAAAAAATCTTTCCGGACATCATCTCCCAAGTGACCATACTTGGACAGGAATTCTGTCATCAATTTGTCTGCATCCGGGTTATTTTGCCTTATATTTGCATATTTTTCGGGCTTGCTAATGTCTTGAAGAAGAAATAAACTTAGAGCTATTTTGGAGATGTTTTGGGCTTTTATTACCTTTAACACTAGATGATTTCCTGAATACGGGCAGACTTTTCAGATATTTCGTTTTTTTGTCGGTTTGCTGTTTTTTCTTTTCTTCGAACTTTGAAAAGCCGGGAGATTTCGTGTTCTCTCCGTGATGGTGAGATGAAGAATGAGAGTGAGAATGGCGGGCTTTCTTCTGCCGTTCCAATTCCATTTGATTTCGATAGCATTGTGAACAGTATCCTGTAAGATGATATAAATCTAATATGAGAATTTGCAAGTTAATAAACCAACATTCAGAATAATCAGCAGTAAGTCCCAGTAGAATATTTCAGAGTAATTTACAAGAAATTACTGCTTCAACAATTAAATGAAATTATAATTAAACTAATAATCTAAAACAAGAACAAACTTGATTGCCAACAAACAAGGAACGTTTTATAAAGTAAAATGATTTTATCACACACTAGATTTACTATAATTTCAGAACACTTTGCAATCAACATACTAAAATATTGGTATTTCTATTTCCGATTGATTGAATACAATAAGAGAAATGATTATTTAATGTAAGATGATTGTATTGATATACTGTTAAACAAAATTTGGATTAGTAAAAAAAAAATCAAGTTAATATTACTGTAATTTCTAAAGCTTAAAGAAAAATATTGGCATAAATGATTGCAAAAATGGGTCTTTTTTCCATAAACTCACGATTAAATGTAGAGTAATCCATTGTCTTGGTAGTGTATACCAAAACAGGAATTTAATTTATCAAAAGACAGATTGTATTTATATTGATTTTTTCAATACAACCTTCCGTTTTTTCTTAAGGAAGATATTTCATGCAAAACTTCAGGCTGTCTGGGTTTCTACCGGCAGTTTCACTTCGTTAATACATTTATTGCTGCTTTCAATATGGTTTCCTTGAATATGTGGTTCCTTAAATAATAAGGCAAATATGTCGAAATTTCTAGATTTTATTAATTGGCAGCATTACAACAGTAAGTTTTAACCAAAAAAAATATATATATCGGCTAAATATTCCTAGAGAAACTCAGTCATTTCTGATAAATAAACTGAATGCTGCAATCTCATAAACAGTTGCATTATACAATTTAATAATATAAAATTAGATCAACTACGTAATACAGAACTGATTAAAATGTACATCATAAGTCACAAAATTGAAATGCAAAGCTGTTACTTTCAAATTACTATTTATGGACTTTTTGATTTCAGGTGGTAAGAAACTGATAAGAAAAGAAAAATTTCAGCTATTTGAGATGTTAAGGTTAGTTCAGGTTAGATACAAGGTACTTCTTTTCGTTGCAAATGTAAAACATGTCATTTATAATAACTAAAGTCATTCTTATATTAATTTAGTAGGTACGTGCCCTACTATTTTACAAGACAGATGATCCGTTCAACATCGATGTTAGGTTCAACTAGAACGATGCACGGGAAACGTCTTTTAAGCACTGCGTGAATGTTATTTTTCAACTTTTTATATATGAAGCAGGCTGAGTAAAGCAGAAAAATGCCAGTCGATATCACTAGATCAAGTTTTTTAAATAAGCCCTGATTTAAACATACATATGTTGAACTCTCGGTTTCTGCGACACAAACATAGAGACAAATACTTGAGCAGAATAATTACCCCAGAACAAATTTCATTACGCAGATAGATCCGAATAAACCAGAAATAAGCACATCTTGCCACCGACACGTCAAACCGACTGCTTAGAAAATGCAGCTCACAGCGGCTGAAAGCAAATCTGGATTTAAAAGAGCCTCCGTGATCACCAAACTTTAGTTTGCTATCTATATGAAGTCTCAAGTCCAATTGTGGTACTGTGCATCATATTAATCTTAAAACCAGAGTTAAAATACTTAAAAGTTCCGACTTGCGTTTAAGACTGTTAGGTCATTTAAAAACAGGATAAATAGCAAGGACCCAAAAGATGAACCTTGAGAAACCCTTCTGATCGTCTCTTGGCTCTGTGTCTATTTATCAAATATGAAAAATTCACAAAATCTAAAAGTCACTCGTTCACAAATTTCTAAATAATTTTTTAGTTTAATTTATATTCCCCCCTTATGAAGTTGTAAAAAAATAGCTTCTGTCAGAGCAGTTAGAAAGCCATCTGTTACAAATGAGTCATTTTAAACTCGGTCAGAATGTTCCACGCCAGCCGAAGAAGATATACGAAAACTTTAAGTTACATTTCGTCCCAGTAAGTATTTTTATTTTTTATTATGGGGGTTTCCCTATACATGTTTATACCCTGTTAGGCCTATATCTCTAATTAGATGTATCAAATTATAAACCCACTTTTTGCAACAAAAAAAAATGTTTTGCAATTTAAATTGTTTTCAAAAAACGCTAAAATATTTCCATTTCGATTTTTATTTTTAAGACTCACTGAATTTTCTTTTCGAAATACAATTATATAAAAAAAATTACATTAAATACACAGGTAAAGACCTGCGCTAAAAAAATGTTTAAAAAAGTTATATGCATTAAAAGTTTTGCAAAGATCTATGAGAATCTGATACTTTTTATTTTATTTTTTAGTCTTTCTAATCTTGACTAAACTGAAATTTGAATAGACTTGGGCAGACTTGCATAATGGCAAACAAAATCGTAATAAATTATACATTTTTCAATCTCCAAGTGCAATTATTTATCTTTTAATTATTTACTTATATTCGGTAGAGTCCAAGGCCGATTGATCAAGGCACATCACAATAAAGGCACAGAATTGTTATTTCTTGAACACGATTATGAAAATCATAAATCACCTACAAAAATAGAGAACACCATCCAGATGTTGGTTAAATCGAGTCAATAATCATCAACCAATATTTCAACAGAGGTCAAGTTTGCGTCAGTTATACGAAAACCAAATCTCCACTGTGAGATCATTTTTCATCATAAAGAATACTTTTTAATTATTTATATTAATAAATTTAAAATTATTATTATGAAACGCATAAAAAGTTAAGACATATGTATGCTTTCAAAACAGCCTGGTGGTTTCTTTGTTGTTAAGCATAAATTTTTCTAGGACGAAAAATGTATTTAAGCTACCCAAAACTTACCATTCCAATCTGCATTGCCAAAAAACCCACATCCAGTTTTGCATTTCAAGTCCGCCTGATTGATTCTCAATGAGGGTTGCTTGGTGGCGTACATCATGTACTTATAAGATCTCTGTAATGGAATTATCAGCATTTTAACGCACTCACTAAAGCTACTTAAAAATAAAGTTTTAGGTCCGTTGGCCGATTAATAACTTTTTCACATTTTTTTAAACCGAACTAAGCGAAAGTTCACACTAGCGCAAAACAAAAGTTACCACGGAGGCATAAAAATTGGATCGTGGGCGCACAAATTCAGTTCTTTCATCAGCAAATGCACAATAGGGAATTGAGGATATTTGAGCACTGCTTCTGATTCTACGGCCCTCAAGACATTATTGGCCAAAGAACAGACTTCACATTCACCGGCATCGGCCATTTGTGGTTAACGAAAACTGGATCTGATATAACCAACAGATTGACTCTGGCTTTATAATGGATGTTTATAATAACCTTGTATGCACTTGTAAATTTGAACACACAACTAAATCAGATGTTATAAATTTCTACCTAACCCAAATAAATTCTAGTTCTCTGCTTCTAATTTTGACTGAGGCTTTTACTAGCTGTGGGCCTGCTTATATCTGTTCAAACAAGGAATTTTGGATATATGGTGATTCGTGAATATCTCTAGGGGTTGCCGGTCGAGTGTTGATAAGAACAACTTATCAGATTGATATTTGAGAGGAATTCATTAACAGTATCTCTTTCTTGGTTTTTAAACTTCCGTACATTTAGTCTTTCTATATACACCCAACCATTTAAATAGGCAATTCCATTGCTGGTATAAAGATAATGGCATTTAGGTTCTCACCAAATGTTAATTAAACATATGTATCAGCCGTTCAAATACACTAACAAAACAATAATTAAGTACAAAACTTTAGTGTTGGTATCTTTTGTAAATAAACAGACTGCATTATTTAGGCAATTCGTCATTATCACTGGTAAATAGTTACAAGGAACTTGTTTTATTTTATAATTATTTCAACATCTTTTGTCCAATTAGGTAAACTTAATATTTTGCGTGGCATGATAAAAATCGTCTGGGTTGTTCTTTGCCAAGATAAAATTGCTTATTAATTGTGTCTGAGAAATTGATTGATAATACCCTGGAATTTATCTAAATATACATGGTGTAATTAGTGGGAAAAGAAACGTATTCTGTGTCGATAACGCAAATTGATAGCCAAGACGCAGCCATTGGTTTTGTGTTAGATACAAAATTATAACGATATTTGAACGTACCTATGGAGTTTTATTCACCATTTACTCAAGATAAAAAAAACAAACCCATTAATTAACATTCTAATGGGTTTTTTCTTCAAGAAAAGGCTGCATAATTGTTAACTTTTATTGTCTAAGCACTACACTTGTTTGTTTATAACACGCCCTACATTTTCAATGTTCGAATATGCTTATTTTAAAACGAAATTGGCAACATTTTACAAATCAGTTAAACATTTATTAAATTTATAACATCATTAAGTTGTAAAATTTGGCCTTTGTCCTTATTGAGCATTTATGCAGCTAAAAAATCTATCAATTTTAAGCTTTGCAATTTTTTTAAGTATTGTTTATATATTTCTTAATTGAGAATGCAAAAATATAATTGAAATAAAGGGATCATATGTTAGAAGTTACACAGCTCCATTGTCCTCAACATTGATATGGTTACCTTCCTTCTATACAATACAAGAAGTTCAAATACAGTAAAAATCAAATATATAACGACGGCAAGGAGACCAAATGAAAATAGTCATTATGTCCCGTCAATGTTACATTACAACTTGCCTTTTTCAACATTAAGGAAATATGAAGAAAACACAAAAATGTAAAGAATTATATATAACTTCTAACTTATTTGTATTTACGTATATGTGGTAAAATAAATAATTTATTTGTTGAATGGTACCTCTTAAATAGTGTTGTTGACAAGCGTGTGAATTATGGAGTGCCTGAGTAGTTTGCAGAGGTTAGGGGTTGTTTGAACAATTGAATCAAGTTTATTGATACTATACCACTCTTCTGCCATGCAGTTGGTAACTCAAAGTTACAAATAAAGCAACAGACACATTTTAAAGTTCTTTTCATAAATTACCTCTTTGCAGATTTTGTCCACTCTTAATTGTCAAAATTTAAACTGCTGCTCCTGCTGCAATTTTAAATGAATTTATGGCACTAATTGATTTTAGTATTTTCCACAATATTAACTATTTGTAAGGGAATTTTAAATTTAAGAAATAAACTCCAATTAAAAACTAATTATTAATAAAGTGCAATTTATATTTCTGTTTTTCTTGCCAGTTGTCAGGTTCAGATTCAACTGTAAAAAAACAAAATATTCATGTAATCAATGTAGACTATTAGGTACACCGAGAGAGTAGAAACCAGGTTGAATTCACTCGAATTATATGACTACGGGCATTATTCAGTTCAAGACTTACATAATCAATCTTTTTTAATATTCATTGGATTATCATTTACTAATTTGGTACTCATTAATATAAAAATGTTTCCATTTGTTTACATTTTTTTAAATGTTTCATAGTACCCTCTTATGGGTGTCTATAAGTAACTACTATTACTATACTGTACAACTACTATAATATATCATCAATATAATATCTAACCTCACTGTTATTTGTTTACATTTTTTCTTACTTTTTACACAACACAACATATTTTGTAATTTCCTAATAAACTAAGGCGAAAATAATATTTTCTATCGCTTTTATTTAGCAAAAATGACAATTCCAGAAGAGTTCCAAGCTGTTGTTTTAGCTGCTGGCAAGGGATCTCGAATGCTAGAAATCACATCTGGGCAACAACCGAAATGTCTCTTGCCAGTGGGACCGAAACCTTTAATTTGGTACATTCTTAATAAATTGGCAACCTCTGGATTTACGGGTAAGAAGAAAGTTTCCTTACAGGGTCCTAGACGTTTGCCGGAATATATGAATATCTCCTAAACAACAAGAAATAGAGCATCAATCACACTAAGAAAAAATGTGTAATTTAATGTTAATTTGAAATCAGCTTTAAGATTTGAAAACCTCTTAGTACCTCTGAAGATACATGAAATACCATAACTAAAATAGAACTAAAATGTTATTATTTATAGGGAATAAAAATATGTTACAAACTTTTTTCAACATACAAAATGGAAATATTACAGAAGAAAAAAATTCTTTTTTTATGGGTGACATGCATTGTATATGTATATCACTCTGGATACAAACTAAAACAGTTAATTAGGTTTTATTTGAAAACTTCTCCATTTTAACCACTTTCAGAAGTAATCCTGATTGTATTAGAAAATCAAAAAGCAGAGATACAAAACGCCATAGATAAGGAAACTGAAACAAGCTCTTTAGACATTACAATTGATTATGTGTCCATCTTAGAAAACAAAGATGATTTAGGTACAGCTGAGAGCCTAAGAATGAAAGAGGTGCATGAGAAACTTAAATCTGATGTTTTGGTAGTTTCTTGTGATCTCATAACTGATGTCAATCTTACTGGCATAGTAAACACCTTTAGAAAGCATAATGCATCTATTGTTTCTTTAATGTTTCCTATGACACCAGGAGATACTGTTGTAGTTCCTGGACCTAAATCTAAACATAAGCCCGGTAGGTATAAACCAATTTGAAGTAGGTATAAGAATAATTTTATTTACTCCTTAGAAAAAGATTTAGTTGGAATAGATGAACAAACCAACAGGCTAGTTTTCTTAGCTTCAGCAAGTGATTTCGAGTCAGATGTCTCATTACCAATGAGTCTCCTCAAAAAACACACTAATATAAAAATGTATAGTTCCCTGATAGATTCTCACGTTTACATACTTAAAAACTGGGTAATTCAATATCTTAAAAGTCAAGATAACATTACTTCAATCAAAGGGGAACTCATACCATATATTGTAAAAAAACAACTGTCGAAACCTCCAAAATGTCCTCAAGCAGATATTTCAGTTGTGAATACAAGAGATAAGAATGATATATTTAGTTTTGCAAAAGAAGATGATCTTGAATTGCTTATTAGAAATACTTCTGCATATAATGATCATACAGGAGATTTAAAACCTGCATATAACGGCGACCTTATTAGATGTTATACTTGCATTGCTCCTAAAGGGTCTATAGGGGTAAGAGTTAATACTTTACAGTCTTATTGGGCTATAAATGAAAAGGTAAGTGTAATAAAGGGAATAAAAATTATTTCAAATGTGACTGAATTTTAGATTCATGCCTTTTGGAGCAAAATTTCAGATGATAAAGAAATAATTAAAAAAAACCCTAAAGCTACCATTCTATCAAACCAGATAGATGACAAATGTATTATATGGGAAGGAGCTAAACTAAGTGAAAAGACTTCTTTTAAAAATGCGATTATTGGCACTAATTCCGTGGTAAACAGCTTTAGTAGAGTATTTAACAGCATTGTGATGAACAATGTGGTTATAAAGGAAAAGTAAGTTATGTCCTTTGTGTTTTTTGAAGTTTTTCATTGTAATTTTAGAGTGGCATTGGAAAATTGTATCGTGTGCGACAATGCAATGATAGAAAGTGGAAGCAAACTCAAAAATTGCATTATAGGCAACCGTCATTTGGTTTCTGAGGAATCTGAGCACACAAATGAGCTGCTTACTGAAGCTATGATGCACTTTTAAGTCAGTTAAATAAAAATAATTGTTCAAAATATAAAATATATTTTAAAAAATGTGTATACAAATATTTAAAGCTGGATATATAGATTGGCATACCACAAAAGTGAATACGTAGGCCAAAGTATAGGTGTTTAAGATTAGCAAACCCAAAAGGAGCCAAGTTTTATCTTTTTTGTTGTACCACGATGTATACCTAATATCAAGCCTGTCAAAATGCAATGAATAAATTTTTCTTCATTAAATGCTTATACAATGTTTGTGTTATGTTATGTTGTGCAAATCTATAATTCCGGCTTAATATTTCGTCTATTAATTAACATTTAATACTCCACCCTATTCCGATTTCCTAATCCTCTACCTATTAACGAATTCTCTTATGGTCTTGTAAAGGGCATGGACAACTACAATGTACTCAGGAATTTTTTGCAAAATGAATATATTGGTTTAGGCAGGAGATGAGGATAAGCGACTTTCAGATAAAAACAATTTGCCAATTCATGGAGAATATGAATTGAATTGTTGAGATCACTACAACCTACGATTTATCGAAGCAAAGACCATTTACAGTAAAGACATGAGTTTGGATGCTTGCCAAGGAAGCAGGAAGTTTTTGATAACATTTTCAAATTTCCACCATGGTTATTATTTAGATTAAAAACCACTTCTTTCTCTTTTTTTGTTATTATTATATGGGAATTAACAACTCAAAAAGTTCACTCATAGAAATTTCACATGCAATTTAATTTTAGTACATATCTCGCATGCTGGCACATAAAGATATCTTAAGTGAACGAGGATTGAGTAAAAGGTAGAAACTCAGAAACAATTCCAAGTAACGTCTAGATACATTCAGCTCATATCCTAATAGTCCAAGACATGTGTAACTTAGTGAGACTGATATGATAACTATCTTTTAAAAACAAAGTTGGGGTCGAATTTAAAGTAGAAATTCAAAAACAGCCCTAAACCTGCCAAGCTTGATTTATTCATTAAGAAATAGTTATGATCTTCATTGCATCAGATATTTTTTTCCTTCCTGTTAATCCTTGAATTTCAATAAAACTGCGGAATAAACAGAAATTGGAAAAGTCATCCAATATTTTTTAACAACTGTGGATCCAAAAATAAATAACCCGTCACCTATTGAATATTTGTAGAATTATTCCAGTGAAAAGCACCATCTCCCGGAATGCGTGTGGAACTAACATTCTTCCGAGAGCTTTTAAACGGTACGAATTTGAATAGGTGTTTTAACTAAGTTTTCATTATAAATTGATTACGAATTCATAACAAAAATAATAATACGCCATTGATAATTAGTCCAAAATTATAATAAAGTTTTGGAAACGTTAATAATAGGAGACGCCCTTTGTATTTACATGAACGAATATTTCAATTTCCTATCTTGAACTTTGCTTGACATCCTTATTATAAGAAAGCAAATTAATTAGCGTGCCCATGATAAAGTGAAGATGTCCTACATTGTTTACCAAACAAGGCAATATTACTTAATCCCGTAAAAAGTAAAAGTCCTCTGTTGGTATGCGAACATTATTCACTAAATATACAACGTACTGAATACACAATGTGAGTATAAATGTATTAAGATAAAGTTGAAAAGGTGATATTGAAAATGTGGTCAAATTATGATTTCGAAATTAATGCAATAATTCCTTGCAACTATTCAAAATGCGGAGAAACAATACTAATATACGCAAATGTCGAAACAAAAGTATACCTCATATGCAAGGCCAAAGGAAATGTTATTTACCGTTGATAACTTGTTCTATAGTCTCAGTACTTTGAAGTCGTTAATTTTAATTAACTGAAGTGTCTAATGGTTACCAGATTCCTTTCAACAAATTTAAATTATACTTTTTAAGTAGATTTCTTTTGTTAAATTTAATTTGATATAACAACGATCTCCGCGTAATTTAACTATTTCATAACAATATTGTCATTTGTTATGTAAGTAGCCTTTTAACAGTGATATCAATCATCGTAATGGACGCTAATTTGTTTGTGAATGTTGATTTATTCGCAGGTATTCACACACACGTATAAATTCCTAGATAAGATATTCGTGTGAACGAATTTTGACAAAATCATTTCGAGGCCGGATGTCAAGATCAGTTGAAAGAATTTCATTTCTAATAAAAATAAAAAGTTTAACGTCAAAGCTTCAGCTACATATCTCAAAAACTGAAGGAGCGGTCAAATTGTAGCTATTTGTTTAATTTTTTGGGGCGCACAATAAAGTAATAAGTAACTTTCTGTTCTAATTATAGGCTTTTTCTATTGATTTTAATTGTTCTAATAAAAATTAAATGTGTTAAATTTCGGCGCATTTATTTTGAAAATCTGCTGTCTTATTTTCCCATCTATGGTTTACATAAGCAACCTGCATTATTCTAATGACGTAAGAAACATCTTCGCAGAGCTTAACGATAAGTTTGTTATTTATAAAGTTACACGGAACCAACCGATGACGACCCTAAGGCGATTACCCTCGTTCTATTGAACAGCTCAGGCAAAGGAGTGAAAGTGCTCCAGCAGGAGGAAGGTCAACTATGATCGCAATTTTGTATGGGTTTGAAGATGATACCACAGGAATGGACTTGTGAACCATTACTTACAAGAACAATAATTCGAGTATATCTTACTGTTATTAAAATACGGACCTGTAAAGGTTTCAAATGCACTAGTGTTCCCACGTGAATAGACTCCTCGAAGATCAATCTGATTGTTTTTAAAATAGCAGAATGCGGATCTATCTTTTCGTAGCCGGATGATAAAGATCATCATTTTATAGTTACTGCTATTATCAACTTTTGATATTTTTGATGACCTCCTTAAACACTTATGTTGCTTTCTGAGTCACAGGAAATCTCCGAAATTCTTACATAAAAATAATTAGACCAATTTGCATTTTCCCATCTTACAATACGTACATGAACATTATATGACCCGAACGACTCAAGATGACTTCAAATGGAGGAAATGGAAGTAGGTAACCGTTTTGCTCTCACGATTACACTTTTATTATTCGCAGTTACGTCGATCTTCAGACGTTCTGGTGACCTATTGGATAGCGAAAGTTCTTTGAGGAAGCACACCATAGCATCAGTTTCGTTAAGAATCTATTCAGATGACAGAAACCGCACTCTTCAGAGTGATGGATGTGAAGTGAGGTACCTATCATCAGAAAGTTAATCAATCTTCCTGCAGACTTGAAGGTATTTAACGAAATTAAAAGTGAGGAAAATTAATATGAATTTAGGGATTGTTGCAGATTAGTTGTGATCCGAAAGTAAAAGTCGCGATATTTGCTAAAAACTAGGATTATATAAAACCCAAAAAGCATGCAAGAAGCAGTAATTTTTGAAAAATTTTAATGTATTGGAAAATTTGTGTGAAAATCTGTCATCAGACTTCGAAAATTTTATATCTTGTAGAAAAATTTAGAAAATAGGGAAATGTGAAACATGCGCGAATTTCTTGGAAATACTACTGAACTGGAAATATTTCAGATCTTTCATGTATATCTAGGAAAGAACTCTACGATAGTTGACACACTTTTAAAAACACTTGATGATACCATTCTCTGTAGCTCAGGTGAGTTCAATTGTAATTCCATTCGCTTTACATACAGAGTCATGAAAATTACTCTTTATACAGAGATATTGTGCTGTATGTGCACTCTAAATGCAGTTGTGGTCACAATTAAAACACACTTAGCCAAATTGCTTGTGGATGAAATGTGGTGGTATTCGAAAAGGTGCAGAAAGTTGATAATTTTTGGTGATAAAATACAATTTTAAGAGGTTTTACAATAAAAAAAAGCAACTAAGGAGTAGATTTTCGTTTTAACTCGTATAGCTTCCACTTCATTACACAATTATAGTGTGGACGAAACAATTGGAACGTAATAAATCAGAACAGTTCAAGATTATTCCACAAATTATGCATTTGTAGAAAATAATAAAATAAGTAGGACTAATAAATTGACTAATTATTCACGATCTGTTTCAATTTTCCTGCTACATTATGACATTTCCATGTAGTCGTAGGATGAAATTTATGCTTTAAACACTAAAATCCCACGATTTTTTGATACTTTAGCATGTGATTTTAGTCTTTTTAAAAATGCTCACAAAATCATTGTCTAAAAATGGAACTTGTTACAAATTACCATAGCATCGGACGAGACGCCGAATTTCCTATTTTTATGCCCCTATTACTTAGTTGGACAAGTGGTATTGCCATAAAGATAAAGGTCAGAGGAATCCCAGCTTTTAAACCACAAAGTTATTGACGAATAAAAATAAAAGAAATTGAGAAGTACTTTCAGACTTGAACAATTCAGAAGGTGTGGGATGGTACACCATTCAACCCACAAGAAGATTGCGTATTTGGTAAATAACTTTTACCATTGTAGTAAAGCTTGTGTGTATCTAGTTCCTTATTGCATCGTGTGAGGATATCAGTAACATTAATTTTATGTAAAGATTAATCAAGCTGTAGTAGGTACGCAAATTATGTTATGAGAATTTAAAATCAATGTTTTAGTGTATTATAGGATGTGTCAAAATGGCTAGGTTTGAGAGAAATACAAGAGCTACTTACTATAAGTAATGAAATTGATTATCTACCTACTTTTCTCGTAATAGATGTGGGATTTCTGCAAAGATTTTTATATATGAAACAAGAATTTCTCTATTGAATACTTGTTTCAAGTTACATAATGCCAATGAGGAATGCGCTTGCACAATCATATATGGCACCTTTGTAATGAAGATTAAACATGCAAAACACATATTGTCTTCATTACTTCAATATCTTTTTAACTGGAATATTATTAAGCCACAACCGTAAATTATTAACTCTAAAAAGCTCAAGGATGATACTTCTTCTGTTGGTAATTAATATTTTTTTATCAACTATTGCTTCACACTAATACTTAACCAAATTATCGAGTTTTTAACCTTTTATTTGACCTTCATTCTTTCCTAGTCTTAAAATTCTCATTGCATCGTCTGAAGTGTTGATCTATGTTCTAAATGTCTTCGAGTTTCGAGCATCAAAAGTCTATAGGTGCAAATACAAAAAAAATTCAGTTCATAAATATTTTTTTATAAATTCGCGAAACCCGCAAGAAGACAAAATTGTAAAGTTTCAAAGGTTGCAGTTCACATTTTATCTTCACATTCTTTAAAGATCCTTTTTATGGGTTTCCCAAATATAGGGACATATTCGGTTGATCGATCTTTCGACATAGATTTTCATAATACAAAAATCATTATTTCCATAATATGTCCTTTTGTTCCATATTAGCAGAATATTCTCTATTAAGAATAAATTTTTCTAGCATCATGACTTATTCCCTGCGATGGTGCACATCCTTGTGACCCCCTACTTAGATCATGGAGGACGCGGCTATGTGTATCCTTTCACTAGGACAACGCTAGGTCTTCGTGAGATGCATCTTCTTCTTCATTAGTCTTCGTTCTTCAGCAGTCAATGACTAGTCACAATGCAGAGTGTTAGTGTGTTGATATTTTTAGGTGAGTAACAGTGGCCGATGGATATGTCCCTGGAAGTGAAGTCTCATTTTGTGCTGCGTGCGTCTGTGTTTTTGGATACAAATTTAGATGTTGTGAGATTTACGAAATTTACTTTATCCAAGTCTCATAATTTAAGAAAATAATCCCTGTTTCTTTAAGATTTTCAATATTTGTGACATGATCATAAACACTCCTTTAACATTCTGACTTTTCCCGCCTATTGTTTTCACGAAATTTTCCTAAAACGAATCGCTAAGTGGTACCTTGCAACTTTAGGTGGCAATTAGGTAACTTTTTGCGCAAACAAATTTTCAGTAATTTTACATGAACTTTGGTAGAGTCATTGTTTCAGTCTTTTATATGCTAAATTGTATTCTGCCATGGTCGAAACAATTAAAGTGTTTGAGAAGATTTAATTAATCAAAATTGTTACTTTTAGAGGGTGTACAAATTCTTGCTAAAACTGCCAAATCATAAGAGAATCAATGTGATGTTTTTGGTTTGTATGAGTAAATGAAAATATTCTTTAGTGAAAATTTTCCTTTCATTTTAATCATTTAATAATGTGATCTATTCACCGTATTTTGCAAGGCTCTTGCTGCATCTCAATATTACCTACATAGGGAGAAGAAAAGCAAATATTAATGGCTTTTATATGAGTTTAATATAGATATCTTCAAATGTCTGCAATTAAAGTGTAGCTATTATTTGCCGAGATTGCTCTACTTTGATTTGCAATATTTGTTTAGTAATATAGAAGTAATTGCAACGGAATGATATTTCTTCATGTCATTTTAATGTGTAATAAGTTGCTTCTTACTCTAGCAATCTTCCTCAAGCGTTCATTAACTCTAAGTGAAAAAAAAAAACTTTTTTTTAACGATATATTTTTGGAAATATGTTACTAATATAAGCTTTTTGATTCGGTATCAGTGAGGATTGGATGGCCTTATTTGAAGGTGCGAGGGTCAACCAATAATTATTTAATTTCCAACACTCGTTGATCAATTAAAAATCTTTTAATTAAAATTTTAATCAAATTAATTTGAAATGAAAGTTAATTTTGAATGTCAGAAACTGTTCAACGCGAAAGAAAATAATTGGGATAAGCTTTACCAATAGAGCAATAGACTATCCTCTTTTACCGCGTAACACTAATTGCCTGTAATTAGGTGTTATTTGTTTCTAAAGTGACTTTAATGTGTTTACATTATTAATGACTTAGACAAGTTCTGGATAACATTGTTGATAAGTAGTGATAAGCAAAAAGTATTGGTTTGACAAAAAAAATTTTAAAATTACATTATTAAAACGTTTTTAATTACTTGTTCAATACTAGAGATCTTGTAGTAAGACCAAGTCCAAGATCAACACTTAATTGAATTCACTAGACCAAGAACAAGATAACTTGTATTATGTAAGAAGATCAACATTCACATAGATTTAATCTTGGTCTTGGTTTTCTTTTGCGCATCATTAATGAGAAGAAACATGATAATTCAAAATAAGATGGAATTTAATACATCATCTTCTTTTAAGTTCATGATTAATTTGTATACACTTTTATTAACTTCGGTATACCTAAGTCTTTAAGAAAACCAAATCACCGTTTTTTTCTGGATTTAATTGAAATCTAAAATTTGCTATCAAAATCATTAGTAAATAGTGGTCTAAGATGCTTTCCTTAAGAATATACAGTTTGCAGCTTAACAGTTTAAAATTTTATCGGGAAATAAATTCAAATTATGTTTGAAAAGGTAGAAAGCATATTGAGGTGCTTTAGAAAAATTTGTCACACATGAATTGGCTTCACTTATGCACTATTCCATATCGGAAGATTTTTATGTAAAAAATTATAATTTTCGAGTAGATATGTCAAAAACAACCAAAGTTGTGTAAAGAAAAATGGAAAGTGTTAATTAAGAATATAAAAAATCTGTAGAGAATAATTCTTCAACGCGTTTGAGGTGAGAAAAGAAGGCGTTACCTCAAAAAAAAATATTACCATCTAAATTCTCACCACTAATTAGCATTTCCAATAATACGAGTGTTAAAAAGTAGTTAATATTCTAATTTGAACGAGCTATTAAAAAGGAACATTCCTGCAAGTTCAATACTTTGTAAATCAACAATGATGCATTCACAGTTATGTCGTATATATCGTATATACAAAATTTTTATTTTTTATATTTATAAATTTTTGTTATAAAATAAAATGAAGATTCATTAGAGTTTATCTACATAGTTAATAATACCCTGCATATCGCATAAGACATTTATGAAAGGTTAATTAGAATTTAATTGTTATCCCACGGTTTTGATATTCCACAAATATACGAACAAATGGGAACTATATAAATGACCATAAATTTGAATCTTAATAAAGAAATTGAGACTGTGCTAATATTAGAAAAATGAGAACGTTGAGAACTGCTCTTTTTACGGAGTTCAAGAGAAACATGGAAGCATCTTCCTTTGTATATATCGTGACGCAGTGTAATTATCTTTATCAAACTATACAGTTTTTGGAGCAATTATGTCATATTCAGGGATTTTCTGTGACAACACTATAAATGTTTTCATTTCTTCATCACATGGTGAAATAAACTCCTTCTCTGGCGATGAAATTAGTGAAGAGTTTAAAGACGGCCATTAAACCAGTGAGAAAATTTATGGCCGCTCAATCTCTGTACGTCTTTAAAACACGAATAGCCAAAATCGACTATAACGTTTAACCTCTTCGTTAAATATGCAAATTTTCGACATACCAAGCAAAATATGCATACTACAAAAACTTGTCCTTATGTAACGTCGGACCACCTATGTAACATTATTTCAGAATCGCGAATAGTTGGTCCATTGTTAAATCAATTTAGGGCACTAGAGCCATTGTTTCGGAGGGCAAAAGCCGGAAAATTTGACAAAATTGAATGTTACGCCAAGAAGGATGTGCTCGATTGCGAGATAACTTCGATCCTGTTATTTCAGGGGCGATAATTATACACCGAGTGTTTAGCTACTTCAAGGTTATGAGTTCTGTGTTTCAAATTCCTTTTATATACATCGGTCGAGCATGACGCTTGTGAAGATTCGATAAATTAGTTTGAATGTCAAGATGTGGTATTTGGATGTGGGAACGAAAATTTTTAAATTCACAGATTCGCTGAACTTTGTTATTTAGCTGTAAGGCAAGAAATCGTTCGAAGAAGAAGAAAGTCATTGCTTAAAATAAAGGTGACTATTGGGACAAAGGCTTTGTGCACATAGGGTGCTTCCTAAGTATGCTTCGTAACTTTAGGGCCCAATTTCTTAAGGTGTTTAAAGGAAAAAAGTTCTTATTAACTTGTGGTCGGAAACGTTTAGGTTACGAAATGCAAGGTGTTAAAAATTAAAAAATATATATGTATTATTATTTGAAATGGAACCGTCATTACTAGGTTCTTCAAATTTTGGACTTATTTTACATGCACAAGGATCTAAATTTCAAGTATAAAATCAATTTTTATGTCACCAGCGGCGTAGGTAGGTGTGAGTCAGTCCACGGTTTCTTCATAAAATGTAGAACGCCAATGGATTTTCAAATATTCTGATAGTTTTTAGACTCCTAACATTTTAAAAAAAGAAAAGAATTCTTGTTATTTTTGCTTAATACTATCTTAGTTTTAGAAAAATGGCACGTTTTAGTTTTGTGTCGAAATTGATTATTTCTATTATTGTTGTTTTTAGTTGCCGACCATTTTTCTAAGACCAGGTTCGCATTAGGCGAAAAAACCAATTAACATTTTTGTCATACAACGTTAGGAAACTGCGAAAATAATAAAAATGTTGAAAAAGGCATTGGCGTTTTATATTTTATGACGAAAATGTCGTTTGACTCACGCCTTAACTATGCCACTGGCAGCAGAAAATAATCAACTTTGTAACAAGAATGCAACTCCTTTCCAACATACAGTAACTGCAAAATTTCAATAACTTAGCGTTGACTATTCTAAATTTATTTCAAATAAATATTTTTTTAATTTTACGACCCTGTATCTCGAAGTCTAATCGTTTCCGGTCACGTGTTTATAGGAACTTGTTTTCTTTAATTGCCATAAAAAATTATGTCCTGAAGTTACGGATAGTACCTAGTACACATTCTGTATAAACACTTACATGTTACACGTTTTAATTTATAAATAATTATTCATAAATTAAAACGAAAACAGAAAACAGTGCTTTTCGAAATATTTGATTACAGTCGTTGAAGAGAAATGGAAGCCGAATTGGCCTGTTTGCCTTGTAAGGCAAGGAGGGTTCAGAATGATTCAATTGAGACGGTACTGTCGCCTAAATTGGATACAGTCCTCCAGTTATTCTTGTCACGTGAGCATGTACATTTGTATAGTAATCTATTCTGTTGTTTTTAACTAGTGTTTCGTCTTTTCTCAGACATATCAATTTTTCAGATATGTGAGAATTCGTCCAGAAATTTCAGGTTCGTGCCCACAGTGTTGGCTTGTTGGAATTGCTCACAAAAATAGTAAAGCTCAGTAAATTTTGGCAAACTTTCATATTTATTTTCACTTTTTTGGTTGATTCTTTTACCAACCTGTATGTCTATAATTTAACCTATTTCCGACATACGATTATAGGAACTTGGAACTTTTTACATTGGTTCAAAGAATATTCCCTTAAATTTGCGCTGTATATTTAGGAAGCACTCTGCCAATTACACATACCAAAAGCTCCAAGGTTTTTCTTTGTATTTCTCGGTAATTACCCGCATTCAATTTGCTTGAATTTCTTTTATACGAACGAAGAAGTCTAATTTAACAGCGGGCAAAACACACGTTATTACTCCCATTAAGTCAATCCCAAATCCGTATCTTCATAACTATTCAAACCTACTTATATGCACTTAGAGGTTAATCCATTAAATCAGCTAATCGTGCAGGCATCTGCAGATCGGTCGGTGATGTAACGATGATGTCGTGAAGCAGAAAAAGTAGTGACACCAATATACAACGTTAGCGAGCTAACTGGAGATTATGCAATCGAGAAATCATCATCTCTATTATATGACGCTTTTCGGAATGCGATAACATCTGGAAGATGATCTGAGGAGGGGGAGGGGGATACATATTACGTTTGCTGAACTATTATCGAGATTATGTGGTCAGAATGAAATTTGTACGATATTGATTTTTTTATTTGCTCATTGTTAACGGCGGTTAAATATCAGCGAAGGGTATCTAATTGGTAACGAGAGACGATTCTCCTTCGAAAATTACGAAAGAAGGTTTACGTGCACGTCAAAATAAGCAATCCAAAATCAGATCTTCAGTAGTTTTAACAGAGATTTTTTGATGACTAGACGATTTCTGCGAAAGCCTGACATGGAAACCTTCAGAATTCTAAATCCGGAAAAGAACCTTAGAAGAACACATTATACAAACATACTTATGAATTTGACCCCAAACATTTTAGCACTTCCGCATATTGCTTTATCCTTGCGAGTTGATAAGAGCGATCCGTTTTGAAGATAAAACGCTAAAAAGGAACTAAAGATCCTGAATAGAATATCTTCCTGCGGAAAACTTTTTCTACATTTAGGATTAAATGTCAAATGGAAGATATTGAAATAGCAAAAGGCATATTATTTACAATTCAAGTCCATTCCCGGACTTCCTGCTTTTTATCACGATTCAATAGAAATCTAAGATATCAGATTTCTTGTGTTGCTGGAAGTCGTTCCAAATATTTTGAAAAATTATTCACGTTTTGACCTTATCTGCAAAAAATAATTGCAGCTTTCATTCCGCAGGAAAGAGCACCTTTTAGTGTTATCGAGTACAAAATTTGGATTCTAAGTTCAGAAAATATTGATGTAATTCAAATTAGAGGAACAGGATACCTCATTTCTTAAAGATGATTCGTCTCCAAGCGCTTAGCAGACAAATAGATTTTTGAAATTTTTCCTGTGGTTATCAGATATATGATCTGATATTGATTTCGATATACAGTCTTTGCAGGGATTCTGGCAGTATGGCCATGCAGAGCAGTGTTTCTCAACCATCGACCATTCCCCACGTACAGCTTAGAGGACATGCCCAATACACAGTTCAGCTGTAGAGAAAAGATTTTGGGGGGTTACTACGCCGATCCAGATACGCAGTGTCAGATGTTCCACATTTGCGTAAAAGTTTCTGGAATAGGGGTAAGTCTACATAGCATTAAAACAACATCCATCTTTAGATCGATGGAGTAGAGACACGGTCATTTTCTGAAGTATGAAATGCTCAGACGTTTATTTCAGCATCACAAAATTTTGTGGAAAAACACTGATCGTAATTAGCATGTCTAATTGTTGTAGATCCAAGACTTCCGCTTCCTCTGTCCTAACGGAACCGCTTTTGATCAAGATCATCAAATTTGCGCAGAATGGGAGGACGTGGATTGTGATGCCTCTACTTTGTATTACTCCAGCGATAACTTTGATTTATATCGCGTAGGATCTGGTAAGAATTTCCATTATTTCCGGCATCGAAGATGTTCCTTGTTGTCATACACACCCACAAAATATTTTCCAATGTTGAGAATCTATGCATAAATCTTACGCACCTGTAACCCGCGCTATGTGACTAACTCATTAACATTTTACTTGTCGACTTATCTTGCAATTTTTCACCGTTAGAGTACAAATACGACCTTTAGCATCCTACCGCTTTCACTTTTTCATTGCTATAATAGTATATAACGATCTCGCATTACACAGTTCATCATCAGCCATATCTCACCATCCATGGTCTATACTATACATTATGCACGACCAGTTTCCTGTTAGTTAAGACTTTTAATTGATTATGCGTTGAATAATTTACCCGCAGGCAATTAAGTAGATTCTGCAATTCGTGGCCCACTAATCTGCATATTTTAATTAACTTCGGAAGAAATGTTTCACTATTATACTTATTTTAAATTAGCTTTCCTTAAAAAGAATGGTTTTTATTTAAATTATGCGATGAGATCCTATAAAGACAATTACAAGAACGATTACAATTCTTGTTGTCCATATAAGGGAGTTTCTGACAATATTGATCATGTCGCGTAATATCTTTATTGACGTGAATTCTTTGGCAAAGAGTAAAGGATCAATTGCTTGGTTACCTTCAAACTTTTTTCTTTTAACTTCATAGAGTAGTGCAGAGTACTATATAGGTGAAATACCAGTATCCCAATTGAAACATGCAGCTATTCGGATCCCAACGGGTGTTCGTTCGAACGTAGATTTTTTCGTTCTCTACTCATTTTCGAGATCTCCGTAATTGAGGTACCTCCCATACAAGACACGAGTTATTGACGTTTTCAAAGGTTAGAATGATAGATTATTAAGTGGAAAAGTAGTGTTTCAATTGAAACTTGTATATATGTAGGTATTTGAATCCAAACAGGCATTCGAACGTAGATTCTATCAGTTTATAACCATTTTCGAATTTCCCCGGCTTAAGTTGCCTCGCTTCACGATGCGAATTTGTTGCTTTCCGCATAAGAAAATTGGCGCTTTTACCAGTATAAATCTCATTTCCATCACTGTGTCACATGTCAAAAACGTCAAATTATATCCACGATCGCCTTCGTTATATCTTCTGCTTTTATTTAAGAACATGTACTAAAAGAAGACAGTAATATGCTAGGCAGCAGTTAACATTTAGATTGAGTCACGGGTTGATACGAATTGTGGTGGAAAACGATAATTTAAATAGAAAAAATTCAAGATCTTTTAATTTTTGGATTTTTAGGTTTCTGTATCAAAAATAAAGAAAATTTCCTTTTGAAGATCAGCCCAATTTACTCAAAATTGATCAGAATTATCTTTACCTTTCAATCTTACCAAATCCAGATTATCCAAGAATCAAACTGAAAGTTCAATAACGACCAATGATTTTAAGCATGATGCGTCGGACCGTCCTTTTTGATTTTCTGGACATCTTCTCTATGTTTTCTTTGGCTTTACTATTTCGATAAGTTCGAATTGCTCAAAGAGCTCGTCCGCTCGAAAATTTCTCAGATTTTTTTACATTACCATACTTTATTAACTAGATTAACTTTAGAGGAAGTGAAATATTCTTTTGGTAATCAAAAAGTGCTATCAGTTCACGGTATTTGAATGTTAAAATAGATCGATTATCCATTCTACAATTACTAGAAATCTATTCTGTTCAAGGAACTCCATGAGATTTCTGTCTAACTGAATGGCAAATACTTTATGCAAGGTATTACAGAAGACACGACACACGTTAAGTTCCCACACAGTAATTTTTTCTTAGAAGATGCACGGTTTCTTCACTCTTACGTTGTTCCATAAAACCAACGTTAAATATGGCATTATTAAACGTTTGCTAAATTGGAAGGTAGATGAGTTGTATGTGCGTATATTTCGACATTGTTTATGGGATTGAAATCACTACATCCAATTAAGTTTATGATGTTGTTTCGGTATCGGTTTAGTTAAGTTGTTGAACGAATGATATAAATCATCTTGGACTAATTTCAGGTGTTTTATAGTCAAGGTTGTTTACGTTACTTCAGGTCATTAATTAAGTAGGCAACTTTACAACATTTTCAAGTCCTCTTCTGATTCTCTGGAAGAGATTAATTATGGGCGCTACAATCGTTCATTCATCCGTCCAAGAGATCTGTCCAGATCTATCCAATTCGTACAAATGTTTAGCTTTCATTATTTTTAATGTCGTCATTCCAGGGTTGTTCTGGTTCGTGAGAATTCACGAAGTGACTCGAAATATTTTCCTTGACCCCTTGGTTCCGGCCATTATTTGAAGCTAGCCGTAACTCAACTGCAGTTTAACCATACTTAAGCTTAAGCTTTAAGCTGTTTCATTTCTATCTTTATTTTTCCATTTGTCTTGAATCATAAAGTTAATTTACACTATAGGACCATTTGGTCCATTATCTCTCCCTTTCTTGATGTTTTTAGCGCTGATTCATGCTTCATCGTTGTTTTATCAATTTTATTAAAATGACTTGAGATTTTACATTTTAAACAAAAACTAACCAAAAACCATAATCTACGGTAGTATCTTAATGATTATTTTGGGTTTGGTCGCCTGATTTTGGAGCCGTGTAGATCCGAGGTATTTTTGTTGTGGCCTACTAAAAGATATTTTTAATAAGAAACTTGCTTTACCTTTTACCGTTTCATTGAAAAATGAGAAATTTCTTCGAAAAATTAATGAATGAGTCATAAAAGAATTGTTATTTAGATCTGCTCAATAGTTTTTAAACCAAATCGAAGGTGATTTTAAAAATAAATCATTGATTGCTGTTGCTTTATAGTCAAGGTAAGCAAAAAGGAAAAAAAAAGAGAAAGAAAGAAATAAAAAAAACTGTAAGAAAACCATATGAAGACAATTAAATTAGCTGCTTTAAAGAATTATTAAATAATATCACATCCACTTAAAAATTGTGATTTATTTTTTACGGTTTTCCAGGAAAATGGGAAAGTTTTTCGAAACATAGGATTACTCTGTTTTAAACTTTGCTCACTAGTTTTTAAACCAAGTCAAAACTGACTTTAAAAATGAAGCTTTATTAGACCACTTTTCTGCGTAGAATTAACAAAAAACAAATAATATATCTTCTCTTGCTTCTGAGTTGTGCACGATAAATACCTATATTCTTGTGACTCCATCTTGTTTATTTTTTAATTTTCTGAAAGGGTTTGAAAATGTAATTTCATTAAAATAGCTTTTACCATTTAAAGAGCTTTATTTTAAAGTTTCAAAATATGTTAATAATAATGAGGTCAACAGGTACCTATATATCTAAACTATCTAGGTTACTCTATTTCGAAGATATAAATTAAACTTGGATCAAATACGGACTAGATTTGTGGACATTTTGACGTGCCCAGTCTTTCATGTCTACTACTTTCATAGAAACTAATAAATAAAAAATTGCAGGTCAATCTATAAATTGAACCTCAGTTTTGTAGGTTTAAAGCAGTTTGGTGGGGGAAGGGATATTGGTATTTTGATATGTAGCTTTTTTTAGTGAACTTCTATGAATTTTATTAATTTTAAAATGAGGTACTCCTGACGCTACAGTTAAAATTAAGATATGTATGAGAAGAATTTTCTAATAGGATTTTATAATTTTAGGAAATTGTTAACAATTCGTCGCTCCTTCCCTGCTTCTTAGGCCTCTAGTAAGATCTCTAGATTTCTTGTCGCTACTAACAATTGAGCTCTTCTAAATAAATTTCAAATAGTTGATCACCTTTTTAGCCTTCCTCTTGGCAATTGATTGTTTCTGGAGCCTTTCCTCCAAATTATTTTCTGTATGAGTGATTGCTTTTCAGACACGTAAACGACAAACATTTTTCTCTCAGACTTTATAATTTTTTCGACAAACATCAAATTATCAACAATCCATTTCACATCATGAGTTATAAGGAAAACGCTGCACCCATTCCATACGCACCTGCTTCTGATTTTCAAAGAACAGTGTTGAAATTTTTGCTACTTGCATTACGCAATTGCCATTATACATTTCGAATCATTATTCATTGTTCTCTTATTATTATTCGTTATGAGCATTTGCATTTTTTATTGCAAGATTCGTAAAAGATCGGTTCGGCGAGATTAGATTGTATTCCATTTTATTAGACTAATTTTATTAAGTAGGTTTGTGAATTGTTTCACAGAATTCATTAATGCAACCGTTTAATTTCAGGTTTCGAATCCAAGGCACACAAATATGGGGAAGATGAAGAAACATTTGCTCTGCAACGTGCAGAGACTGGGGATGCTAGAATTAATAGAGATCCTCAGACTCAAGTTGTGAATCAGCAGAAGGAATATCAAAGGCCACAAGGAAGAAGACCATTGCATAACACTCAAGAGAAGGACATTTTCAAATCATCTTCGAGCTCGAATTTCTTTAATAACAGGAACAATGGCAAAGAAAATGATGAGGACTATGATGATAATGTGAATGTGAACCAAAACAGGGATTATGAGCAGAAACATAAGTTGATCAGGAAGCCTGTACAAAGGAGACCTGTACAACAGACTACTGAAGCTGCTGATACTTATAAACCCACTGAACAGCAAGTTAATACCAGGAGGACCCAAAGGCCCACAGGATTCGTCAATAACTTTGCTGGCAGCTATAATCCAACAACTGGAAAACCTACTAGTACCACAATTGCACCAACTGTAAATAACAACTTCAGAACTAGGGCGCAAAGACCATCAGTGAGTCAGCAGAGTATTCCTCCAACTCCTTCTTACACTATCAGCACTCCAGCCCCATTCAAGCGAAACAAACCTACAGAAAACTATCCTCAATCAAGACCTGCCAGTAGCGTAAGCTACAATACAAACTATGATGTGCCTAAAGTAACCAATAAGCAACAAACTGAAAACTACCCTTCAAATAACCCTCAATACTCCAAATCTACCACTCCTTTTGTTAATTCTCAGTACAATACTGCTGTCTTCGACAAAAAGCCCACAAGTCCAAAGAAAGTTGACAACTACAAGCCGACAACATTCTCTCCCAATGCCAAGCCCTTTAGCATCCCCAAGAGCCCCAATACTCAGCAAAGTACTCTAAATTCCTTCCCCACTACCTTTGCTCCTAGGACTCAGCAAGCATTCACTCAAATTGCTCAACAAACCAACACTTACAACACACAAAATTCTCCAACTTTCAACCAAAACTCTCCCACCTTTAATACTTTTGCTCAGCAAAACTTTAACAGTCCCAGCACTACACAGAGGAGCACTACGTTCACTCATTACACCCCTACAGTGCCCAAAATTACCCCAACTACCCCTGTTAGTAGATCAAATAGATTTGATGAGACTCAGTATGATGATGGCTCATATGATCCCAAGTATGATTATAATGGAGAAGAGGAGTTTTTGAAGGCTTCTCATAGTCAGAATATTGCTAGTAGTAGAAATGAGTTGTTGAGGTCTCAGAAGAAACAGCAGCAGCAGCAGAAGCAGCAGCCTCAAACGACCACTACTACCACTCAAAGGTCTTTTGAGAATTCTAGAAACAATTACAATACTCCTGCAAGGGAACCTGAAAATTATCCTAAATCTTTTCCCTCAACGAATACTCAACCGACTCCAAAACCGACTTCAAAAATAACTCCAATTCAGCAAAAGCCTCAAAGTCCTAAGAAGGTCAAAGATGTGAGTTATGATTATGCGTACTATGATAATTTGGAGCCTGAACCGGAATATCAAATAGACACTGAAATCAAAAAGGAAAAGGCCAGAAATTAAGTTAAGTTTACCGAAGAGGTTGATGTAAGTTATTTATAAGTAGTTATTTGTAAGTTTGTTATTGCCTTTTGGGAAAAATTTAAACAGTATTTAATTGAATGTACTTTTCCAGGTTTAATTGAAGTCTTGTAAGTTTGTACATATTATTTTTTGTAAAGCAAAATATGATAAATACATAAGAACTGTTAAAATTTGTTGATTTATTTTCATCAAAGCTATCTTAAGGAGCGTCTAAACCTATTAACATCTCGATGCGATCTATGACCCTACACAAACAGATATGCACGACCTCTTTTAGTTTATGAGATACGGGATCACATTAGAACCAATTTTTTGCGATTTTGAAGGAACTGTGCAATAAAGATCCCTAAAAATGTATTTTCAAGGATTCATGTTGTTCCTTCAAGTCACATTAAAAAAATCGATTTTTTTTAGAAAATTGTCACAGGACATCTATTTTTTGTCATTTTTAAAACTTAATGACCGTTGTCTCGGCAACACGTACAGAAATTTTCTTAAAAAAATACCTGCAATTAGTCGTTTCTATGTGTAGCTAGATACCGCAAATGCTGGTACGACTGTAAAATGGATAAATATAATATAACAGTACTAATGGGTTTACACGGTGCTATAGATGTGGACAAAAAGGATATAAGGTATAGGATGGTATGTGCAAGCAAAAATGTCCGGTGTGCAAGAAAATAGCATCTAGATCAGGAAGCCTAATTCAGAAGGATTCTTTGCCATGACAAGAAAAGCAAACAATTCCCTGCAATGCAACGAAACAAAGTAATTGAACAGTAGTAAATATACCAAAGGAAACAGATGCTTAAATCTCATAGAGAAAGGTAGTAAAAGAACCATAATAGTATTATAATATTACAAGATGGATAATCAAAGAGATGGGTAGTAGAATTTCACATTAATTATAGTCCATTAGTCTCACTGTTATCATGAGTAGAATTTTTTTTTAATATTAATGATTTTTACTGTTTTTTGAGGAACCTAAAACGAACTAAAAATCGTTAAGAATACCCCAACATATGAAGTTGAATCAATTAAAACGATGTTCTGGGTAATTAAACATATTCAAAATAAAAATGAATATCTCCATTATGAATAAAAATGAAAGAAAACCATGTAAATAATTAATTACTTTTTTCGCTGCTTTCTAAACATTAACGGTTCGTTGTAAACGGACTAGTTGATATTAATCCAAAACGATTCAATAAAGGACAACACTTTATAAAATATCGTTTTACTTACTTTGGGAGAGGAGCGCACCTTTGACTACTAGTCCACTGAGCGCCGCAACATCGATTTTTTCCGGAAAAAAAGAAAAAAGTTCTTGACGACACCCACTTTGAGGCACGACACTAAACGACATGACATGCATTTTCACTCACTACATGCCAGCTACATGACGTCCATGTTCAGTCACTTAATGTCAGCTATACTGATAACGTATCTCATCAATATTTGGGACACAAAAACATCCGATTATCCCGATTAATACGAGGATATCCCCAGAAGTACCCGACCTGACACTTAAAGAAAAAAAAATTGGAAAATATTGCATTATTTTACAACATGGTCCTCTTTGAGATTGACACACTTTTCCTAACGGTGTTCTATGAAGAAGCTTCAAATGTTTCAAAATGGGTATCAACCTCGGATTCCGCCTCTTCATAATTGGCAAATCTCTTTTCATCAAGATATTTATTCATGTTTGGAAATAGGAAATAACCTGAGGGGGCTAAATCTGGCGGATAGGGCGGGTGAGGAAAAAGTTCGAAACCAAGTTGATTGATTTTGGCCATCGCGGTGACGAGAGTGTCATGATGCACGTTGTCATGATGAAACAAGACTTTCTATTTTGGAAAATGCAGTCGCTTTTCCTTAATTTCGTTACTCAAACGGTCTAAAATACCTATCACACTTTGCTAACTCGCGCAATTGTAGCTCAGGATCTTCCAGTAGAGTTTATGGATTTTCACCACAATTTTTGGAGTAGAGGTCAACATATTGGGTCGAATACTGCGGAGCTCTTCTTGGTAGCTGGTACCGCCGCGTTTAAACTTTGCCACCCAATATTTTACTGTTAAGAATAGAGCAGTTTTCCATAATGGAATCTAGCTTAGCGTTTATGTTGGATAGCCTAAGATCTTTCAAATGAAAGCATTGAATCGCGTATCGATTACCAATTTTTTCCATGTTCACAAAATCTCTAAAAGCGTTCACTACAAACGGTTCCAAAACGAACACAAATCAACGTGGTACCCTCAAACTTCAGACAACATATTTTTTAAGTTACACCTTTGTAATTCAGGCGAATTTTTAACAAAAAATTGCTATCTAAATATCAGGTGTGGTACTGCCGCGATTATCCTCTTAATTCTAGAATATGAACATCTTGTTCCTCGCCGCGATGACACACTACTGAATCATTTAACAAATGATATCGGTACAAAAACATAAAAACAATTTTACAACCTGTTTTTTGCAAAGGTGTTTCTCATAGATCGATCGATAACCATCATACAGCGGCTTCGAACCGTTTAAAAAACTTCTGCAGCCCTTTTTGCGAGCGCACAGCTCACTAGGCGATTCACGGTACCGGTTTACGACAAGAAAAAAATTTACATTGGGTTCAATATAAGGAGTGATATACAGTTATTTTAAAAAATTGAAAAAATTACATTGTTTCGTCATTTATTTTTAAGGCTGTAAAACACACTCGAAAGCTGTTAAATTGCCTGATCGATACGAGTCAAAGTCGAGTAAAAACCAAGTGAATTGTGAACAATTATTCGTCTTTATGCTTTATAAAATGCAGTGTAAACATCTTAGGGAACGTATTCTTCCTACTCAAGAGAAGAGAATGTGATTAATTTCTAAGAGCCAGGAAACGAATCTTGACTCATTCCAAAATAATGCAATCTTGAATTTTTAGTGACTCCAAGGAAATTTATTTGGTTCTTGAGTTATACGTCAAGTAATTGTCATTCTCAGATCCTTAGTTGATTAATTCTAGATGTTTCCAAGACGATAACGCAGTTAAAAATAACAGTTCCTAAAGGTTTAAAGGCATTACCTTACCCAATATCAACCACTGATGGCCTCGACTAAACTTTTCTCACATGGAATTTTATACATTCACCAAATGTCAAGAACAAGAAACTGGTAAACTTCCAAGTAACACTTATTTTTAGTTTCTGTTAAGAAACTTAGTGTATTGTTATATTAATTTATTAAAATACGGTAAACAAGGATAGGGATACATTATTTTTGCTCTGGCTCTTCCAATAGAATTAGATTATTAGAATATTAGATTAGTTTTTTTACATTTTTGACCAAATACAGCTGCAAGCTACATTGCCATCAAGGTTGCTGGAGAGGAAGGGGGATGAGTCTCTATGTGATACCTCTATCTATGGGGCGTTTTCGTATAAAATAAAACAGATTTATAACAATGAGACTTTTTTAATTAAATAATATATTATTCTATGAGTATTATTTATAACAATGTCAAGAGTTAAATTCAGCATTTAGGTCGGTCATAAAAATAGTATACACCCCATTTATAATCTATTTGCAATTAATACTACGGAAGGAATGTGAGGAAAAGTTGTCTAATTGTCGACAAAGTGCAGAAAAGTTCAATTAAATCGACGATTTTTGAGAGTTCACTAGTTTTGGTTAAGTATAAGCGGTGGTCGATTTAAGCGAAACTAAATGTGCATAAACAGTCTCAATGAGTGAGACTTCTTATAAATATGTACATGAAGCATTCCAAAACAAATCAAGATTTAATCTAAATATTTGACTTAAATTCTTGTGATTCATCTTAAATTTGCCGTGCAAGTGCCTGAGATATCGAAAAAATCAACCAGTATTACATGTAAATGTAGTTTTAGACATTGCGGGAGTCAACAGGAACTAAACAGATTAAGTCCTGAATAAATAACGAACAAGAAATTTGCAAGCGATTGAAAATTTCTAATAAAAAAAAACCGTCAAAAGACATTTCTCTGTGGATTTAGGAAATTCTTGTTTTGGTCCCATGTTTACCAGTAACGTTCTTGCAAGATATTTTCAGCGTAAAATTTATATAAAAATGAAATAGTTTTATAGAAATCCTTTTCGGCACGGTTTCACCCCTAGTTTTTCTCATAAGAATAGAGCAGACGGGGCAAATGTAGGAAGAAACTGCTATTTTTAGATTGGAAAAAGTTAATATAGAGATAATTTTACTATCTTCAAAACACAGTTGTTCTTCCGAAAAAGCACCAATATCTTTCTACTAAAGCCCACAAATTATTTATATTTTGAGCAACCTTCGCTAACAACAATCTTTATACAATAAGTAAATTAAATAAATAATAGTAAAGACAATTAGACACACTCTCCAACGTACTTTCGAATTATTTACAAACATTTAGCGGGCTTAACTTTTGTACAAATTAACTTATCCTCATCAAAAAAGGTTCTCTGATCACAAACATACTTCAAGTCCAATAGCTGGTTCTTACTGTATCCTTGAGTACAGTAATGAAACAGCCTACAGTCTCTGGGATCCGCGTAAAATCTGTTCGTCTCTTTTCCAAAACAGTTAAATACATAGTTCTTCTCCATTTTAGAGGAAAAGTAATTTTTCGAAAGTGGAGTAGTATGAAGAAGCATTTTTGCCAATTCGGATCTGGTTTTGGTAGGGGAGGCACTTTTGAGTAGGGGAGCTTCGGTGGCTCTTCTACTGATCAATTCAGTGTTAAATCTATGCTTACCCAAGATGTTTCTTGGATTGCTTTCAGGCTTTCGACGTGTAGGACGAGTTCTTTTTGAAGTGATAGTTGGTATGGTGACGGTAACTGGAGGCGTGGATGTGGTTTCCAATAATACTTGGAATAAATGACTAGAATTAACTTTTTGAGAAGGACGGTTTGATGGCGATATTGAGGTGGTTTCAAAATATTTCTCAGTAGAAATTGAAATGACGTTAGTTGAAGGGAGAAACTCGGGTTGCGAAGTAGTAGATTTAAGCAAATCATTTATATGATGTGGGTTATTAAAATGTGAGTCCAAAATTGATACTGGAAGAGAAATGGATTTTGCTACCTCCACAGTAGGGAATGATGTGGTTTCTGTATGGTCTTCCAAAGAAGTTGTCAATGTTGGTTCATTTAAGAAGGTAGTTTTGGTGCTTGGTTCAGTATTAGCTTCTGATAATTCTGGCACTATAAAGACATCATCATATAACCTATAATTCGAGGATGTAATGGGAGAAGATGAAAATTTACTGTTCACAGTAGTTGTTTCAAATGTAGTTCCAAAGTTCAACTTATCTTCAAAATTAATCAAGGGAGTTGTAGCAGTGGTATCGTCAATAATACTCTTAGACTCTTCCAAACTATATTGATCTCTAGAAAACTTTTCCAACAAACTTCCTTTATTTTGTGTTTCCTCGGGAGGAAAATTTACAGTAGAGAGGATAGCTGATGTAGTCTCGTGTTTATTAGTGGTGACTGGGGTAACGAAATAGGGAATACTAGTCATATGATTTTCAGTTAGAGGTTCATAAGATACCTTTGGTAAATCAGTAACAGGAGCATAAATAGTGTCAGAATCTGCAAAATACTTCAAGAGTTTTATTAAATAGGAGGGATCACTTGAAGTTGAAACTGAGGGCTGCGTAACCTTCGAGAGTGTCGATTCTGTCAGCTCAAAAGTTGTAGAGGGCTGTAGGAGATCTTCTTTCTGATGATGATGAACAGATGCTAAAATTGAAAAGGCAGTTGTAGATTCTAAAGTTGTAGATTGGTGTTGTTCTTCTTGATGATGATGATCAATTGACTTTGGAATTACAATTGTAGACTCGGTGACTGCAGAGCTATGTTCTTCTGCTTGATGATGATGGTAAACAGATTCTGGTATTGCACAAATAGTTGTAGACTCAAATTCTGTATTTTGGTGTGATTCTTCTTGAGGATGGATATATTTTGGAATAGGAGAAGCAGTTGTAGATTCTGCATCTATAATATGGTGTGATTCTTCTTGATGATGAATATATTCTGGAACTAGAGAAGCAGTTGTAGATTCTGCGTCTGTAGTATGGTGCGATTTTTCTTGATTATGAATATATTCTGTAATTGGAGCAACAGTTGTAGATTCGGCTTCTGTATTATGGTACGGTTCTTCTTGATGATGAAGAAAATCTAGAATGACTGAATCAGTTTTTGGATCTATATTTGTAAATTCCGTTTCAGGCAAACCATTACTATTTGAAAAAGTGTTGTTGAAAGTTTCAACATCATGAATGGTCGTAATAAAATTTAACGTTGATAGAGTTACGTCCTTAGAATCAGTACTATATGTGGTAGACTCATTGACAGTTTTGTTTGTTGTAAAATTATGTTCAGGTTCTGAAGAATTATTATCTCTTGGAAGATGATATATTTCAATTGAATCTTCAGTAGTTTTAACAACTTTTGCAGCCTGACTTGAAGTTTCAATAACTTCGTTAGCCTCAACGCTACTAGGTGATACATCGACATCAACCCTCAACGTGGAAACTACTTCTGTATTGAACAACTGATTATGCAATGGTACGTTCTCAGTAGTACTAGATGTTGTGGAGGAAACTTCTTTAAATCTTGACCTTCCTCTTCCTCTGCTTCTTTTATTACTATCAATGACATTATTAACTTGATTGGAGGTGTAACTAGCTTCCTGATAGTTATCCACATGCCTTTGTCTTCCTCGATTTCTTCGTCTGGAGTGACGTGAAGGAAAAACTTCAGTGGTTGAAGAGTTTGGTCGAGGACTAATTTCTTCACGAATTTGAGAAATCACATTGATTTCCGTATGTCTATCAGCTTCAGTCGAGTTTTTCTGAGGAACTTGCAATAAATTCAGTTCAGTTGTAGTTGTTGGTGGTGTAGTCAGTTGATTTTTGATGTTAACATATGTGTATAGCTCATAAGCACCTATTGGAACTTGGTTACTTGGTTTAAATCCCTTAGGATTTTCTTTTAATATGACTTTTTCACCGTCAAGTTTTTTATAAACTAGAGGTTCATAGTTATCATCTACGTAATCTTCAGAATTGAACCTCTTTGGCGGAGTGCTAGTAAAATCTTCTATATCCATCTTTTCTTCCAATTTGACAGGTTTCTCTACAATTGCCTCTTCATATCTTTTTTCCTTACCTTGCATCTCTACTGCATTTTTACCAACTCTTCTCTTCTCTTCACTCACAGCAACATTTTCAGTTTTAGATATATCATGAACGTTTTTACTATCTTTACCAAAATCGTGCCCATTCAGAATATTAAACTTGCTATCAACCTTAAACAACCCATTACTTTTTATTCCTTCAGTCGCATCTTCCTTTGAATTAGCAAAATAAACCTCACTGCTCTCTGATTTCTCCAACGTCTCCTTTATAGGTGGAGCCAATTCATCATTGATCTTCCTAATGAGGTCTAAAGACACTGGACTAGTGGCCGGAGGCACTGTTGCTGTAGCCTGATGGCTCTGGTACCAATTAAACAAGAACTTCAACACCTCAACTGCCTCTTTTTCATTCCTGATTACCTCAAAAGGGTTCAATTGCTTCTTATTATCAATGCTCCTCCTTTTTCGTTTGATTTTCGGAACATCATGATAGAACGGATCTAAACCCACATCAGTGTCTTTGTATTCATCATAGCTTGTAGGGGGATTATCCAGAATTTGTGCTGCTCCAATAGTTCCTAGAGAATAATTCAGTCTCCTACCACTGGCATCACTAACACTAGCACTAGCGCTGATTATTATTCTTGGGGGAGATGGGTGGTCCTTGGTGTATCTCTTGTTTTCAATGTGATGTTGAAGACTGAAGGGAGCTGGGGAGCTGAAAGTTAATGGAGGCAGAGTAGGGAGAACTGGGATGGGTATTTGCACCCTTTGAGGTGTTTTTTCAGTCCTTGGATGGTGATTTGTATAAAGGTGATGTGATGATTTCAAGGGGTTTAAATAAATAGTCCGACTGGTGGTATAACTGGGACTAACTTCCTGGTGATAAGTTTGCTTTGGAGTAGTGGATCTAAAGTGATATTGGTTGGCACTGGGGGGAAAACTTTGACTGTGTCTGAAACTATTGGTTTGAATCAAAAACTGCGGTTGTCTCGAATGTTCAGTAGCTCTAAACTCTTCATCGGAAAACCCGAAACTAATGTCACTGTTTTCATTGTTATCACTATGTTGTATGGCGAAAATACTTGTGGGGGTGGAAGACGCACTAACACGTGTTCTTTCAGGTTTCTGTAAGCGCACACTTTGCTGCTCATCATTATCAGTCACATCGTCGAAGCTGTGATGCGATTGAAAGTGGTTTGTTCGTATATTAGGAGGAGCTCCCGCGTTTAAACTAATGTTAATCTCCTCTGGATTGAAGCGAATGTCTGGAGTATTCACTGGAAAGTGGTGCCCAGAGATCGCACTAGCTGCAGTGGTAGTCCCCACAAGACGAGGAGTAGTGAAGTAGTGGGATGGTTTAGCTGTCTTAGTGGTGGTGGTTGGGGCAGTGGTAGTTGGTTTAGCCACATGGGGCTGTTCAGTCTCTTGAGGAACTTCGGGGTTATCTATAGAAAATGATTTTTGGTAAATGAGTAATTAAAGTTTCAGCAGTTTACTTCCGCAGTTTTACCTTCAGAATTGGGTGCTGAGTGTTGATAGAGCTCCAAATTTAAGCTGTAAAACTGCTCAGATTTTGAGCAATCAACTTCGTCTATTCGTTCGCAAACTCGAGTTTCCTTGGGGAAAAAAAATATTAGTGCGAATTCAGTTAACTTAAATTGCGTGTTACCTGGTCAAAGACGGTTCCATTTAAACACAGAAACCTAATATCCATGCTTTCATCTGCTTGTCCTTTAGTGCAAACGTGAAACATTTGGCAATTTGTTTCTATGTCGGCATAGTATCCTCCGATCACTTTTCCATGGCAGGTAAAATTCGTGTCGGGTAGATTGTCGAAGTCCAGAAACTACGAAAATTTCAATCAGATTGTGCACAATAGTTTCAAAATAGCAATTAAGCTTGACTGCTATTATTCTTTCATTAATTACCGATATTACCACTGAAATTGATATAGAAATCAAATTAAGAGGAATATTAAGAAAATCGGTTGTTAGGGTAAGTAGAGCAAAAACGCGCGAACTATGCTAATGCAATGAAGAAATTGTCTGGGGTGTAGTAAGATGTTGCTTAAAAATAGTTTGGTGCAAATTGGATAGTGTGGCAACTCATAGTGATAGGGAGAATGTGAAGAACAACGAAAATAAAGTTGCATTTCATCAATTCGATTTAGATAAATTTCCAAAGGCGGTTGCACCTACTTTCTGCACTTTTTGACCGTTTCCGCCACTTAGTCTTCGATGTCTCGAAAATTTTTAGATTTAAAATCTTATCTACAAAAGAGTAACACAGTGTGTAAAAATAAAAGAGATGTTTGGCAGATGAAAATATTTAGACAAGAGAGAAAAAATTACTATATTGGACACAAAAGTAATTAATAAAAAATGAAAAATAAAGCTCCAACGAGAGAACTATTCACTCTCAAATTCAATACAATTTAACAAAAGAAAAAATTTGGTTCTGTCACGAGACGGATTTTTGAATTTCTATCTTTGCTTTTTTTACACCTTAAATTCGCATTCTGAGATGTTATATGGAAAAGAGGATTAGATTTTGAATATAAATGGACTTCTGATTTCGTAAACAATTTAATAAGATTATTATTGACAAGTTATGTCATGCCCATTCGTTTTGCCACCCACTCCCATCAAATTCCTTCAAGTCTGAATAACAATTTAATTTGAATTAATTCCATACATGCCCAGTTATAAGGTCAATTGCACATTTATTGACGATTCGATCATATGCCAGAGTTATCGGCCTTTTGACGATCATCACCGAGAATAGAAACCATTTTTCTTATATGAGAACTTTTCGAAAAATTTCCCAAAGTTATCATTTCATAAATCATGGAATTTATACTCTAAAATCAGATATTATCTCTTTTAAATTTCCTTCGTGTGGAACTTCCTGGTTCCCATGTGACTTACGAAACGTTAACAATTCGCTAATTGTTTCTTTACGAGAGGTTCTAATATAGACGGCAATTTTGAACTTCTCATTGTTTATTCTGTGGTTTTGTACGTTAAATGAATGGAAACAATATTTGGCTAATAATTAATAGTGCAAGTAATGCACCGGTAACAGTTGTTTATGCACAAATGCATCGAAACTGTTTGTTTGCATTTTATTTTCCATGACGGAAACAATGAGTTTACGGTAACGGGCCGTAAAGTTACAATAACGCCCGTCGCTCTTGGCAACGATATGCATGTTAGCAATAATAATCGAACAGTGTCAAATGGAGAGAATTTTAATTTTCCCAAGGTTATTAGTGATAAGTAAATCAAAAAATCCTACTTTTCCATATGGCACGCATTTCTCATTGAGGTTAATTTAGCTTTAGCCCTTTCTATACCTATCTTACGTAGGCTTCGCAAAGCTCGACCATTGTATGCCTTGGCTTCCTAAGAAATGTAGTATCTAACAGGGATGTACGAAGGTACGACTTAGCGCACCCCACTTTAATACATAATAGAAGAAATGTTTTTTTTTTTGTAATGGGAACTGAGCCACGATCCAGTTAAAGTCGAAAAAACGTGTTTTGTCTTCTATTACTAAGACTGGAAAAAGAAAGTTTTGTTTCATCAAGACAACGCACCAGACGAAACTTCCACCATCGCGATGGCCAAAATCAATCAACGTGAGTTCAAATTTTTTCCTCATCCATCCCATTCGCCAGATTTAGCCCCCACGCATTATTTTTTATGTCCAAACTTGAAAAAATGACTCGGTGGAAAGTAATTTGTTGTTTGAATCATGAAGAGGTGGAGTCCGAGGTTGACGTCTATTTTGAAACATTCGAAGCTACTTACTATAAACAAGTTGTAGAAGCAATACAACATCGTTGGGAAAAATGTGCCAATCTCAAAGGAGACTGTGGCGAGAAATAAAATGATATTTTCCATTTTTTTTTCTTCTTTAACTGTTAGGTAGGGTACTTCTGGGGCTATATTAGACAACTAATTGTCTGGAACTCTAATTTTTGGTGTCAAACCGACCTACTGTCCCTTATTATTGCCAATTTCCTTTTTTATTAGGGCAGGAAACTAAGAATAAAGTTGTGAAATAAAATAAAACCTTTCTCTTTTGATAATAAAGACATTTTTCAGGTAAAATCCAGTAGTACGTTATTAAAACATGACGAAAATCAGGTCATTGAGACATTCACAATACACACTGGCATTTTGTTTAACAACTATCTGCCACCTTCAGCGTACCTAATATTTAATACCCCTGTTTAATGATTATTACTGATCCTGCGACAAATAAAAGATACATGTACTACTGTATAGTATTTATCTTTTATCTAGCACAAGTGCATAATGATTATTAATTGTTTATTAGTAAATGTTCAACGTTTTAAACATTAGGTGCCCATGTTGTCTCAGCAGGGACCATTTAACCAGGAAACCAACAGACAGCTACTTTGTAGTCAGTTACATAATAATGGTTAGTGGCACTAATAAATCTTATTAAATAGATAACAAATTGAACGATATCTACATTGTAAACTAAAAATAGAATAATTAGCACACACCTAATTTGACGCCCAGAAGTAGAACAATATATAATTTACGACTCAACGATTTAAAAAATTGAAAAAATTACTCAATTTTTAATAATTTGTGTACTGTAAAGGAAAGTAATTTAATAATTTTCGGGTTAATGATGACAAAGACATTTAGAATTTTCATACGGAAATATTGAATTTTGTTTCTGAGTAAATTCATACAATAAGTGATTTTTTAAACAATATGTAGTGATTTGCTAAAATTGATTTTCTGTACTTTCTGGGTAATCGTATCCAACCATTTTTAAAAATTTTGAAATGTGAATTTTTAGAATTTCTCAGCAACTTCGAAAGGCAATTAGGTGTAAATTTGGCTCTAACAACTAGCTTAAAGGTGATAAATTTATTAACGCAGGCAGAGAATTAAGTATATATCGAAGAGAAAAAGAGTACTCAAGCAACAATATGAGGTGAATAATGCGAAGAAACAAATGATTTTAATTGATTCTTTTCAGAACCTTATGAATACCTGACTAAAATTCTAGGACGTAATTAAATCTACGTAAAATTGAAGCACTCTATTCTAAGTCTCGTACTTACTCCTGCTTCAAGTGATAGCACCATAAACCCATACTGTAAGAGGAACAACCATCGTACACCTGAAAAAACAAAAAATATGTATGAAAAAAACATTGATTGATGTATACAATACATATGTATACTTAAACAATGGAATATTCGCAAATTTTCTTAAGTTTAAACGCATTTTGAGTTTTAATCCTGTAATAACTTTAAATTTAATTCTCGTTTTCACGTTCTTAAAAATGTTCGTATATCCTGTTTATGCTAAAAACAGTTTTCTACTTAATTGAGCTTTTTCTAAGTATAGTCTTATTTGCTAGCAAACACTACGTGTAATTTGCTATGGAGGTTAATTAGGTTTTTCGATCAAAATGGGGAAAAGTTATATTATTTAAACTTAAGAGCAATACTGAATATAAAATGGAGTAGTTTGCAAAGGTACAAAAAGTGCAGCAAAATTATTTAGACGATGGTCATTTTACTTTCTTTAAGAAACCTTTAATTTGCTACAAAAACGAATACGAAAAAAAACCGTAAAACGTTATTTTTTTGGTAGTCGATATTCAAGTATAAGTTTTGAAATTCGCAATTTATTCAATATCAAATTTACATGCATATTTCAAAGTCCCTTCTTAAAAGATGATTCTGCAGAAATCAGCATCGACTAGATTTTTAATAATGGTTTAAAAAAGGGAATTCTAGTAGGGCCCCCAGTATGTATTTCAGTAGAAGGTGGAAAATATTTACTTTTGTAAAATTTATATCACCTTGCATGTGTCGAGAAGAAATTTACAACATATTTAGATTTTCCCACTCTATACAGGGTGTTTCCTAAATGTTAGGAAATAATTTAAGGGTCTCTTCTCTGAGTCATTTTAGGAATTTTTTGTTCTTTAACGATTTAAGTAAATTTTAAGGAAAAATGCTTTGTTCCCTAGACACAAGGTGATAAATGTTTTTCATGAAATTTATTAAAAGGTACAAATAATTGTTGAAAATGCCTACCGCCAGCTTTGACGCATGATTGTTATCAAAATTTCTTATTATATTTCTCGAGAAATTTGCTTCATAGGTAAAAAGAATCAACGACAGTAGTTGTTAAATTTGCACCAATGTGTGCAAAAGCCATTAATAAAATGCAATCTTTCAGGGAAAATCTGTAAGAAGGAGAGTCTAAACACGTTGTGTGTGGTACGAGTACAACACATTTTTCCTCAAAACTTTCCACAGAGCCTTATTACTAACATCCAAAGCCTTTCCAATTTTTCTAGTAGAAGTATCTCGATTTTCCTCTATTACGTTTAGCATATTTTCTTCCAATTCTACCGTTCTCACTGTCAGTGGTCTTCCTGCACCTCCACTTCATTTTAAAGTACCTGTTTCACGAAAACGTAGATGATTTTTTTCGAATATTTTTCGATTGGAAATATTACGATTCGGAAATCGTTCAATGTAAAATTGCCTGGCTTGTAACGAATTTCCACCGGCAAGTTCGTACACGAAACGCATTTCAGTCATTTCAGCATTCGTATAGGTATTCATGATAAAAAAAAATTATTAAAAGTGACAAATTTGGACCTGGTTAAATGAAGTTCAACGTGTTTACTAGTGTTGTTTTCAAGATTCATACTATCCTGCTAGGCTTATTTTAACCATTTTAATAAAAAAGAAAAAATTTAGTCAATAAAAATTTTTTACCTTGTATCTAGGCCATCTGTAAAAGCATTTTTCCTAAAATCGTCAAAGGGCAAAAAATTTTTAAAATTACTCAGAGAATAGCCCCTTAAATTTTTGCCTAACATTCAAGAAACGTCCCGTATATATTTCGAAAGTAATGAAAATTTTCCCAATTTCAAATAAAATCTTATAACTAAATTTAATTGCGATTGTTTTTTTATTTAGCCTTTACACCCTGTATCTCTTAGAGTTTTGAAGATTATGGTTTGGAAGCTCTCCATATACTGTAGCAAATTTGTTGCACCCTTTATGTTAAATTACAAAAATTGCATACAAAAATTATCTAGACTATCAAATTTATTCTAAGACGACGTATCATTCTCAAAAAGGTTACTATTTATAGTGTCCCTGACGATTGTTCGTAGGTAACGTTTAACGAGGAAGTATCATGTACACGGCAGTAATCTTACATGGGTTGGGCGGTATATTAATCCTTGATTTTTATGGTAAAGCCATATGGGCGTTCCGCAAATCGCTTAAATTCATCTTCACCTCCTGCTTTTATCCAGGTGTCTTTCATATGAATCACAGAAATTTCCTTTTGCATCAAAAGCAATGCGCAGTATAAGTGAAAATTGCAACACCTGCTGCAAATATGGAACGGAAATCTGCTATTTAGTAAATCGGGTTTTATCTGATAATGCCACGTAATATTTTATCTTATTAATGGTAATTCTAGTGATTGTCGGCAATATGGTATATATTGAACAATGTAATTTTAAATTATTATTATTATAATGATAGGTGGGATACTGAAACCGCCACTGCTGCTGCTTTTAGTGCGACCTGCAGAACCATCAGATGCTTATACAGAAAAAATAAATAAGAATTCATGGAAATAATGTGTTTACTGGCCAGAAGAGCAAGATATGCTTTGGCGATATGATATTTAACGATAATTAATAAATTGACGAGTCGCAACTTGACTTATTGGCGCTCCTCCCTTTACCCACTGTTGATCTCTCTTCGATACTAATACAGTCAACACGAGTATCAACCTGATTTAAAACTCGATAACAATCTGATTCAAAAGCTACACACATTTATTTCATACCAACATCGTATTAAGTTCCATTTTACACGGTATTTATCGCCAACCATGACGCACCATAGTGCTCTCTAAGCTGAAGAGCGTGTCGAAAGAGATTGATTGTATTCGTGCTTAAGTTTCAACGGTGAAGGTTAAATTGCAATCACTGCGATTCGATTTTATAAGACCCAAATTTGTTATATTGTGCAAAATATTCCAATTCTTTAATCCAATTGCCAGTTTCCTAACACTTTTGCACTTGTGGTGTACATTGCTGGTTGAGAGAATGAGAATTGAAATGGACATTTCCGACGCGATTAATCTGATTAAATAATTTCCACATGAGTGGTTCCAATGTTAATCCAATTAACCGCCAAAATATGTAATATTTACTAATAAATGTCTTAGGTGTATTAATTGATATTCAAAACAATTATTGCAGATTAAAATCGTAAAGTCATCTATAATAATTACCATGCAAGACAATAATTGATTTTTTCTACTCCTAGCTCTATAAGACATGATTATTGGGTGTACTGAATGGCTGTGAAATAGGTTTCTTTAACTTTTTTTCTAGAACAGTTAAATGGGAATTGAAAGTGATATGCACATACTGGGTGTTATTTAAGTACGCGGCCAAACTTCAAGGGGTGATTGTTTGAGTGATCCTAAGACGAAAAGTGTATTTAAACGTGAGTCCAGTAATGCTTCATTTTGAAGATATAGGATGCCAAGTTTAAAAAAAATCGTTTTTTCCTAAAAATTTTAATAATCATCTAGCCGATTTTGTTGTAATTTGGCGTTTATTTATTGTTAAAATTTTTTTTCAAAAAATGCATACCATTTATTTAAGTTTAGTTTTAATAAAGCGTTTTTATTGTTTGTTTTTTGTTACATTTACAGCGTTAGCCCAATGCCCGCCACTAGCAAAAGAAGACAATTTCTCGCTTAAAAGATTCCCTTGTACTACATTAAAAACTGTCACCAAGTTTCAGCGTCACATTAGCTTGCGTCTTCCTGTAATTTACAAGTTTTTTTTTAACATGTAACGATAAAAAAAAGTTTGACATCCTGTATCTTGAAAACGAAGCATTACCGGACTTATGCTTGTATGAACTTCTGGTCTTTGAATCACTCAATGAATCACTCCTCGAAGTTCGGTCAAGTGCTTAAATAACACCCTGTATATGTATCATTATTTACCTAGCGATTTAATCGGCCATTATCCCCATTGTTGTTTTATTTATGAGTTCCATGGAAATGACTATCAAATTGTGTCACTATTCGTATTACGACTTAAGACATGATATTTTTTACCGTTTGAGATTGAATGTATGCGGAATTTAGGTATGTTTATTGCAATTTTATAAAGTCTAGTAGCGAAAAAAACCCGTATATACATATAACGCGGTTGTGAAATATTTATGACTCTCAGGTCTCAGATCGTTTCGGAATTTGAACTTGATGTTCGGGTCAGATTAATATATTTCATAATCCAGGTGTATAATACACTATTATTTCTAAAATTCGAATCATGTATTTGGCGTTAAACTTTACCGACTTCTTGTAAATAGAACGAAGTCCTTAAAATCATATACATATATGTACGTACATATTTCTACATAAAATCCTTGCCACAACAATCAACTTCACATTGAAAACCCGAGTTTTAATTAAAACATATTTAATTGCATTTATTATTCATACACGCACTTGACACATCTTTAAGACAAAGACAGTGTCAGGAAGGACATCCTTCCGATCTTTAGATACGGTTAAAAATCCTATAATTAAGTGTACTAACACCATTATTTTTAATAAGTTATGTGGGGTTTGAGGTAAAGTACATGTGTGACTAATTTGACTTTGGTAATATTAACTGCTGGGAAAGGTCATGCAGAGGAAGGAAACTGCGATTGTAATCATGATAGTTTTTATTCTTGGTCTGGTCGCCGTAGAGAGTGAGCAGATGCGGATTTCTGCCGAGTCTGCAAATTTAGGTTCAGGATGTTGAAGAGGAAATTAACATGTAGACACGCTTTTTTAGTACGCTTTGACACTGAAAATTTCTCGAAATCAGAAAACCCCTACCGTTTCCGGTTATTGTAAAAAAAAACATCGCGTGATCATAATTCAATCAGTGTTGATATTAGTGGTTGATATCGGGATTCAAAATGGCAGCAAAAGGTGCTTTTCTGAAATGGTAAAATGGCGCCGTATTTTGATTGCTTGCGTTCATATTTAAAAAAAAATTGTATGCAATTAACTCTTACTTTACGAGGAAATGGGTCCCTAAACATTATAGTCCATTAAACATCCTGGTTTATTTCACATTGATAAAAACGTGAAGGACGGAACATTGGGCGCCATGTGGACATTTTCGAAAGACGTCTTCGACGGATATTTTAAGTCCAAATGACCATTCGCGCGATACATCGTCGAATATGGTACACATTGGAATGTGCAAAATTAAAACTTTCATTTCAATCGCGTGCAAAAATTTGGGAAAACCTTTTTACAGAATGATGAATATTATTACTATATTGCTCTTCCATTTTGTTATTTCCTATTTTCCCTGCATTGCCCTAAGCGTCCCAATATATAAAAAACTGCCATATAATTGCTTTTTGTATTGAGAAATAACAAAAAAATTAAAAAGTCCAAAACTGCACAGTTATTGTCGCACAGATTATTAAAAAGCAACCGAATTAATTCATACACATTCAACAAGCGTTAAAAATTACCTCTTCTGACAAGAAATATTATTCAACATAGGGAAACAAGGCATAACAGTTTTTATTATCAAGTAAATGATTGAGCACTTATTAATCACCACGATTCCCAGTTTCCAATTCATGTGCAAAATTTTAAACATATTTAGCAAATATAAATGAGGAGCAGATCTTGATAATAATAGACTGCGTTGGGGCATTACACAAATATTCGTGAGTTGCAGCACACATGTTCACAAATCATTCTACCTTTCCACAAATAAGTATTATGTAAATCCCTTATATAGTACAATCCTTGATGCACTGATAACCCATCAATCAATAACAATCTGACTGTTTTAAGTTGTTTAAAATTCTCTAGTTCACAGTTCAATCGGTTAAGGAAACCAATTCATTACACCTTCCCATTTATCTAGCAACTCAGTGATCTGTAACCGATCTGCACAACGCCTAAAGCTGACATAATCCCAATTAGAAACATGGCCAAACTATGCATTATTCACTGATTTATGGCAAGATGATTTAAAGCTCTAAACTGCAATTCAATGTAAGTTCAAAGACGGTATTTAAATGTCAGAACCTAGTGGAATACTCCAAACTGTGTAATGATATATCGCAATCGTGTTCCTCATCCATTGGTATTTGAAGATAAATTTACTGGAGGTATTTTTTTAAGTGTGATGACTTTTTTAGGAATATGAAACACTTTTAACAGGAGAAAGGATTCAATAACTTGTTTAAAAATGAGCTTAAAGGAATTCTTTCCGGTTTCGGACGCGGAAGGTAAAAGTCATTGGTATGCTTGAATGCGGTAGTTCACATAACACGTTAATAAAAATTCCGTCTTACTGCTGTCATTGATATTACCATATGACGCAAATGCTCTAAATATCGGCAAGAAATTTTGTTATTTAACGAAATTTTTTGATAATGTGTAAGAATGCGTGGAAGAACCATAGCAATAACATTAAGTCAAGGAGTTTAACGTCAGCATAAATTACTTTGACTTGAATAGGGAATTACTTGAAAAAGCGTGCTTGGCGTGACTTGATTTTTCTAAAACAATGCTTCATCTGGATTGACTGAGATTTGAGGTGCCTCATATCGCACCTCCAAATAATTTTCATGCTTTTTCTCTGGAATCATGACGGATGAATTCCGGCACTGCAATATTTATAAGTGCACTATCTGAATTAACGGTCGAAAGGATTAATGTAACTGAACGAATTTGTATCCATGCTAAAAAAGGAACTCTTGATATTGGTCTAACATCTTTATCACCTTTATGAGAAAAGCAAAAACAATTCTACAGCATATTGCAATTTTCCTAGTGTATTGGAGGAGTGCGTGATAGTTCTGGAAGAAAGTGGAACAAAGCCATAGAATCCCTTATTCTAACTCTATTTTCAAAGTTTCTCGCATCCCTGAGAAAAAAGGTAAATTATTGAGTTTTAGAAAATCTGGGAACTAGAAGAATTCTAATATTTAAATGCGGACTCTGGAAGTTCTGTGGAGCTGAAGTTAAGAAGCAAAAATAAAAGAGTAAAAACCGACGTTCTTTTGTAATTCTTGGTGGCTCTGGGAAACGAGATAAAACAATGATTATCATTAAATTTCAAATCTCATGGATGCTCAACAGAAATGAAGATTTGAAAATGGATTTGGAGGATGTATAATGTCAATGAGAAAATGAAAAAAAGCTAGACACAAATTAATGGTTTCAGTTTAGGATTCCCTCCTGCATTCCGTTCAGAAAACTTCTTCGCTAGTTTATGAATTGTCTACTACTAATAATATAAATTTTGGGAGGTCTGACCCTGCAACGAAGGCTAAACGACTTCTCAGAACACTGAATTTCAGCACTACGAGCAGTATCCTTTTTTGTATTGTGTGATAATAGTAGAGGGTGCAGATTCTCTGTGCCTTTTTGATTTTGGACGGGTGAGATCGAGAGTATTAGGAAATCGGGGTGATATATAAGAGAGAGGAGGATATCCAACCACCTCTCAGTTCCTCGAATCGGTTTTATATAATTAGAGCTCCTTGAAAATTGGGCCTGAATTTTACGTCTGTATGGGCCGAATCGTTTGCTAGCCTACACGCATAGGAGCAACATTATTCTCTCAATTAAAAATTCAGCATAAACTATAGACCCCAAATCGATCATTTAAATCCAAAAAAATTCTTCACAAACCTGCCTAAACAACCAGTATAGTATGCACCATTAACCGTGATTTCATTCAACAATCAATTCATTAATTTAAGCAAAGACAACTGCACATTATCCATTACGTAATAAGTGGTGCGAGAGCCGTTTCAAAAATGTTATGTAACCGAATTGCACTTAAAAACTGCCAGCTGGATTTATAAATAAAATTCGATTGTAAATAGCAAATCGCACCACTTTCCACTTCTTCTGTATCTGCGATCGATGATGGTTAACTGGGTCTTGGGAAAATGATTTCGGGGATTAAAAATGTATTCGGAATCCAAGTTGCGTAAAAGCTCGTGTCCAGGAAGCTCCAAGCTGCGTGATTTTGCCATGTTTAAAATGGAGATAAGTTAATGGGCTTGTTTAAGTTATAAATAGATGCTAAAACCACGGTAATGTGCGGGGAAAGTGGAATAATATATCTTAATCTGTCTCTTAAAGCTAAAAGTTCCATAACAGCGTGAGGCACAGTTAAAAAAAGTAAATCTTATGAAATCAGGGAACCACAGTTTCATTTTTCATGAAAGGTTATAAAAACATTATAGTTACCGAGGTATCATCAGAAACGCTTAATCGCACTAATCATTTATCAACACTTCAAACTTATTAATCTCTTGTTTTAAGTTTGATCAGCGATGCTCATAGGGATGCTCGTGTCGCTTGTTGGCTGAGTCCTCCGCGAATTAATGTCTCTGCGCGTTCAAGGATGAGGGAGAGAAATCTTCATGTCATCTAGTGATAGTCTGTGAAAGGTAGAAAGCTTTCGAAAACAGGGTGCTTTAACGAGAAAAATGTGAAGAAATTAAACTGGGAGAAAATTGTGGAAAATAGAATTGTCCAATTGAGTTGCAATGAAAATTATCATAGAACTCGATAATCCTGACAATAATTATTACATTTTTCTCCTTGAAACTGTAAACTATGTAATAATTTTTCTGAAATGCCAAATCAACCGGTGAAGCCCCTGGCAATATGCACACTCTACTATTAGCTAATTATATTGCATAACTCGTCCTTTATTGACGACTTGATAACTCCATCTTTATGTTACGGTAATTCATTCGAGAATCTGCCTGTAATTTCGAATTGCAAGAAATGCGTGAAAGTCTAACACGACGCTATATTATGTCCTTCATTTCATGTAGGTAAATAAAACATAAGACCTTCTGTGGTTTCTAATGGTGCATAAAATCGCCAATATTGCGATTATTGATTTCAGAAGTTGTTTTGAGGTTTTCTCTTGAACTTTTCGTGTCATTGTCAACAATTCCCCATTCATTAAAAAAACCATAACATTTTTCTTCTGGTAACAAAATAACGATTTCCTAATAAGTAATTCTAGCCTATATGGGCAATTTCAATAGAATTGCAGCCTGCAAATTGAATTATGGCAAAATCAACTAATAATTTGACGGAAATAAGCATTCTACTTAGCACATTGAATTTGTTTAGTATGATGGCGATTGTGAATTATCAATAAGGCCAATGGACCAGCATTTTTTTCACATTGAAACAAATTATAGCCTCATTGTTGTCGAGAGGTACTTTATTTTATATTGCTTTTGTTTAAATTGGCTTATCGAATATAATAGTATGACATTAGTTTCTAATCCCATTGTTTCACCACTTTCAAATTGTCGGCGGTATTAATGTTACAATGCATATAATTAGATCACACGTAGATTCAGACACTCGGGGAACTACAGGAAAGATTGCAACTCACGTAAGATACATCAACTATCGCTACGAATTATTCATTTACATCTGTGATGGATAGAGATTGTCTGGATTAATATTAATAGAAATGATGATGTTTTCCACACTCGCAGTCTTCTAGTACCCTTGAATCAGCGCTGGCAAAAAAAATGGTGACGTTGCAGGTAATTTTTTAAAGAAAAGTTCGTATGTCCATAAATCGACTAGTGATAGATTACAGAGATAAAAGTACCTAAGTTTCAGATTTCTGTGCAGTCCTTCAGCTGTTTAAAAGTTAAATTGGCATTCTGTACCACGGCACATTTATGCTATACGCATTATGGATAATTGCCCTTGGTTGCCTTTTACCATTCTCCCATTCCATTCCCCGATTCTTTAAATCACCCCAGGAATTCTCGGCTAATTAAGGTGCTTAAAACTAAGTGCCCATTATGGGAATGACAAATTCAATTAAAAAGCAATCACGGATTTACTTTATCTCACCACATACAGCCAATCAATATTTGGTTCTGCAAAATATGTAAGTAGCCACAAATCGCCTCTCACCGCTCGAGGTTGCTAAGAAAATTACAGGTTATTTTGACCTATTACTAATCCTACAATAGGTCTCTTGATGATTTATTGTACAGTTTAATGTAGCTCCTCGGGATTACTTCCCTGAGGATGATCCCAAATTAGTTCTCGTCTAGCGCAATTAAAGCTACATTTAGAAGGAGGAAAGGTTTATAATTCTTATGCATATGTATCATAAACTGTGAACCATATGAAGTGAAACAGCCAAAAGCTTACCCAATTTTAAATATCTATAATTCCTACATTGAATGCCGATTTGATATCTGGAGTCTAAGACTGAAAACATCATCGTTGGTCTTTGCGTCACTAGTGTTGGGTATATACTTTTTTAATGAATTTTTTTTTCGTATAGATAAACTCCTTTTTGCACCACATTAAAATGAATAATTTTCATCAATTTTTTCAATTCATTATTAAAAATACCTCACAAGCGCTCCGAAATATATGCGCAGACGGTTTTAAATTCGCAAATTATAAAACGAAAAAGAAATGTAAAAAAACAACCGAAAGTAATAATACATTTACCACGGATAGCGTTGTTCATAGTTGGATGCAAATCCACCATCAGCAGAGAAATACCAAAGTTGTAGCTATTCAGAGAGGGGAATTTTTTGAATTCATCTGGCACTTAGTTTAATTTAATTTATGAAGTCAACCTTGGTAGAAGTTCAATATTTTGCAATAAAGTACTTAAGCCCAGTCGGTCATGACCTTTTACTAACTATCACTTACATAAGAATTGTGTACATTGATCCCGGTGTATGAAACACTAATTATTATTGCATTAAGATGGTGTAAACAAAGTAACTTTTCTAAAGAATGTCGATTTTTCTATTATAAAATGTCACAAAACGATAGTCTGCTGTATATCATCCCAGTTGGACTCAGAAAGACGAATTGAATATGAACAGAAAAAATACAGATTTGCACCTATTTATTTATTTTAGCAGATGCAGATTTCTCAAAAATTTTTAGATGATTAATAATCAAATCTTAAGTTTTATTACTAGCAAATCTTAAATTATACGAAAAAAAAAACATTAAAGTTCTAAGATTCAAAATCTAATACTAATTCATGATAAACCATTGCATCAAAGCAAAAACATACTACTTTGTTTAGCAAAAATAATTGTTATTGAAGTCGATTGTATATATAGATATGTATTCGGTCTAATTTATTCATAACATATGGCGCCGTTCATTAAAAAGTAGTTTAATGTTAACAATGTTGCAATCTTACAAATAACATAATTGTAAAGCCTGATACAAATCGAGTATGAAAGTTGGGTAGGTAACAGGAGTGTCAAGATTCAAAAATTGTAACAATTATTTATGACAAAAAAATTATATATAAACTGTTTTGTTAACAAAAAATAATTAAAACCTTAAATTACACAGTTACTTACCATCTAAAAAAAATCTTTTCATTCTGGTGTGGTTGGGCATTACTAAGAATCTGGAAGAAAAACACAATTATCATATTTAAGTTATATAAAACATTTCATTAAAGAAGCTAGAAAACACCGGTAAAATAGCACTTTGCATGTTTTAATTACCCATGCCTAATCAAAATTAAGTATTACTCAACCCTTTCTGAAACCACAATAATTAGTTAATTAATTTTTTCCAATTACTGTGGAATAATAATTGTTGCAGCTACCGTAAATCTGCAACTGATTTGTTACAGCTTCGTGTTTGAATATATTCTCTTTGCTTATTGAAGCGTGGTCAAATTAGTTACAGACTTGGGGCATATTTGTAAATGTTGTCTTTAATTATTATAAATCGTTAGAAATCTCAAACTACTGGTATGTTAAAAATTCTGTACATATCGTCGATTACCCCCAACTGAACAATGTCTAAAGGCCTTCGTGGGATAACAATAACAAAAACTTACTAGACCAGAATTAAAAGCTAAACCCTCTTTAGTGCCTTCAGTAATAATTAATAGTCATGTTTTCCTACTTTGTTTTTTTTTCAAAATTTAATTTTATAATTCTTATTGATGTTTTTTTTTATTAATTTTCAAAGTGGATTAGCAAAAAACAAAAATATTTAAAGCTGCGCATGTGTATTTAAAGATACCCCGTCGTAGCTATTATTACACCATATTGTCATGAAAACATAAGCAGCAGCGTTTCTCTTATACCCTGGAAGAAAATATTTAATTCACTACACCTTTCAGAATGTTTATTTGAATAATTGCAACGAGGCGAATGGGAATTATCGTTTTTCATAAAATGTTTAAAAAAATAATTGATAATAAAATTAGATTCACAGGGTAATAAAAGAAATTTTTTATGACTTAAACTGGATTCATAGCCCCAGTTTTTGGAATTTCGTATTACTGTATTCTCTCATAACATTCATAATAACAATTCAGTTTTATTATGAATGTTAAATCTTAAATGTAAATAACAACCAAAAACGAATGCGTCTGAATAAAAAAGTTAAGTTCTCTTAAATGTCTCTTTACGGTCCTTTTAAGTATTGGGAAATGGTAGAAATTCTCTCAAAAAATTAAAAAATCAAGAAATTTTAAGAGATGATATATGGGTACAGAAATGCTTCTAGTAACAAGAAACAATCTAATTGTGTAGAAATTGTTTGAATGAGTTCGAGCTCACGTGTGCAATAAAGCCATCCATTGAACTTGACCTGCTACGCAGTAATCAATCAAAACTATTTGAAAAATTACCAGCAAATAATTTAAACTATTTAAGATTTCAACACGTTATTATCGAAAGAGTAAATAATAATCTGATAATTGATGTATTACATTTTAACTAATTTGGGTCAGCAGAACCTATCGAGTACCGCCTTCACTTTTCGCTTTTGTATTGTGTGTGAAGTGTAACATTTTTTGCTTAAGTGGAGATCGTTTTAAATTATCAATATTTAATTAACATATACCGGTCATGGACCTTTGTGTGTCGTTATTATGTTATTTGGATTTTAATTGTTTCAAAATTAAGGTGCAAAGTTTTGAATCTTAATTATAACTATTGAGGAGGGAAAAATGATTTAGCAAATAGTGTCCAAAATGTGATAAAAATCGCAACGAAAATAGTAAAATTTGTACATAATACTTAGCTTTATTGTTTTCAAATTAGATGATTGCTGCATATTGGGAGATGGTGTTAAAATGAAAATAATGTTCAACAACCATATTTACGTCACTGAGTAATTCCCACACATTCAAGAATCTACTTTCATATTCTGGCCTTTAATTTGTCTGGACAATGCCTTACGTAAACGTAAAGTATTGTCCGATCTCCTAGTTATTATTAAGAGTATCCGAAATTATCAAAACAATAAATCAGCAGATAAAGAGATATTTAATTTAATAAACTGTCTTGTAAGATCAACGAGTCCGACTTGATTAATTTGTTTGTCCATGTAATGGAGATTTTATTGTAGAAAGTGCGTGGAGCACATAGGTATTCATTAACGTATAAATAGTAGTTATAGTAGGTGCTTATTAGATCTGCAGAAAAGTTATCTATTTTCAGTTTTATATATTATATAAAAACTCCGCTTGAATTCAAATGACCATCATTACAGAAGGTATCTAGACCATTTACCCAACGCTCTCAACTAGTCATTACTTCACTTAAAACTAAGAACAGATAGAGATCTATGTTTTTTTTGCACCTAAGATGTGGGTGAGAACAGGCCTCTACACTTCACATTCACCATTATTATGATAGAAATTCTTACATAACATTCACATAGCTTGTAACTGAGTAATGCATCGCGAATAATATTGTAACTATTATTATCACTCTCTACACCAAGTGGTCATGGCACTGAAGCGTGTAATGTATGTGTATGTTTAATTGACGTTTCCAGTTTAGGACTATATGGCCGTTCATGTAACATGTAATTAAGCAACTTTGCCCTTTCTCTAAATCGTAAATAATATTGTTTCTGATAAGCTTTAATATGAGAGCCAAAGAGTGAATCGTGAATAAGCGTTTGAAATATCTACAGATTTTCTGAATTGGAGTAAACGGTATAATTTTTGTACAGTTAAGGAAGGTTTTTTATTCGATAACTTGAAAAAAAAAATTTAACTACAAATACTACCAAAGTATAAAAGTAACGTAAACAAATGGATATTAAAATGTTACCAACCAGAACACAAAACAACATACGACAGAATTAAACATTTCTCACTCCGGACGTCCAAAAAATACATTTATTGAATAAATTATAACAGTTGAGGGACGAAAGGATCAGAGTTATTGAACATCTAGTTCCTAAAATTGTATCCATCCGATTCTTCTTGATCTGTCTCATCACATTCTCCACTCGCCTTCTTGGAGCCTATATGGCACAAATGATCATTTTCATCATCTGGAACGTGCTCTGTATGTAACGCAGGAAGACACAAATGATGAAATTTCCTCAACAGGTATTGCAAATCAACCCTTTCCTTTTCATTAACTTCCAGCATCTTCCACATTTTTTCTTTTCTTTCTGGCTGGTTTGTATGTAGTTTTCTTTATTAAGTGTCCTTGTTTTTTGTTCTTCACGCTTTCTTTTTCTATCTCCTTTTACCTTTAACTTTTGGCGTTTTAAAGCATGTTTCGATTCAAACATTTGCTCAAACTTTTCTAATGTTAAGGCAGAAGACTTTCTTTCAATTCGCCGTTTATTTTCAGCAATAGTTCGATTCGCAGAATTTGGCCACATTAAAAAAGGGGAAAGAGTTACATTAGTTGTCGATAGTTCCTCTATTGGGATGTTTGATGTTGTAAGTGTTACCACGAAATTGAAAACCAGTGCAGAAATAGAAGCCGAAACTTGTGATTTTTTTATTGATAATCGAGTGGATGAAAATGGAAATAGAGTTGTTTGTTCGATTCTTTTGATATTAGACTTTTCTTCCATAACTGCCTCACTGGCAATTGTATCCAGTTCAACACCCGTATCTTTTATTTGCACGCTCTCCAGAGATTCTCTCGAAAAATTATCACAATTATTGGGTAATACTTCTTGGAAATGTTTCCAAATTGAGTATAATTTGTTGAAATTTTCATTCTCGATTTCTTAACACGAATTATTCCTTCAAATTTCGTAATAAGATCTGGGCCTGTGACTCTAAAAAATTCGTAATACTCAACATTCCGTCGTCGCTCTGTCCATTCTCTTCGTTCTGTTTATTTACATTTTATTTTGGCGACCCAAAAAAACCTTATAGTAACCTGTCCTTTTGAAGAATCTTTCTCGATGTTGTAAACATTTTGTGTTCCCTTTTCGGCTAATGCACGACCTATAGATGTACACATTTGGAATCCTGTTTCATCATTGTCATAAACCTAGGAAAGGTCCTTAAGCATATCAGTCAAGTTTGGTTTTTCAGAGTACTTTTTGGTTTCAGCAAACCACTTTTTTATATCCGAATTGGTTGCATAGGAGCTAGTTTTCTTCGAAGGAAGACTTCATCGATCCTACATCGGAACGATTATCTTGGGAACTATTTGATTTGGGGTTTGTTTCTACAAATTTATGAACAATTGAAGCAATTATCTACCATTTTTTTCGGAAATCCTTTTTTACTAATTCCAAAATCCACAAAACTAAACAATTATATTCCTCATTTGTTAAAACAGACGAAAGTTCATAGTTACTTTCACGATAAAGATTTTTGAGTTTGATCTACATCGTGGATTTTGGATCCTTATATTTTATTGAAACGGCTCTGATGATTGCTTCTTTTGTTTGGAACTCACCCAGTGCCACACCAAGTTGAACGGAATTATATCAGGTAGGACCATAATACCCTTCCGGTTTTAGGCTATTTATTCAAATCTTCATAAAATTAGTTATAATCATCGGATTTAGGTTAAATATGCGCCGTTTTGTTCGATAACTTGTTGCCAACGAGATTCCAACTTCATTATACCCCGTTCGTAGAAGCCTACTTCCTTATTGGCAAAAAACTGGGACAGCCAATCTTCGCAGACCCCTCTGGAGGCCAACTTTTTATCACCAAGCGCATTCGCCATGGACAGGAAAAGGTGGTAATCACTTGGTGCCAGGTCCGGACTGTAAGGTGGATGCATCAGGACCTCCCATCCAAGCTCCCGGAGCTTCTGCCGCGTCGCAAGCGATGTGTGAGGCCTTGCGTTGTCCTAATGGAACAAGATTTTGCTTCTGTTGATCAATGCAGGCCGCTTTTTAGCCAATGCTTGTTTCAAGCGGTCCAGTTGCTGACAGTACAGTACCGAATTGAGCGTTTGGCCATACTCGAGGAGCTCATGGTGGATGATTCCCTGATAATCCCACCAAACACACAGTAAAACCTTCCTGGCCGTTAATCCTGGCTTGGCCACCGTTTGGGCTGCTTCGCCAAGCTTCGCCAAGCTTCGACCACGACTTTTTGCACTTAACATTGTCGTACGTGACCCATTTCTCATCGCCAGTTACCATACGCTTCAGAAAAGGGTCGATTTTGTTCCGATTCAATAGCGATTCGCAGATGGAAATTCGGTCCATAATGTTTTTTCGCGATAACTCATATGGAACCCAAATATCCAACTTTTTTGTATATCCAGCGGCCTTCAAATGTCTTTTGATCGTTGTGGGTGGTACATTAAATTCTTCTGACATCGTTTTGACTGAGATATGGCGATCTTCCGCAATTTTTTCAAGAATTCCGTCGACATTTGTAGTGAGTGGTCTTCCTCCGTGGTAATGGTCGTCGGTGTCGCAATTTCCTGCTTTAAATCGTCTAAACCATTCTTTCACCGTACGAAGTGATACAGTTCCATCTCCCATAACATCATTGATCTCTTTGTGCGTTTGTGCAGCCTTTTTGCGTTGAACGAAAAAAAAATTCAAAATTCCACGAATATCTCAGTTGTTTGCTTCCATTTTTGAATGGCTATATTTCGAGAACTATTCAACCAAACTAAACAAACTGAACGTCGTATTTTGGCTAATGACACAACTTTTCAAACACAACATAATATTGCTCGATACGACATCACATACATCTTCTACAGCAATCGAAACGACATCTTTCAAAAAACCGGAAAGGTATTATGGTCCTACCTATTATTTGCCCCGTTTCGGTATTACCAATGATTTACTTATCTCAAATAGAAATCTGTTCAAGTCGGTAGCCGATAAATGTCAAAAAATATTAAAACCGAAAACCAATGATTGAACAAGACGTCCAATGACTTTGCACTGGCATGAGTTGCACCTGTGGTGCATACACATGTATGTTGGACAAAGCGACGCAATTCTTGGGATTAACAGATGTGGGTAAATCTGTAAAAACACTAAATTGAAAGATCTAAATTATTGTGAAAATATTACAATAATCCAAATTTTGATAGAAATTCAAAAAATTGTTACTTTTAAAATTATTACTTATCAAAATCTTACCTTGCACGCAATGCACTGTGCATAGCAACAATAAACTCACAGTAACTTTTTATAAAATATTCCTGGTAAATCTCCGATGTTACTTGGCAGAAATGTCAAAAATCTCACCGTCTCTCGGCAAACTATATTTTTGCTTATTAAAGAATTTTAAGACGAACCGATTCAATAACGACACCGTTTACCCTACGTTGAAATGTTTTAAATCAAAGCAAAGGAAAATGACGGAGAATTAATTTTCCCGACCGACTCTCCAACTTCTGAAGGTATCCTGGAAACTACTTATTAATTTATGCACATTTAGAATTATATATTTGTCATTTTATTTTGAATTTATTTCCACGATGCAAAATGATGATTCTTTCTCTTCCCTATTTTGGAATACTGAACTTATACAATTTTCTGTTGTTTCCACAGTTAAAATCAAACATTTTCAGCCAAAAAATTGCAAATGGGTCATGTGTAAGTCCCTAGAAAACCACCGAAATATTTGTGGTAAGCAAACCAATATTGTACATTACTGTTTCTTAACAATTTGCGGTAAGTTTCATTAAAGCAATGACGAAACTCTTCGTTCTTTATTCGTGCAGATCGTAAAGATTTCATATTGAATTAGCTCAATTATAAATCTTTTTCTCATCATTGTTCTCTATATGGCAGAGTGAAAAACTCCTTTGATTGCGGGCCAAACAGGTTTTTAATTCAGGTTCATATTTTAGACAGCAAATTTTGCATAATATCACCATTCCCAAGCCCGCATCTGGTTAAAATGTGTTTTACAGCAAGGTGGTATGACCAATCATCATTATTATTATAGTTGTGTGTAGAAAGCACAGAAAATCGATTTTTTCTGCAATCATCGCGAATTAATGAACAGCTGAGGCGATTTAAAGGCGCAAATGTGATTATTTAACAAACAGTTTGAAAACTACTTTCCAATAATAAGTTACTGAAATATGATATATTTTCCTAATCGTATTAAGACGTCGAGAGATAGAAAGGAAGCATTGCGAAGCTTCAAAACTGACAAAAAGAGCGATATGTTTGTGCACAATAGCATATTTTGTAATGCTTCAATATAAAACTTTTTAATGGAATTTCCAAAATCGTTCACATAGTATACTCGAAGAAAATAACAGCACTACTTATCAATTTTGCTATACTAAGATGTCGATAAAATGGTGAAAGTGCTATCTGCGAAAAACTGAAAATTTCTTAACACAATTTGAGAAATCTCAGAAACTGTTTGAATGAATAAATTTTAAGGAAATAAAAGTGATAACTAGGTATCGCTTTTTCTATATTTAGATAGCCACCGAATAGCTAATATTTTATTTGGAAAATTTAAATATTTTGAATACATAAGTCTTTCTGGTTCTTCCTGTATGTGAATGAATATGGATATATTTTTCGTTTATGAAATATCAAGGATATATAGCATCTCAGCAGCGGGCAACTCAACTCATAAAATTGGTCTCTTGGGATGCCGCTTGGTGTAGTTATAGAAATTACAGATACACTAAAACTCTGGTAAAAATAATTATTATTTACGTGGAAAATCTATTAGAAATCTCCACTGTCCCACGAACCATCAAAGATCATCAGGACAAGAAGTGACTCACTCACCAATTTACACGGTCAATCTTGCTCAACCCAAATGGATTAATAGTTGAAAGACGAGCACTGTCTTCGTATATTAAACGATTACTTAATATAAAGTTGAATGCAGACAAGGTCAAAGAGGTGAAACATTCTACAAACGTAGAAATTCCTTTAGCACTTTATTATATCGACAAATAACGAGCAACTGTAGATACAAATCCCGGCTCAATCCGATTTCTGCAATCATGGATACTTTAAAGACCTAAAGAAAATGATAATATTGAGAATATTTTTGGAGAAACCGAACTTTTTTTAATTAAAAATAAACTGTGTTAACATAATTAAAACCTAAATTATTTATTCAACCTGTACTATGTCTTATTTTTATTAAATTGATTATTATATTCGCATATTCATCAAGCTGCCCGTGCGTCGCACGACCCTTGTATGTTGAAAGAACATTTGTCAAGGCCTTTCGTACTGCTTTCTAATCATCAAACGACCCGGTGACACTATAACAATAAAATTATAATGCTCATGTTATATCATCGCAATGAGAAGATCGCATTATACCGTTCCACCAAGAGGCTGGTACCCACTTGACGATTGAACGAGATTTTAAATCGATTTTGTAATATTAAGATTATCTGAAGAGGATCGTTCTTCTTCGATTTCTGATGTAGGTAATATTTTTGGGTTTGGTAAATAATGCAATGATCAGCCAAATTATGCAGTGGTGTGCGACAAACATGTTAACATATTTAATCGTGAAATCTCTACAAGATCTTAATATGCATATTATTTTGTGTAACAATCGAATGCTTAGCCTTGGTCAAAACCAAATATGAGGGGATTGTGGAGTAAAAACCCATACACAGCTAACTGTTATAATATAACGGTTGTCTATTTATGCTCTCTTTTTTGTCTTACATCATGGGAAAGTCTGCAGGATTTAAACAAGGCAGAGTATATACGGTTTTTGGTTTTATTATTCGTTTATGTGCCACCTACGTAAGGTGCCACAAATCGGGTGATAAAGTTGCTAAAGGACTGTCTGAAACCATCCTTTCAATGAGTTTCGAAATCTACAAGTGGTTTTAACTACTGACTGTACATGGTGTTTCAAACTCGACGCCCCTATATCTATTTTATGGAAAGGGATACTAATATGAAAAATTTAAACTATGTCTATAATGGGTTTGAACGACCTTCATTTCGATCTGAAGAAGTTGATTTCTCGAAATGTCAAAGTAATGAGTCATGATGTGATTATGATATTTTTTTCCAGAAAAATACCCAAGTTCTGACAAAATCATTTTGATTTTATTTTTCCACATAATTTTTGATAAAGAAATTTTTTCTTATGTGTTATCGTTTAAAAATTACAGGCAAAAACGTTTTAAGAATTATCGTTAAAATGTTAAATTTTACAACTAGAACTAAACAAACAACATTAAATTAATTTTTATAAAACTCAATAATAAAGAGAATCAAAACACATATTATATTTAATTTAACATATTTTGAATGTGACTTCTCCCTTCTGCACATTTAAAGTCTTCGTCTCACATGTCTCGGTAGCTTTTCTTTATATTTATTGCATCGGCTCATTGGAAGGAATTTTTATTTTTTTCTTGAAGTATTCCAGATCCTTTAAAGAGTTTTCATAAACTTTATTTTTAAGAAATCCACACAAGAACAATCTGTGGAAGTTTCAGGGGAGTTCCCTGACCATTGCACAAGCCCGTTGATGCCAATCCAGCTTTGTCCGAACGTGGTATTCAGGTATTGCTGCAAAATATGAGGTCTAACAAACTATAAGATGTATGAATAGTAATAGGAACAGGAATATGATATAGATATTTTGATACAGGAATAAATTAACGCTAATCTGGTATTTTCGCGACAATTCCGACGTTTTTGCTTATAACTTATAAACGATAACACGTGAGAAAAAAATTCTTAAACAAAAATTGTGTGGAAAAATAGGTTCGATAAAATTTTTTCACAATTTAGGTAATTTTCTGGGAAAAATATTATTCATGATGGCATAGCTCGTTACTCCGATATTTTGGAAATCAATTTCTTCAAGTTGAAATGAAGTTCAGCTAACTCCATTGAAGGCCCATAGTTTAAGTATTTCATATTATGTACTCTCAGTTTCCATAAAATAGATATAGGGTCGCCGAGTTTGAAACAACCTGTACATTTAAAAACCATAGAAATTGAATTTGAGTTAAATAAATTCTGAGCGTTAGATTTCTGTGCGTAGTACTGATGTAATATATATATAACATGCATGAGTGTCAATTTTAAAGATGGATGAACAGTTATTGTAGATGGTCGAAACAACTTTATTATCCATCTCAGACTTGTTAGTATATATTTATTGTCACCCGTACTAATCTATTGTCATATAATACTTTCGCGGTTATATTTTTCAAATATTTAAAACAACTTTCGTTTTCAAAGGAACGTTAGTAATTCGACTGGTTCTGATAATTTCTGCTAAATGTTATTCCATTATTGCCACTGTTTTCCATGTAAATCCCTGTTTGGAAAAAAATATTGAACTTTACTCTAAAAAAATTGTATGTATAGATAGATAATACATAATATAATAACTCATTCCTCCGTCTAAGGCTTTCCTTGTAAGGGCCTACATATCGATATCCTGGCAATATTTCTAAGAAGATAATTTCCTTAATACTGGAGATATTGGCTAATGCTATGATTTCATAATTTTTTTGAAAATTACCTTGATGGTGAAATTGTCAGAAAGTTTATAAATTGGTATTAAGAACCACTAGATCAAAGACCCGTCAAATTTGTCCATGGGCCAATTTCCAGGGAAATCTCAGAACTGACCAATACTCGGTCTTTATTTCAATGCTTCTATGGATTTTATCGTATTGGTAAAGTTGCCAGGACTTCGATCTATTGGCCCTAAATTAAATTTTATTAAATTTTTAGACATTTAGATCTGCTTTGTTTATTCTATGTTATTTCGGAAATACTTAATTCTTTTATGCTCGATGAGTACATAATTTTTTTCAATTTTTATTAGTGACAAGAATTTTCGTATTTAAATCATCATCTCAAATATCGACCGACAATCAGCACTTATCAAAACTTTGTAAACATAGATAGTAAGTCTGCAACCAACATAATAAAATACAATACAATTATGTAGGAAGAAGAAACAAACTGGGATATGGTGGGTATACACACCGTATCCGTTATATTGAATCATAATCAATATTACGCGTAAATTACATTGCATAAAAAATATTAATTATTGCATTAGAACTCATGACTCATTGTCTGAAGGAGTCTTTATTGTTGACTTTACATGGGCAGATTGAAATGGAAGTGTGAAACCTATTAAATGGCCCCATTCAAAGGAGGCAAAAGCTACTCGATAAAGAAGTATAATTGAGTCATGTAAATAAAATAACAAATATTTACAATAATTTGCATCTTTTTATGGTGTATATACTATAAATAATTAATATTTAGCGAGTTTCATTCATTACCTGTTCTACATCAAAAATCGCTAATTTGAACTAATAAAAATTTTACCACGATTAAATTTCTGGTAATGTGTACCATTCAAAAATTCTTAAAAAATAAACAATTATTTTGCATGCATGAGTAAAATGGAATGGAAAAGTGAATGTAAGCATTTTTTCATGCATTTGTTAAATTACATATTTTTAAAGGCATTTTAGGAACCAAAAGTGGGAATAATAAGGGGAAAAATATAAGACTGGATACAATTTTAGGGCAATAAAACGTAAAGATAATAGGACCCAAAAAATTTAGTGTTGATGTCGATAAAAAATAAATAATGAATATGTGAAAGATATCTTGGCTTTCAGTTTACGAATTTATTTAATATATAGGATAACTCTGCCTTTCCTCATTGTGAGCTCCTCTTCATCAATATTATATATTTTTAACGCACTTACCGTATAGCCGTAATCAGAATTTTTATGATCATTGACATTTCATTAATATTCTGCATTAAAATTGAAGCGAGGAAAATGTTGTTCACAACCTTGAGCTATAGAAACAATTAAAAGCAACATAGAATATTAAGTACATTGTCTTAATTAGCTATCAGGAACTTTTTCCCACATTCTCTTTGAAATTAATATTTTTTTCTTTAGCTGAAAATAGGGGCGTAACTAGAGCTGAGTCAGTTATAGTAGATATAGAAGTGTGCATCCTTTGGAACAAGTAGTCAGGGTATATCCTCTTGTTTCAATGGGTGATATCACAGTAGACATGATCCATGAGTCCAAGATCGACAAGCTATGTCTAGAAATTGATTAAGGCAAAATAATTTTATGAACTACTTGACTTGATTTGAAAAGATAATTTCTGGAAACATGTGTTCTTGCCTCGATTTTCCCAAAGCAATACTTGACTTGACATCAAGTGTATTGTTCAAACTTTACACATGACATAAACCGATTCTTCTATTTTGTATCTGAATGAATAATTAATAAATTAAGCTTAATTACGTGTTTTCACAAATCGGCATTAGCTTGCCTTGTGTAAAAAGCGAATAAATATTTATTAAGGTGTTTTACAACGTTTCATGTAAAATGGTTCCCAAAGGCCGGCTGCAGCCAGTGTTTCGGCATAGTGGACTAATTTTGTAATTTCCTGTCACTGTTTTGCATACTGATTATCTCGAAATTTATTTTCATAACGTGTAATGATTTTATTAGATGAGGCAAAAAACCGAGCATTACAAAATACGAAAAAGAGCGGTGGTAGAAGAACTAACGCAAATGAGGCAAAGAATCGACAAAAAGTCATGTAATGCATGATTTTTCTATTAGATTTTGTTGTCTCAATATCGCACAAAAACCAAAATATCATTACGCAATTATTACATCTATTATTCATGCTAATACTAATAATTTCCTATGTCGTAAACACCATTGCAATGACATAGTCCTGAAATATTTACGCCTATCTATAGCAAAAAAATTAAAGAACTTTGCCAGTGACCTTTCATAACTCCATTTTTGTTTCAATAGCAATTACTGAGGTTTAGAAATGACAAGAATTTAGGTTTCTATACTGGTCTTGATGCTTCTTGTTTCTGCGTTGTGGATATAAAAATGTACTAACACGAAATTACCACTTATTATAATCCATGATGTAATCTGAGTAATCTATTAAACGAAAACGAAAGTGTAGCCAAGAAAGAGATAGATGGGAACTTCTTACGAATTCCATATTGTGCAAATATCATGTTGGGGTAATTATCCAAGCTTGATGATGATGTTAAAGGTTAGATGCAGGAAGAGGTCTTATTAGGAGATTTGATTCTTGGGCAGGTATTATTATAATGTGTTGAATAATAACTGCCGTTACGTGATTGATTTTGGGAAGCAATTATGAATGTAGATGAAAATTTTTTCTGGGTTAATATTATCATCTTTATCTTATGAGACTTTCAAGGGGGTCAGAAATATTTTTGACGATTAAAAAATAAAGCATATTATTGAAGTTTATTTGACTTGAACTCAAACTTAAGCCAAGCTTTAATAGGCATTTACTGCAAGAAGGTTACGTGTGTTTACGTGTAAAAGTTAGACGTTACGCAACTTTCTTAACGATACAGTACGTTACGTTCAAGATCAGTGCTTCATAAACTGCAACATGCATATGAACCTTTTTATCTTCTTAACAATATGTTGACCACATTTTACGTAACTTTATAAACCAGGCTTTGCACCTAAGATTTCCTGGATCATTCATTATATTTTCTGTTAAATGACAACATTGGGCCGTTCGTTTGTTCTATAAGTCGAGTGACGTCTGCTGTCAAACTATTGTCCTCGTTGCCGGATTGTCAGATTTCTCCGTGGATTGGGCGATCTTCAATCAAAATAATTCCACAAACAAAAATCAAGTTAAACACTAAATAGAGTTTAACATTTTGGAACATACCTCTATTTATTATTTTATAGTTGGACCTTGGGGGCCTGTTTCTAATTTTCGATTTAACATCTAATGAGGTAACTCGGAAGCGAAATGTGGAACTATAGATGACATAGGAAAATCTGAAAACCATTATCCACCAAAACCTTTGAATAAAAAAATTTAAAAATCCAAAAAATTTAAAGTTTAAACTTACTTTTCGTCAGATGTATACAATGTAAAACTTCTCAACTTGAATAAAAAGAACGTACGCCAATGGAGTTGGTAACGATAGGAGGGGTAATGCAAAAATCTTTCAGCAATTTACTTATCAATAACAATCTTCATTTTCGTGTTCTTGGTTTGGTGGCATCAAATGTTCAGAAGCTTTCAATTAGAGAAAAAAATACGTATACCTATAAAACTTACCCAGAATTATCTAATAACTATAGGAAAAGATATGTTATTTAGATATATAATGAGTTTCTAGCAGCGCTGAAAACTTTTGCAACTTTGGTTTGTTCAGATTATACATATTTTGAGTACTTCAAGTTTATAAGTTCTAACTTCAAAAACATAACTCTCCGCCATTAGAGTTTACGTCCACACATCTAGTAGTAAGTATAAAAGATGTTCTTAAAAAATGGTTCCATAGTAAGCCTCAGGAGTTGCGCCAAGATCCGTTTTCTCAGTCTGTCGAAATTATATTTACTATTAATTATTACCCGAAGTTTCAACATTTTTTAACTCAGCAAAATTTACCTACATCGCAGGAGTTTACCCAAATATATCCAGAAACTGAAGGGAAACTTTCCCTTTTATGATCAAATCAAAACTTCTCCTCTCTATCTTTAATTGCAGTGTAATTTCATGAGAATTGGACCCGGAACACTTGACTAACTGATCAGATAAAACTTAACATTTTAGGACCGGCAAGACAAAGAAATCTATTAGCAATTGTATGCAAATCAAAATTCACTTGCTCTCTTATTTGTACCTACTCCTGTTGTACAAACAGATATTGTTGGCTGTTGTGAACCGAATGTTTTCGGTTCAGTAGAAAATAGAAATTAGAAGGCCCATATCCACCTACTTGAAAAAAATATTCCATAGGAATGGATAATGCATGTCACAGATTTATATGGAGACTATGCATTTTGGTAATCACACTAAGAGGTAACTGACACATAATAAAATCTTATATGAAGAGTGAGTAGGACGTAGGTAATGTTAACAATTTGGTACGTTATAATATGCTGTAAATTGGCAATTTTATTTCTAAATGTCAACAAGTTAATTAACATAATGATCAATCATTAAAATCCCCAAACAGGTGAAAGACTCTTTTATTAACGAAATTCTTTAGGTTTCTATCATGGAAATCTAGGCTGAAAGAACAATAGCCTGCCACTTATTCGGTTCTACCCCAGTTCTTATATAAGAAAAATGTTCAAAGTGAACAATAATTACGGCATTTAATATAAGCGACTGTTTTTCTGAATTTACAATAGTAGGTTACCCGATTACTCGTACATTATGTTTCCAGTTTCTGGTTAATTTAGCAATTTTAGATTGTAAGTGGCTGTATTTTTTCACATGAACAGTTTTATAACTACTCGTGAAATTAATGGTGAAGACAGGTATTTCGAGGAATCTTTAAACTATAATGTATAGTGGTAGTAAAATAGATCTTGACGCACGGGACAGGAAAAATGGGAAGGGATTGCAGGAACTGCGGACTCTCCGAAACCATGGAATATTGCATTTTCCAGTGTCCGACTTTCGAAGAACAAAGTCCAGTTAATCTCCAGTCCAGTTTGAATATGGACCTTCGCTCCGAAATCACTAGTTACGAGATGCTAGGGAACAAGTCAAAATAAGACTCCAGCAGAAAAAGAGAAAAAGAAAAAAAGCGGATGAAATAAGGCATACAAGAAGATTAAAGATTCGTTTTTCTATAACGAAACGACACAAAATATAAGGAGAGAAGCAACTGACAACTGGGTACAAGAGGCCAACCAGCTAATCAAAACGCGCTCTTCGACCCCGATGTTTATATCTTTCAGGGACAGTTCCAGGTCGTTGTAGGTTGGAAAAACAGGAATTGCGAGGTTTTTAGTGGGTAGGCGTTTCAGTGAATCCCACACTATCCGGTCACCAGCCAAAACATCCGATATGGTGTCTTATTAAAGCTTTTCCTGGAACAAACAAAAAGATCCCTATTGCATGGACGACTCCTCCTTAGCAGTCATGATGCCTTGAATGTGTCCAGGTCGAGTAAGATTCTTTTCCTGAGTACATCTCACAGATTGTGTCAAGTTTGCCTTCGTTGTTTCCCATGTCTGTTTGTTCAGCACGCAGATGTACCTTTCCCTACAGAGTCCGTAGAAGCGTGATTGAAAACCCACTCTAGCCAACTCGTCATCAATCGTTTCCTTCAAATCCTCGTGGTCTGAGACACCCTAGAGTAAATTACTAGCGCCTGTCTTGAAGGATTGAGATATAATCCTCTTTTACTACATCATTATTCTACTGTTCTCTAAGCAACTTGTATTTGATTGCAGGCACTGCCCAGGAACGTGCTCCTCATCATCACCAGCCCCTCATTAGCATATGCTTTCGTATCGAATCTCTCCGTCTGAAGCCTTCCATCCTGAAGACGATTCATCGGGAGGCCAATAAGCAAATTTTCATAGATTCCGAAGCCAAGCCCAATCCTATATACATAAATACATACATATATGCGTGGACCTAGGACGTGAATAACGATCCTGTCTCAGCGTTTCATGATAAAAAAAAATGAGAGGAGTAAATAACCCTGATTCATTATAGATTTAATAATTTGTTGTGTAAATATGCTCCATAACTTATGAGGGACTGTAACTGCATAAATCACCTGCCAGGGTCGATGAAGCCTGCCCGATTTATTTAGTCGGATTTAAGATGAAAAATATACGAGTGCATGTAGAAGACAAGTGCTTTTTCTGAACCAACCTACTCTACTGTCCAGATAATCCATATTGTTTTAAAATGAATTGATAATTTTGAAAGCACATGTGAGCAAAAAAACTCATTCGTTTCGGACATTTAGAATTGCGTAAAACATTCATTACATAACTAATATAATTGTGTAGGAATGAAGCAAAGCCCCGTATTAAATTAGCTAAATAGCTAAAAAATCTAAAATTTTAATGAGAGAAATAAAAATAAAATGTTCCTGTTCATCCGTACATGAAAAAAACCTATAATTTATGAATAGTCTATAATAACCTCTAGTCAGTGCTGGTACCATAAATACCTACAGGTATATGAAATAACAAGTATAATCGTCGATTTAATCGCATTGACCATCTCAAGGAATTGCATGTTCACCAATAAAAACTCAACTAGCCATTTTAAAGGTTACATGTAATAAATTGTGATATTATGTAAAACTGAGCATCTGCCACTAATAGCGATTAACTATCGCTTGTCTCAAATTATGAGATATTTATTAAGGGGATTGACAGCTAATTAACATTATATTTCATTGAACTTTTAATAGAAAATTGTGCTAAAATACATAATTATTGGGAAGGTAAGTCAATGTGTATTTCTTCATTTTGCTTAAAAAAATTAAAAACAAAATATATGAATTTAAGCACGAGTAAATTTATGAATGTTAATCAGTACGATGCAGACTTGAAAGAATTTTAACAACCAAAAACAACTATTATACTTTTATTTCATATTGTCCGAGTACCTCTGTTTGCACTTTGCTACAGCATGCTATTTTGTAGTTGGTAATTCCAATATTACAGTATCCCATCCCGTAATATTGTGGTTAAGTAAATCTTACTGGAGTCTAAACAGAGATCTGGCACTTGATGAAACTGCATTCGTCTCCGCCACTGCTCTCGTACTTAAACATTTTTTCGAAAAGAAAATAATATCCGGAATAGACAGAATTCTTATTCAATATTCAACGTCCTACGAAGTTGTTTCTGAAGTGTTCGGGATTTTAATAATTTCTAGAACAATTTCATAAAATATAATTTAAATCTACACAATTGAATTGCCTTTTCTGAAGAAATATTTTAGAAATGTTTTAGTATGTAACATTTTGAACGCGTATATATGTATAAAGTTAATCAAGTACGAATTTTACGGAATGAAAGAAAGTTTTTCAACTAAAAATGCAATTCCCTGTGGACATTAATTAAATAAATTTTTAGTGGACGTTCTGTAAATAAAAAGCTGACCCTAACTCAAGCATCATTGCTTATTTGATAAATTCGACATTCTAAACAATTCCAATTCTATGACATGCCTTATGGGAATCCTTTTTGCTTCATCTCTATTATTTTTTATTTTACGTATTGTAACTAAATTCATATCACTTTTTTCCTCAAATTTTCATCTTTAAAGCAGGCATCAATCAATCACTTTCGTTCTCTAAGTTACTGGAATCCGGAGAATTGGCATCTTACTTTTCATTCGTTTTTCAAACAAATTGCAAGAGTTTGTAAGCATCGAAAGCAAAATGAAGTTACTTATAGCAAAAAGAATTTGTCCTAGATCCGAAGAACATTCCGTATCACCAGGAGCGGAAAGTGACAGCGATATCGCAGCCGCAAGGCTCTTTGAGTATTCTTCGATTCTTCGAGCACACCTTACTAGAAATCGCATAATGATTAGTTGTTAATATTTACATTTTGTAATAGAATTGTGATGAGACATGTTGTCGGTGTATTCTATCAAAATTGTATAAAAAGTGACAAGTGAAACCGTTAATGGAAAAACTTGCATTTTATTCTCATTCATTGCTCGATTGGTTACATTCTCACTGAATATTAATTAAAGCTTTTTTTGCTAAAACTTATTCCCACGATCCGCCTACAATCAATATTTATATTGTTAAATAAAACTCGGTCAAAATCCTAATACATATCGTTAGAAACAATACTATAAATATTACCTACAAGCTCAGTTTGAGTAGTTACAATTCAGAAAAATGCAAATATTATAGGAAATTGCAATTATTAGTCGCATAATCCAATAAAAAGGAGCTGTTATGAAATTAAATAGACGTTTGCCCTATAAAATAATCCATTTGGTCTTTCTAATTGAAGCAAATGATAATAATTAATTGTCTACCCACTATAGTCTACTTTTAAGGAAGTCGAATTTAAATGGACTAATTTGTTTTAATGGTAATAAGGAAGGAACTGCAGTGGGAGAGAAAATATTCGTTATAATAAATAAAAATTTTAAGAAAATTAAAATAAACATTGAGTTTTTAGGTTAATTATGGCTAATCGAAAGACGTAGGAGAACTTACATCATTTAATAATGTACTGGTAATATTACTTAAAGGATAATTTCTATAATACGAAGGCCAACCAGTACATGCCTTAAATTACATCTTTCAAGGACTCATTGTGTCCATTATCATTTTGCTAATCTGCTTTTCAGATTTAACTGAAAACAGAATTTAATTTCTCCTTTTAAAATCTTTCTTCACTCAAAAGGACAAAAACATGTAATTTTTCAGCTTCATTGAAGCTTAAAGTCTGCGCTTCTTTTAAACGCGATAAGAGCAATTACATAAAAATACATAAATCCTATTTTCCAAAAAGTATAAGGCATAGAAAATTTACAACAAACATATTTGTCGCTGTGTTTGTTATTATCAATTCGATCTGAACGGCCAGCTGGTAAGGTTACAATGCTATGGGTAGACTAATTAATTTCACGCAAATATATTCGAAAGCTTGAAGCTTACAAACTTGCAATCACATATAGTTAAATTTCAACTGTTATTATGTGTGCAGGACATAAATTAACTTATGTTTCAATATAAGGAAAACGTTATCACAATAACCCTCTCTTAATTGATAAACATTTTCATAGCAAATATCACAATTAAATTACGTTAGTTACACACATCACAAATCATTCTCACACGGGCGCAGATGCGATGCGTAGCAGTTTCAAATTTAACAGTTACAGGAGTTTATAGTGACAGTACTGCCATATTTCCACCTTCACAATTTTACTATCACAGATTTACGCCCGGGCTACCACCAGCACAAATAAACAAAATAGAACAACTAATTGAAATTTCCTGAAGGTCTAATTTTGCTTGAACATTTTTTAAAAGCCAAAGTTCGAAACCTCCATTAGGTTCAAGTACGCCTCTGTCTAACGATAAGTCGAATGTCCATTATTCTGTTAAAATTTTTGACAGCATTATTTTATACTTCTACGATAAAATCATTGGCGTAACATAAAATTTTCATAAGTACAACCATTCTTAAATATAAATTATACTTACCTTTTTAAAATATCAAAAACGCAAGTTTTTATTCGAACCTCATACGGCTGTGTTTGGGGATAGATAGACGTGCAAAATTTTTTTGCCCGTATACAATAACATTGCCTTCATCTGAAATGGCACTCGGCAGTCACTGACGCAACTTGAAACTTTCATATATACCGTAATTATGAAATTTCAAGTAGGCATGATTTTTGAAAGGTTCGAAGATTGGAATTTCACAAATTTTGATTGTACTCTTTTTAATAGCAAGAAACACAATTTCACATTCAGAATTCATACACCTCTGTTTTATGATAGATTCAAGTATAAATTTCATATTATCTGTTAATTACGCTCTTCCCTAACGAAAGTCACTCGTACACATTCATTGACGTCGCTTTAGATTTCTGAACGCATAAAAATATTTAAACGACAATTATGTTTTTCTTGCACAGCCAAAATCACCCCTTTTCTTCAAAGGGAGCTTTACCCCAGAAAAGTAATCTCCCTCTAGATTGTTAGCATGATTTGCAATGTCCAATTGTGGATGCCCTAAAGCTGCGCCTACACTGAGAATTTTCACCAAATATTTAATATCAAAAATCAAAATATCTGTAGGAGTTATAAATAAAAAACAGCAATAATTAATTTTCACACCCTCTAATTGGACAACAAAGCGTTACATTGTCAAAATTCAAATATATTTTTCGTATTATTTTTGTGAGTATTGTAAATTATTAATTTTTTTCTGATTAAAACCCAAATCATCCTGTATATTTAGTTAACATTAAGTATTTTATTTCAATAAAGTAATTTCTTTCGTAAGTTACACTCGTTTTAAAGCAACCTAAGAAACTAAGTTATTTGTAGGACATGAATATGCATACCTAACGTAGTTAATGGTGTCCCTGGAATTATTGAAGAACATTCTTATAATTCTTTACTAATGTTCATTGTCGTTAAAGGAATAATCACCCCCTTGCATCACAATAAATCCCCATTACCGACGTCTGTAATAATCACTACTGTTTATTCATATTAGCTAATTAAGGTGCTGGAATTCCATTAAATCAATCAGATGATGACATAAAACTTTCTCTATCGTTCCTATAATCGCATATAGAAACACAATATTCCCTCTTAAAGCATGGTATGAGTGATATTTCATTCATGTTTCACAACAATCGTTAATTATCATAGTAAATGCAAATCTTCAAATACATTTAGGAAAATATTCTTGGATGAAATTAATAATTATAGAATTCTATCTACAGTTAGTTCTTACAGTGCTAGTAACAATGCAATAATGTTACATTATGACACTCGAAACACATTTTGGGACGATAAAAAAATAGCTGCGAGGTAAAATGATGTAAGAGCTGACTTGAACCTTGAATTTTTCGGAAAAATTTACGTAGTAATATGTATAGGAAGTATATTGGATGGCGGTAGCCGCCCTTAAGATTTGTTTGAGGAGAAGTCCCACTCACCTTTGCGAAAATAGTCCTTGAAAAACAAGTGATCCGAGCATGCCATTATCCTGTTGTTGTTGCGGTCACTACACTGATGCATCACATCCCATGGCAGAAGACGCGCTTTACTATAAGTACCATCACCCAATATCGGAACCAATTGCACATCGTTTTCGTCGTACCGTACCGCAGGAAACGCCGAACTAAGTCAGTCTCTTGCAACGCCAAAACAGCAGAACGCGGCGGCCTTCTCAGGCATGGTAGTATACCTATGGTAGTACTAATTCTAGGTGCAGAACGTGGAACGACGAAAGATATATATGAAAGTAAGTAGATACAAGGCAGTCGGTAGTCATTGACGGCGAAAGGTGGGTTAATTACTGCGAAATAATGGTAACTGCTTGGGTTTCCAACGATATTGGGTAATATACGCAACCACTGGCCGGTCTTACTTTATCAGTAGGCACAACACATACCCCGATGAAAGTAATGGTAGCAGTAAAGATAATGTTCCTTTATCAGGTGAGATTTCCTTATAAGAATCTCATTAACATAAACTTTCCGGCATTATTGCACGAAAATGTGCACTGGGCTACTAATTAACGGAATCAGGGAAATTTATGAGAACATCACGATTTAAACTGGCCAGCTACTCCACTGTGGCGTCTCTTCGTTTCAAATATACAGGGCGTTTCCTAAAGATACGCCGAGAAATTTAGGGGAATATCCATTGGGCCAAAATAAGAAAAAAAATCTTACAAATACATGTCCGGAATCGCTTCATTTCCGAAAAATAGGATGTTAGAATCACAACTCTTGTGTTTTTGAAAGAGTTCTGCGGTCACAGAGAAGACTGAATTCACAAATCTTAGTTGGTGATAGTCATTTTTAGACATTTTTGTAGATTTAAAACCGTTGATTATATTAATTTAAATTTTTTGACTCATTAAGTTTGTTTAGAGATGTGTAAGGTTTGGAGTTTTAATTTTAATTTCAAAAAGTAAATGGGGCTGGAATAAATATCAGGACATAGAAAAGTTGCATTTTTAATTACTCTATTCCAAATACAACTCGAAAATGTTAATTAATTCAAACGAAGTGTGGTTCACATTATCGAGAGGTTTACATTAGCGAACATGATTTAAATAATGAACAATATTGGTAAATATAAACGAAATTTGGTTAGAAACTGGTGTAGCTTGGGCGGAAGTCACTACACTTCTAACTTCAACGAAAACGTCCTCATCGTCTTCACTGTCCGTATCTTTCTCTTTGTTAACGGCATTCATCTACTTATCTCCGTCCCATAACTTAATATCAGTTGGAATGCAAACAATGTTAGGATTCACTGTTTGCAATAAATCAAGAACATCCAATGTCGCACTGAGAAGAACGTCAGCATCGTATAGCAATTGTTTTCTAATTACGCTTAAGGGAACATCATCTTCTTCTTGATCATTGATGCAAAAGATATTGTTCTAACATTTCTGAATAGTTTGCTGATCAACTACATTCCATTCCATATGCAAATTTAAAACTGCTTCTCGTAATGTTACCTGTTTCAAAATCTCGATGTCTCAGATACGTTTTCAGAATTATTTCATAAGACAGACAAAAATAAATATTTTCAATAGTATAGTTTGGTGAGCCTTATTACGTTCTGGTCCATACGTTGAATTGATGGCGTTACATTGGACAGTGTGCACAAGACAAAAATTGTCCCATAATTAGTCCTCAATTGTTACTCTGGAGGATGACTTGGTGCATTATTTAATAGTAACAACGCTTTTATTGGATGATTTGGTTTTTTAGTAAATTTTTTTTATCTAAAAATTAAATAGCCCTCATATTATGAAAATGTAGAACATTTGTAACTGTAAATTCAATGTGATACCTCGGGGACAAAATGCTTGCGGAACAATTTCAAGAGTATACTGCATCATCTAAGCGGTTCTTAAACAATCTTATTTGAATAGTCATCAACAGGCATATTAAAATTTTTAAATGATAACGCATTTTCTGCTTTTCTTACTATCGTTTTCTTTATTTTGTGTGTCGCCAAGGGCCGTTTACGTTATCTCACGTTCCACTCGATCCTATAGGCGAATTTTGTGTTTACATTAACGCAATATTTCTATTATCGCGTGTTAACGTTATCGAGCGTCTGCTATAATTGTTTAGAATATTGGAATATGCAAAAATTTATTAAGGTACTGGGGACCAGTCGTCGGCACAAATGGTCGGAATCTATTACTCTCTAAAGTTACTTTACCTATAAACATACCAATATTTATCTCTTAATTCTTCGGTAATTATTAGTTGTTTTTGAGGTGATTCTGTTCAACTCCTTATAATATGATTTTTTTCTATCCAACTGATGTTGCTAGAAAAATGAGCGAGGAAGATGTTGGGCAGTGCGGCTTAGCTAGCCTCTGCAAACAGCCTTGCATTTTCTAGATAATCGAACCTTTTCCACGATACACAATATATAGTATTTGAATTTTTTCATCCTAAGTACCAATCACAGGACGTTCTGTTTGCACATCATGTCATCTTCCATAAAATATTAATATAGGACAAACAGTGTCTGCACAAGTGAATTATATACTTGTTAATCCTAAACCATAATGCTACGTTACAGCTGTTAATTGCCAATTTATTAATGAGTTTCAATTATGATTATCAAAGAACTTCTACTGTCAGATCTTTTTACCTAAGGCTTCGACCGACCCATTCGATTTGGGGCTACTAACGATGACTTTTACTTTCTATATATCATGACAGGAAGAACGAGAAGCCAATAAGATGAAGTAGGCGTATACATGTATGATTTACACTTTGTTTAAACGGAAGAGTTTGCGGTTTCTTCTCGATGACCGTTTATGTTTCTAGTATTTGCAGTAGATGAGCTACTTCAAGTTAAAACGTAGCAGATCTCGACAGATGTAATTTGCGTATAAAATTTAGCCATAGTTCCACTCCATTAAATAAAACAATGATATGCTAATATTCTTTGGACCAACCTCTTACATAACACATATTCGCATAATGGACATGCGATTAGCAGACTACCGCAACTTCGAAAGTAAAGATTAGGACAAAAAATATATTATTTTACTGTTAACATCGCCTACCTGGACAGCCGAAATTTATTTCTTCTTAAGAACATTATTGAGTCCGGTATGTGTGAGTACATCGATATGGCTATTTTCATTGGTGTATTTTGAAATCTTTTTTTAGGTAAATGTTTCTTCACTTTTATTATCACTTTTGGGAGGAATGTGTGACGGAATGTGAAGTTTGAAGGGGATATGCTCATCACATACTTTTGGATTGATAGGTATATTTGAACGAAGATAAGGTTTTTTTTAGATATAACTACATCGAGTTTTTGGGCTGAAAATTCTGTCCATTGTCTTATAGAAGGATTTCTCCATGAATTCTGAACTCTTCAGCAATATCACCAAACATGTATAAAATAAAATGATATTATATTTGTGAAGTAATTCTAATCAGTTAAGTTCATTAAGGTTTAAAGGATAGAAGAAAAAATTATCTTACAGGAGAGATATTCGTCGTCTTAATTTACTTTAGTATATTATATTTGTTATTTGTTAGAAAGAAGTATTAAAAAAAACAAAAAATAACCAAGTTAAAGTGCATCGAATGTGGATATGTGAAATCTCACTCCTTGAGGAAAGACGTTGAAGCTTGATTTGGAGAAAAGATTGGTATTTAACCACTTTACCTGATTTAACCTCTCCAGTTTAGTAACCTTATTATCTATGGTGGTAGTTACTCTAAGTGATATTTACTAATGTTCAGTTTCTTTTTAAGTGTCCGAGATTTACCTCTTCTTCAAGCAAAAGCAACCAATGGTCATCCATGACTACTGAACAAAAAGCCATATATCAGTCATTATTAAGTGAAAAATATACACTTTCTTTGGTATCATGCTTTGTCGATAATAATTCCTTAGTAAGGATTTAAGCATGGTTTCGTTTAATTCCGTGACCATTATCAAAGACCTGCTGGCATACATTGATATACATAAATATCTATATGAACGAGCAAAAATAATAGATAATTAACACAATTTCAATGTTCGTAAGACGTTAAACGTGAAACAATATAAACATGTTTTTTGCAAAAACAATTATTCTAGTGATTTTGGGGTCAAATATCTTCAAAATTTTGAAGAGTCTATAATGAGAAGTAATCAAAATACCCTTACCGAAGTGCATACGTCATTATGGCCCGGACTGTGCATTCGCATAATGTATCTTTAACATATTATTACGAAGTTACATGTTGCAATTTATAGAACATGTATCTATCATTAAACATAACATAATTATATTGTTAACTTTTACCTGATCGTACATCAATTTCTTTACCCCATTCGCCATGGTCTTTAAAACTACTTTTACCGATGGGCGGCCAAATAAATAACAAATGTTAGGAGGTTTTTAACTACTTTGTTATAGTTTAAACGTCAAGTTTAACCCTCAACGAATGAAGCAAAAATTTATAGAACAATGGTCAGCAAATCGAGTTTTAACAAATTAATTCCTTTATTACTAGAGCAAAAAAAGTGCACGATTAATATCGCTTTTAATGTATTTTATGGAAATTATCGGTAATAATAAGTAGTATATGAACATACTATACGTCATATATGATCGTATAAACATACAGGATGTTTCTTAAATGCAGTCCGTAACTTTAGGACACAATTTTATATGGTATTTAAAGAAAAAAAGTTTCTTCAAACATGTAACTGGAAACGCTAAGACTCCGAAGTGCAGTGTTGAAATTTAAAAAAATATATATATTTTTAGAAATAAATTTTAAACAGTGATTACTAGGTCATTTAAATTTTAAAGTTATTGTACGTTGGTACGAAGCTGCACTTTAAGTATAAAATCAATTTTTATCTGTCGTCAGTGGCGTGGGTATTGAATATTTTCATCAATAATTAAGAACGCCAATGGATTTTCAAATATTTTTATTATTTTCGAACATTCCTAACATTTTGCAACAAAAAAGATCTCTTAATTTCTTCGGCTAATGCTAACCTATTATTAGAAAAATCTCTTGCCTTGATATTGTGTCGAAACCCATTATTTTCTTGACTGTTATTTGTAGTTGACGGCCATTTTTCTAAGAATAGATTAGCACGAGGCAAAAAAATTAAAAGACACTTTTTGTTGATAAATTTTAAAAGTCTGAAAATAATAAAAATGTTCAAAAAGTCCATTGGCATTTTACATTTTTGGACAAAAATATCCACTTACTCACGTCTAACTACGCCATTGCCGACACTTAAAAATTGACTTATATTAAAAATGCAGCTCTAACAAACTACAATAACTTCAAAACGTTAAGGACTGACCTAACATTGACGGTTCCAAAGTTATTTTAAACAATTTTTTTCTACACCCTATATCTCGGAGTCTAACCGTTTCCGGTCACATGTATATAGGAACGTTTTTTCTATAAATACCATAAGAAATTGTATCGTGAAGTTACAAACCATAGTTAGGAAACACCTTATATACATATGAATATTTATGTGCGACTAGAGCGGTCTTGGTTGGCTAAGGGTAAAATTCCGAAGTGCGTAGCGCTGAGCGATTGTAAGATATGAAAGGTATAAGTATTTCACAATCGCGATATATATGAGATTTTTATCACTAGTACATTTAATTAGATTTGATAAAATTAAAGTAAACTTGTCTGAATTATGAAAAATTTCAATCTGAAACATAAAAAGACAGCCATTGTTGAACCACAATACCAGTGGCGATATCTTATTGGACATTCAATTCTATGCAAATCACAAATAAAACAGTGGGGATGATGACAACAGTGTACGCGACTAGCTCACTAGATAATTAATGAGCTATATATATGTCATTGTTAAATCGCTATTGAACAATTTTAGAAAAAAGGCGAGAAATGGTACTTATTCAACACACCCAATAATGGCCTTTTGATGAATAGTGAAAATGCCTTTCTATGCCATACGTAAAAGGTACATACATGTTGTGAACCAAATCAAATAATTAAGAAATCAAATCAGTATTAAAACAGTTTTTAATGCAGGAGACTTATTCAAGCCCAATAAGGACTGAAAATTTATAAAAACAAAACCGCAAACTGAAGATTAACAAATAAAAAATTTAATACGTAAAATTCTTTGCCTATATGACAAATTTTGTACACTAAAATTACATTAAAAATGGAGCCTTTGGTGGGTAAATATGTATCTGGCTGCACGAACATGTAAAGTAAGGGTGTTAAAATGACTGTAAAATACTTCTCTTGACTTGTTTCTAAAATAAATTAATCATTACACATATTTAGCTCTTTACTTCTATCCACTTAGCATGTAAGGCTGGTTGCCATGGAAATAGAATGTCAACTGAAACGTCACCATAGTCGTTATAATTCAATAAGTGTTGTAAACTAGTGTTATCGATATAATTAATTCTTAATTTTACTATTTTTATTAATTTAATGATGGAAAGAATTTTATATAAAACTTGCGATTGTCAAATGCTTTTTATGGCGCTGGATTTCTAATGATTTAAATTTCACGTGTAGATCATAACGATGCATTTCACAACCTTAATGTATAATACACTAATAGAACATAAGATCGGTTGCCTTGCAAATGATTACTGCAGTGAATTTGTATACTGTTTCGCAAGAATATTTTCTATAATCGTAAAATAAATAATAAAATACCAGCTTTATGAAAAAAAGTTTTTTTCTCCATACTCTACATAATCTAGGATCGTTAATACATTATTTCTCATGCTTTGACGTGAGTGACAATGACGACAAATAGCTTGTCTTCCCGCGCGTTGCTGATGGTTGTAAACAAAAGTTATAATTATTTATGGGATCTGTAATATTCAGTTAAGTGGTCCTAATAGTTTAATTATATTTATAGTTTTATTTAGTTTTCCCGCACACCTAAGTGAAGAAAGTACTGCCGTTGATTGCCTCAAATGTGCCATACTCACGCCAAACATATACCTTATCTTTGAACTAACATTAGAGTCCCATTGAACAGCCCAGAATGGATGAGCAAGTAAGGAAAAGTGGAACTTATTCAAAACTAGAAGAATGCTTGGGTAACAATACAGAAATTCTCAAAAACCCATACCAAGAACAGATGACAGAGTTTAAACAAGTCTTTCAATCTTCTAATAAAGGGGATCAAATGAAAGCATTACAAATCCTGGAACTGTTGCTGGACAAAAATGTGCACTCAATCAGCGAACATATTTTAATAATTCTTGAGCAAGAAGAGCTAATTAAAAAAATTGAGTGTGGGGTTCTTAGCAGGATAATAGAGAAATGTATGCAGAAATTTTTGAATCAAAAAAATCATAGATGTTTAGCCTCACTTTTTAAGATGTGCCAGAAGTATTGTGAAAAATATGGCACTCAGGTAAGAAAATAGTTATTTAGCTTATTATAGAAGTGAGTACCTAAGGCTTGTATAAAGTATCACAACTCATCTTTTTATATAATTATTTAGCAGAAACTATAAACTAACCTACAATTCAAATAGAACCATGGCATGAAATTTGAAGGATTGTATATTTTATGATGATAACATACCTGTTGTAGTTATCTACTTAATCCTGGTTTATAAACTTACATAATGTATCATTAATATTTTTTAATGAAATTGCACCCTCGTTTACATATTGCAGTTTACAGAATACATATCTACCATTAAACTGGTTGAATTTCAATTTTTTTTATGCTAGCAGTGACAATAGTCCATAAGAGTACTTTGTTTGCAATGCTTGAAATAAGCAGCAAAGTTCATAAATAAATATTATCATCTTATAAGTGTAACTATTTTTTTACTGGTATGAGTATGAAAATATCTATTTTCAATCAGTGTCTTATGTAAACACTGTATAAAGGAAATAAAGGTTACCTTCATATTACCTATTTCAATACATAAGAGATATATAAATTTTCGATAGAAGAAAAAATCTGTTAATTATTAAATTTTACATTAATAATATGCCATACACCACATTCTATTACATTAACAGAATGGCTTCATTGGCATTTTTTGTTCAAATATTTGATAATTTTCTATAAGCAGAATTCAATTCCGTTCAAATAACATCAATTGTAGACTTGGTCTAACTTACCAAATATTTTTTATGATCTGCAGAAAAACAATGCTTTTTAATTTTCACTTTTGGATATTTCAAATTTTTTATCTTGGTTTTACATCATAACAATTCAAAAAGTGCAGGCATACAAAGAATAAAATATATCCATAACTTCACCACTAGATAACTAGTTAGCTAAAATTTTCTTAATAATTTCGATGAACTGCATTGTTTTTTTCCTGCCAGGTGTGCCATATTTTTATTTGAGGCAGTGACCAACGATTCACCTTGTATTGTTAATATTTTGCGAAACTCAGAGCATTCAGATATTTTAATTGTTGATTGTTAATTACTACTGACCCCTTATATATTTTTTTGCACTAACAGTATATATTTCTACATTTTACGAAAAGTTTAAATTCAAGAATCCATTTTTTAAGAACACACCAAATTGAATTAGTATATACATAATGTATTCATAAATATGTCAAGAATTGTACAATAATCTAACTTATAATCCTGACCAAATGGTGAAAAATCTTTGGTCTAAAGCTGTTGAAATAATTAATAATTAATTTTTCTGTACTTATACAAAAGTTTATATAGTATTCAGTAGCTAAATTTATCTTCAAAAGCACTATTATATTTAAGAAATTTCTGCACTTCAATTGAAAAAAAAACTATTCTTGCGAATTTCAACTAAACGTGAATTTCGTGGTAGAAAGGCTTCTGTTTCTATTTACATTAGAGCCTATTTTCAAGCCAGTTGTCTTACGTACCCAATTTTAAACAACTCTAAAGTATGTCTTCACAACATGAAAAAGTGACACTTCTATCCACACATTTCATTTAACCTGGATACTTTGAAAGTATGTATGCTAACATCAATTAAAACGAAGCTTGTATAGCGCCATTATTAAAAATGTTTAACTTTTATTTATATGACCTTACTATCTTCTTACATGCAGCCAATGATTATTGAGAAATAATAAAACAGGTCTTACAATATTTAAAGCGCATAACAAAACTCAGTATATTCATCACTCACTGAAAACCCTGTAACGTAATAAAGGAATGAAACAATTAAGAACTTGAGGTTAAATTCAAAATTTAACGTGACTTTACTTAACTGCAATGTTAACGATATGTTAGATAAATCTATAAACCAGGCTTTAAATAATTCAAACTGGCTAAAATCACATTTTACTAAATTCCTCTAAAATATAAGGATATTTCTCAGAATTAATATGGGAGAACCTTTACAGGTTCTGAACAGGACAATAACATTCGTTAGAAATGATCTAAACTGATAAACTGGTTTAAATTACTTTGTGTAATATTTTTCCATATAAATAAATATATATTCTTTAGTTTTCATAGGGTTCCACTTAATTGATATTAAGAATGTGAGACCATGTAGTTAGAAAACTCATGATCCATGAAGTTATTTTTCACTCACATTATTTCGCAAGTCTATTAATACAGTTCATACCAAAATTCTACGAGTACCATTCCATTGATTCTTCTTTATTTGTTTTCTTATTTATTATTTTTTCCAGTTTATACCTATTTTAAAAGAAGTCATTTCACGGACTGAATATAACCAGTATTGTGGAGAAATGTTGTTTGATGTTCTCCTACCTTTAATATTCAATAAAGAAATTTTCGTTTCAATGAATAAGCATTTATCAAAACCGGGCTATATTGATATGCTCATGGAAATATCTTCGGTAATGTCCAGCTCTGAGTTAAATGACGATAACTGCAAAACCTTTGTGGAGAAAGCTCATGAGTAAATACGTATGTAATATCTTTTAAAATATTTTTTTAATATATGTTTATTTTAGTTATGTGTTAATAATATCTGATTTAAGAACCAATAATTTCCCTGATTGGGATAAACTCTGGATTATTTTGATACGGTTACTAGGATTAAAATTACACAGATCTATGACGTTAATTAATAAATTTCTGAGAATAGCTGAACATGCATTCAGAAATCCATCTTCTGATGAAAGGATTAAAGGTTACATCTGCTGGAAGGTCTTTTGTAGCCTTGATGGTTTTTCCCCAAGAATTAAAATCCATTTTTTTATAGGAATTAATTGCCAACATCAGCTTAGATGCCAATTACATATCTTCTGAAAAACAACTTAAACTTTTATTAGCACCTTTGAAAGCCAAATTTTCTAGAAAGGAAGGTGTTATCTATAAAAAGTTTGAAATATACATATTCTTAATGGAAAAACTACAAAGCAAGTCTGTATTAGTGTTAAAAGATTTTCTAGAGTTCTGTTTCGGGAATATAGAAGAGAATACTGACCCCAATAGATTCGGGTTGGGAAAAACGGTTCCTGAACTGAGATTAAGGAGTGCAAAAGTTCTTTTGGCTGTTCTTGGTAAGTCCTTATAGTGAAAAAAAAAATTTTCCTGGTTGCACCCATTTGCGCCATTGAACACTTCCGCCCTTTCCTTCCTCCCAATGCATCAACATACGCTTTGCTTAGCTAAGACTTGTTTAATATGATAGAGAGTATGTGCAATGAATCGTCAAGAGAGTCAAAATTGCCAAGTTTAGGGTAGCTTAGACAGTAAGCATATGTTAGTGTAAATAGCGCTTAATGCATTAGAGGTAGAGTTAGAGTTACATTTCTTGATATTTTGTTGTTGTATAGTGTTACATTTGACTCGACCATGATATTACCAGTAATATGAATCGTCTTTAAACCCTCTCCTCAAGAGGCAGGTAGCCATTTGAGGATGGTGAAGATTAGCATGCAGCAATGCTATGCGGATCGTTATTCCTGCGGCTTATCTTCACTATTTAATCTAGAGATTGGTTTTGAGAGTATTTTCTTTACGTGTCCCGGGTTGGTAGGCTTCAGCTTGGATTGGTGGAAAGTTTTTTGTTTTGTTCCTTGTGCTTTAATTTGATTAGCGTTAAAGTTTCTGATATGGTTAAGGAATTCAGATTGCACCTCCAAATTTAAAGCAAAATCAGTTTTGAAGCCAAGGATGTCTATTAAATAATTTTATTTTGTTGACCCATATTATTATTACATCTTCTTTTAGGTCATTATCATTTGGAAAACCATGATTGTTTGGATACAGAAAGTGAAATAAAATTGAATTCTCCGGTGCTAAATAACAATAACATTGCTGATGTTTGGCAGCAAGTCATATATTCTGTAGCTGAATGCTGCTTGCTTCTAAAAGAAGTTGATTTTAGGCAAACCAAAGATCTTGTAAGACCTTTTTTTATTATCGATGTTTTTTTTAAATTTTTATATATTAGATTTTTCGATGCTTTTGGAGATCATTACTTAGACTTATCTTGGAAGATGGAGTTATTAATACTGAACAGTGCTTCACCCTTATAGGGAAAATTATGGATAAATTTCATAAGGTACAATAATTGCTATTTAGTGATAAAAGAAATCATTCTATTCAAGCTGGTTTCAGGACACTATATCAGCAATTATATTTGAGGAAACTGTTAATTCTAATAAACCCAAATCGTTAGATCTCATAGTAGATCAAATCGAAAACTTTCTAAATGTCATATTTTTAGTCCCTTTGAATAAACAATGGTGAGTAATCTCCTTTAAAAAATTCGCTAGTAAGATGTTAAAATTTGTTTTAGTTACCTCCAAGTTGAAAAGTTTGTCACCACGCTTGGAAACCTAAAATCTCCCTCTGTGAAGTCCAAAGTGCAATCTCAGATATTTAGCAGTTTCGTTAATTTCAAAACTATAGAATCCAATGTGGATTTTATAGCAGATATATGGATTTTAGTCGCTAATGAAGGTGAAGATTATGCAAGGGCAGGTTCGCTTAATTTTTTATTATGGCCCGTTTTTCATATTCATCAGCTGTCTGAGAAGGTAAGAAAATTGAAAATATAATCTAAATTTATTTATTGGATATATTATAGACTAAAGAGGTTTTGATTTATGAGCATTATAAATGCCAGCTCGTGCCTTTTATCGAAAAGTCGAATAGTATTCATTTGGCACTCTTCAGGAGCTTTGATAAAATCCTAAAGAACAATTCTCTGTTGTTAAGAAATATTCTTGACTTAGTGTGTATGTTTCCACCAATAATTGAGAACAAAGATATAAGTAAGTGTTCAGTTTTATTATTACACATTTTGTGATTATGTTTAATTTATATTTCAGCCAATGCGACTCTGGAAATTTTAACTACAATGCTAATAATTCTTTACTCTAAACAAAAATCAGAGAATCTTGAAGTCAGTCAGATCGACCTAATAGACACTTATTTCTGCAAAATACTAGACTCTGATATATCGAGGATTCAAGACCAAATTATTATCAAAAATCTTTGCAATTGCATTGAGCAACTTCTGAAACTTAGACGTTTTAGTTCCTTATCTCCACTAGAACAATTTCTTAAGTGTGCCTCTGACCTGGTTAAGGCCACTTTCGCCAAGTTTCTCGTTTTAAGATTCTTAATAGATATATTCCAGGAAGAAAACGATCTTCATGTCACAGAAAAACTTCAGAGAATAATAACAATTTTAAAAAGTGTAAAACCCTCCGAGGCTAAAAAAAATGTGTCGACAGTAATATCCTTAGGAGGGCGTTCAGCAAAAATTGCTCATTTAATGAAACAAATGCCTTCAAGTCCTAAAAAACCTGAACAGTCGCCATTCAAACTCTTTGGCAAAGATATAGAGACTCATTCTCCGTTAAATATGGTTGGGAGTCAGATTAAAAATCAGAAATCTACACCTAAAAGAAGTGTTACACCCAAAGTAACACCATCTAAACCTTCTATAGACGACGAAAGCACAAGCAACTTTGTTGTTATTAATTCAGAAGTCAAATTAGACAAAGAAAAACTCACTGAACATCAAAGAGAAACTTTGAAAAAAAGAAGGGAAGATATTCCTGCATTGTACCAAGATTTATCACAGAGTGTAAGTCAGAGTTTTGATTCAAATTATATTGATGGTGAAACTAAAATAAATACTAGCAATGAACGAAAGGGGGAAGATGTTGAAGATAAGATAGCAAAGAAAGTTCAATTGGAGCTTCAGAAGCTTTCAATGAACATTGTAGGAGCAGAGGAGTTTATCTCTACAGGGTCAAAGAGAAAGAGGCACTTAAGAAAAGACTCTGAAAGTGGGAAGACTGAGTTTGATCAAGGGAAAAAAAAGTTAAAAACCCGGAAAAGTGTTGGGAAGAAAACTAAGTTGGAAAAGAGGGCAGTGGGAGTTCCCCAGGAAAGCAAAAAAGTATTGGCAACAGAGCAACAGTTAAAGAAATCTAAATCTAAAGGAACAATTCCTGAGAAGCCTTCATCATCAATAAACAAGGAAAATGTCTCAAAGAAAAATCCTCTGGAAAGTATGTCACATCCTCCTGAACAGCAAAGCTCCATTGATTTAGCAGTTAAATCAGAAACGAAGAAAAACTTTGTAAGTGCGAAAAATAATTCTAAGTCGAAAAAAAGGGGCAAAAGAGTGAAGCAGCTTATTCAAGAAAAACCTATATCTTTAAGAAAAAATTTACCGATACGAAAGACACTCACCCCTGCATCACTGGTTGTTGATTCCAAATCTAATCCACAATTAACAGCTTCTAACTGTTCGCAGGCTGATGTGTTTAGTAAACCAACGCAAGATGCAGAAACAACTTCAAATTTATTGGAGAATGTTATGAAGGACAAAAAGTTACATGAGGCAAGGAAATCAATCGCCGGATTAAAATGTAGAAAGTCTAATGAAGACTCAATTTGCTCCACTCAGTCAGACCTATTTAATGAAACATCTTGCAATGGAGCTATTGCAGAGAGAACCAATGTACTGGAGGAAAAAACAGTAAATAAATTAAAGAAGTTTGAACATGAGTTGAAATTAAAGAAGTCCAATGACGCTTCTATTACCTCCTCTGAGTTAGATATGTTGAATGAAACACTCATGGGTAAAGTAGAGACAACGATTTTATCGGAAGATAAGAAGGTAAATAAAGGGAGGAAATCTACAGGTGGATTGAAGTTAAAAAAATCCAATGAAGCTTCTGTTGCCTCCTCCCAGTCAAATTTGTTTAATGAAACATTATTGGATACAGCAGAGACAACAAATTTGTTGGAGAACACAACGGTATATAAAGGGAGACACTCTGGAAGTGGATTGAAACCTAAAAAATCTCTAGATGAAGTTAAAGACAGTTCTAAGAGAAAACGGAAAAGAGTGAGCAGCAGTGAAGAAGACGACATAATTGAAAGTTCCCAAGAGACGAATAATTCCAATGTTAGTGCGTCCATGTTAAAATGGAGCATGGGTAGGCGTCTTAGTATAAATGAAAAATGCAATTCCTTGGATGTTCAACAGCCAGGTGAAGTAGCTGACAAAAATGCTGCAAACTTAGCTCTTGATGTTAAACTTACTAACGAAAGAAAACCTAAGGACACATCTTTTAGCAATCAATCACTCTCAGTACATGAAAAAATCGTTAATTCCTTCAACAAGAAATCAAAGAAAAGTAGTGAAGGACTAGAAAAAACTCCCACGAAGCAAAGGTCTCCCGGGGAAATTAGCGAAAATTTAAATAAAAATGATGTTGCAACTTTAGATTCATTTGTTACCTCTTGTTCGGCAGATTTAAAATCAAAGCGTCGCAGGTTAAAATGGTCTTCGTCTGAAGGAGCTAGACGCCGAAGTCCCAGATCTCATGACAAGGAAGAATCGTCGAAACACGATAATACAATGGAAATACACCAATCAGATGCTTTCAATGGAATACCGCAGATTTCCCCTCAAATCATTAGTGAATATACTTCCAACCAACAGGCAGAGAAACAAATTTCTACCAACACAAATGTCACTTTCTCCACTGAAATTGAAAATAAACGCACTCAAAGTCAGGATACTCAGACTCAAGGCAGTGAATCTCTGGGAATCGACAGTAATGTTGAACCCAACTTAGATTTACCCCAGACGAAAGTTTTAACTGAATCAGAACAAGAGTTTGCTTCAATGGATACAGCTTCATTGTCACTAGGAGACTTGAATAATTCTAAAGGGTTTGAACAGCTAAGTTCTACGATAGAAGAAAAAGAATGCACAATAACTGCAGATGTATGTGAAACTGAAGATTTGTTTAGTGAGGCGGGGAAGGAAAAGGAAGAAGGGGGGGAAGTTGAGAATAATGTTTATGCTTCTACGGAGGAGAAAATGTGTGATATTACAGTTGTCGAGAAATTAGATGAGGAAACAAGTAAAGTTATTGAAGGTTCTCCATTAAAGTGGCTGCAGTCGGATGTTATCCAAGGTAAGTTCTAGGGTGATTTCATAATTTTATGTATTTCTTGTGATCGTTTCAAATATCTAGAGTTTATTGCCCATCTCATCATTGTTTTAAGTGTTGTTCCACTACTAGAAAGGGTTTTAGTAGCGAGGAATCAATCATTTTTTGTCATTATTTTTCATTTTTCTGTGGAGTCGTGAAAAAATATCATTATTCTTGTCATACGTTTCTTAACGCAATTACTTTATACTTTTAAATTGTACATTGTAGCGTGGGTCGATTTAAATTACTCACAGACTTATAAATAATAAAAACTATTTAAAGGTTAAACTAGTAATTAAACATTTTATTGAAAGTTTTTAAACAAGTTAAGTAAAGAACAAAACATAATCATTCTGATTAAAAGGTCCGCGCAGTGACCACCTTCTCGATTTCTTAAAATTCAACAGGACGTAGTAGAAATTTATTCCAACATTATAACTTCCTTAACTCCAATATTTTCTAAATAGATGCCGCGAACATCCTATCGCGAGCACCGTCAGACCTCCCAACTTCACCCGTTACCGGAGACACTCCAAATCGCACTTCTGAGCTACTTAATAATACTTCGGGCATATCGCCTATAAATTCGAGCAAATCTAGTCCGGAAAGGGAGGACAATAATAAAACGGTTCGGAAATTTGTGCCCCTTGCCCTAAAATTTGACAACGAAGAAGAAGATCTTGATGGAAAGAAGCAGAAATCTCCGGAGAAAGCAGATGATGCGCCAGAAAAGATTAGTGATAAAGTTTCTTTGGAGCCGGAGGAGAAGTCAGGAGATGGGTTAGTTGAGGTTTCACTAAAACACAGTGAAAAGAACATGAAAGATCTTCGTCTTTACATTGAGAAGAATAATCATTTTAGTTGGACTAAACACGGATCTCCGGCGGTACATAGGTGTGTATTTAGATTACAATTTTTAGGCGGAAAATGGTAAAAGAAATAAACTTATGTTTGTTTCAAATTAATGATCGTTGCGTATTCTTATATAAAATATTAGAAATTGCACAGGTATCCATCAAAAATATGATGTTTTTTATGGTGAATTATAGGTAGTTGTTTAAAAGCTCCATTTGAATTTGTAATACCTTTTACACTAATCTAATATGTTTATTTTACCTTTTAGACTTCTTTCAAAACGAAGATCCGGTCAAACATTATCTCCTTCTGCTTCACGCATCAAAAAATTAATGTCTAATGTAAAACCGTCATCCCAAAGTGAATGCATCTATGAAATCGATAAAGAGGACCTATTGACATTTACCCGAGATATCCCCAGTCCCTTGGCGGTGCCAAAAAGTAGTATTTTAAAGCGAAAACATCCCGATTCTCTTGAGGATGGCATGTCACCATGTCCCAAGGTAAAATACAGAACAATCTCCTATTAATAATGCTTATTCTTAATTGTTGTATATAGCGCAAACGCGTCAACTTTAGCGATCCCTGCACAACATCCAAAAAACTATTCATCAAAGAAGAAATTGCCCCTCCAAGTCTCTTCAATCTAATTTCAAATGAAGACATAGACAATCAATTCCTCGAAGTATTAGCTTCCAATCATATCATAGAAAAACCACAAGATATGAGCGAAACTCAGCTTGAATCCCGAGATGATATTCCCATTTGTCCAGAACTACTTAACTGTGACGAAAGTGTCAGCATTATAGCTAGGAAACTCACGTCTCCCAGGTTCGTTAACGCCTTGCTAGGTGAATTGAACAGAAGCAGTAGCAAATCAATAGAAAATTTACCCGAACAGAGCGAGGCAAGTGTTAGTAAACAACCTTGTAAGATGCCTGATGTGGCCACGGTTTATCAGGCTTTAGATAGTTATTATAATAAGAACTTCAAGACGAAGAGTCCTTTGGAAAGTTGTAAGATGAATAGGGAAGAAAAGGTGAGAGAACCAGAAAAATCGCCTTTGGCTTTGGCGCAGATTATGTTACAAAATATGGATGTGAAACTGGAGTTGTCCAAGATAGTTGAGAGAGCCTATAGTGAGGTAAGATTGCGTGTTCTTTGTGAAGGGATTGTTAATGTCAGAAAGTGCCTTCAGTAAGGAAGGTTATGTTCCATTATATATTAATAACATAACCAAATATTAGTACGACGAAAAAGCGCAGCAATTTTTAATTTATTACAACATTTTTTACACACTTCCATCTGTAGTCGAAAAATTAAAAGCTTGAAACCGTTTTAATGAGAAATACCGATTACTTATCAAGCAATCGACGGGACATATATTTTATTTTTGTTCATATAACATTCTAATAGTTACACAGTTATTGTAATTAATTTCTTAAGCCATGCTTTTCATCGTGTTTTTTTTTATCTTGTACTAACCTTAGTTAGTTTGGTGACGAAGTAGTTCAAAAATATCAATGCAGTGTGGTCCATACGTTTTATGTATAATTCAAGTATTAGTGAAAGTATTGATAAACAGATAAGAAGCGGAAGAAACTTTCAAAATAATTGTATGTATTATAATTAAATTTTTAAAAATTGTGTTGCTACACAATATCAAGCAGCAATACAGTTGAATAAGTTAAATATATATTTTTCATTTCTTGTAAAATTTATAGGTTTTCGGAAACAAATTTCTGGAAAATTTGCGATAATCAATAATCTTGACGAAAGATAAGAATGTAGAGAACGTGGGTACTGGCGTTATAATTTTGAATTCATGGTACAACAAATATTAGTGATTTATTTTTTAATCATTGTCATTTTGGCCTTGTTTCTCCACTCAAATTTTTGTTTTCTAGAATATATCACTCGATACTCTTTGTTCCGCCATATTGGGATCCGCTAACAAAAAAGACGTCCTCATTTGGGTAAAATCCCATTTCCACCTCCAAATCCCCGATCTTCTCGAAGAAGATGAGTTTCCCGCGGCCATCAGGAAAATATCTAACACTTTGGGAATTAGAAAATTATTTGAAATTCTTCGAGAATCATACGAAGAAGAAGCTGAGACATTTATTAATAGTAGAATAGAGAAAAAATCCTTGCAGAGCCTTGTTGACAGTCGAACTTTAGAAGAGCTGAATACTGCAGTGTGGAGTTGTGTAGAAAATGGGAAATGCAGTAGAAACGAGCTGTTACAAACGATTTTTCTTCCCAACATTAATCCCGTTGATCTAAACTCCTATTTCAATAGTTTAAATGTTGTGGAACTTAGTGATATAGTCACAATGAGGCTACAGGGCGAAGACCGTCCTAAGTTCATAAAAAGAATTGTAAATGGCTCTTCTCACGTTGAAGAAACCAAAACTAACGCATTAGCCGCATATTCTATTGAAGAACTTGCAAGAAATATAATGGAAAGGGGATCAACTAAAGAAATCGTGGCAGCGTGTAGCTTCATGTTTTTAACTTCCAATAAAAACAATGAAGACTTAAAAGAAATTTCCAGACTGTTGATTGATTGGTTAACTAGCACATTACCACCCTCACAGCTTATGGACCTTTCAATACAATTTCTAAAGAAGATACCAATTAAGGACTAGATTTATCCATACTTTAGCACTTGATGTTTATTAGAAAGATAATCGCATAATAAGAATAGCGAACAGAGAAGAATATTATTTTAAAAAAAGTCTTGTTTGCAAATTTCAGCACGTGTAGTGTCAGTGAGCACTAATGTTTGTTTGCTCGCCGAGCGAAGATAAGAGAACTTTTTTTTAACTATTAATAAGACTGTTTTTAGCTTCATTTATGCTGATTTTCTTTGTTAGTTTTGTTATATTTTTGGTCTGTAAATTGTAGTCGGCTTTAGTGTACTGTTGCATAATCTATAATAAAACTTGAATGTATTAAAGTTGCATTTTTGTGTATTATTATGTTATTGGCGAGGATAAAAAAAAATCCAGGGGAAACGGGATGTTAAAAGTTGAAAGTAAGTACTTAACATGGTCCAATCTGAATATAAAAAGATTTTGTAACTGAACTTAATCATTATGAATACGAACGAGCCGATACTTCTCAGACGGAAACAATTACCTACCATACTCTCAACGCACCTGCATAGATTATCGCAATTTATCACCATCGAACTACGTACATGATCGCATTTGAAATAATAATGTCCACCAATGTAGGTGTAATTGTAGTGACAAGTATGTTAGAATACTTAAAAAGAAATTATATTATTAGAGTCAAATTTTTGGTCATCATACCGATCCATATTAATTGTCCAATAATAACGGTAAAATCTCTCCCAAAGAGGGCCAAACCAAAAGTAAGCGGAAAGGTAGTAACAGGGATTTCAAAAAAATACTAATACAATCTGTTTTCAATTAACCGTTACATCTAACCACAGCTGTTGGTGAAGAACAGATTGATGAAGTAACTTATATTTACAGCATTCAATTATAAACAAAAAATGGCACCGCCAATCAGCGCTGATTAGATTATAGCCATAAATTTTAAAGATTACTAGGTACCAAATCTTTAAGCCACGTCTCAAAAAAGCCAATGAAATGCAACTTCCTGTTAATGATCGAAAACGAAATTCGAACACTACGAGCTCATTTAAAATTGATTAAATTCCGGTAATTTATCCTTAATATCAACATCAAAGAAACCAAGCGAAAATTCGTAGTAATCTTCCTTAAATGCACGATTTAATTATTTTTGCGACCACCCGAGAAGAGACCACCTGCAGTGTGTACGGGAAATCCTGGCAATGTATTTCGGATAATAATTTGATTAACTGTGAAGATTATCCAAACGCAGATACGAAATTAATAGATAAGTACGATGGTAATATAAATGACAATTATACATTGGAACCCGATGTAGCTTAGATTGGGCAAGTTGGGAGTCCAAACCTTTGAGAACGTTCCATTTGTAAATCGTTTTGCTCCAATCATGTTGAGTTCTCAATATTAAGAAAAAGCGCTATTTCGATTTTTTTTCGAATCATTGTTTTAATTATTAGAGGTATAAAAATATTTTAAACCTATTTTTTACAGACAAGTAACAAAATGGCCTGACACACACATATGACATACACTCTATCTGAAACTATTCACTCAACTTTGGTGTAGTAAAAACGGATTTCAAATAATATGGTATAAAACATTCGAACCACATCACATAACGATTAATATCATTCTTATGCATAGGTAGTATAACGTGCTAATATCTTATTAATATCTGCAAATCTGGCAGCAAAAGAAACTATCTCACTTATCAACTAAATGTTAAACGTAGGTAAATACGACAATTCAATTTAAAAAAAAAAACATCTTTAATAAATACATACAACAGACTTCTTACACTTTATTTGAGCATTTTCCTTTTGATAATCTAAACTAGAGTATAATATACACGGTGGGCCAACCAAGAAAAGCGTCCACATGCGAATATCAAAGGCTGTATAATCCCAGATCCCGAAGTATTATATGTAGAAAAGATTATGAATTTACAACCCTTGTAGCTTTCAAAACAATTTTCTTTTTATCTACATTTTTTTTCCTGTGCTGCATTATAATCTCGGCCTAATTATCCCATTCATTGATGTAAATACATAATTATCGCAGTCATATTTCTAACAATTATTGTCCTCAAAAATAACTTTTGCCTACTTACTACGCTAAATTCTGTGATTAAATGTCTTTAAGAAAACCTTGATTCTTTCATGTATCTGGGATGTAGCACATTGTGATATGAACTCGATCTAACTAATCCCCCACCAGGGGGAAATTGTCTTGCATCATCATATCTCCGTCGTTGATATCTATGTGTAGTTTCATCTTGAACATATTCCTCATTATACCTTCCTGGAACGTTAGGTCTATAAAACCCTGCTCCATAAATATCAATTTGTTCCCTAGGCCTGTATTGACCTAAGTGAACGTCAGACTTTCTCCTCGAAGATTCCTTATATCTACTTTCCGCTGGTACTACATGATGAGTACCTCCATTTTTCTTATTAGAGTGTGTAGATGATTGACTAGAGTTCTCTTCCGAAGTCCCCAATCCTAAATCCTTATCAATTTCTCCGTAACTTTTATACATTCTTTTGTGATTGTATCGATCAATTGGAACCAACTCTGTGTTCCTTAAAGTCGAGCTTAAATTACCTCCATTTAGGGTGAATTGTGGATGGGGTATGGAGTAGGGGTGTGGCATAGATTTCTCAATATGAGACAACTTCAAATCGTCTTCGTCACTATTTTTTGACATGCAGGATCCAGGCCCGAAGAGAGATAAGAGGACTGGAAGCAGGAATAATCCGTGCATGGCTCCCAAAAAGACCACGAGAAAGATCATTTTGAAGAAGACGCTGAAGATGTAGTTGTTTGCTAGAATTAAGGCCATCATTCCGAGGATTGTACTCACTGAACCTGTGGAAATGGAATTAGTTGAAAGTTATTTTCTACAGAGTATCTGAAACATCGTTTTGTGTAAAATGATATTTGTTTTGGAGATGCTGGGGTTTTTGAACGTGATATCTTTCTTTATCATACATGAGTACAATAGTCTCAGTATTCAATTAATAAACCGCATTTGCTTGTCTAAATGTGGGCGTCAAAATCAAATATATCAATTTTTGTTGTTAAGAGTAGGTTTGAGGAAAGTGGTCTTAATTGTGCAAATTTCAAAGCCATCCACCAAGAACAATAATTGTTATCATCCCTTTATTGTTATGAGTGGCTAAACTCGTGGTACTCCAACGAATAAGTTTTGTATGTGCAAACATATAAGTGCCCCAACAAGTTCTAATTATTGTCACGTGTTCGCATATCTATATCCACCAACCATCACGGTGTATATTTAAACATACCTTGAAATACTGGTAGTCCCAAAGCATACAATGCTTCCTTCATTTTTTCCTTGGAAGTTTTGGCTGGAGAAGACATATAGGCGTAGCAAATATGTGCAGTGAAATCCACACTGAATCCTATGCACATTATGAGATTTATCATGGAAATTGAGTCCAAATTGACCTTCCACAGGGCCATGTAACCAACCACCCCTAATTCAATGGAGACAATGCTGAAAGCCACCCAGAAACCGCAAAAGATGTTGGGTATGAATATGAATGAGACTATCATCATTATGACTCCTCCAATCAAAATATTTTGAAGCGTCAAAGGGCGGACCAATTCAAACTAAAATTATGAAGACATTGAAGTTTTATTAATTTTTAAATTGATTACATACCTGATCAAAAAATACAAAGTAAGGATGGAAAACTGTGGCATTTAAGGGCGAATCCCTGCAAATTTTCCTGAGAGCCCTCACCATTTCCTTCTCGTGTTCTGTGCCAGAAATATTAATCGCCTGGATCAGGAAACGCGTGGCGACTATTTTGTTCTGTTTCTCATCAAATCTGACATCCAATGAAAACGGTGTAGAGGGATCTAACCATTTTCTCTGTAAAGATTTTAATCTAATTTTGAACCTGTATCACCATCTACTAATTACCTCTTCAAGAGCATTCATAAAATCTTTCTGAGAGTTGATGGAAATGTTTAAATAATCGGAATTTCTATCTATATACTGTAGGAAACTTCTCAGCCAAGATTCAGTGTAAAGACTATTAGTGATGTAGGATGTATTTTCGAAAGTTTGAGTAAGTTTTTCAACTTCTTGTTGGACTTTTGGATCCGAATAATCGTATTCTCCGGCAATAATAACCTGAACTCTGGAAATTTCAAAGGTAAATAATCTAAGTAAACGGAACTAATGAGAGATTACCTATAAGGAAATTCTCTGTAATAATCGTCCTCTCTATCGAAAAACTCTATAGCATAAGATCCATTTTTGGCAACTTTCCTCCTTTCCAATCCTTCCTCAATTTGAGTGATACCATATCCTGCTCCAGCGAGATATATAGCAAAAACCAATAACACCATGAATTTCACAAAACCGAAGCTTAAAAATTCTGTAAGTATGAAAATGTTAATAGAAGTAGGATTGCAGTTATGAATATTTACCTGCAAAGTAATCTCTGAAGAATATCATCACTCCATGTTCTTTGTTGTCTTTGGGGTTGTCCATGTCGTCGGGATCGACTCCACCACTGCAGAATATTTTGTAAAGCCAGCACCTGTCAACTAGAAGAAAGAGATAAATGAAGAATTATTTTTTAATAATTAGTATATTACTTTGCGCAACAATAATTAATGAGTGCAACAGCTTAGATCAAATTTATGTTTAATTGAAAAATATAAAGGCCAGAAAAGTGATCTTGTCTGTTTAGTACTCGTTCGTTCAACTCGAAGAAATAATCACGAAAGAAATCATTTAAGATCTTAATGGTATTTTTCATGTATCGTGTATATGGGCGTTTTGTTGATAAATTATAAGTTTATTTCTCAAAGTTGGATTCCAAAGTCGAAAAAAAATACACGAGAGACACATTGTGGACCAAGTTGCAGAAAATTTCTTAAAGAGAAGCTGCATCTGCATCATTCGATAAGTTACCGTTATTAAGCTTGTCTTGCAATTAAACAATAACAGTTTGAGGCCGCTTCAAGGACAAACCACTCTTCCTTCGCCAATATAGTGTAATTATATCCAAGTAGTACTACTTTCTTCGTTTAAAGAGGATTTACATAAGTACCGGTTTTTATTATATAACGACTGAACTGTCCTAGTTTCTAATTCCTATATGTTCCTCGAAATATTACTCTCTTATGATGAATGGTATCGGTAAAACTTCGAGAGCGTCTGTTTGCTATGAGCAACGAGATAAGGGACAGGTCAAGTACTAATCTTGGTTTATTTACCTGATTTAGACAAAGGATCCACCTTGAAGCAGAAAACTGAATGCAGGTTCTTCTGCTCACAGTACCCCGAAATGGCTACGCATCCTGCGAAAAATGTGAGGTGCCAAATGAATAGCAATACTGTGGCAGCTCCTAAAATAATAATAAACTAGTAAATTCATGAAAAATCTATTAAAGGCTCTTACCTGAATATATGCAGAAAATGGTAACTGAAGGAAAAGGGCTAAAAATTCCTATCCAAAAGCTGAAAAAATCGGTTACTGATGTTATTGTAATAGAAACTGCAGCTTCACTGAGCATTTGAGCCATTCTTTCAGGCACTGAGCTTTTAATCGAAGTTCTTCTCCATGCTGCTAGCATCACAAACGTATCGTCTATTCCAATTCCTGTATAAATAATTAAACACTTATCAAAATCGGTTTAATTGTTTGAAACTCAGTTACCGATCATGAGAAAAGGTGCAGCCAGATTAATTCCAATAAAATCCACCCCTGCGTACATACAGAACCCAAAAGCACATAAAGTGGCCATTGCAGCACTTAAATTGCCCAGCAGCCCTAACCATGGTTTGGATCTGACCCAGTCGGTCATCATACAGGTCACTAAAGCAGTGAAATATGTTAGAAATCCCCTACATTTCTTCTCCTATATTATAATAACATGATTTATATTCTTGTAGAAAACTAAATTTTACTTACAAACTGAGAATATTGCCATAACTAAAAATGTGGACGTAAAGTAGGGAATTACTGATCTGGCGTTCTTCTCCAGTTCATGGTCCAGAGTTTTTGAGGCAAATCTGGCAATTCTAATGTGTTTGAATCGATTTTCTACATCTTGAACTTGTTCGATTAAATGTAAAAAGGCGTCTTCCCAGGCTCCACCTCTGTTGAATCAATATGTTCCCAATTAATACAGATTTAGAAAGGTCTGATTGGTTATAAAAGTTGCTTTTGGTTATAGCTTCTATTGCTCATTAATAATTTTGTCTGAAGCAATTTTATTACGTAATATCCAATTTTCGAGTTTTCAAAAATCTTACAGAACTTAAAAAAAATTATCAGCCGAACATTTAAAGGCAACAAGATTTATCTCTTTATTACCTTAAATGTTGGGATACGCCACTGGCTTCCATCAACTTTTAAACCCAAAAATGGAACTAAAATCACGAAATTTTTAAATTAGTAAGAATAAATTGATACCTTCTAAAGGCTAAAGCAGGCCAGTGGCATAGGACGATAAGAAAAGCTCATTATGTATGTTTCTAAACCCAGTCTATAAATATTCTTTTTTTTTGGTAAATTTATTTTTTTCAACTGGCAGTATTTTAATAATGTGTAACATAGTATGACAGTATTTTAGAATTGTTCATCATATTTAGAATTCCAGGTTAATTAAGCTTAAGTCAGTAGTGTAAAAGCTGTATAAATTAGGTGTGTTATTTTTTATATTTCTTAATATTTTACGACAATTTTAACAAATTATTTTGATTTATAATTTTTAACACTACATGTATACATTTCAGTCTATGAATGTTGTCTCTGTTTCTTATTTTCAGAACAGGCAAAGTTATCCCTAAACTATCTCTGAGTCCTTTATAGTTCAAAGCAATTAAATTCTTGCGCTCTTGTTATGGAATTAGGTTCTGGATGTGCAAATTTTCGACTTCTCGGTCTGATACCTTCAACGCATTAGAAATCAATGAATTCCTACTATCTTACAGATTTCATAACAAGTACAGTTCTAATTAGACCAGAAAAAGCCGCCTATCATTCAATAAAGCAAGCAGCTTGTTAATGTAACTTATAAATAAAATATTGAACATGAATTATTACTATTGTTCTTATGTGCACCGGTAAGCATTCGATCATTAAAGATAATACTACTTGGTCAAAGTTTGGTATTAAATCAACTTACAAAGCATCATATTTCTTGTTATCGGCATTTCCAAAGTACACTAATTGAAGAGAAGGCACACTGATTACAAATCCATCTTCACTCACTTCAGTTCCACCGAAGAAAACCGGAAGCGCATGGACGTCGAACGTTACAGTGTTGAGGGTGAGAGGAAAGGTTAGATTTTTTTCCCCACTTTCAACCTAAAAGACGATTAATTACAGGGTAATTTTGGTTAAATGTGATAGTCCTACTTCCTCCATAATGTACCCCAAATTCAGAATGTCGTTCTGAAAACAGTCGTCGAACCATTTGGCACACACATCCGCATAAGTGAAATGCTCTTCTTGGTAGTTCACAGTCATATTTTGAATAAGATCATCCAAATATCGGAGTTCTTTCCAAATTTCCATTCTCAGGAGATTTTTGATGCCATCTTTGGAAGTTATTATAACTCTACCAAATCTACCTGAAAAAAAACAGCGCCGCCAAATGAAACAAACGAGATATTTGATTTTTATTAAAAATTTTAAAATGGCAAATCTAAAAATTATAAAACTAATTTTTCGCATAATTCCATAGTTTAATAGATGGAAAACCCTTTCTGACATGGGTATTGTGTTTAAAAATCCAATCAAGTCGCTATTGTGCGAAATAAATTAGAAGTCTTTAGAGAGGTGTACTATCTTGTAAAAATTGGAAAGAAATTTACTATTTATGTAAAGAACAAATTACGCAAATATTTTTAATCCTGAATATCAAAAAACAGCTCTTCAGAATACTCAAAGTTGCTCAAAAATCATCCGTGAACCCTTGTTCTTCTTTTTATTTAATTTAAATAAAAATGATCACGATTTATACTTCAGATTATTTATAAGCTTATTCTCTAGACTTGCTCTTTTTGGTAATTTTAAGTCACTCAAGAGATATAAAGCTTTTTTGCTATTTCATGTTTCTCGATTACCTACTCACTTTTTGGTTACTCAGAAAAAATTCCTCAAACCAAAAGAGGTTGCTCATAAATTTGAAATATTTTACATCTCACGTTTAAAACTCCAAATACACATTATTTTCAGATATGGTTTTTCTTTCCGTGTTCCAAAAGTCTTGTGTAAATCAGAAAAACATGGAGATTTTCTCGTAAATTTCAACTTTTAATGTGAATTTTTTTTTAATACACTCTTGCGTAAATGCTAAAAATTCGACACTTAAAAGACATTCAGTGATTAGTGTACTGTCCCTCGGACATTAGGATCAATATCATGTCCTTTTATTTAAACTCATTGATCCAATTAGAGCTGACGTAACACCCGGCAATCGAGGCAAAGTTTAATTATCAAATCTATATTCACCTCCACATGCAGCTTACCCAAGTACCCAATTTGGTATCATTATTTTCGGTTTCAAATTATATAACACTTAATGAACAATATTTCTCCTCTTACCAGCTCTAGTAATCCTGGCAACGTTAAAACGGCTAGAATAATTAACTTTGAAGAACTCCTCCACTACAGATCTCTCATATTTTCCTTGTCCATTTAAGGGACTGAATAGGTACTCTGGATCAATGTTGTTATGAATTTTTTGATAACCAGTCATCCCCAGAAGTGTTATGAGAATGGGAACTATTACGAAATATCCCGGGTGTTTTCCAACCAAAAGGCCCAGCTTGTAGAAGGATTTGTTGAGGCAGTCGTCTACAATTCGTAGGCCAATCATCTAAAACAAATGTGACTCTTATATATTCAATATATGGTTTTAAAATGTTTTAATTCAGTCCAAGGCAATATTTTAAGTTTTCTTCGCATGAAAATCTAAATATGGGACATCCAAGCTCAAACCACAATTTCAATTCAAACAACGTATGCTTCATTGACGAAATAAATACGTAAGGTACCTATTTGCATTCCTTTTCAATTTACCTGTTCATTTTTATGTGCAATTATACTAAATCTCTATTTCTCGAGTTTTGCGTTAGACAACGTTTATTTCAGGCAAGATAACTCCTCTCACCAGTAAAAAAAAATTGATCTCCTAACCATGTAACCACATTTTGATTGAATCCCTCGTACAATTAGATTATTGCATGATGGGAAAAGTGGGTTAGAAATCCATAATCATTATACACTTCAAACAATATTGTCCAGGATCTTTAAATGCTTTAATATTCTTTCTTGAGCGATTTAAGCACCCACAATTCAGGGAAAACACGAAGAGAAAGTATAATTGACCATCATGTTATTACATTAAATTGCGAAGAAATTAGTAGCGCCATAACATGCTCAGTGTAATAGTAAGGCAGTAGGTCTGAAAAGTGGAACGATTAGTACCACATGGTATAGGTACCTATTCAATATGACAGCGTTACATGTTATTTAGGAATTCATTAAATATCAAAGAAACATCTGCCAAAGCATACAGAAGCTTTTCCATATTCCTTTTCTGGTCTTGAAACTTGAGAAACAGATTTTAAAAAATTTTTAAAATTAAATTCTTGTTACTACTCTCTTTACCTGCAAAATTGTACAAATTAAAAGCGTTTTAATTTTATTGCTGGCACAGTGCTTAGTGACGTGTGTATTGGTCTCGTATGTTAATTTGAGTCGAAAGGTACTGCAATTTCCTCTAAGAAGTAAATTCTAAAATCATTATGTTGACGATATGTAGTTTTTCTAAGAGTAGTAGTAGTAACTGAGCCCGTAGTGATGATTTCCATTCTCCAATTTCACTCTCCATGTGGGTCTTCTCCCTCTCTGTAAAAGGACAGATCTCTTTATGGAGAGGGATCTCCTATCCCATTTAAGAGTTGGCAATTACTCCTGAAGGAGAGAGGCGGCTTTTAAAACTTTAAGTCGGAGCCCTTATTTAAGCTCTCCTCCTCCGAGAGACACTGAATATGGAGATACTTTCCTCTCATTCGAAGGCATAAGAAATTTTCAAGTTACTCTTCTCAAGCCACCTTCCTCTTTCCGCCATCCCTTCTTCCGTCAATAAGACAAACCCGATCTTGCCACAACTCTATTATCACAGACAATCGTAATTTTGTCCCTAAGTGGTCATCAACTGTCCTCATTTCCATTTCAACTCTGACAGTATTGTTCCTCTGGCTCTTTTATAGTCTTTCTTCCCTGCTTCCTTTACGTGTTCAATAAAACTCATTTTTTATCCATCAGCATACCAAGCAGTTTTACCATATTCGTATATACAAAATTTGCTGGAAATTTTTTTTTTGGCGGTAAAATTTTTATCAGAATTTATTACTGTGGTTATAATCGTTACCTAATAAAGAAATACCTGATTTTTAGTGCAGAACAGGTGGTGAGTGAAATTCTCCAAATGGAATTAAATTAATTATTATTGCTAATTAAAGAAAGAGATTAAAATGAGATAATGCAAGAATAATTTTATAAACACACACGAACGTGCATTATGAATAGGAGGAAAAGGTAGAATTGAACCAAACGGTGTCATCTATTTCATGTGTGTGTGGTAAAAATAACAGTTTTATTGTACGTGTAAAATATCAAAAATACATCGATTTGTTGTTTCTTCCTTAAAGTTAAGTAATCTTTCAAATTAAAAAAAAATCGTGTTTCATGCAAATTCAAAGTTAGCCACGTTATTGTGGCACACGAACTCCTAATTAGTTGCGAACGACTAAAAATTTCAAGACGTGAGTTAATCCACATTATCATTAATGAATATTATAACAAAGTTTGTGTCAATATTTTGGAAAGATATGTGTGCATGTATTTAGCAGAAATTGTTTTCAACTTTGTCCTAATGCTACTAAATTCAAATACTTGATAATACCCTCAAAATATTATTGTTTCATATCTGAGAATGATTTGGCTTTAAGTTATTAAAAAAAGATTATACACATCAAAATTCATCAAATTGTTCCGGCATTTAAAAAAGTATTACACGCCACAACAAAATAATTTTAGTATCTATCGCGTTTGGCCATCTACTCTTATTACAATTGCACAAACAATTCTGTGGGCATAGAAAACAAAAAAGTAATAATACCATGAAAGTATACTGCCATTAATACAATAATAATTCAAATCTAATGACATTATTTGGAGCAATTGCCCTAAATTTAGTAAATTTTAACATTACTTTTTCGTATGGAGTATACGTATATGATTTTATGATATAAAAATTTTAGACGTTCACTTTGAAATTAATATGTTCATTGTTTATATTACGCAAAATGTTTTTTTTTTACTTTGTCATATTTTTATATTTTTTATTTTATACATAGTTTTTCTCGTAAATACCTCTGCCGTTCACAAGTCAAATATTGCAAATAAAAAGTCACTTAATTTGCCAAGCGACCTTCTGAGTGGTTATTTTCTATTGTGGTCCAACCAATACTAAGCATTAAAATTACTCCAACTTTTTGTTGTGGCAATTTTTACGCTTTGTACCTACCTTTATACCTGTTAACTGTTTATGCATATAAATACTGGCGTAACCATATTTTACGCTTCAATGCAAGGCTGATTCTACTATAGCATGAAGAAATCTTATTTGAATATTTTAATTTCTAATACGGTTGATGAAGGGTATTCTGTTCCGTTTAAAATTAAAAAAAGTACGAAAACCAATTGGACAGTTGCCAAATTTTAGGAATCATGGGAAACAGAAAATTAGTCGAAAATTTTAATTATTTATAATTCCAATACTAAAAATGTTGTCTAAGTGTTTAACACAGAAAATATAATAATAATTGTTATTAAATGAAACGCAGGCATGTGCTTTCAATTCGTAATTAATTTTAATACCAATTATTGCTAAATTCTACAGGGTTTCTCACTGGGGTTTTGGGAAAACTATGAATAACAAAGTTACGAAAATTTAGTGGTTTGGTAAAAGCCTTGAGGCTACCTCATTTACAACATTTTCACTGACGTCACACTTCCGGTTGAAACGGAAGTTTCTATTTGCTTGCTTCTTTTAATCGGGACAACGAATATATTATTGCATTTTTGGATTCTACAGTCAATTTTATGCAACTATGATTATTATGAGACTATGTCCAAAAAGAACCCTCGTTCACATTTAATTACCTACAGTAATTGCATAGTTTTTGATTATAGCATTATAGCTTCGGGTTAGAGATATACTCGCCCTGTATTAACTTATAAAACAGAATTACTTAAAAAATATGTAATCTTACTATGGGTAATTAAATGTGAACATGGATTCTTTTTCTATATAGTTTCATAATACATCAATATAATATATAGTAGGGTTCTTAGTAGGGTATTTAAAATTTATAGGTTGTGACCATTTTTTGATGTCCAACTTGGCTGTATTTTTGTGAATACCTTATATATATTATAGAAACTATTAGGTAAAATGTGGCACCACACTAAAATATTGACTTTCCACAGTGTTGTGGCCAAAAAGAGTTACAAAATACCTTTTCGTTTGTTAACAATTTGCAATTCTGCAGGACACTTGCGTCTGTAATTTTCAACAATCAATTTCTTATATCTTGAAAACTATTAATTCTAAGAAAGGCAACTATAATAAACTTGTGTTAAAATCGAACGTAGAATCCAAAAATGCAATAATATATAAGGTCGTTCCAAAACTTTTACTAAACCACTAAATATTCGTAGCTTTGGTATTTATAATTTTCCCAAAACGTCTAACGACAGTTCCTGGTGGGACCCCCTGTATAAATACAGGCACTTTAATATGATGCACATTTCTGAACTTTTCGTCTGATTTGTTTCCTTTACACCAAAAGTAGAAAAAATCTTATATGAAAATTCATTAGGAAATGCTATTTTCTATATTTTGCGCCATCGGTCATGCCATGTCCCGGTGGATCTCTCTTGGCTCGTCCCGCAAAATTTCCTTCATTACCCAAAAATATGCATATTTTAACTAGTTACATAAATAACTATAAAGGTGTCGGTCTTGACCATGTTGTTCAGCAAGGTTTTTTTTTTTAACTTCTACCATGCACATATTATTTCAAAGATCTAGCGGTTTTGCACAGCTTAACACGACACACTTGTGATTTTTTTTTGGATACCCTGTATAAAACTAGCAAAAAAGCTTTATTTTTAAAACATAATATGCAGCATGTCTTAATAAGTAAAACACTGTATATAAAGGTGAAGTAAAGAATAGAGGAATACATCATAAGCTCTAATATCTTGTACATTTCTGACAATAAAATGAAATCACGAGGGAATAAATATATAAGGGTCTAAAAAATGGTTCAAACCCATTTTGCTAGAATGTTGGCTATAGTTGGCTGCGCCCTCTTTTACGTCATCGGTATTACGTAATGAAACTATTTACTAGTTGTGCGTATTGTTACATTAAATACTTGAAGATTCGACCCTCAAAAGCAAATAAATGTTCTATATAAATATATACGGGCAATTATTCTAAAATTTACGGCTAAAATCGTAACTTTGTCAACAACATTTTACTTTCCCTTCACCTACAGCTCAGGTAAATGGAACGTAGGTTGCTAAATCCGGTCAAAGAGATTGGTACTGGATACTATTGGAGCAAAAAAAGAGTTATTACTCAAGGTAACTATAGGTACAATTACAATATTATTTACAGTTTTTTCTTCTAAGTGCAGTATAATAATGTGTGATAGTTGGGCTTTCCGACTCCCACGATAATATTCTTAATATCGGCATTAACCAATACGTTTACCATACGATGCTGTTGTTTAGGAACTGGCTAGGGTTTGATAATGAGATACAAATTTAATTAAGGGAGAAACTGACGCAATGTACAGGATGCTCTACATTCGGCAACAGTTAGGCCTCTTTCAAATATATGGAGGAGCTTTTTGCAAAAGTTGCTGTTCGTACCAGACCTCAAGATATCGGCACCACATTCCTCAGTCGTTTCTTCGGGAGGTTTCTGGAAGTTTATCATTCGTGGGAGAGTCCGATACTTTGACATAATATGTAGGATTATAAAAAAAGATAAAAAAATTCAATATTTTTTTTGTCCTGTGACTATGTATTTATCACCCTACTCTGTAGATTCAGTTCTTCACTGCTAATTCACATACATTTGTTTAAACTCTACAGAAACTATGCCCGGTTTTTCTAGTAGCTGCATAGAAACATTTTTTTTAACTTTGGAGCTATTTAACTTGCAGCATGCCAATACGATTAAAACTTACAAGATGACCTATTTAAAAAGAAAAGCGAGTTATAGTTGTAAAATCACGAAAAGGAAGGACCCTGTAGATTTAATTTGTCTAGAAATCAAATCTAATAAAAAAACATGCCTCAAAAAGTATTAACAATTTCTTGATTCAACCTCGGGTTGTCAAGCAATCCGGGATTTTCTACGAATCAAAAGCTTTTAGAAACACCCGAAGCGAGGAAACTAAAAACCCTTGAAGAATGCGGTTTGCACTAATCAGTGTTAGTTTAAAATAGAGCTGAGAAAACGTATATTCCTTTTTTTCATATATCCTATTAGGAGGGTGATAATATTTCCTTTTAGGATATTTTGACAAAAACCTAAATCCCATCGCATTTGCACCACTCTGTCATAATTCATGAGTAATAAAAGTGGTAAAATTTGACCACCATCGTTGCACCACTCTAATCGAAATATGAACCACATTCACCTTCTCCTTCTTAAGTGCTGATTTATTGGATAATGCAAATCGACCACTAAAGGCGGGTTTGCTTTGGGCTTGGGTGGCGTGACCAAGCACAAAGCGGTTTCTTGAAAAAAGTATATAATGTCAATTAATAGAAATGTATGAACATTCTAACGTATCTGACGTCAGCCATGGAGGAAAATTTTACAAGTCATGTGAAAATTTCAATTTAGGTAGTGTATAATTTTAGGTGGTATGATTGTGGCCATAAAAGCTTCAACATTGTTTCAGACCACAGAGTTTTTGTGGTAATATTCCTTTCACTTAATTACCTTCAAATCAACATTTTTTTAAGGAAACCTGCCATCTTAATGTGGATTTGATTGGCAAAAGCTTTGACTGATTACTTTTAACGTATTCTACTATCGAACTTATTTTATTTATATTAATTATAATCACAGATAATTAAATTAAAAGCCTTGAAAGGTTTTTCACTTCCGCTTCAGTTGATCTGAATCTGACATGCAAATCACCAAGTTATTTACACACATTGTATTGATATTGAAAGGATGCAACTTAAACACTATCTAAAATACAGCTTTTTGAAACGTTCAACCAAGCAAGAAAATTTAAGATATCTCGTAGTGAGTTTCTATACAAGATGTTCAGAAACAACGTGTACACATTATGAGATGGGGAAAGAGGAAGAAGAAAAGTTTCTGTGAGGGTGCTACAGAAAAGCGCTATCACAACAAATCTTTTGAAGACGTTCCTAGTAATTTTTCTATTAAATTTTATAGATTTTTCTACGTGTGCATATATACAGCACTTGTAAAATGTATTGCAACACGTTTATAATTTTCGTAAATCCGATATTTAAAAAAAAATGCATAAACACGTATAATTTTCAGCTACCCCTACTAACTTTTAATTTTCAAATGGAAAAATACTTATTATCGTATACGAAATGAAACGTAATTCAATAAGGATTATAACGGTATACTTTCCGTTACTTGCTTGTGGTTCTTTTTAATATGTTCTCGTAAATTTTACATTACGTGTCCGTATATTATTTGTGATGTGTCCGTAATTTCTTGTATAGTAGTTCTTCCATTAAAGGTCTCGTTTTTCACACGTTATGTGCCAGATTTTATTTGTAAGGTGCACGTAGTCTTTTTATTATACCCAATTTGTAAAAGCTATTGTATCATTCAAGAAAGACCGAATTCTTACGATTTTTTCTTTAGTATTTATGAAGGGAATAGTTTTTACAAATTCCGTAATATAACTTTATGGATTTGTCGGTATCCTAACGGTACTTAAGTACTACTTTCTACTTTTTAGAACCAGTCGTGTCAGTTGATGTTCTTAGACTTACAGTCTTTCTTGTAGCTGTTACCAATTAAGTCTTCTTTTTTACTTTTCATCCATAATTGGTACCACAATAAACTTTTAATTGGCGCTGTGAGTGTTCTGATAGTTCTCTAGTCATTTCCAGAAAAAAAAATGTTGCAAACAAACACGTTAAGAATATTTATTGGTACCATACAACATTAGTCAAGTGAACAGTAATTTTTTTAAAGAAACTGATCAAAGACAGGTTTAAAGACGAAATATAAAGCTTTATTGACATTTTAGAAAAATAAAAAGCTTTGAATTAAAATATTAAAAAGAAGAAGAAGAAGAAAGATTTATCATGCAAGCTATCTGGTTAGGCAATATGAAACTTTCCTAAAATATTGCAAAACTGAAAAAACTCTGTATAAGTTATCCTTTTCCGTTAGAAAAGGGTGAGAAGTTTCCATTCAAATGGAACAACTATGAGGGAATTCGATCACTTGGAAAGTGCTTTCTCTGAAAAAGAAGGAGAAGAATCCTGAACGAGAGGTTCCGACTGAACTTATACTCGTAACAATTCAAAATTTTAAAAACAATAAAAAAGACTTTTACTATGGAAAAATAATAATACAAACTGAGCAAATAGTCTGGATACTAGATACAAGGTACATCAAAACTCAGAAAAAATAAAAAATCCAGAGGAACTTCTCCATTAAAAAAATATTACAAGAGTCCATTCTGATGAAAAACAGAATCTATTTTAATGAGTTTACCGAGACGAAAATCGATCAGTGCAAAACAACTTTTTCTTTGTATGGAAATCGGCTAAGCGGAGAGTGGTACAGAGAAACATTTCCAAAATTTTGAAAAAAATGAAAATCTTGATTGAGAAGTATCTGTTTATACTGCTTCAAATTTACTCTCAAGTGACACATTAGGCATGCTAATTCATCTATACAATTTCAAATTACTCTCTATTTGCAGTTCTACTTTTGTTATTATACCAATTAAATCAATGGCAATGGTGGCTAATTACAGAGAAGTGATTTATAGATTGCTACTTATTGCATCTGCAGGTATCAAAGTAACGACAGTGGTAAATTGAAAATCAATAAAATTATACTTGTATGATTAATTATTCCCTTTCATTTACAGATTAAGTTTCAGCGTTAACTCAGAAAGTGAGCGAAGAGAAGTGCAAATTTCGTCAAGAAATGTTTCCTCAATTGGAATACGCCTAAAGATTCAGAAGTCGGTACCATAAAGGAACACACAAAAGCTCCGATTTAAAAATCTATAATATAAAACTAGACGGAGGATGGTTTTCAATCAACCCTCTCTGCACCTGCTGGCAAACCAAAAGACGTTTTCGTAACAAAAGATTTAAGGGCATTACGGGCAGGTAGATTTCTCCGAAGTTCCCACCCTTATAGAAAAAAAGGTTTTTCAGATGTTGAGATTTTTTTGTCCGATTTTAATTTATGGATATACTACATAGGATAAATCACCAGCTAGGTAGGCATAATGAAAAGGAATTTCCAAAATTCATGAGAATTGAAGTAATAGTTTCTTAACTACTATTTTACAATATATTTTCCAACGGTGATAATTGCAGTTTTAATGACAAATTCCTAATCACTGATTCAGAGCACGATTCAGTACGTTTCTTAGCCGAAATTGACCTGCAAAATTAAAGGTGGTGCTTACATAATATAGCTGATCGTTTTGTTTATGGAACTTTTTATTAGTGAAACCGAATTAAGGTTAAAACCAATCTGTTGCGTCAGAAAATGAACGACCATTCGGTTGAATATCTAGAACAGACTTTTGAATTCTTGTAATAGTGAAAATGCCGGCCAAATGCGGTAGCTTTGATTACTCACGTCGGTTTAAAGGGTATTAAGAGCGAAATTTAACTTCAAGAATAACTTTATGCATTTTTCTGGTTAGAACGACGATAAACGCATCCCCTACTTAAACCTACAGGGTGTCCAATTTTCGACACTTTTGCAGGGTATCTCCTTTATTATTGCAATTCGAGGGTTAGGGTTCTCCTCCAGGTGCAAACTTGTCTCACTTTTTTGTAAAACAAACAATGCCGCAGACAGATTTATCATGACCCTGTGTAATTTTGAAATAGAGAGCGAAATTGAAAATTCTGCATTTTCAAACACCTCTTGTAATTTAGTTATATTATAAATTATCGAACTGGGTAAAAACGGAATCTTACACATATGACTATGCAGTATCCAGTGACGTACTCAATTTTTTCTCAGGTACCCCAACGTTTCAATAAATTACCAAGGTTGAGATTTCTTAAATGGGACGCTCTGTATAATTTGTAGTTACACTTTGCTCACTAAAAGCCTTCCAGAAATTTATAATAGTCGACACTTTGTTACAAATTGAAGGCTAGAATTTACATTTTTAACAAGCCTGTTTGCTCTTTTTGGGATCATGCCTGACCACATCTCACTATAGTGTTTACACCACATTTCTTTCTAGTGGCGATTTCCCTAAATGACCGACCGGCCTCTCGAAAACCCACTATTCGACCTCTCTCAAACTGACTCAAATGATAAATCTGTCTGCGGCATTGTTTTTTTTACAAAAAAGTGAGAGAGGTTTGCACCTGGAGGAGAACTCCAACCCTCGAATTGCAATAATAAAGGAGATACCCTGCAAAACTGTCGAAAACTGGACACGCTGTACACTCCTCCACGCAGCTTAAACTTTGAAGAATTGTTTTGGGCACAAGACGATCTTCCCTCATCTGCAAGTTGTAAATGTCCCTTGTCACTTTTATAAAAATTCACCATTTTGAAATTTATGAATTTTTACGTTAATATTTTAAATTTAAAATTTTCTCGAAAAATTCTACATATTATCCCATAAAAAGCTCCGAGACTCATTTAGTTCGTTACATTTCTCCTTAGTGGTAGGTACTTCTTGCAAATTCCAAAGGTGCAAATTTTATGATTAATTATTTTAAAGGTTTTCATTGGATGTTGTAATTGATTCTGCTTATCACAACTTTGTTATTACACAGAATTGCTTTACGGAATGTCCGAGGAATTTTTTTAGCATTAATGATTGCCCAAAGAGGCCACTGCACCTAAATCAAACCGCGACACATTAGCTAACAAAGTGCACTCATAGATATAAGGAACTTATCATCCATTGCGTTATTTCTTCCGTTTTAGATTCATTAATCTACTTTACATTATTGCACTCTTCCGTTTAGTGTTGAGTGTACTGTTAAGCGGTTACTCTTTACGTGACGCGTTCCAACTAACTTAGGGTTAACATATTAAATAAATTGTTCTAAAATTGGTATGGTTTCCTGTTGTCAATAATAATAATTTTCAAAGTTTATTCACCCAGTTCTCTTTCTCTTGAATTGGTTTTACATGCCACTTTGCCAGTGATTTATTATTATGGTACGTGCAGAATGGTGTGCTTCCACATTTTGCACATGGTCTTGTGCATGTCTGAGTTTGTTAAGAAAAGCATTGCACTTTAGTAGAAACGAATTTTTTCCCTGTGTGATAAAAATTGCTATCGAACTCTAAAGGGAGCGCGCGATAGCTGAGCTTTCTTTCGAATATTTAACAATGTTCCGAACGTTCTCAATTGCTGTAAATATTCAGTCAACTTGAGCAACAATATAAATTAACTTTATTTATTATTCTCTCCATGGCAAGGCTAGTGCCATTATCCATATACACGCCACAAGTTGCATATAATTCATATCAAGCAAATGATGAGTAAGTTCTTTATTGTTCTGTGGTCTGATGACCATGATACTATTTGCACCACGTCCAATTTTTAGAGTATATTCAGACCTACGACCTTCAGTGTGGTAAAGCTTTGTCCTTACGACAAGAACAAGAATTACATTAATTCAAATCTCATTACTTAACTATTATTGTCAGTTTCGTTTTGATTTCAAATTGATTTGCTCCTCTTTTATGGGAAATCTCAAAACACAATCTTCGCAAGATTTTCTGTTTCCGATGACCCATTACATTTCAAATGAAGAATGGTGTATAATCATCGTGAGAATGCGTTCGTGTTTTAAATATCACTGTTTGTCACTTTATTCTCCAACCATTTCTGCGTTATTTTTACCTTTAAATTGTTACTTTGTTTGACAAATATCAGGAATAATTTTTTTAGGTAATATTAGATGCTCATTGTCATTTTCTGACCCATTTTTTGTATCAATTATATAATTTTTTTATAAAAGGGAAATTTCAGCTGTCTAACATTCGTTCAAGGCAATTCATGAATTGATAAGTTTCTGGATCTAGAAAAATGGCGAAAATACGAATTTCTAAGTGATTGATGTTTTGGTTCGCATATCTTCAAATTCATTATTGGCTCTATGGTACAAGTTTTACATGACCACATACCACAGCTTTTTCTACATTTCCCATAAATTTTGATAGCAATCTGCAAATTGAAATTTCAAAAAGTTCATTTGTTGATTCGTATTTCAACCTTCTGACAATGTAAGTGTATGGAGGAATTGAAACGAAGTTAAAAATCCCTTAGAATGCTAATCAAAGCGTTAATGATTCCAGATACTTCCTAGAGCATAAAGGGTGATGGTTTGATATGAACCTCAGTTTTGAATCGATACATTTAAAAGAATCACGTGATGTTTTTGAAGAATCCATATACCTTCAAGCATCTGTGATCAATATCCATAATTAAAATCAAATGTAGTTAAGTTTTGACGAGCATAATATTGTTTTTTCAATTTTTATCTGCTTTTTACATTGTTCCCATTAATTTAGTTCCAGAGACTAAGGAAGCGTTACAAATTATCAGTTATGAAATTATGAAGTTCGAATATAAGTTCAAGTTATCCATGCATAATTCTTCAATCTAATAAAAAAATTATTGTAAAATAAAACGCATAATAAGTTATCATTAGATTGACCACAATTGATTTTTTGTCTTCACGATTTTTACGACCTTTCTTTTTTTGTGAAAATTGAACCAGGTTTTGCAAAGCACTATGAATTAATTGTGATGATGATCAAACAAATTTTTCTCCAAATGGTTATTCCCGATTTTTTCACTTTTAAGGTAATTACGCCTATTCTCAGAAATGGAAGCATTGATTTTGCTCTGAAACAAGTTTATCTTGTCATAAGATAATTAGATTTCCTAGCATGATTCCACAAATTGTTATCATAAAGCCATATTAATGAAACTGACTATTATATTTTTAAATTTAATTTTAAGGAAATGATAAATTGGTTATAAGAAGAGTAATAATGACAATAGAAAACTCATTTCGAGCTGCTATAACTTCCTCAATTTGAAATTATTGTAACCATTATTGTCAAGCTTTAATTTTTAATTCCGAAATATTATGTAAGAAGCTAGTAATTTTACGAGAAAAATTACAAGTCCGTGTTTTATAGTACTTTTTTAAAATTGTATATGTCACCGATAACTGAATAACAAGCAAAAACTGCTTAATATGATTGCTTCATATGTGGTATAAAAAAAAATTCTTAAATTGAAGAACATACATAAATGCACATATATGTCTACCGAATTGTTATTTATTAAGAAAGGGAAGTTTTACTAAAAACAAAAGCAGGGTGTAATCTTGATTGAACTCTTATGTTAAAAGTTTAAAAAAGGGAAGGAGATTAAAAAGACTAAAATGAAGGATTTTAAAAAGTTTCAAATATGAAAAATTTCACATTTGGCTTAATCAATTCAGAATAATGATATGGATTTAAAGTTTTCTTCATAAATAACAAACCGAAACTAGTACGGAAGAAAAACAGTTTTTGGTTTTCGAATAATGTTGAGTGCTTAATTTATTGTTGCTATTTTGATTTTTTTTTTCAAATTTCGGAACTTTATTTTATATTTCATATGATATTTAAAACGTATAATTTCGCATGAGGGATAGCTGCACAGTTGATTTTTTACTGGAACTTCCAGAATACACTGATATCTTAAGTGATATATTAGACTGTTACCTTAAAATAGAAAAACATTCTTCAGAAATCTATTTTAAAGAAAGTCGCAACTTAGCTTTAAAACCAATTATCATCTTTTGATTCATCAATTTTTCTAAAATCTAAAAACTCCAAGTCTACTTTAAAATCTCGAGAAAGTAAACTCTCAATTCCTAACGTCATATGCGACTGACACGGAACATCTTTAAACGATCCTTTCTGCAATGTTCCATTTTCTCACATGTATATTACGTATCATGAACGAAACAAAAACATGAATTTTCATCCACATTATTTACTGAAGAATCGTAATCAAGACGATAATTCTATAGGACTTTGACATGATCATCTACAGGGTGATTCACTAACAACGGGGCAACTGAAAGCTGGAAATAGGACAACTCAAATGGTGATAAATAAGATACGTTTTGCAATTTCTGCGTTGCTAATAAAAAGTGCCAGTTACGGTTAATTTTACAGAATTCACAGTTAATAACTTTTTATCCTGTATGTCTGACATGAAATTTGATTCAAAATCTGTAAGAGCAATCATTTTTCCACTGATTATGCATTCTCGTTCTATTTCAATATTTCGATCTGTTTTCGAGAAAAAAATCTATTTAACGAACACCATTTTCAAATTTGATAATTTATAATAATCTATTAGTAATGAGAAAATTGCAAAATTCGGCACCTGAAAAAACTTAGTTTAACAGATCTTTAAGTGTTTTGCCTATTTATTTTCAGAATAATGGCAAACAATTTATTAAAATTTTAATTTTAAACACCATCTCTATCAGAAACTATCAACTTTCGGATAAGGCATATTTTCTCCAATCGTCACAATTTGACTTGCAGTATCCCCCAGCTTTCGGTTGTCCCATTGTTAAAGAATCACCCTTTATACTGATATATGTAAGGCATTGACACCGAGATTTTCACTTTTCTTAGACATAAATTAATGTGGATCCCCTTCGTGCAGTTACGTTTAAAGAAATTCATTAATATCGTGTTTTGAAGTTCAGTAAAATCTGTTGAATACATTAAAAACTATCTAAAACAGAAGCTCATCGTTGGGAACTGGTATTCTATTGTAGAGAAATTTTGGTTGAGAACAGACTAAAAGGAAAAGTTCATAAATCTATTAATATATTCGCTGTTGCAAGTGGGTAGCAATTGAAATCGCGGCGTTACTGCTTTTGGTCGCACTATACTCTACTTTCTTCAAAAACTGTATTTTTCTTGTAGGAGATTTTGTAGGCCGACAATTAGGCGAAATTAATATTCACCAATTTGGAAGATTTGCATTTATTATTACTGTATTGTTATTGCATAATTTTGTGCTGCCAGATTAATAAACCGTTTATAAAGTTAATGAAATTCTCATTCGTTTTCTCCTTTCGTTTTGCTCGAAAAATTTTAAAAAGCATGATTTGCAAGTCTAATTAAGGATTTGAAAAAACACAAATATGTGCTAAGCGACTGTATTTTTTTTGCGACGGTTTCCACGAATTGTTTTCCATATAAATCTCATAAATATCAATTTTAATCCACGTTAAAAAAAAATACATTTCACCTTCTGGAATTGGCACTCAACGTCGCATTCTTGGCGCAATTTAGTATAAACTTAACGATCACCGAAAGCAATAATCAATGACATAAGACCGAATGTCTATTATTTGACTTCTATATTGCACTATGTCTAGGTGAAATTTTGCAACTTTTAGCGATAAAAGATAATTACGGCAATTTTACTAGACGATAAGTTTATACGTATGGCGTGCTAACGTCTTCAATAAAATACTTTCTTTTCTTGACTATCATTTCATTGTCTTTGGTAATTTCCGTCAATTTTCCTATTAAAACTTGCTGCATTCAACATTTTGTTGATTTTGCTTCCAGCTGCACGGAGTAATTTGATATAATGAGCCGATTATGTGCGTGCAGGGAATTTTCTATGACAAAATTAATAACTATCAGCCATCAGTTTGATTTCACTGTTGAGAATTGGGAAAAAACTGTTGTTTAGTCGCGAGTTGTTCGAATATTATTTGTTGTTGGGCACGAATATTTGGTTATTTTGAACGTGCCTAGACCAAAATAAGAAGATATACAGGGCTTGTAAAAAAGTACAGCAGAACTTTTATCACTCATCATTAACCTTATAATTTTTTAAAATGCTTAAACACATATTATTTTATTCACAAAACGGCTATTTAATGCGTTATTTTCGATTCAAATATTTCGTACATATCCAACTATCCCTGCTAACATTCTATTTTCCAATAGGGAGGTACCCATTGTAGTCAATCAGACGTAAGGTAGTTCAATAAGGCACACAACGGTATACTCAGAACTAAAATTGGATACACAGTTCCTTTAAAAAATAAAATTATTAGATACAAAATAAAATAAATCCCTATTATATCATAGAAAATTGAAATTCCTACAATAAATGCTCAAATTGGGCCCCAGTAGCAATTTAGTAATGACTCAGTCGTTCCTCGAACTCTTTTATGCAATTATCCAGTGTTGCTTCTGTTATTAATTCTAATTATATTTGAAATCTAAGACATAAATCATCTAAGTTTTCGGCTATATTTTTGCAAACAGAACCTTTGCATTGACCCCACAAACAAAATCGAGGCGCGTAGGATGGGCGGTATTCTATTGTGTCTCTTCTACCGATTCATCTCTTAGGAGTAAATCTCATCAAGATACTCTCTCACAGCCATAGCATAATGCAATGGTGCACCATCTTGTTGAAAACAAATATTCTTCGCTAGTTGTTCCCCATTTTGTCCAGAAAAGATTGCAGCGATTGATGGAATCATTTTGTTTGCAACAAGTGCAACTATGATGCGTTGTTGAGTGTAAACTCTGTGAAAAATGGATTGATGAAACTATCCGCACATTGAGTTTTTGCGGACGTTGTGTATGGAAAGTCTGCATCCAATGGTTATTATCTGTAAACCAGTAACGACAATTATGCGGATGAATAGATCCATTGAAGCAAAACGTTACTTTATACGAAAATATAATTCTAAGAAAGAACCTAATATCATGAATGCTTTTTTCTTGCATGAATTCACCAAATTCCATCCTGCGATTCAAATCGTCAGGCGTTAACTCTTGAGTAAGGGAAATTTTGTGTAAATGAAATTTTTCTCATTTCAAAAGATTGCTTACTGATTTTACAGAAACATAAAATTCATCGGCAAATTTCCTGGTAGACTCTATGGGGTTTTCAGCAATAAATAAAACAATGGTTAGTGCTTTATCGTTACCAGCTGTTGTTCGAAGTCTTCCACATATTAGAACAGCTTTCACACTTCCAGTTCGTTGAAATTTTTTATTAATCCGAAAAACTACTCTTCTATCTGGACTACTGGATATTTCTCATTAAATATGAGACGAACCTCTTCGAAAGTTTTGCGCTCTCCGTACCCCAAAAAGATTAAAATTTCAATTCTTTGCATCTGAAATAAACGATCCTTTTTTTTTATATTTTAACTGTGGTAGTTGCCTAACAACTCAATTGAGCTACTAATGAATGGTACAAAAGCCAAAATATTTTGTATTTAAAAAAATTGTTTATATTGAAGATAATATAAAATTTTTACGCTTTGTCATTTTTTCATTCTCTTTCGAAGTGGAATAAAAATGGACCGTCTATCAAGGATTAGGATTAAATTTTCCTAGCCTAATCTAGAATCTCCTCAAACCCATGATCCCCGTTAATACAGCTGTTTTCAGACATGAAGGTTTCTAGTCGAGGTGCTACTCAGTTTTCTTAACACTCCAGAAATGGAGCATTTTTCGCATTACTAATGGATTTCTTTACGCCTCTATCGGATTTCGTAAGGTACTCGGAAATGAAAACTATTCATCACTTTACCTAATTTTAATATAATAATATTTTTATAAATTGATGTAATAAAAAGGAGTATAATGATATCAACAAGCAAGCTTATACTTTAATAAGTAAAGATTTGGAGCTATTTTTCTAGTTCATATGAGATTTTTTTTCTTCTTCTGTTAAGTAAGTCCAATTCGTTAGTAACTACGTAACTAATAATCTTATTCTAACGCGCACGGAGAGCATGTAATCAGATCCCTACTGTAATTACCAACTCTAATTACCTACTGGCCAAGTAATGTCAACACCTTACCCTTACGTTAAAATTAATAAGTTCTTATGCCATGAAGTAGGCATAAACATGCACGAAATAATATAATGACTCATAAAATAATTTAACTTAGATAAAGTTTTACTTAATGATGAAGTGTTTTATTTTGAAAATTAAATCATTCTGTAGGCTTCCAAATTCATTGAATTTAAGGTAGATAAAGCCTGAAAAAATTCAGTTTCTCAGGATTCAATCGTGAAACTATGCCCACTTAGACGACACTGCCTTTTTTGCGATTAATTATCACAAATTTTTTGAGAAAATGGTTTTTAAGAAATACGATTTTTTTAAATTTCCGGTGCAATATAATATCAGATTTCCTCGACCATGAATTCTGAAATTTTCAGTTACGCAAGTGGAAAGACTTTTATGTGTTACCGTGGATTTTTATTAATTACTTAGTGGAAAAACGAATAATTGTGATATTCAGGATTTTCTTTCGCACAATAAAATGTTTTTAAAGAAAATGTTTTTTTTTTTTTTATACTCTGCGTTTTCAAGGAAGGAAGTTATAATTGAAAAGAAACAATAAGTATATATTTGTTTGTATTAGTATCTTTTTTGCGAAAAATATTCCTTTCATCACTGTAACAACATCAGTAGCATATGCGCTTTCCTCCAATGTGGTTACAAGTTTTTAAAACAAGGAATTTTAAGAATTTTAAAAAACTTAATGAGTCCTGGGATTTCTCAAAGTCCATAACAAAAAAAAAATGAAAAACTAAACTACATGGATAACCCCGTATACATGTCTGTTAGATGAAAAAATACGCAATTAAAATCATTACTTGACATGTTTCAGCATTTTCACAAGGAAAATATTTCCTTCAATTATTAACGAACTTATCCGGAACTTTTGGTCCTCTATCTATAATAAATCAAAAACGACAAATCTAGAGTCAAATTCTTTTAAATTCGGTTCAGTCACTTTAACAATGCCTGATAGATGTTCATTGCAAGCGATCGAAAATCTAGGCTAAAAAACATCAAAGCACCGACGCTAGAGTGGTTCTGCTGCAACAACGAAGCATTTTTATACGAGCAATTTGAGGTGTCTTTCTCTAGCAAAAATGTAGTTTGATTGAACCTCATTAAAATCCCATTGAAGAGAATCCATGTTCTCGATTATTCGTTACACTTTACACCTGTTCGAATTGGGTGGGAATATTTATGAATTAGAAACCCGACAATTTTTTGATACCTCTTGGCAAAATTCAATAGCAATACGAAAAGATATTGATCAAGCGCGGTAAAACTCTTAAGAAAATGGTTCTGGTTTTTATTGCGGTGCGATTGTTGCCTAGGCAAAATGGATTTAATAAAAAGTACTTACCTATTTATCTTTAGGATTCAAAGAGGAAATGAAGTCTTTTAGAATTTACTTTGAATCTCTTTTTCGTTAGCAGAGAGCTTTACTTACAAACGACTTTATATTTTGGACAAACAAACTCTAAACTTTGACTACATTCTTTATTTGTTAATATTCAGGTGCTTTTTTCTGTTAGGTTTTGACTAACTATGTAATTTTTTAACTTCTTAAAATTCTATTATCACTCACCTTAAAAAAAATTGAATTTTCCCTTTACTGTGGCCGAATTTTAATCCAATGTCTCACACCTTTCACAAGAAAAAAAAACTTAGATACTCTCTCGAACTGTACAAGAAAAAATCCGCTATCCATTAACACAATCCATGTTAATTAACAAACAAACAAGCACAAAAATAAATTCGTAAAGTTGAATTGCTCAAACCGCGTTAAAAGCACCGCAGTACCAGAAGTCGGCACCCACAATGTGCTATAACTATCCGTCGTCCGTGTGCTTTTCTAGTGCTTTTCTCTGACGGTGCTCAACTTGCTGCCGACCGCTGACTAAACCGACGCCGGATAGATAAATGAGAAGTGACAGAAAAGAAAATGGTTTAAGAGGCGTTTGGCTCGATGACGGTACCGAAATGAGTTCCTAAAACGCACCGAAAACGTCTCTGATTATCATCGAAATTGGCCTTTCTGGAAAACTAAAGAACGACCAGTTTCACAACAAATTCCACGAAAAATTGGTACCGATGGGCCCAATTGGCTTCTTCAATACTCTTCGGTTTAAATGCGAATTTTAGCTCAATAGCCGTACTGAAATTAGTTCCTAGAACGTACCCAAAACGTCGCCGATTTTTCATAGAAACCGGCCTTTCTGAAAGATTAGAGAAAGACCGGTTTCACAATTAATTAACACGATAAATTACTCAATCTGATTCTTCAGTAATTTTCTGATTAGGTGAGACTGTCTCGGAAACGGCCGATAAGATACTTGAAGGCCAGATTTGTTTAAACACCGTTTAGAGCTTATAATATGAACTATAAATAGTCAGTAATAGAGTTATATTTCAATTGCAATTTGTCTTCTTATGAATAGAACTCAACCGCACAAAATGAGCTGATGTCTCCATGATTGTTAGAGTTAACGAACTCATCATTGTTACTGTAACAAAGCTCCTACTTAAAATGTACGATTATTGTCTGATTTCGTTTTCTGAATCAGCGTGAATATATGAATATCTAATTTCACATAATGCTCCTGTTTGCAACTCAAAATTAGATTGTATAGTATATTCGACAACAAAAAATATGGTAAAAAGTTCATTTAAATACAAGGTGTCCATTTAACAGCCTCTCGGACGCCTATGAGTTTAGCTGTGATTTCATTAAAAAAATCAATTATGGGGATGTATATGGGACTAATGAAAATAAATTTTAAATTCGATGATCATCCTACAAGGTGTCCTAAAAAAGTGCGACGTTATAAAGTGTAATTTTTTTAAATTGGAGGATTCTATCTCATGAATCACCTATATTAGTTTCATGTGATAGAATCCGCTGTGGATTCTGTGTTAGTTCCTCGATTTTTTTTTAAATCCAGGAATGCAATGCCTGGAAGCAATAACGTTTTAAAAGAAATTTTTGATATTTGTAATGCCTCATAAAATTTAATATCACAGTTAGCTTAAATTCGATTTTGATAATTTTAGGATGGATTCTCATATGTCTAAGAACATTTTAACAGGTGCGGGTGCTCATTTAGCCAACAATGCACACAGGGTGTTCACAATAACAACTTTAATTCTCACCTTTTCAAATTCAACTTTCTCGATTTTTTCAAATAGAATGGTGTGCTTTTTATGACGTTAAAAGAAAGGAAATTCAAATATCTTCATTTTTGTATAAAATAATGTCATATTTATCTTAATTGTTAATGGAATTAATAATTCATTTCGGAAAAAACTTACATTCATAGCGAAGTGCCTGACTGTTAAGCATGAGTGCCATGGTTTCGATGTCTTTTTGTTTTAAGTTATGATAGAAACTTGAACAGAAAAACGTATATGAACTGTCAAAATTTATAAAAAAAAAACATCTAAATCATGACAACGCATGATTAGCACTCAGACACTTAACCATGAATGCTGGTTTTTCGGAAATAATTAGTAATTCCATTAATATTTAAGATAAATAGACATTATTTTCTACCAAAATAAAGAATATTGAATTTTATCTCGTCCCACGTCATAAAAAAACATACCATCCTATTTGATAATTTGAAAAAAATTCAAGTTGAAAAGGTGAAAGTTAACGTTGTTATTGTGAATGCCCTGTATGTATTTTGGTTAAATGAGTGTTTGTGCTTGTTAAGGTGATCTTATGTGAGAATCCATCCTAAAATTGCCAGAATTTAACTTCAGCTAAGTACGAAGTAAATTTTTTTATAAGACATCGCAAATGTCCCAAATTATTTTGAGACGCCCTAGCTTTGACTCACTGCATCCCAGGGAAACGAAAACTAGTAATTCACACAGGATCAAGAGAAAATTGTATCAAGTGAAGAAATGCAGATGGTCGCATATGAAAAAGTTATTCTTTATACCGCATCGATTTTGTGAGACACCCTGTAGGATTGTCATTAATTTTAAAATTTACCTTCATTAGCCTCATATATGGTACATCCCCATAATTGTTTTTTTTTTGCAAAATCACAAATGAACTCGTAGAAGTCCGAGGGGCTGCTAAATGGACACACTGCATAGGTCGGCATACGCTTCACTCTCGAGATCCAGTATGTCATACTTTTAATGCTTCTTTTATTTCTCTTAAAGTATGCGAGAAAAAGGTAGTTCAATTTTGAACTATTTAAAAAAAATTATTTAGACATACATTAGAACTAATTGGGCTAATCTCTTTTTACCTGTATGACCCCCTTATCCATGGCGACTTTTTAAGTTACAGAATTTTCACAGCATAATTTTCGAAAAAATGAGACAAATTGCTCCTGTAAATATACGTTTGCAAATGCTTTGTTGCCAAGATATAAAGAAGTCAGGAATCGTCACGTCAAAAAATGAAAGGATGATTAAAAAAATAAAATTGCAGCCTATGGATTCTCGCTTAGCCACTTACCGATATTTCTAAAAAAGTAAGATTGCAAAGTAAAATTTTAAATTTTGACTCTGAATCTCAAAAACAAAACTTTTTGCCGCATTTTTAGTCATAAGGTTGCTTAAATTATGAAACTCAATTTTCAGTCACGCTATATACGAAATTATAAAGCGAACGTCATATGGTAGTTGAATTGAAACCTCATAGGGAAACTTCTGGGCAATTGGCATAAACTTGAGAATATTCACTGTCCGGTGTCTCTAGGTCATTGTCGTGGCCAGTTTCATTAATTAACTGATTTATGAAATGGAGTTGCATGTTTACATTCTGTACCTTGTTATGAAATAAAGATCGTTTAGTCGCCAGTTTCCATTCAAAAAACTTTATTTGTCAAAAAAAATCAGCTATGTTTTATTTTTGAACAATATAAAGGATATTACGGTAAAAAATATCGTTATGAAAATTTTATATTTTCCATAACTTTTTTTTACATTAAGTTTTCTTAGAAAAACTTAGTTAGGAATATTAGTATTTCTAACATTTTTTTTTTCAAGTAAGCCCTATAGTCTTTGCTGAAGGTTAAATTATATTATATATAACCCTGTACATAGTTTAGGTATTTATTGTGTTTAAACGCAAAATTCCATATTAAATCGAATTTTTAGATTCAGAATTTTGCAATTTTCTTCTTTCATTTGGTTTATTAATTAATTTTCACTTGAAAATTGTGATATCCGTGTCCTTGATTTGCTCAATTAAAACGAATTCGTGCGTGTGCACTCAACTGCACATTTCTGTAAACCAAGAGATCACACATGTATTTCCTCAATTACTCATCTTTTTCTACTTGAACTGACCCTACGCAATATGAATATTATTTCTTTCGACCCAATTTGCTGCCACTGTTACCGTTGAATTAAGGACATTCGACCGGTCGGACCATAGGTATAGACTATTATGCTAACTAGTAGCAAGGCTCATTTATTATATCACAAGAGAAAGTGCTTCGGTCCAATTCCAGTGACGGAGTGGCGAATATTAAGAAATTTAAGCTCAATTTCTGGTTCTTCCTTGAAGATTATTGTAAGTCTCTAAGTATAATAAATCGTTAAAACCGCAAAAAGTTTCAATTAATGTTTACCCGAAGATGAATCGAATTTACAAGTCAAAACACATTGTCTACGTCACTGTGGTTAATAATGTTTATAGAGAGAAACAAGCACGCATCTCTTAAATAATTTATACCAAATAAGCGAGATTTATGTAACCCCTTGATTCGCCACTGTACTCTGGAACCCATCAACATTAATAAACCTGTTTGTGTGGAATCTTCTGATAAGAAATAACATGCTCCATTAATATACTAGTTAATATAATAATGGTATTATTGAGAAAAAGGTCCAAATAGCTAAGGTTTTCAATACAGAGTATCTCTTAATGGATCGTAAAAAAGTAAATAGATGAATCACGATTTTATTTTCAGATAAAAACTTTACATACAGGCATCTCTTCAATTTCTACCATTTTGATTTACAGGATGTTGAAGTTTAATTTTTTTTCGACTTTCACAAATTTTTCTGTCATTTGTAAGGATAACTTAAAATTGGTAGTAACGATCATTTTAACACTACAAACTGAAATTACATTTTTTTAAACTACTCTACAGGATATTATTTTTTTCGTGGTCGTTCCCAATATTTTAAATCACTACTTTTTTTAAAACATTATTAGATTTTATTTATTAAGTTCATTTAATCTCTTATGCCTTTTATTAACTTGTTTACCTTTTCAGTTTTTTTTTTATTAGGAACAATAGTTTAAGAGGTATTTGCAAAATTTAATATTGAAAATAATTACCAAAAATATCCTCCTCCTACCAAATAAAAGATTCTACCTTTTTTCTCATGGAATGGCGGACTCTATGAAAAATTCCAGGTGTAGTTCTAATAGTTTAGCAAGCATTTACAGTTCTATTCCTTCACTCTTCTTCAGGGTTCACTTGTGTAGAAGTAGATCAATAGAGCCCAACATGGTTAAATATTTTTGCACATATCTCTTAAAATGTTATTTTTAGTAAAAAAACTGAACAGGCAAAAAAATTTATAAAAAACATAAAAACTTAAATGAAGTTAATGAATAAAATCTGAAAATGACATAAAAAAGTTCTGATGTAAAATATTTAGAGCGACCACGAAAAAAGTAACGCTCTGTAGAGTATATTAAATGCTTGTTATTTCTGTTTATTCGTAATGCTAAAATGATTGTTACTACCAATTTTGAGTTAATTATATTTAGAAGTAACAGAGAAAGTTAAAAAAAAAATTCAACTTCACCACTCTGTAAATCAAAATGGAAACAATTTAGGACATATCTGTTATAAAGTTTTTACTTTAAAATAAGCTTATAATTCATCCATTTAATTTTTTTAACATCCATTAAAAAACATCCTGTATTTAAAAAATTATGTTTCCAAAGAAAACATATATATACTACACTTGAACTCATATTGTTCTAGTTTTCATAAATAATTGCTTCCTTATTCTCCATCTCTATAATTCAACCGGATATATAAACACTTTTGGGTTGCAAAATACAAAAGTAATACGAAAGTAATTTTGTTACACACAGACATGAGATTATATTACCAGTATGGACCTGCTTATGTACTTGGGTAAAAGGTATAGGAACGCATGTTAATTTAGCTATTTAAGTACAGTTTTATTTTGTAAGTGAAGAATTGTTGGTTTCGCAATGATAATAATAATATTTGTTAAACAATTTGCTGTGGTTTAGATAGGTAATTTTTCGATCAAAGTTCTGACCTTGACTGCATCACCGATTCTGGGGATTTTGAATAATGTGTATGGAGGAAGCTAAAAATGCCAGTATTGAACCTTCCTTGTGTATAATCGATGGTCAATAGTAACATTTTTTAAGAACATTTTCTTCGTTGAAAAAGACTAATAATTTTATTTCCAGTCATGGGGCTAATATAGTATCTTTCAAGTAGTAACTTTTACAGAATGTTAATTGCTGCGTTATTTTTTAAGATATTGATAATTTAAGGAAAACCACATTTCTAGCTTATAATGGACGACAGGGCTTAGATTAGGTTTGTGCTCAGTGCCTGAGGCATCATAGTCAGGATGGCCGAGCGGTCTAAGGCGCTGCGTTCAGGTCGCAGTCCACTCTGTGGGCGTGGGTTCGAATCCCACTTCTGACAAGTTATTTTTGCATTTTTTTTCTAATGCAGTTTTATACTATTTTACGTAACTTCTGAGATTTCAAAAATACCTAACTAAATACATGTTTTTAGAGTTTCCCTATATTTTTATTCAATCGTACGACCTGAAGATAAGTGCCTAGCAAGAGATATATATAGATCTCACATACAATAGGTAGCTAACGATAATTTTAAAATCAAAATAGGTATATATAAAGCATTTATCAAGTACAGAAAGACGAATATGAATTGTAACGTTTTCAAAACATCTTGTAATTTAAATTCTGTATGGAATTAATTTTCATATCTTGTGCTGATCTTATATCTCATATACATAAAATCAGCTCTAATCATTTCATTAAATATGCACCATATGTTGCTCTTAAACGGAGAAAGTTTTCAATAGGGGTTGTTTTAGTTTTAGTTTATTAGATTTTAATTTTCGTCCAGTTAGAAGTGTGGCAAAAGTTAAGAAATTAAGAGATTTAAACAAATGAGTTTATAGATATTTAATTTAAAATAGGATATTCCTAAGGATTCTTGAATGGTGTAATTACTTTTCATGATCAATGATAATAGATTGGGAATATTCATTTGCTTGTAATTATAATAATTATTTACATATGTAGAAATTAGAAGTCAGTAATCAAATTCCCGATATTATGGTGAAGGAAAATTTCCTCATGATGTAAAGCATTAATATGAATAGTAAAGATTTAAATTATTAAAATTGGTGTAATGATTGGTTTAATACACAAAATGTAAATATAATTAATATATATTATTGAGCTACAAATTTTACTCTTCCGGCTTTGTATATTATTTTCAAATGAATAAACTAGAATGCGTCAAATGAGTCATATGGTGAGTTTGTTTAAAACTTTTTATAATAATTTTTAGTAAACAAACTTTATAGATATACCAGAATTCTCAGCAGTAACATTACCTTCAAATTATTGAGGTGCTGGCTACTTTAACAAATTATTTCTATGACATATACAAAAATTAATGCTTTCTATGATATTCAGCTACAAATTATCAAATTGATCAACCATATCGATATGGCGTATATTATGTGTATGATAAATTATTTGTTGGTGTTTTAACAATTCCTGTTTTTTTCGCCAGATATGCTCAATATGGAATCTGTTAAGTAAAAACGTTGAATCATTTTAAAAAGATTAAGACTAGACTTAAAGATAAACATTTTTTTTTATGTTGTTTGCGCCGTTTTGCAACTGTTTGTATACATGTAATCTTCCAACATGAAGACAGCAGACAAAAATATTTGGGAGAGAAATTATATATGAGGTGGTTCTTAACCTATACTCATTAGCTTGGCAAATTATAGTTGAGGAGAAATAATGATTAACAGTAAAAAACAGTAGTAAAATATGTTTAGTTTCACATATACTAATTTATTTCAAATAGAATTTAAAAAATTTTAATTTCACTAAATTGAAAATGTATTTAATTTATCATAATAACTGTTCAGATTCATTCATGATAAATTTTTGTTGCTCAGCGCAATCGAGTATCTAAAAAGCATGGAAATAACTTCGAACTGTGGCTATGATAAATTAAATGCATTTTCAATTTTATAATATTCAGGTACCTTTATTTTTATTTGAAACAAACAAGTATCTTCGAAATTAAAAATGTTTCACTACATTTTTTTTTCATTATTAACCATTATTTTTCTTCAGCTAAATTTCCGAACTTTATGCACATAGGTTAAGAATCACCCTGTATATAGAAGAAGATATTGCAACATACACACAATATAATATAAAACAGAGATTATATTTGCAGTTGAGAGAGCAAAGCAGAAAATCTATCAATGTTATGTTACTAGATTATATCTTTCGTATCCATCCCTGTCAATTATTTATCCTTGTACTGACCAACTCTACAATTCAAAGTAAATAGATTCTTTGGTGTATGTTTTGTGAAGAGGTAGGAATCCTAAAGAACACTCCCTTCGTCTAACGTATAATTCACTTAACTTCAAACACTGTCGGAATGTCAATGAAGAGAATACTAAAAAAAAGCATAGTTGACTATTTTGGTTGCCCAATTCTATATGTTTAAATATGACAGAGATTTACAACATATTTTGACACTTCTACTTAGCTTAATCTCCACCTTAGTAATACCAGAAGAACGTGCCGGCGCTAACCACGCGAAGAAAATGGGTGTTGATTAATTAGTTTCTAGTCCCTAGGGCAAAATTTAATGCCCTCTAGACATCTGATATCAGGTACTATCTTCTGTTAAATCTTAATGGTCATACTATAGCCAAAGGACTCGAGTCAGGTCAATTTTCAACATCTATTCTCTAGGAAAAACAACCTTCTCTCCATTTTTCCGTACGGAACTTTGACCTACTTTGAGCTGGGAAATGCTTTAATAGACCATCGAAAGTGAATTTCAGTTACTGGCTTTAAATTCAGGCAGATATATTTAATTTAATAATATTTTATTATCATTCATATAACTAACATGCTGAGTTGCTCTGAACTGCTACAAGGGCATGATAATTTGATAATATAATAAAAAATGAACTTTATCGAAGATTAATTTTCATAGAAATGATAAGATATAAACAGAAACCATAAAAAATGGGTTTTCTGGTTTGTAAGTAGAAAATATCTTCATGATTTTCAATTAATTTTGCCTGCCCGTTAATTAAAATCTAATGTTTCTAGTGCTCAGGAACAAATAGAATGAACAATAACAACAATTCGGTACACTGAGCACGTTCGTTGTATTCGCTGTGTTCGTCTTTCCGAACTCCCAATCCCCAATTAAAAAAAAAAAGATTTTTTCTAAACTCCAACACTCTGTACTTCGGAATTGAAGCGATTTTGGATACAGCAGATGCTCGATAATGCAAACCAATTCAAATCAAGTGTGGTTCGCATTATTGAAATGTCTACATTAGCGAACATGATTTAAATAATAAACGATTTACTAAATAAACGTTTAATGCATATACTGTCTTTCCTCGATCAGGATGAATAATATAGGGATCGTGAAAAGGATAATAGATCCAAATCGCTTAAATTAGGAAAATTTTGCGCAATTTAAAATAAATAAATAATAATGTGTTGTTTATATCGGCTAAATTTCAAAAAGTTATGAAGGTATCCGAAAAAAAAACGAATTTAGCGGTTTTCTTTTTATGAACATAACTCTTATATGGATACAGTTAGAGGAATGAAATTTTTACATTATCAAAACACTTTTTTGAAACGCTTCTTAGCAGTGTTGTCAATTTTTTTGTTAACTTTACTCCTTACTTTCGGAGATAAACAGTTAATTTTTTAATTTTCATATAGGAGCAATATTGAATGTTCTTGAACATTCTTAAAAATGTCATAAAATTCCGTTTCAGCCCTGTGTTACATTAGGTATTTTTCTCAGAAACTCGATAAGCCATTAAAACATTTTTTGATAAGTCAGCTATGATTTTGATTTATAGCAACGGTACACAATAAATAAATCAATGTTATGGAAATGACTGGGCAGTTTCCAGGAAGATTTATTGGAACTCATAATGACGTTTTCTGACCCGCGCGATCTCCAGGTGTAATTCCATTGAATTTTCTCCTCTGTGGTTACATAAAAAACAATGTGTACACTCAAAGTTTTCAAAACAAAGAACAATTAAAAGTATGTGTAGTAGAGATATTCAACACGCTTACACCAGAAATGCTAAACAGAGTTTTAGATTCGACGGTTAAAAGAACATATTTATTTTTGAAAAATAATGGTGGTTGTTTGAATATTTGTTACAATTTGAAACTTCTATTCGACCGAAATTTAGCCATATTGTTGTTATTAAAAACATAATTTTATTTAATAATTTTTTGCTTATTAAAGAGAAAAAATATTTTGTTTTTAATTAGAAGACAAATAATCTACAATTTTAGTCTGCGTAAATTGGCCTTTAGTATCGACTTCCGATACCTGCGCACGTAATTTACGAAGAACTAAAATATCCGTGTATAATACTTCTTTGCTTTCAGTCAATTTAAAGCTTGTTTAAAAACTTGTATAATTTATGTATCACTCACTACACTTCTAACTACAATGGGAATGTCTTCATCGCCCTCACTGCCCTCTTCTTATCTTCTTATTTACTTTTACTTTCTTTTATTCTATTTATCTTGTTCTTTATTAACACCATTCGACTGCTTGTCTTCGTTCCATAAAGTATTATAATCTCGAATGTAAATAATGTTGGTATTCACTATTTTCAATAAATCAAAAACATTCAATGACGCCCTGACAAGAGCATCATCATTGGATCGCAATTGTGCCCTAATTACGCTTAAGGAAACATTATCTTCATCTTGATTATCGGTACGAGAGAGATTGTTCTAACATTTTTGTATGATTTGCTGATTAACTGCATTCCAAGCCATATGCAAATTTAAAACTGCTTCTCGTAATGTTATCTGTTTCAAAACGGCGGATATGTTTTCAGGATTCTTCCATAAGACAGATAAAAATAGAAATTTTCGTTTGTATAGTTTGGTGACTTTTATTACCTTCTGGTTCATGGGTTAAACTAATGGAGTTACATTGGGCGGTATGACAAAAATTGACCCATCCTCGTTCCTCGGTGCTCTGGAGGATGACTTGGAGGGGTGGTTTTTTAAGGAAATTTGTTACCTATAAAATAAATAATCCTTAAATCATGAATATGTAGAACGTTTATGATTACAAATTCATTGTCATACCTCAGGGACAAAGCGCTTATGGAACTATTTCAGAAATGTACTGCTAGTCATCCCAACGGTTTTTCAACAGTTATAATCAATAGGGATATTAAAATTTTTAAATAAGTGCGAATTTTTTGCGTTTTCTATTATGATTGGCTTTAGTTTTTTTTTGCCAAAAACTATTTACATCATCGAGCGTACACAGTGTTTACGGTATCGCGCGTTCCTCTTGAACCTATAGTACAAATTTTGTGCTTATATTAATAAAATATTTCCATCATAAAGCGTCTGCTCTATGTGCTTACAGGATCTCTTTTCTTATTTTGACTCAAGGAATACCTGTCTAATAAGCCAAGGAGTCGGACAAACTTGAGTTGTGTGAAACTTGTGAGAAGTCAGAGAAACGACCATTCCGAAATTTTACAAGCGAGAAATAGTGCAAAAAATTTTCAGTCATATTCTCAGAAAACTCAATGTAGCCTACATTGTTAGAAAAAGGTTCAACGCGTTGAGTTTGGCTCGGTGAAAGGTCCACATTATACGAGTTTCGGTTGTTTGGCTCGTCTGTTCTATTTATTCGAGCCAATATCTTAATCCTTCACATTTGAACAAAAACATCTATTAAATAAACATTAAAATTTAAAACAGGAAAATGAAAATAAACAATAAAAAATGACTTTTGGGCAGACATTTGGATTTATAAAAAAATATCAAGTGTAGCAAAAAATTGTGTAGTAACGGAAAAAAAGCTACATTTTTGCCTAAATGGAAATTAGCGAAGAGGAGGAAGAGGCCGGGAAGAGAACAGCCTTACATCAATATTAAATATTTTAACTATTAAACCATCTCGGCTCACCGGTTAAGTTTTGTCCAGCAATTCCGACTGGCATCCCACAGCTTATAGCACACAGCAGATTCAATTTCATAACGCGGCGGCAGACCACGGCATTACGCACGCGTCTTCTCCATCAATCCAGGGGCGCGCACAAGGTGCGCACGAAAAATGCAGTCGTTTCGTATAATATCAGTTCAGTTTTGATCGGGTATATGTTTACCGTGTGTATAGGCCTTGACGTCTAAAGTTGACTATTTACATCTCTGTGTTGATATTGTTGATTGTGACAGTTCGTGCAACCGCGTTTGGCATTAGTGCAGGTGAAGTTGCCCGATGATCATCATGATCATGGATTACATTACATTATTCAATGCTGCCGACTCGTGATATGTAATGTAAGTTGCCTAAATTTAGGTCGCCCGCCCGGCTAGCTATAGATTGTCTATCGGCATGTGTCCCAGAATTGAATCTGTGAAGTCGCAAGTCGCGACATTTCACTTTTGTGGCGATAAGTTCGATGTGCTTGTGAATTTTTCACGCATTTAACCATTGAATGGATGTGTTGCAATATTAAATGAAAATTTGTTTACAAAGTCAAATGCAAAACAAATATGTAGAGGCAAATTTTATCAAAACTTATGTTATTGTTGTCAAATTTAATATTGCCGCCATGATGGGGACCAAATTGTGAATTCGTGGTATCAAAATAGAAGAATGGTAATCTCCTGGATTGATTTTATGACCTAAACAGCTCCACTTTATGCCCAATGGTCAACCAAGTGAGTTACATCTTTTCTAAACGGCCTAAAGTTCTAATTTTTATACCAACTAGCAAAGAAGTGACAAGTGCCACTTTCTGTCGTTACGCTATTTACGCTATATATTCTTCACATGTTCTAAACTTTTCAAATATTTCCTCAATTTTTTTGAATTTCCATACATTTTCTATTTCTATTTCCTCATATTTTTTTATATTTTCTTGCATTTCAACAAATTTTCCACAGCTTCAAAGTATTTTCACATTTCCCCGCATTGAGCTTCCCACGTTTTTTTTTTTTTAATTAAAAAAGATAACATGTTAAACACGCTAATCAAAAAGAATTTAACTTAATAACCGTGATTTTTGCGCGAAAACTAAGAAAGAAGGGTGTAATGTAAATTATATATTATACATGTATTTACCTCAGTGAGCAGAAAATATAAAAGTCGCTTAACATTAGGGATGTTTTATATGGAAATGCAAATTTTTAGCTTTAGTCAGTTATATAGCAGTTAGCAATCTCAAGTAATCCACTTGTGTTTTTCTCGAGTTTGCCGTTTTCATTCTTTGCCTTCTTTTTGGCACTTGTCTTTGATTCTTCCTCAACACGACCTCCTTTTGTTCTTCTTTCTTCAACTCAGTTTGGCGAACCTTTTTGGTTTATCTTTGATGGGATGCTCATCAGATTTTTCCTCAGTCTTCACCTTTGACCTTAAAAAACCTGTTGTACATCTTCTTCCAACCATGCACTTTTTAATTCTATTTTTCTTCTCTTTATTTCTCCTTTCTCAAACTCTAGGTTTCCATTCAAACTAAGACTTAACAAACCGTTTTCGAGCCTCTTCTTACTAGATTAATTTTCCAACTTCTTAATACTTTTGCCCTACTGGCTTTAAAAGACACTGTTACTGGGTGTAAAGTATGATTGTGAAGTACATTTTCTTGCTTTATTTCTAAATAAATTCAATGACAGTTTAATAATGACACCTATATGGCTCATTATTCATTTACCAAGGAAGTTATTGAAGGAGTGGGCGGCAGTGTATTGGTCATCCCCATTGTCATTTGGTTCATGATTGGTGTTATATGTTGAATTTAATTTATGTCTAATTTAGCTAAATTTGTTTTAATTTTATCAAATCTAATAATAAAAAAATAAAATTATTACGATCTTCACGTCTTATACTTCTTAGCACTTCTTAGCACTTCGGGATTAGACGTCAAATTCAAGTCATAATATTGTACTTCACCACCTTAGTGTACATTATACTGTTAAGTAATTAGTGAAGAAAATGTTTTTTAGAGTGTGGCAATATGTTGAGTCATTGACTCCTAATTTGTCAAAATTAGATAATTGTGTATTGAAATCATGGAACTAAAACAAAATAGATAAATATACAATTGTTGCAGCAAAATGCTGAATTATTCCATAAGTATAATAGAGTTCAATTAAAATTGATGTAGAGAAAATTCTTGCGGATTCAATTTTTTTTTGCGTGGAATTCTGACACCTTTGGCCTTTTAAGGGATTTTTTTAATACACATTTTCTATCAAGTTTAAACAACCAATACAAAAATTCTGCGTAACGGGACAATACATAAATTTTTTTATCTTATCTTTGCTTAAAACAACCAACCTCCTGGGTAAAAATTATGCACATGAAATGCATTCTGGAAGTGTAGGTTATTAGCTTGTGCAGTCAAATCGTTGTGCTATAGACAAAATTAAATGGGAATCTATAAATAGTTCCCTAAGAAACTATTTCAAGCTATTTCTAGCATGGAAAAGCGAGTTGTGCGAGGCAAGGCGCATTACTTCTAATTAAATTAGCACACAACGAAGTGCAGCGGGTTTCTTGGGCTATTTTAGCGTTCAAGTTCCAGTTAAGACACCTACAACAAAGCCTATACTCATATAGAAGCCTCTAAAATAACGCAGAAATACGAGGTAATAGGTGTAGTAATCAGGTTGAAAGGTGATGATAAAACAAATATAAATATGTTTGGATGCTATTATCCAAAAAATACTGACAACGTTTGTGCAGGGTTAAATAGGTTCCAGTTACGTTTAAACAATAAATTATTATTCAAGAAACAAATTCATAACCTTTTAGAAATAATTAGCATATCATTTGACTGTGTTTAGTTCCTTTAAATAAATAAATAAATATTCTTTAGTTATGTATAGCTAGACAATCCGTCTAAAAAATATATTTCAATCTTTGGAAGGAAAAAGTGTTAAAATGTTATTTTTGTTATTAGAGTGTTTAACTACTTTTACTTAATCTTATTAGAACTATAAATAATACACGAAATAAATAAACACAATTTCGATCACACAAAAAAATTAGAGGTGTGTAAAGGCGATGATAAACACTAAACAAGGGCCATAATTATGCTATGAATAATTCACATCTAACCTTTTTCCTAGGAGGTAGGAAGGTTTCTTTATGCTGAGTTCCTACGTACCACATTAGTGCGGCAGGAGTTGCGTTAACTATTTAACCCAACTCAAGTCATGCTAACACAGTCAAAACAGACGCTGTTATGGTAAGGACGCATTTACTGAAACCTTACATTCAGATAGGCGAAATATAGAGATGGAGAAGCTTCATTTTATCAAACCTTTGCGACATTGTTATTGTAATGGGAATATAACTTCTCCTCCCCACATACTCTAATAATCTTCTTTATCATAACATGGTGACCCAGACATCACGGATCCTGTCTAGACAGGCCAAATTTGATGTCGGAAATGAATTGGATATTTTTGCAGGCCATTAAGCAATTGTGTGCACCCAAATGCAGAGAGAACGGCGACTACTGAGATTAATACTCATTATGGTATAAAGTCCACAGGCAATACATGTTTATGTTGATATATTGGAAAATCTCCTGGTTTAAATCTCTGGAAATATATGCTGGAATATTGCAGCAACTTCAAATTCTGTATAGTATCGAATGAAAAAGCACCACAGCAATATCTTTTCTAAACATTGTTTAATTTGCCAATTCTGTTTCATAATGGCATAATGGCGAACATTTTCCCAGTTTTCTTTCGGTCATGCAACTGTGCCTTGAGGCAAATGAAATAAGCAGGTCGCTTATAAATAGAACATTCGTTCGATAGTTCGTAGTAATGTGTTTGTTGAGAAAGCAAAGACCCCTGCAGTGACATCACTCAGCTACTACTCTGTTGGATTTTCAAGTAACGATTCTTTGTGCTTGAAGTTCGTTTCCTGACATGGATATCAGAAATAGTTTATTCTGTAAATTCTAGTCTTAAATGTACTCAGTTTGTTGATTTTTATCTTGAAGTCGTGACGTGAGTCTGAATATTTTTCGATCATATGCAAAACTCAGTATAATCCATAAGTTAGTCTGTACCACTGGAGAAATAACTGATTATTTTGTTATGCATACGCATCGGGAATTTTCAGGAACATTCTGACAGATTCCCATTTGCAGGAATTTATTAGATTTCGGAAAACTTTCTTCCTCGATTTCCATAACCTTAGAGGCATCATTCGTTCAATCGTAAGGCACTTTTATATCGATTCTGTTTTTTTTTTTTTTAATATCGGGTTTAGCTGCAAACAAACGAACATATTAAGCTTCCGCCTTGTTGGTTCAATTTTCTTTCAGATAAAGAGATTTCAGATGTAGAGACCCACAGTGTTTTTATTATCCATTAGTAGGAGATATGCCGTGAATATCAATTGTTAATCAGAAAATTTTAGATTAGATTTTACATCTAAAAAATACTAAAATAATTTTGTAGATACATAAATATAGGGTGCGAACGTTAATAGTATTTTCTCTTTAGAGCTCCTAGATGCAATATGAGATATTTAATTTATATTTGAAGGTGAATTCTACTTTTAACTGTATACGTGATATGGCATTCCAGCCAATGCTGAGGATCTACAGGTTGCCAGTTGTTTCTGGGTCAGGTCCCCAGTTATTTTTCCGAACTTTTTACATTCCAAGGCAACCATCAATTGCAAAGTCTTCAGTTCCAACTGAGATGTCTTATCATTAGAGTGGTACACAAATTTGAGGTATGTATCTTGTAATTATTAAGAATTGTAAAAAAGGGAACGAGACTCGTTTTCAAACTGTATACACCCTGAATTTTACGATCTATATTTTTCTTGGCAGAACATACTGTAAAATAAATAACTTTCGAAATTTTATGGATATTTTACGAATATTTTGGACAAAAAAACATTTTTCTTTAGGCATAGGAAAAGTTAGCATCAAGTGCGCAAAATGCAAGAAGCATTCAAATAGAAATGTAAAAAGGGTGTACCTGACCCAGCGACACGTGTTTCTGCTTATTGGCCTCATAAGGCATATGTGTCAAAAAAGTGGGCACGTACACATGCTGCGTACATCCGAAGGTATATGCACCTGCGGACGTTCCACTAAATCAGTGTACTGGCAATTTTATCTAGACTATAATTTCTTTGAAAATTACGAAACTAACTAATACTGTATCTTTATTTCACCGTTTTCTTGAATATAATTAAGTTATCAGAATTTTAGTCTATTGACACTTAGAGATAGCTGTAAGATTTTTTTTTCAAAAAAATTGAAACCTCATAGAGCATTTCACGTATTACAATGACTATTATGTCTTAAAGCCGGATTATGTACCTTAGTTTTAGCTTCGACCACTTTTTGGATTTTACATTCGCAAACAATTGCACATAAAGAAACCAAAAATTTAGAGGAAATGCTAAATGTCAAATCTCAACCAATTATTTTCAAAGAAATTTTTTTTTTAATTTTGCGAAAAATTTTTTCCACGAATTTTTATATATCTGTATATTGGAAGGCAATTTCTCCCATTTAGTTATACCAATAGTTTAATGAAACATTTCAAGTTACACAACAGAGCAAATAGGACGCGTCTTTTAGTTTCGTCATTAGCGTGGGTAAGGTCGAAAATAGATTTCCTCTGTTGTGTTAAATAGGAAAATAACTATGCATTGTTGCCAATATTGGTAAAGTCGAACTAACTCGATTGCATAAATTCTGTGAAGTGGAATTTTTTCCAATTATGCAAATAAGTTAGAAAAACACAAATTTATTAAAATCAATAATTATTGTCAAAGGCAATGAACTTAAGCCAAACTTCTAATAGTATCTATTAAATAATACATTAATTTGATAACTGAATCTAATTAGAATTCTCGATATTCGCAGTAGCCCCGTTTGTGCCATTAGAATAATGGTTGGAAACGGGCTAATGAATAATTCAATTTCAATTATTTTATTACGATAATCTTGAAACTTAAAATTAAGCAAAAACTGGGCAAATTGGTGTAACAGCGAGTGGTTAAACAGGTGCTTTCAGGCATGGAAATGAGATCAAGGCGTTTCAATAATGGATTACAATAAACTGTGGTTCAGTTTGCAGTAATAACAAATATTTACGGTGTAATTTTCTAATATGGTAAAAAGTCAATTGCTTGATAAAGAAACTCGCACGATAAGAGAATTCGAACGTGGAGTGTAGTTTTTAATAGTTATTGATGACCTAACAAATCCCACTTAAAATTTCTAACTTCGAAGGACCACTTGGAAGCATCCGTTTCAACTCTTTGAACTCTTTTGGCACCTTTTCTCGGAACGTTCGAATTCTTAATTACAGTTATTAATCTTAATACCTTGGCTACTTTTCATAGAAAATTCTAAATACTAACTGTAAATTTAGTAATTGTAGTTTAAAAAGATTGGTACAGATTAGAGTTTGTATATCGCCAAGATAAGATAAGAATGCCTAGCATGGGAACTGAAAACGGAAGAAGGTTGGCTGGTAACTTTAAGAACTCATTTAAAACATCGTTTTTCTTCTTCAATTCCTTGTAATGATATGTAGTCTTACGTTTGCCATTTTTTAAGTGTGTTTCGGTGCTTAAACTATGCTTATATCTTAGATTTTTCTATACAGGGTGCACCATTTAAAGCTGTGAGGGAAGATTATTCAAAGCCGGTACGTTGTTTTAAAAAAAAGTTCCAAATAAAAGTTTTTCGGTAAAGAGGGGGACATGTCGTGAAGATAGTGACTTATAGCCAAAACGTCATTTTAAGGTAATTTCAAGAGTAACTTTTTTTTATCAATAGGCAACTGGGTATTTTTTTACAGATCTTTGCAAACCTTCAAAAAACGAATATCTTTATTTGAACAAGTTCTATTAGACTTTTTGCTGCCGAGTTATCCTCGATTTTTGTTCAGTTTTTTAAATAGTCGAAATTATAGCATTTTTTTAAAAAGTTTTGCATGCATTTTTTGTTTAAAACTCATAACAATCCTTCTATCTAATGAAAAAAAATTAATTTCTATGAAATAAAAAAAATTCTAAAATTTCCTCTTGTTAGAGTCTACCTTATAAGAAGGTCGACACGAAATCGATATTCTTTTTTTGGCAATCAGTCTATTTGTTTTGTGTAAAATTGTTCAAAAATTATTCTTTTCATTTCAAAATTCAATAATAATAACGAATCGGTACACTTTGGATGAAAAATTAGAAATGGTTTTCATTTGTGGAGAAGCTGGAAGAGACGTTATTCGGGCAGTAGAACTTTATGCTGAAAGATTTCCTGATGAAAGAGTTCCTTGTTGGACGACTTTCAACAGTGTCATTAAAAATTTCAAAGAAACGAAAACGTTGAAAACAAAAAAACGCAATCGTTCCCGAAATCCAACACATGAAGGCAATCAAATAGCAGTTCTTGCAGCTGTTGCTTTCGATCCTAATGTAAGTTGTCGTCAAATTGCTGCTGACTCAGAAATATCAAAGACAAGCGTCCAAAGAATATTGAATGTGAATAAACGCATCCTTACCACATTTCTTTACATCAGGAAATCATCGAGTCAATTCTTGTAATTGGGAAAAGCAACAATTACAGCAAAATACAACTTTCTTAGCCGAAATTTTGTTTTCGGACCAATGCACATTTATAAACCATGGTGCAGTGAATTGCCGTAATCTTAATTTTTAGAGGGCTGTAAACCCACACTGGCTTAGAGAAGTTGAACATCAAAGACCATGGTCAGTGAATGTATGGTACGGTATTATTGAGAAATACTTAATTTGACCTTTCTTCATTGAAAGAAATTTAAATGGAAAAATCTACCGCAATTTCTTGCGTAATAATCTTCCGGAATTATTAGAAAACGTTTTACTTGCGATTAGACGGATAATGTGAAAACAGCATGAGGCTGTCCAGCCCATTTTTCTAGAATATCTCATGAGGTTCCGGATGAAATGTATTCACATCGATGGATTAAACAGGGCGATCCAGTGAACTGGCCTCCTAGGTCGCCTGATGTGTCCTCACCAGATTTTTTCACCTGCTGTTTTCTGAAAAGATAAAGTTTATACAAAAGTGCCAACAATTGGAGACGACATGAAAAGGAGAATTGAAAATGCGTGTCAATCAACAGGAAAATGTTGCACAAAGTAAACAATTCTTTTCGAGTAAGGATTGAGACGTGTTTGGAGCGGAAAAGACATTCTTTTGAACATTGCTTCCATAAGTTTTTAAAATGAGGATTTTAAATTAATTTTTTTTCATAGAAATATATTTTTTATTAGATAGAAGGATTGTCATAAGTTTTAATCAGAATATGCATTGCAAAAAAAAGGGCAATAATTTCAACTATCGCAAAAATTGAACAAAAATTAAGGATAACTCTGCAGCAAAACGTGTAATAAAAAAAATGTTCAAATAAAAAATATTCATTTTTTGAAGGTTCACGGGGATCTGTAAAGAAAATATGGAGTTGCCATTTGAAAAAAAAGGTGCCCTTGAAATGACCTTCAAATGACGTTTTGGCTAAAAGTCACACTAACTTCATGACATGTCCCCCTGCTTACCGGAAAACATAATTGAAAATTTTTTTCATATTCATATGTCATTTCAACCATTTTTGAGTAATCTTCAATCACAACTTTAAATGAAGCACCCTGTATAGAAATGAGGCATTGTCAAAATGTTAAGCTCTACCAAATGTGGCTTAAGAACTGTGGACGTACTAGTCGTTATTGATCATCATTCACACGCACGCACATATTTTGAACGTCTCCAGCTCCAGAAATAATTCGTTTTCATTGCCACGGGCCAAAGTGATCGAAATGTGGGTCAACAACTTTGTCTAGATAATCTAGTTATTTATAAGCTCTAAGGTAGACGAAAGCGTTAATAAATTTCTAATCGAGGATGCAATTAACCTCAATAGCTTCCAATGCCTTAATTATTATCTCCGATAAAGGGTCCAAAATAAACTGCTTCTCTCACATTGTTTACGGAATATAATTATTTGCTGTGTATTGCGGAAAATAATTCGATGACCCAAAAATTGAATGATTTGCAGGTACTAGAAGTTGGGTAAATGTGAGATTTAGGACACAAGTGCCTCCTCGATTTTCCTATAAGGACCAATAGTTTTGAATCTAATTTAATGATTTTTTTTCTGACAATTTTAGCTAAAAACATCGACTTTATTGCTTTGTTTTTCGAAAACGAATCGAATTCAAATAGTTACATCCTCAAAGCACAAACCATTTCGGTTTCCATTGAGCAAACCTAATAAAAAGGCAACGTGCAAACACGAGCGGATTTGAACTGCCTTGTCTACATAGAAATAGATTCTTTTGTTTGCAAATGCCAGTATTATGCATGTTTAAAATACGAAATTGCTTCATGCATAAAGGGCCACGGCCGGATGCCCTAACTATCAGAGGTTAGCTAAGCCCTATTTGCATGCAAATTCAATTTATTATTTTGATAAGGGTTACTGGAAATTAATTTGTTTAATGGCCGCGGATTGGTGACAATATTCAAAATTGATGGTGTGAGAAAAACTTTGTACGAGAGAGAGAGAGAGAGAGAGAGAGAGAGAAAGAGAGAGAGAGAGAGAGAGAAAGAGAGAGAGAGAGAGAAAGAGAGAGAGAGAGAGAGAAAGAGAGAGAGAGAGAGAGAAAGAGAGAGAGAGAGAGAGAGAGATCAATTGTGTCATCCCAGAGCGGAATTTTGGACCACAACTCAAGTGATTACTAGTAAAAAGTGTTCTGTGATTATAGATTATTAATAAAATATGGACATATATTACTATTTTACGGCATTTTATTAAAATTGGTGGAAATGAATAAATCAGCTATAGTGCTGTAATATAAATTAATACACGATATTCATGTTATATTTTATTTTACGTTTCTGCAAATATTTACTTTCGTCTGCATCGGTTCATTCTATTAAATTTGTAGAGGATATTGATTTCGATTTGCTAATGGCATTGTTCACGCTTCCATTGAATTTATACTCTAAAAATGTCATTCAGTATAAATTTTTCCTAAAACTAATTGAAAATGTATGCAAATCATATTTTTGCCATATTCAGTCTCTTTACTCTGGTTTCATGCTCAGTTTCATCTAAATCCACTATTTTTACTTATGTATCTGCTTAATTATTTCAACCTCACCGGCGTATGTGTAGGCTCATGATGAGAATTATACCTTCATTATCCACTGAGATATTCTTTTATCATACGATTCGAGAATCTACCTCCTAGAAAGTATTGTACCTTTGTTTCTCTCCAAAAACTATTTTTGAATTATTTTTTGATGAATTCTTGATTGTTATAGCGGAGCTTCAGTAACAAACACCCTGTATAAATGGATAGTCTTGGAACAGTCTCAGTTGTTTTTGAATACAAACAGAGAAAGCGCCCATTAAAGCGAATAGAAGTTCACGAATAATTATTTGATGAGACTAAAGTTAGTTCCGGCTAGTAAGACTTGGGAGAAAATATGACGTGCTTAAATTTCACAAAAGTTTGACTTATCTAATAGAAAGTTTTTGTTTCGGGATTTTTACTCTTTGGTTTCAAGGAATACAAAGATACGCATATGTTTCTCCTTTTTGCTATTTAGATAATATATATGAATAAGTAAGCAGCTCGATTTTGAGCAAAAATGTACGAACATTCTCAAAATGTCAGAAATGATATTCGATTTAAGGCACGAGCGCCATGAGTATGTCTAAAACAGACGTAGTTAAAAACGGATTTTTTGCATTATGTGACAACGTTGTACATCCAGACGGATTCGAGTTCCTCCCAAACTTACATTGAAAAATGCATGGTAAATGTGGCGTTGTCTGTTCTTTTCTAGTGGAAATCCTAGGATTTACATACTTACGTGATTACTCATTGTTACCACCATTTTACTTTATTTAACTCTGTCATCTAGAGCATATAACGGCCTCAATTTCACGAAAGTTCATTTAATCGTTCCTAGACATGGAATTATTGGGCAGAGATCTCCATGTGAGATATTTTTGTTTTGGGTTGATTAAAGCATCATTTCAAAAGTAAACTTATAGTTCTTGATGTCCAATATTGATTCAAAATCAAAGTACAATATATTATTTTGTGCGATGTGTAGGTATCAAAGTATAATGGTGTTTTCAATTTATGGAACCTTTTCATATGATTATGTGTATTCTTCTTTTCCTTTTGGGAAATTTTCGTGAGCCCAAAATCTAAAATCGAAGACAAATTAACCTTTATTGAATTCTCTGAGAAACACCCCAGAATAACATAACTCTTCGTTATTTTTTTTTCGAATTTGCAATGCAAACTCTAAATCTCTTTAGATTCGAACGATCCCCATTAGCCGGAATCTCCATTAATATTAGCATAAATACTACCGAAATGGAAGTACAATATATTTTCTCCACTTCTCTAATGCATAAATTAAGGTTCTGAATAGTGTTTGTATCGTGGGGTCATGGATCGTTACAAGTGCGAGTAAAAGGAACGATCGATACACGGACAAAGTGGAACGGCCAATCGAGGTCATACTGAATCTGGCAAGGTCTTACTCAGGACCATTGATATTAGTGGGAAAAGTAGACTGATAAATTTTTACCCTAAAAGTAATGACAAAGACGCCATATCCCGACAGCTCATTACATACAGGGTCGCCCACTTAAAACAGTTCACCTGAAATATCTTAAATGGAATTTCTTTCTGCGGAAATCCCCGAGACACGTTTATTTTACTTTTAAGGGGGACGTTTTTAGATCATAAATTTGTAGGTGTAGTAATCCCCTTAAATAAGGTGATAACCCCTTCAAGAATGTTATATGGTACAGGGGTCAAGTGGAATTTTTCAATTCTCTTTAAAAGTATGCTGAAATATTTTTTGCTCCGTCTTTATATATTGTAAGAAAACTGTTTTAACACATCGGTGAAATAAATCGAAAAAAATACATTTTTAAATAATGTTTTATCTAATTAGTGTTCAAATTGCGACCCATTTACTTCCATACAATAATAAAGTCTCTGTTCAACCTCTTACCGACCATTTTATGGCATTTCGGGAGTTATTTCATCATATGCTATCACTATTCGGTGGGGAAGATTTTTAAAGAAGTAAATTTCGTTTTATAAAAAACAGTTTTTCAATTACCCCATAAAAAAAATCTAATGGTGTCGAATCAGGCGATCTGCAATGAAATCCCTTCTATCAACCATTGTTTGAGAAAATGTGGATCCAAAACGTTACATACATGAACTGCATACTGTGGCAGAGTGCCATCCTGTTAAAAAAATACTTAATTCTCTGGGATCTAAACGTTATTTTCAAGAATCCATCCATCCACAATGTGAGGGTAGATGAAGTCTTGAAGCAGATTGAGGTAAGATTCACCTGTCAGGTTCTCAGATAGAAAAAAGGTTTTAATAATGGGATTTCCCAAAATCCCAGTTTAGACATTCAATTTTTCCGAATACTGTGAATGCTGTTCTCTTATAATTCGAGGAATTCACATCACTCCAATATCTGCAGTTATGTCTGTTCGTGAAACCATTCAGAAAGAATGTGCATTCGTCAGTAAAGCATGTATAATATAACAAATTGGGATTGATCAAATTGCTTTCACTCATCACCGCACAAAATAGCATATGACGATCTGGATCATCTTCAATGAGCTAGTGAATGAGATACATCTTATAGGGATGGAAATTGTGCTTTTTCAAGATCCTCTGAATACTTTTACGTGGAGTACCTGATGTTGCTTTTAATTATAAGGTGCTTGAAATATATTTTTCTTGATTTACATAATACAGTTCAATGTGTCTCAAAATTGCAATCTGTGCAGCCTCGTTGCTAACAGTGTGTTGCCTTTCATGTTTTTTGTTAGCAACGGATTTAGTCTCCATGAATTTAGATTTTAAATTCCTCATATAGGCATGGCTCAGATTTTTACCGGGATGTTTTCCATTAAAAATTCTTGCAATTTCTCAGGCTATTTTATTGTTTTTGAAATAGATGGTAACAATTTCAATCCTCTCTGTAGTGATGCAACCATGATGCTTTTAATCATCGGGTAAATCGACAAATTTCATTAGTATAAAACCGGAACAAAACCACCCATTCAATGCTAACAAAACTCATCACCTCATCTTAAGAATTCTATGACAAACATGACATTTTGTAGTGTTGGTGAGTTTATTATCGTTACGTTTACGTCATTTTTTTCGATTCATTTCACCGATTTTTTAAAACGGTCTTTTTTACAATATTTAAAGGCGAAGCAAAAAAAATCAGCATACTTGTAAAGAGAATTAAAATACATTTGATGTGATGTGCCACTTGACCCTCCGTGCCATTTAAGATTCTTGAATGGGTCGCCATCTCGTTTAGGGGGATGACTCTAGACCTACGAATTTATGACCTAAAAATATCCCCCTTAAAAGTAAAATTAACGTGTCTCGGGGGTTTCCGTAGAAAAACATTGCATTTAAGATATTTCAAGTAGATTAACACTCTGTATACGAACACACACACAGGTCCGTAATCATTGGAAGACTGCAAAAAATTCAGACAAGATGGAGAAGCAATCGTCATAACTGGACATTCTGAACTCTCTTTATCGTAGAAAACAATCAAGACAATCCGGTTCCTTGAAGCATCCATGTCCATCTAACTATCAAAATGATTATTATCATAGTTGAAAAACATAATCAATATATGTCTACCAAACTAACAATTTAATTTACTTAGTTCAGAATTTCTCAAGAACAAATAGTTATGAAAGGCGATGAAGATTCCATCACCACACCAGATTTAAGTCGCTAATAATTGTTTTGATATTGAAAATAAATCGTTCCCACCTAATTCGCCATCAACTCCATTATAAATGCATAAAAATACATAAAAGTTTATGTATAGTTTAGTTCGTTCTCTAACACTCACGTCATTTTCGAGTTAATTTTTGAGAATTGAAAATATTTTATCGACTGATCCTAACAACCCCTACTGATGGATAAGTTGCAATTTCAAAAAAATTTATGAAAGAGTGACCAAAAGCAGAAAGGCCAAATGGTCGATAATCTGTTCCTCTGGAAATAAAAATTCTCTATATATACACATATTCCTTTTTTGTATGCAAATTAACCAAAATATCCATATATGCATATTTTGCTCAGAATTGAAGCGTCCACCGTCGCGGAAAAACGGACGAATATGTGATGATAAACGAAGGGCAAGGCAAAGGTCCTTCACTTTTTGATGCTACTTTAAAACATTACCTTGCTCTTTTAACGTTTCCCTTTTCATTATCTGAAGTTATATTTTTTTTGTTTCAGAAGCTCTGCAACGTGGAAACTACCAGTATCGGCCTACCAACGGATAATAGCGCAACCTGTAAATTTAAACAAAATTACCATTAGAATTACCGTGCGGTTTGAAAACGAAAAACTACGAGTGCAATTACTAGCATAAGTTACCGTCAAACAGAATAGGTGTCATATTTGCATGTAGAGTTATGAAACTATAATTCACTAGTTTTAGTCATTCGGGCGTTTCATAATCCTTCGGAATACGAATTTAGCTTAGTATAATTTAGAATAGTGTCGCGAGTGAGAAAAGGTGCTATTTTGACTTTTCTGGTACTATACCAATAACACTAGAGTGAGAAGTGGAGTGTCAGTTATACCGAGGATAGTTCTGAAGCCTGGGAATTGATAGTTCAAGGTAAGTTTAACTATTATCTGGTTTATCCGCGGTAAACGGAAAAGCAAAAAATCAAATTTTCAAGCTCAGTTTTACGGGTTTTACCTTTGAACTTTTCCATTACGCAAGAAGCTCCCTGTGAAGGAGCCCGGATGCATGAAAGTCCCCATTCAGGGCAGAGAGGCGGGTAATGATCCGAGATGGATATTACGTTGTGCCACTTTTCAAAGGAACAAAGCGCCATAAGAGACGAATTGATGCGAACATGCACGAGACAATGGTTATGGTGCTGATGAACTTTTCTTCGAGAAATTGCTAATAACCACTTTTTGCCATAAGTCATAAAACAGTCTTTCGAGAATAAGTCGGGTTTATTGTGATATCTCCCATACTACAAATGCGACCATGAATGGACAAATTAATTACCATACTAGCAAGTCAACCGAATCCAACGGAGCATTCACCCAGTGCCATAAAATTATGCCACAGACATTCATTAGCACAATGATTTCAATTGCACTGGCTTTGAATTCACACTGGTGCAGTGTCAATTGAGAATTGGATCACCCAGATTAGAACTTAAATTTATAGTTAGTAGATCAGAACTTTCTTATTGGTAAACACTAGTAAACAATGATTATTATTGTAGGACAGTCATGAGAATCGGCTAGGTACAATATGGTATACTTAAGCTGAAGTCCTAGAAATGTAATACTTACTTGATGAAATTTTTAGACCAAAATAGTTCAAAAACTTGATTAGAATGTTGCAGTGATTAATATTTAGTGATGCACAAAATAATGCGTAATGAGTTGGAGCGAGTTGATCAGCAATCCGTGATATGTGCAAGGAAATATTCACTTAACACTGTCTTAGTTTTATTGCTGGGAAAAATTACAGAACCAGTAGAAATCTTGCCCAAACTCAAAATTGTCTTCAATCTTGAGAGTCATTGAAACCTATAAAGAAACCAAGAAAGTTACTGAGATTCTGATGGAAGTTTTTTTATTAATTCCAAATGATTTCTTGATCATGAAAATTACTTTCAAGGAAATCTTCTTTCTATTCAGTATTCATGAAATATTTCCCTTCAGGACTAATTCTATAACACAATATTTCATTTCAATGTTTCTATTCACTTCTTGCAATAAGCCTGCAACTATGCTTCAATGAATGATTATTTATTCATGCACTTTTACCTTTCTTCCGTTTTTGATTTCTCATTCTGCAACTTGATTCAAGATATTTAATAACTGATGTTATCTATAACTGCAATAATTCAAGAGGAGCACATACAATGGTTTAAGTAATGCCTTTCTACACTTGCCTCTATACCAGTAAAAGTGTTTAATAAGGAGTATTTTTGTTATGTAGTTGTGTGTATTTTATCATGATGGATGACTAGATAGATTTCTCCTTAAGTTCAATATGCAAAAACAGATTTCTAGTCTAATATATTTAGTTGGACAGGGGAAAGAAACTGCGCAATGTTTTATAATAAATATTCGCAGAAAACTGAAAATACGATCGAACAGTTGTCAACCCAATAAGTGTGGAAAGTGAACCTTTACCGCACGCTGATTGTAGTTGACCGAACGATGTGAAGCAACAATCAAGTGTGATGAAAATACTTTCGCACCTGTTAAGTACTTTTTTCCAGCGAGCGCATGTGTGTTAACTTCATTGTCTTTTGTCAGTGGAAATGAATAGTAGGATTCGGTATGTACCCTCACACATGTGCGGTAAAGTGCTATGTTCCGCTCGTAAATGTGTACGATATTTTTACCGAACCATTTTACCACAGGTTCACGAGGATTTTTTTTTGTTACAATGTCTTTAATGAACATTTTAAGCCCTTCAAATATGTCTTTTTATACGCAGAAAATGTTATTAGTACTTCCCCAAAATTTCATGAGCGTCCAAGCGGAAAGGAAAGAGGATGTTGGACAACCCGGCGACACGTGCTTCTACTTATTGGTTTGAACAGGCACGTGTGTGCACACAATAGGTACACACTGATCATGGAATATATGTACATATGTTCGTAAACATAAGCACGTGCCCCTTCCAGGTAACACCCGTATGTGCTTATGTATGTCTCCGGACATATGTATCATGATGTGTGTGTACTTATTTTGTGCACACATGTGCTTGATCAAATCAATAATCGAAACATATGTTGTTCAACATCTTCTTTTCTTTCTACTTGAACACTCAAGGAATTTTGCGGAAATGCTGCCGAAGCTTTTCTCAAATGTCCATTCATCCGCGCAACCACTTCCTTATTTGATCTTTTTTATATTCATTGATATTTTAGATGTAGGTTTCAGTATGTATTGAGGTTCGAACTTAAGACCGTTGTAACATTATAGAGTATAAATTTAAGAACCAGGAGAGAAATTATGTATAGTTAATTAGACATTTCGGCTAAACTCAATGTAAATGGCTAATTTTCTTTAGATTTTCTCACGACTGTGTATTCAGTCGTTTTGTCGTGTCTTATTTTCGTAATTTCGTAATTAATCCGCATTTCATGAAATAAACATGCTTTCGTGAGGGCAGAATAATTGATTAAACATTGTGCAACGAAATTTGGGAAAATAACTTTTAGGTCTCTTCGTGTTTATTTTTGCTTGAAGTGCGTCCTTCTTTTGCAGTGCCATAATACCTAAAAGTACACAGGATATTCTAGTAAAGAACATCGAATTTTGGATGGTACAATCACGAAAATACTAAAACGCATTATTTCATAATTTCTGATAAAAACTTTTTAAAACAAATCATTCTTTTGCTTCTATTTTCTAAAAATACAAAATATACGGGGTGTCCAATTCACACACCAACTCGTGTTTTTACTTTCACATGCGTAGTTAAACCAATGAATTTGACACTTACCACTTTTGGCAGTATAATATTATTGATTTTGTAATAATGAATGAATGCATGCATGTAATGTCAAAAAATAATTTAGGTATAATTTCGAATTTTGACATTGCGATTGTCGAATCGTGGGATGTGATAAACCGATGCACTTTTCTCATGAAACCGCCGTAGCGAATTATTTTATTTGTTGACACCAACACACAAATGTGCATCACTAATTACGGCGATATGTCACTGTTGAACACTTGCCCACGCCGCACTGACCGGACTCCAATAAAATCCTAAATTATTGACCTTTGGCGAACTTGAACTTGGAAAACATTCAAAAATAAATTATTGTTTCAGTAGGTTGTTGCCGTTTGTACAATAAAAAATTCGCTTGTAAATCTGATAACTCATATTCATTGCAAGTTATGGGAACTGTTTCGACGTCAAAGCGCGGTTAAGGTTTATTTTAATTGTTGTTTTTTGGTAAAAGTTTCCATTAAGCTTGAGAGTATTATGATTCCTTTTTTTTAATTTGGAAATTACGGACCTTTGCCTTCGTGAAAAGTTGGGAGTGTTGGCCGTGGAACTTGGAACATCTCTTATGTCGTGTAACTGTCCCTCGTTATAGCCTGTGCAACGTCGACCCCGGCAAGGACATCTAATTTAGAACACATCACTAATTTAAATTAATTAAAAAAATCATCGCAATTCTTATGTAAAATTAACTTTGCACTTG